>NW_020837958.1:14892593-15608042 GCF_003676395.1 Aethalodelphis obliquidens
CTTTCCTTTATAAAAAAGACTAAAAGAGTTGTCTTTTTTACTGTCTCCGATTTCTCTTCTTCCTTTCTTTCTTGAACCCACTGCAGCAAGACTTTTGTCCTCTCCACTCTTAGGGCCACCAAACATCTCCACATCTCTAAATACAACATCCATTGCTAGTCCCTATCTAGCCTTCTTCAGTCTCTTTTGCTGGTCCCCCGCCTCCTGAATCCCTAAATGCTGAAATATCCCAGGTCTCATTGCTGAGATCTCCCCCTTCTCTATACTTTCTTGCTTAGTTGCGTGCTGATGGCTCCCAAATTGACATCTCTGGACCCAGTATCAGCCTGGGATTCCAGACTACTTTGTTCAACTGGCCATCTGACATCTCCACTTGGATGTTTAACAAACATTTCAACCTTAACAAACCCCAAACCAACTCTTTATTTCCTACCCAAATCCTGAGCTTCCTGCAACCTTCCCCATCTCCATGGCAACTTCAACCTCCAGGTGCTTGAGCCAAAAACCTTGGAGCCATATTGGTTCCTCTCTTTCTTTCCCACCCCACCTCTAATCCATGAGAAAATTCTATTAGCTCCATCTTCAAAAGATGTCCAAAATCTAACCACTTCTCCCCATTGTCTAAGCCATCCTACCTGGTCTCCCCATTTCCACCCTTGACTTTACAGTCTTTTTTTTTTTTTTAATTTTTATTTATTTTTGGCTGCATTGGATCTTCATTGCTGCACGCGGACTTTTCTCTAGTTGCGGCAACGGGGGGCTACTCTTCGTTGCAGTGCACAGGCTTCTCATTGTGGTGGCTTCTCTTGCTGTGGAGCACGGGCTCTAGGCATGTGGGCTTCAGTAGTTGTGGCACATGGGCTCAGTAGCTGTGGCTCTTGGGCTGTAGGGCGCAGGCTCAGTAGTTGTGGCGCATGGGCTTAGTCGCTCCATGGCATGTGGGTTCTTCCCAGACCAGGGCCATCTGGCAGGCAGATTCTTAATCACTGTGCCACCAGGGAAGTCCCGACCTTACAGTCTTTTGTCCCCATGATAGCCATGGGCATTTTTCTAAAACTCAAGTCAGGTCACATCACCTCTGGCTTAATCTCATTCAAAGTAAAATACCAAGTTTTCACTTTGTCAAAAAGTCCTATATGATCTGGGCCCAGCTCCCACTTCAATGTCATTTCTTACCACCTTCCCCCTATTCACTCAACTCCACATGGCCTCCCTGCTGTTCCCCAACCATCCCAAACACAGTCTCTCCTCAAGGCCTTTGCAGTCGCTTTCCCCTCTGCCTGAATACCTTTTCCCAGATATCCACTTTTAATTATCTACTGAAATGTCACCTCGACATGGGGGACATCCCCCATCACTCTAGATAACCAGGCACATGCATGAGGGCACACATGCACATAGACATCAGCCTCTTGCTATCCTCTTACCCTGATTCATTTTTCTTACCACCATCCAACCTACATTTATTCATTTATTTTCATTTGCTACTTAAAGTGGGGTCAGCGTCAGCATCACCCTGATGCTTGTTAGAAATGCAGAACCGCAGGCCTTATCCCAGACCTACTGAATCAGAATCTGCAACAGGATCTTCAAGTGATTCACACGCACAGTAAAGTCTGGAAAGCACTGGGCTAGTTCCTAACTGCCATGAGAATGGGAGCTTGTTTTCTTTCATTATTGTAACCTCAAAAAGCTGAGGTACTCAAGATACATTGAATGAATGGATGGATGGATGGATGAATGAATGAACAAATGAACTGTTGCACCTGTTTCGAATGGGACTCCAATCTGATGATGTATAAAATGTTGGAGAGGGGTAAAAAACGACATCCTAGGTCAAAATTATCCCCCATATACTGTGCTCAATTAGAGATTCTTTCAAAATGCAAATACATTCCCTGAATAAAGCAGTCATTAACAACTTGCTGTGGGTTACTTAGATGAGATAATCATTCTAACATCTAACAGAATCATCCAAGCTAAGGAAATAGGAGTGAAAGAAGGCTGAAACTTTAATGAGTACCTACTCTGTGCTGGGCATTGTAACAGGCAAGAGGGAAACAAAGATAAATCAGGAACTTACAAGTTGGTGAGAGAAGCAGAGGAGGGCCGGGGGGTGGAGTGCCTGTGAGGAGGTCTTGAGAAAGCCCAAGGGCAGTGAGAGAGAGTCCAGGGTACTCCTCGCTATAGCATCCTGTGCTTCTGGCCACAGAAGTAAAGAACCTTTACTTCTCCTCTGCCTGAAATGCCACCATCAACCCTGCCAACACCTACTCATCCTCCAAAGCTCCCGGTCTTCCAGAATTAACTGTACCTTCGTTTTATTTGCTCTGACCACACAGTATCAGAGTTCAAGCACGTGTATCACCCTATTCATGAGGGGTTTCTACAAACTGCCTGACGCTTATGCATGTCTGTATCCCCTGCCCCAGCACAGCACCTGGACAGAGTAAATGTTCAGTCAATTTTATAAGAACAGCTAGCATTCACTGAGCATTTACTATGTACCAAGCACTGTTTTAAACACTTCGGATATATTAACTTATTGAATCTTCACAACAGATTGGAGCTATTATTATCCCCATTTTACAGACAAGAGAACTGAGGTCCAGAGAGGCCAGGTCACATAAAGGAATGAGCACTGCACCTGCACCTAAAAGACACACAGGAAATGTTTACTGACATGAACTGAATGGAAGATCAGTAGTTAAGAAGATCGGGTAGTCAAATTTGAACTTTACCAATCTGCCCAGAGCCTCAGAGGGCAAAACAGAATGGGGAGATGTCAGAGCTTGCCTCTGTAAAGAACCTTCTTTTCCACACCAGTCTCCCACATGCAAAATAAAAGTCAGGGAGCAAGGGTTTCCTGGAGATGGAAGTTAGGAGAGGAAGTCCGAGAGAGGACATTCAAGACAGCAGCCTTGAGAAGGAACTCCAATTCGTCAGGAATATTAAATAAAAAGAATTTGGGGTGGAGTGGGTGGAGGTGGGCTGGGAACACACTGCAGAGGCTCCAGGACACAAAGGTCCTATAGCACTGTCCAGAAACCAACCTATTTTTACCTATTTGTCAGCCAAGGCAAATGTCTGCTTAGCCTTGCTTAGAAAACAAGATGCGGTAACCACGCACATGACATGACTGTAGCAAGCCAGCACGTTCAGGGGGATCTTAGAATCAGCGTTTGGCTTCGCATGCAACCCGGCCTCAGACTCACTCTACAGCGAGTGGCGGCACCAAGCAGCAGCTGTGCCTCAGAAAAAGTTCAAAACCAGGGAGTCTGTTGAAAGTCAAAGGTCTCAGGAAAATGTCATCTGTTCTCCTGCCTCCCTCCTGACACTGCTTCCTCCACAAACCCCTTGGGACTCCCTGCATCAGGTCCAGGAGGCACTCACCCGCAGTAAAGCTGCCTCAGGTAGAAATCAGAGAACAAAAGAAAGCAGGCAGGAGGCAAGATAGTGAGCCCAACGTTTAACTCTTCCATTGAGAGAGCAACAAGTCGTGAAGCTGAATCAGAGGCAAACACACGGGAAACCGTGGAGCCCGGCAGTAGGCTCTGGATCCACAGGTGAGCTGGACCACGGGAAACTGGTCATCAAGAGTGACAGCAGAAAGGACACCCAAAAAGCACAGAGGACGCAACGAGAAGGAAGAAGACAGAGGACTACTGATTGTTACCATCATTTAAATCAAAGCATCTTTCCTAGCAATCCCCAGGATCCCCACACTAAGAGAATAAAGGAAAAGGACATCAGGGCTAAAAACAAAAGATACAGAACAGAAGTCCCCTAAGTCAGGCTCTGGCAGCCTGAAAGAAGAGCCAAGAAAAGTCACAGAGGTTCCAAAGGGGCAAAGTACAAAGGTCAGAAGAGAGATCAGAAATCAAAGCCGATCAGAGGAAATCATCTGACATATCAGGCCGAACAGGATAAATACCTAAAATCTAAATTTCACATATTACAAACGGTTGAACAGATTTTGGTATCTGCACGCAAATGAAGACCTTCCTTAAGTTGGTATCTCATAAATTGTTTACAAAACTATTAAGGATCTGATTCATTTTAAATAAAAACTCCAAGTGTGTTTCTGATCCAGTGAATACTAAGGTAATTACATGTGTCTGACTCAGAACTTACCTTTTAACCATCAAATACACATCACTGAAAACTGCTAGAGGCATAAAAACTGGGGGCTAAAGTTCTTCGGAGGTTTTCTCTGGTCTCGGGCACACATCCAAAGATTACTGAACTTTCTCACCACTATGATCACAATAGACAATTCCTGGAGAGCAACTTGCACACATAGACACCTCATGTCAGTAACCTTTTGAGTGAATCAAAGGAAAATGGGCTTTGAATTAAGCTCTTGAAGACAGGAAATGTTTTTAACCTGAAACCCTCTTATCTAAAACAGTGTGAACTCCTTCATAATTAGGAGATTGAATCTAATTGGGGGGCGAGGCACACTGGGAAAAAAACAGTTCTCTTTAACCCTTGCTAAAAACCACAGAAGTACAGAAGCATACTGGCTGAAGCAAGGGCTATATTCCTTGATAACTGAAATGTACCAAGAGCCCAGAATTTCACAAATAAAAGCCTGCCCTTTACAAGTGCCACAGTAATCATTCTTATTTCAAAGGCAATTGCTGACCGCACAGGAAGTTTTGAAGAACATTAGCCGAATAATCCCCCCTAAATAGTTACAACAGATTTTTAAAAACCGTCCAAGAAATTAAAGAAATCTATTTCCTGAGGATTCTTGGGAGTCAAAAGAGCTAAGCGTGGTTATTTTTAACTAACCTCCTGCAAACAGTGGATTATACACTCGATCCCTTTGCAAGACGCAAGCAATTATTTTAGGTACCTCTATCCCAAAAGAAAAAGGAGTCTCCTGTCAAGACAGTGAGGAAAACGCCGACATGGGAATTGCCTAAAACTCTCTGGGCCACCTCGTGCAGTTAAAAGAAAGTGGACAACCGTCAGGGAGCCCAAAACATAGTAGACGTCCCCACTTTGTGTGTCCTACTAAAACACATCCCTTTTCAGGTGTCCTAAACACAGCATATCTTTATCTAAATGAAGTGTGCCTTGGGGACCACCAGGACGGACCTGCCACTTGTCCAGAAGGAAGATGCGAATGCACCTCTTTTTACTTCCCCGCCCAACGGTGCCTTCACGGGAAGGCTGACAGTTCGCCTGCTGTTGCAGCAGCAAAGGGAGGGGAAACTCCTAGCGCCGGTGCCGCAAAGACCTCTCCATCCACCGCCACCCGGTCAGGTGCCGGCCCCGACGGGCAGCCCCGCTCCTCCAGAAACCTCCGCGGGCACAAAGCAGCCGCCAAGTGCTTACCCGGGTCCGCCAGGCAGTGCTCCGGAAGGGCCGCCAGCAGCAGAAGTCCCAGCAGCAGCAGTGGCGCCGGCAGCGGCGGCGCATCCTGGGACCCGGCAGCCCGGGGGCCCCTCACGCCCGGGCAGCGCGCGGCTCCCCCGCCAGCCCGGCCGAGCCCGCACGCCCGGATCCGGCCCCTGCGCGCCCGCACCTCCGGCCCATCTTCCCTCGGGCCCTGGGGTTTCGCCTCCTGCCGAGCCATGGGGACGCTTCACTCATCCAGGCCACTGCCTCGCTCCGCACCGCTCCGGGGAGCCCAGCCTTCGGCGCCCCGGTCCTCACCGGGCATCTCCGGCCACGGCCCGGGCGCCGGAGGGCGGGGGTGCCGGGCGGCGCGACTCGCTGGCTCGTGCTGCCGCGCCAGGAGCGAGCTCCGCGGAGCCGCGGCTTCACTCGCGCAGGGGCCGGGGCCGCATGGAGCCGCGGCGGGAGCGGGCCGGGGTTCCCACGGTGCCCGTCGCCGCGCGCCGGCGCGCCCGGGGCAGCAAGGGTGGGACGGGCGCCGCCCGGAGCCCCCACCCCCGGGCGGGCTCCCGCAGACTGAGGGGGCGAGGCTGCGAGCCGCGGGGGCAGGTAGCCGCTGGGCGCGCTCAGGGCCCTCCCTCCCGCCGCCGGCTGCAGCCTCTCCGCCGCGCTCTCCTCGCTCGCTTGCTCGGGCTCGGGTTCCAGCTCCGGCTTCGGCTCCCTGGCCGAGAGTGTTACTGCAGCTGAGAGCGGCGCCTCATTGACAAAGAAAGCACGTAGGCACCCGAGCGGGCGAGGGAGGCGAGGGAGGCGAGGCAGGCGCGCGCGCGCATCCTCGCGTGGAGCCGCCGCGCGCCCCCCGTACCCGCGCGCCCTGCCGGGCTCCGGGCTGGGGAGGGGGACCCCTCGCGGCTGTTCGCGCGCCGCGGACATCCGTACAGGGCGGTGGAGGGGTGGGCTTCCCTTCCTCGCATTCCCCACCAGTCCGTCGGCTAGAGGAGGGGAGATGGACAGGAAAGGTCCTCCGGCCCGGAAAAGCGGGGTAAAGAGTCATGGTCAACGTGCTGAAGAGGTCAGAAAGCCCTTTGGCCTGGGTTTTGGAAAGCCCTTTGGATGGGGGAAGCGCTTTGTGCTGTTTGTTCACTACTTCTCTGAGGGGCCCTCAGACACCCGAATGCCCGTTTTACCCCTGAGGAACCGAAACGCCTGTGGCCTAGTTGCAATAACACTCTGGGTTAAAACGCATTATAAATATTTATTGCAGCCACACAATGTGCAAAGCCGTGCACATTGGAAAGACCAGGGGAAAGTCTCTTCATAAAAGTCCCTTCCTGAAAATAGGACATTTAGTCGCTATCCGGTGGGACACAAGGGCCCGATATCAGCAGAACTGGCCTCCTTGCTTTTCCCCTTGCGAAGCTGGATGTCCTGAAGCAAGTTACCTAGTTCATCGGAGCTTCACACATCCCCTATTTATTGACTAATATTTATTGAGGGCCCACTGCTTGCCAGCTACTATGCGAGGCATCAGGGATCTAAGTGACGAGCAAAAAATACAGTCCCTGATGTGATGAAGCTCCAGCTCTATTCGTTCAACAATAACTCCTGACGGCCTGTTATGTGTCAGGCACTGTTCTGGACACTGAAGACAACAGCCACCAACGAAATCCCTGCCCTCTTAGAGCTGACATTCTAGTGGAAGTACACTGGCAATAAACAAATAAGTAAGAGATAAAATGTCAGCCAGTGATAAAAGCTATGGAGAAAAATCAGTGTGAAAGAAAAAATCGGGGACGGAGTGTTGCAATGTTAAATAGAGGGAAGGAAGGTGTCACCAAGAAGGTGACATTTAAGCAAAGACCTGAAGGAGGTGAGGGAATAAGCCTGGCAGGAAGAGCATGCCAGGAAAAAGGGGCAGCAAGGGTGAAAACTCGGGGCATTCAGGGCACAGCAAGCCAGCCAGTGGGCCTGGAAAAGTGTTAAATCTCACTTACTGTGCATCTGTAGGATGGAAATAACACCATATTTCATCTAAGACACACATTTTTTCACATATTAACTTCTCAGAAGTCAGATGTGTCTTATCATGCACCTAAAATTTGTTGACATATAGTAATACCTTCTTGGGGTTCTTATTATTTAAGTTTGCTGTTCAATTAAATCACTTCTGCTGTTTTTTTTAAAAAATTGCAGTCTAACTGCGGCAATAAAACAGCTCAAAAAAATCATTTTGAGCCACTAATGAGAAAGCCATGATTCAGACAACACCATAAGATAGGAGGCATGGTGCTGGCCACAAGGGGTGATCCCAGGGGCAGCGGGGTGGAGCGTGATGGTGCCAGCAGTCCAGGCAAAGTTGGACTGAAAGATGCCAAGATTTGGAGCAGCGGAGGTGTTGAGGAGCAGGGAGCATGGAGGGGAAAGAGGGCAAAGAGAAAAGAGAGCAAAAGTGGGCAGGGAGGTAGAAAAAGGCATGTGTGGAGCCCTGGGGCCCCTTGTTTGAAGCTAAGAACTCTGTTAGGAAGAAGTGGGAGGTGGAGAGGGGAAGGAATATTGGGACCAACTTGTGGAAGGCTTTGGACACATTTGGGTTTTTCCCAAAGGGAGGGAGAGGAAAAGGGGAAGAAAAGTCAGTCTCAGGAGCACCAGTGATGTGCGGGCTCTGAGTTAGCAGCTGAGGACACACAGGCAGGTGTGATGGAGAGAAATATAAACCCTTGACTAGTCACAGCCTCCCCCACCCCACCCCACAAACCCAGTCCTTTTCTGCACATTGCAGTGGGGAGAGAATAGAGAGGGAGGCTAGGACTGAGAAAGCCAGAGGGGCTAACTGAATTCACATGGAAAGGGACAGAACGTTGCTGGCCTAAGAGATAGAAAAGATCCAGAAGGGGAGAGGCTATGAGGCAAGAGAGGCAAAACCCAACCAAAGCTGGGTTCTCTGTGAGCATGTAGAGAAAGTGGAGAGAGATTTGGGGGACAGAGATTTGGGGCTGAGAGATAGCAAAGTATATCCTCTGCATTGTAAATGGGATTTTCCCTTCGACATTAGTTGCCAGAGTTAGATAAGGTATAAATTACTTGTCAGTGTTTTTGGTGGTTAGACTGATGTTTCGTTGAATCTTTCTCTCTGATGAGCTGGCCTCAAGAGCAGACACAATGCTTAGCCTCAAGAAGCCCCAGTCTCAAATCTAGTTGGGGGCAGGCACATACGGCATTAGCCTCAGAGAGATGCAGTGAGTATGCGCTAGAGGCATATATGCACATCGCCCATCATCGCGAGAATGTGGGTGAGGGCTGGCTGTTTCTGCCTGGAAGGAGAGGAGAGGTGAAAGGAGGTAATATTTAAACTTGGAGTTTGCTGGCACCGCAAAAGTTAAGGTAGAAAGGCGTGAGAGTTTGCAGCATTTTTCAAGGAAAAGTAAAGTGTCTGGTGAGGGCAGCACAGAGGGGACCTGAGGAGATCCTGCTTCAAGGCCGGAGACCTAAGCTGGAGGCAGATGTAGAGAGGCTGAGTTTGTACCTTATCCTCATCCAGTAGGAACAGCTCCGGAGAGGTTTTCTGCAGGCTCAGGAAACTTGATGAGATCCCAGTCCTTGAGTGATGGGTGAGGGTACAGACTCTGTTACTTGACTACTTAGATTTAAATTCTGCCTCTACCATTTACTAGCTGTATAACTTTGGGCAAATCCCGTAATCTCTATAGATCTCATCTATAACATTGGAAATAGGAAGAGCACCTACCTCTTTGAGTTGTGTTAAGGATTGAATTGATACATTTCAAGCATTTAGAAGTACTCTTGACACACGATAAGCACTCAATCAATCTTATCTCTTATATATAATATGACAGTTGCAGCCCTCTTAAACCATAAACCCTCTTGTTAATTTTAATCTATTTAAACGGGGCTTTTGGACTTAACCTATGTGTGAATTTTTTGCTATGTAGCTTTATAAAGTCAGTGTCTTTCGTGCAAAGCATTTATGAGGCGGGATTGGGGTCGGGGGGTGGGGAGATCAATCCCTGGGCAGTGGTTTTAGGCCCTCAACTTGACATTTCCACCATTGCCGTGGAGGGGAATGCCTGGGCCTGTTTCATTCTTTTTGCAATAAGCAGATATTTCTCCTCTAGTTCTAATCTCTGTTACTCACACTCCCTGCTGGTACAAAGCCCAGGTCTACACTGTGGAGCCCTTCTTTCCTGTGCCCAAAACTTTGGTAGGTCCTGGAGGCCCTGCAGTGTGCAAGGCACTGCCTCCACCCTGGAGTGAAGGAGACAAGTAAACACACACGTCTGCCTCGCCTGGCAAGTGCTGTGGGCACACACAGAGGGGACCTGAGAGAGGAGCTACCCGGTAGAATGGACTAGAAGAGGCATGAGACTAGGGAGAAGGGGCCACCTGAAATGAGGCTATTGCAGAAGAGTGGATCATCTTGGTTTCCCTTTTCGCTCATCTCTCAACCTATGTTTTTAAGTTTCCAAAGCTCACTCTAAGGCCCAGCACAACAGGCCCAACAAGGTGATGCCAGCACCCACGAGGGCCAAGCCCGAGTGCCAGGTGGGTGATGCTGACCTCAGTCCTGGCCATGGCCCCTACGGCAGCCTAGAGATTCAGTGTTTGTTGATTTGAACTGGTTTTCCATTAATGACATTTCAACTCCCCGGCTTCTGGCTAATTGCTCTCCAAATCCTCCAGTGGGAGGAGAAAATTAGTTTTTTAACCGTCAAGGGCTAATTTGTCTTGTTAATATTTGTTGCTTTTGGGGCTCGTCCAATCGCAGAGTGGGGATATGGTCCAGGCGTTGGCACTCTGAGGCTAGCTCATTTCCACTGCACACTTTGCCTTCATGTTCCAGCTTAGCTACGTTAAGCCCTTTCCTCAGGCCCTGTGGGATGGCAACTACCATTGGCCATTGAAAATCTCACTGATTCACAACCTGGGTTCCGGTCCTAACTCTATCACCTAATAACTGGTGACCTTGGGGAAATTTTGTAAACTCTCTGTGCCTCAGTATTCCTCTTTAAGAAAATTGGACATGTCAACCCAAGATATCAAGGTATCTACCCAACATAAATAAAAACAAATGTGCACACAAATACAAATACTTGTAGCAGCACATTATTCACAACAGCCAAGAAGTGGAAATAACCGAAATCTCTATGAATTGGTGAACAGATAAAATGTGCTCCAGCAGCATCAATAAAAAGGAATGAAGTTCTGAAACATGCTACAACGTGGATGAACCTTGAAAATATTATGATAAATCAAAGAAGTCAGTCACAAAAGGCCACACATTACATGATTCCACGTATGTAATGTCCAGAAAAGGCAAACTCAAAGAGACAGAAAGTAGCACAGTGGTGACCGGGGGCCGAGGGAAGAAAAATGGGGAGTGACTGACTGCAAAGGGCACAAGCTCTCTTTTTAGGGTGACAGAAATGTTCTGAAATTAGGTCGTGGTGATGACGATTAACTCTGTAAATATACCAAAATTCAGTGAATTGTACACTTAAAACTAGTGAATTTTATGTTATGTAAGTCATAGCTCAATAAAGCTGTCCAAAAAAAAACTAAGCTTGGCACAAAGTGCTCAATAAATCTTTGATGTTATTTTTATATAAAGCCTTTCTCAATGCACACACAAAGGAGAGAATATTTACATTTAAAATTTCATTTTAAAGTTCTATCATTTTTTAAAGGTATATAAGAAGCGTAATACAAACAATACATATCCTAACAAGGATATTAGCCCACTAGCGATAAATGCCAGCTCCTCCAACCAACCAAAGCCCCTTTGTGTTTGCCAAAAACACTTCTATTTTATAGAAAATATAATCAAGTGCATCTTCAGACCAGATGAAACCATCACCCCTTTAGAGGCAACTTGTGGGAATTCCCTGGCAGTCCAGTGGTTAGGACTCCCTGCTTCCACTGCAGGGGGCATGGGCTCAATCCCTGGTCAGGGAACTAAGATCCCGAAGGCCGCACAGCATGTCCAAATAATAATAAAATAATAATAAAGGCAACATGCACAGTAATAATGTCTTCCATTCTTGAGTACCTGTTAAGTGGCTGAGAGTGGAGACTTTCTATATGTTAACACAATCCTATCATTCTTCACAATGTCTGATTTAAACCATCGTTTTTTCTTCACTCCTCCATTCATTCAATAAACCTTTACTGATCTCTACTATTAATATGTGCCCAACATTGTGCTCACTGGGACTATGAAGACGAGCAAGACAAAATCCATCGCCCTCAGGGGTCTCAGGATATAGCAATGGATAAATTAAATCATAAAACAATTATTTATGTCATAGGTGAAAAATGACATAAGGAAGGAGATATGAAATCTCTTCCTGACTCAAGGAAGGATGCCAGAGGAGGTGACACTTGAGCTGGGACATGTCAGGCAGACAAAATGGAGGCAAGAAAGAGGGCCTCTGAGCCACGCCAAAGTATGGAATTATAAATCAACAGGTACCTTCACACAAGACCAGGATGCTGGTATGGCTGCTTAGTATGGGGAGGAAAGCAATGAGGGATTCTCTTTTTTTTTTTTTTTTTTTTTACGGTACGCGGGCCTCTCACTGTTGTGGCCTCTCCTGTTGCGGAGCACAGGCTCCAAACGCGCAGGCTCAGCGGCCATGGCTCACGGGCCCAGCCGCTCCGCGGTATGTGGGATCTTCCCGGACCGGGGCACGAACCCGTGTCCCCTGCATCGGCAGGCGGACTCTCAACCACTGCGCCACCAGGGAAACCCGAGGGATTCTCTTGGTGAGGCAGACCAAGGACATATCACAGAGAATCTCCCCCTAAGAGATTTGGACATTACCCTAAAAGTGATAGTCACAATTTTAAAGCAGGCTAGCATACAATGGCAACTACAGGATTTCCACATGAGGAGCTTGGGGGGAAAATAGTCAAGGACTTGCCTTGAAACTGAATTTGATAGGCAGAACTCTGCTCTCAGAACTTTGTTCCTTTTTATTGATGAATAGTATGCTGTTAGACTGGATATTTACTTGCACTGCCTCCCTTGCCTAAGCATTTTTTTGTCATCTCCACTGCTATCTTAATCAGAACTGAATTTTAATAAGACCGCACAGCAAGTAATAAGGAGGTTGGTTGGAGCTGGGAGAGGATGGTGGGCTGGAGGCAAGGAAGTCAGATAATAGCATTAGTTTAGACAAGTTCCTAGGCCTGAGCCAAGGATGAAGTGGATCTGATAGGGGTAACTAATGATAGGAGGAGGACGGGGCTGGGAATTGAGGAAAACATTCAGCCTTTGGACTGGGGTGATTGAGGATGTCATTAACCAAGATCTGGGAATATAGGAAAGGGAGGTTTGGGGGGGAAGAAAACAAGAGCTAGAAAGGGCATCCAGGTAGAGATGCCCATTAGGCCCAAGTTTCATACATTCTAATGTGTACATAAATTTGTAGATCTTGTTAAAAAGAAGATTCTGATTAAGTAGATCTGAGGCCACCCAAGAGTCTGCATTTCTAACACATTCTGAGGTGATGCTAATCCTGATTGATAGATCACACTTGGAGTAACAAGACATTAGGTCATTGAACACAGGGCTTAATCCTATCTCAACAAATGAATTTTTAAAAATCAAATTCTTGACCTTTGGTAATTTTTGAGAAACTATTCCTGTCTTCTCACGAGTTGAAATAAAAAAAAGCAGATTTGCTTCTGTTCTTTACTTCCATGTAAGAAGATTACACTTCCTCACACATTACTGTGTGACTTGTAGTCTTGCTGTCCTGATTTTTCCCTCCCTATTGATATGAGGCTTGGCCATATGACTCTTCTGGATAATGGCCTGTGACAGCAGTGAGCGCATGCCAGTTCCATTCATAAGCTTTAGGAAACACTGCAAGGTCCAATTCTGCGTCTTTTCCCTCTTCCATCAGGAGAGCATGTCCAATACTTATTACTCCTTTAGTCCAGATACAAACATGAAGAAAATCCATGGACTATATACATAGGCTGTAGCTAGGAGCAGAGCTGCCACCAACCTGGGACCTATATACAACAAGAGCAAGAGATAAGGCTGTGTTGCTTTTAGCTACTGAGATGTTGAGGGTCATTTGTTACTGCAGTATAACCTAGTGAAAGTTGACTAATAATAGTCTCTCTGCTATTAATGAAAGAGACAAGGCTAGGAATGAAACAGAAGAACTAAAATAAATGTTTCATTTTTTAAAGTTATTAACTTTTCTTATATATCCTCTTTACGGATACCAAGAAGACACAGAATGAGGTTGCAGGCTTAGAGTAAACCTTGAGATCATTTGAACCCAAGTTATCAGGAGAGTTTAAAGAACAGCAGCCTTGGATATGTCATTCTGCCTATAAACTTGAACAAATAACGGCCCCTCTGCTGTTCACACAAATGAGGAAAGTGGAAGTACTAAATGCTTTATGGGGTTACGTAGTGATGTGCTGGATCTGGCTTGTACCAAAGTCAGCTGAGAAATTTTCAGCTATTTTGTGAACCAGTTGTTAAACACACTCATTATTAAAAATTGAATTTCATAAACTTACAATTAAATGATATTAAAAACAAAAGTAATAAATATAAGCAGCTCTCACTTTATATGGTTCCGATATGCACAAATTTCAGTTACCACAGTGTAGTTAAATAACACCAGTCCATCAACAATGTGGTCCAAATTTTAGTCACCACAGTATATTTACTATGAGTGAAGGCATAAATTACAAACTTTGCTGTTGGCTCTTCAGTCCATAAATCACTAGGTTAATAATGAACGCACTTCACGATCAGTGACCAGTCACATCGCCTCTTCCAAAGACTGCTGGTGATTGATCCCTGCGCATCTGTTCATCGGTTCATGCAGACAGCAGAGTATGTAGTTTTGTTACCTTTTTGTCTTCCCGTGATAAACCCACGTGACATTTTACAAAAATGGATAATGGAAAGAGGGAATTGGCCAAAAAAAGATGAAAGTGCAGCAGAGAAATGGAAAATGATAATGCTGGAAGTCAAATTTGAATCAAATGTAAATGGAGCCAAAGAGGACAAAGCTGATTGTGAGAAGGCTGACACGCCGCTGTTTGGGAGACTGTACGTATACAGCCAGAGGAACTTAGTGAAGGCAAACTCATCAACATAAACTAGCAAAGTGTTGTGACAAAGAGGATGACGATGTCCCAGAGAGGAAGTGATGTCAGTAACAGAATTCACATTAGAGGAGTTACCAGAGATATCTCATGACATTCAAAGTGCAAAGGATAAAATGTTGGAAGATGATCGAAAAGTACAATTCACCAAGATATAGAAAAGATGCATCATAAGTTATACAATGAGAAGAATGCAAGCACTGTTTAAACTCTTGATAAGTATTTTACAAAGAAATAAAACTTTAAAACTGTAATTCTCAATGTTTCTAATGTCTTAAATTATATACTATTATATTAGCCGTACTATTTTTTCATTTTCCTACATATATTTATAACCAGCAGCAGAGAGCTTGTAATGCTTTAACAAAAAATATTCAAGGTGAGGGAACAATTGTAATTATTCCCATTGATTATTAAGATCACTTTGCATGGTTTCAGCTTGCGTGGTCATTTTTATTGCCCCACACTACTGTGCAAAGGGAGAACTGCTTGTTTTCAAAACTTACCTCTAATTATTTCACTACATTTTGCTATTATCTGTGCTCTTGATGTTATTTATGTCTATTGTAACTATCTAATGGAAGTACTATCTAATGGTGCACATCTCTTCCCAACTTTATGTTCAGTGACATCATGTAAGTAGCTTGAAATGCTATGGCGGGAATATTTATAGCATGGAAATTGGCAAACACTACAAACTCAACTACAAATTAGAGTTTAGTTTATTGTTTCGTTGATTTTCTAGACTTAAGTGATGAAGAAAATGTTAATGCAGTTAAAAGTATATCGTGTGTGTAGCTGTACGTTATAAATAGCACCAAAAAATTGAGGGAAAGCAATATTCTCCCAGTGTTTGAAAACTATCATCAGACTGAGCAAAAAGTTCACTCATGTCATTGACCAACAGTGTATATATGATGATATATGACCAAGGTATATCTTTGTTGTTTCACTTTGGTCTTAAATGTAAAAGAAAATAACAGTGAACATTCAGGTCAGAACCGCCCTTGTTCATCAATAACATAAGCAATTCTTTGCTAAATCAGATAGTAATAAAGCATTTATTCATAGCCTGATTTTGTCAAGTTGTGGCTGAATTATAACCATATAAGAGTTTAGCAAAACTCAGTGAAAGCCTTCTGTGAGAATCAATTGACTATATGACATCTATAATAAAAAGTGTTGTATATTTTATCATCATTTGTCAATTGTGTGCCATACATTATTTATATTAATAAAGGTTATAACACACTTATGTACATACATACGCATACAACCCCCAGGCAGTTATTAAGTAGTTACCACGCTGGCTTTAGACAATGTAGTGAGGCGAAACATCCAAAAGCTTCAGAGTCAAACAGGGGCTTGTTTTCAGCATTGTTTGTTTCTGTGTTGTTTTATTAGTAAATTACTGAGCCTCTCTAAGCCTTTTCCTTCTTCTGCAGAATAAAAAAATAAAAAATAAAGAGGGATTTGGGCACAGGAAAAGGGTTATCATGAGGAAGATAATGTACATAAAAGGCTCTGGTAAAAACTAGGTACTGAGTCACTTTTTCCTGTTACCATTTCCTTCCCCTTCCAGTTGCAAACCCTCTAAGGTTGATTTCCTTTGCTGGAGATGAAATAATCCACACATTTTTGGACTACATGGCAGGTATACATGGCAGCAGAGGAATGGAGGGATGAATGGATATCTCACGTTGATTCCATGATAAACCAACTAGTCTATTAATTCAAGGATTCACTGAGGCTTGGAATCCTTTCTCACTTTTTCAAATTCTATTTACAAAAGTCAGAAATTTCTCACTTTGTATTATTCAGTGTTCATGGGACATAGCCTACAATTCGCCCCATCTCTACTTTGTTATTTTCTTTAATGTTGTTATCCCACCAAACTGGAAAGAAAAATTATTAGAGTACTCTTTCTCCCCCTACTGGCCATACTACGATATAGCAATAATGAAATGAACGGAATGATCAAATGTCAAACCTGAAAGGAAACTCTAAGAATAACTATTCCAGCAAACCGGCTACCCACAAACCAACTCTGGCCTGCAGATGACTTGTGTCTGGCCTACGCCATATTTAAAACAAACATAACTTTTTTTTCAGTTTCATTAGTTGCCAATATTTCACTGACATCCATATTTGTTTTCTCAGAAAACTAGAAGTTGGTAGACATTGGGTGTGCCATGCCACATGCGTGTCCTGCTCCCTTCGGACTTACCGCCCTGCTTGGCCACAGTCCCCACTCAGTCTGCTTCACTTACTTGTGTAGTCTGCCCAGCCCTTGCTGCTTTTGAGTTTGAAATCCCAATCTCTCTCTCTCAATTTACCAGGGAAGCCCAAACTTGCTCAAAACCGGACCACCTAAATGAGTAGCCAAGCAGGTAATAAAACTGGGCCTCCTAAATTCCATTCAACAGATTTTTGTTGATTTCATTCATTTATTTAACAAATGTTTTAGTGCCTGCTATGGCCAGGTACATAGAGTCAAAGATATGGCACATACAAGATAAAAACAGCCTTTGCATTCAGAGTTTTAGTTAGTGAGAAAAGCAGTCAAGATAATTATAAGAAATATGATGAACGTGATGAAAGAATATGGAGACTATGATGAAGCAGCAGCACAGCTCCTGTTCTCACTTCATCACCTCCTTCAAGTTAATCATCATCATCATGAATATAACACAACCATTTTCATGATTTACTAAATAAGGTCCTCAAATCCTAGGGTCCACATTTATTCAAAATCCACTGGGCACAAGGGCTAAACAATGGGGAAACAGCAGTAAACATGGCATTTATTAGATGAATTTTCCCATGCATGGGAAAACTCATCTTTCTCCCTGGTCAATTGCAATCAGTGTGTAAGCCTGAGAGTCACAAGATGGTTAGGGAAGGTAGGCTGTAGTTGCTGGACAAACAACATCTCTCTGCAAAAACGGAGTCAGATATGAGCTTGAGTAATGGGGATACAGGATTAAAGCTAAACTAAGAGAAAAGATCAGTCTTTTCTCTTGGTCAGCAATACCTATGACACCATAATTGGACAGTACTACAAAAGACAAACGAACTACCTCTGTATCATAAACGTTACTCAACTGGGTCCTTTGAACCCTTGGCTCTTTGGAGAAATGGCTACTTCCAGATCCAAGGCAGGAAAAATACAAGGTGAGCATAAGACACCTTATTAGGCCAGAAAATGAGGAAACATTCAGAGACTAATGCAATAATGTCAAAAGGATTCGACAGACCTGAAGATAATTAATAATTTTACCTTATTGAATAAAGCAAAATCCATGAATCCATAGTGGTGAGAGAGACAGAGAAAAACTGAAGGGAGCACAGGGAGAAAGGCAGAAAGCCTTTATTAGAAGAATGATGCCAGGTAAAGAATGTAGAAGGAACGATATAATTGAAAAATCACCATTTTGCAACCCCCAATGTAATAATTGATTCAGACAATAATCATCAATGGACGCTAAAGCCAATGAGCAAAATGCTATTGATACTGCCACAGTACCAACCCCACAGACGACAATGGAGAGATTTGCTAGTAACCTCTTTATGTTAGTGTCATAGCCGATAATGGACAACCTGACATTATGCGCCCCTTAATGTGAAGCAATAAGGCACAACTACTCCTACAATTCTTGCAAATGAGCAAACACTAAATCTGATCAAACCACTAGACCCAGCTTGTACTTCACAGAAATTCATGCTACAATTAGCACGAAGAAACACACACAGATTTTAGACTATTCTAGCCTGAACTCTTCAAAAAAATGTCATTAAAAAAAAAGACTGTTCTGAATTTGGTCAGAGACATGTCATAACCAAAGGCAGTGGGTAAATCCTTTTTTTATATACATATATACACTAATATGTATAAAATGGATAACTAATAATCTGCTGTATAAAAAAATTAAATAAAATTCAAAAAAAAAGGAAAACACTTATTCACATCTTTTTTTTTCTCACATCTTTATTGGAGTATAATTGCTTAACACTGTTGTGTTAGTTTCTGCTGTACAACAAAGTGAATCTGCTATACATATACATATATCACCATATCCCCTCCCTCTTGCGTCTCCCTCCCACCCTCCCTATCCCACCCCTCTAGGTGGTCGCAAAGCACCGAGCTGATCTCCCTGTGCTATGCAGTAACTTCCCACTAGCCATCCATTTTGCATTTGGTAGTGTATATATGTCAGTGCTACTCTCTCACTTCGTCCCAGCTTACCCTTCCCCCGTGCCCTCAGGTCCGTTCTCTACATCTGCATCTTTATTCCTGCCTTGCCACTAGGTTCATCAGTACCAGTTTTTCAGATTCCATGTACATGTGTTAGCATATGGTATTTGTTTTTCTGACTTACTTCACTCTGTATGACAGACTCTAGGTCCATCCACCTCACTACAAATAACTCAACTTCGTTTCTTTTTATGGCTAATATTCCATTGTATACAAGTGCCGCATCTTTATCCATTCATCTGTCGCTGGACATTTAGGTTGCTTCCATGTCCTAGCTATTGTAAACAGTGCTGCAATGAACGTTGCGGTACATGTCTCTTTTTGAATTATGGTTTTCTCAGGGTATATGCCCAGTAGTGGCATTGCTGGATCATATGGTAATTCTTTCTAGTGTTTTAAGGAACCTCCATACTGTTCTCCATAGTGGCTGTATCAATTTACATTCCCACCAGCAGTGCAAGAGGGTTCCCTTTTCTCCACAGCCTCTCCAGCATTTATTGTTTCTAGATTTTTTGATGATGGCCATTCTGACCGGTGTGAGGTGATACCTCATTGTGGTTTTGATTTGCATTTCTCTAAAGGCAATGGGTGAATCTTGATTGGCTCCTAGACAGGGGGAATGGGGAGATGGCCATAAAAGACACTCTTGAAACGTCTGGGAAATTTTGAATATGGACTGGAAATTAGATGTTATAAAATTGTTAATTTTGCTAGGTGTTACACAGTTTTGTGATCAGCTGAAGAATGTTATTCTTACAAACAGATGCATGCTTGCTTAAGTACTTAGGGGCCAAGTATCATGATTATCCACAGAAGGTTCAATTTAAAAATTACATATAGAGAGATGAAAATGTGGCAAATGTTAACTGATGAATCTAGGTGTAGGATGTGTGTGTTTGTTATACTATTCTTTTTGTTTTTCTAATTAAAAATTGGTTTATAGTAAGTATAAACATTCGATGTGATAAGAAAAAGTGAATTCTTTGGATTCTCCAAGGAAATAAGCAATGTAGAACAAAGCTGATCACCTCTCTAAATTCCACATTTGGGCATTCAAAATATTTCTGAAGTTTGTAAAACATGCAAAATACTCATGTTATAAATTGAAGTAGAAAATATCAGGATCTAAAATTGCTTACATTATTTTAACCACCTCAACACTTACATTTTTGAGTTTTAAAAAATCTGTTTTTCTGCCTTTTCCAAGTACAATGTAATCAGGTATTATTTTTATGATTGAAAAATACTAATTATTAACATCTTATTTTCCCACTTCAAATAACCATACTTCCATTTAGGGAAAAGTACAGATTCTCGATAAGATAAAATAATGCCATTAGAACAAAAAGTTGACACAAAAATTAACATGAAATGGACCACAGAGCTAATAAAAGCCAACACCTAAAACTCCTGGCAGAAAACAAAGGAGAAAACCTTTGCAACTTTGGGACTGGCAAAACCTTCTTAGGACACAAAAAGCATAAACTGTAAAAATAAATAAATAAATAAAATAAATAATAAAAAAAAGCATAAACTCTAAGAAAATAAATAACTTGGACTTAATCCAAATTCAAAACTTTTGCTCTTCCAAACATCCTGTAAAGAAAATGAGAAGAAAAGCCACAAACTGGGAGAAAGTATTTGTAATACAAACGTCTTGACAAAAGACTAGTATCCACCATCTCTTCTGGACTACTTCAACAACCTCCTCTCTGGTCTTCCAGCTGCTCCTGTGGCCCTGCCACCATTCTCCACAATAGCCAATTCATGGTGTTTGCTTCCCATGAACATAACACAGTAAAATCTAGACTCCTTTGTTTGGCAAAAGGCCTGCATTCCCACCCCTCTGGTTCTGTCTTCTAGCTCCTGCTGCCCACTCACACACTTCCTCTCTGACCTCACAAGCCACTTTCCTGGTCTGTCCATATTAAATCTCATCCCTGACTTAGGGCCTTTGTACTTGCTGCTCCCTCTACCAGAAATACTCTTCCCCTACATGGCTGACTAGCATTCTTCTTGTCACAACTCAAATGTCACCTTCTCATTGAGGCAGATCCTGACACGCTCCTTCTTGGTCACTTAATCAGGCCATTTTCTTCATTCTGCTTACCCTAACTGAACTTATTTACTTTCAATCTTTCCCTCCCACAAAAACATCTGTAGGAGCAAAAGAATATTCTGGCTTTGTCCACTGACACATGCCTAGCATGGAATGCCTGGAACATGGTAGATGCTTCATAAATATTACTGAATGACTCCTGACATACCTGCTGTGACAGGCACTCTGATAGGTACTGGCTGAATGGTTTATGTGTGTTGGTCAATGACTTTTTAATCTCTTTAGAAAAAAATATTTTAAATTCCTAGATCCATTTAAATAGCTAAATACTTCCTAGTACTCTCAAGAAGCCAATTTACCTTCAAGTGAATAGCAAAATTTGGATTTCACCTATATGTGGGATCAGTACTTTGGGCTAGAATGTTCACATAATTTTGAACAACTTACACCCATGACTAAATGGAAAGAAACAAAAAATACATGTGAGGATGTAAAGTAACTAGAACTCTCATACATTGCGTTGAGTGTAAATTAATTTAACCACTTTGGAATACTGTTTGCAGTACCTAATAATGTGAAACATCTGTATACCCTATGACCCAGGAATTCCATGCCTACATATATGCCCAAAGGAAATGCATACGTGTTCACCAAAAGATATGAACAAAAAATGTTTGTAGTAGCACGATTCCTAATAGCCAAAAAGTAAAAACAACTCAAATGTCTATCAACAGAACAGATAAATGATTACATATGCACACAGATGAATACTATACAGTAATGGGGTAAATGATCAACAACTACATACAACGTGGATGTATCTTAGAAATAAAATGTTGAACGAAAAGAAGCCAGACACCAAGTGCATGTAATCGAGTAAAAGTTTACTGAGAGAGACTGAGAATACGTATTCTCACTGGTATGTTCTGGCGGGGCGCTGAGAAACTTTCCTCCTGATGTTTCTCTGAAGTTAAATCCTGGAAGTATAAGGTGGTGTCTGAAGGCACAGCCTAAACTGGCCTACTGGAAACCACATGCTTTTGAAGCCTTATGTTTTATATCTTAAAAATACATGTGAATTCCCTATTCTTCATCCATGCACATTGAACAGAAATATTTACCTCAAAAAATATTCAAGAAAACAATATTCAAGGGAAGCAGGCCCTGGTTATCCTGTGGTTACAGTACTGTGGCACACTACCTCAGACTTCAGTTTGAAAAAGAACTGCTGGAAAGTAGACTGGTTTGGTTAGACAGCCTGGTTCACGTCTCAGATTCACGACTCATTAGTGCTGGGAGTTTGGGCAACTTACCTAGATATTTTGAGCCCATTTCTTCATTTCCATAATGAAGATAACATTATATCTCACAGGTGGTTTTGAGAATTAAATGCGATGATGTTAAGTTAGGTAACTCAATGCTCCTAACCTTTTCCTTCCCTACCCTGTAAGTAGTACTGGGGTGGAAAAAAAGTCAACAAGCAGTTTGCTGCAATATATATATTTTAATTCAAAGTGAATCGACAGTAATACACCATAAATTCTTATTTTGACACTCACCAAAATAGTCACCTGGAAAACCCGCTTTTTGTGACAAAGTACAGAAGGCCTGGTCACATTTAAATCACTGAGAACTAGAGAGAAATACTATCGCAAACCGTAATAGACATTACATCCATAAAAATTTTCCCAGTCCTTATTGTAATATTGCACAGTGCAATTGCTACATGGCAAACTAGTGTAGCATAGAAGTAAAAGCAAAAACAAACCAAAGAAAGAAAGCCACAAGTCTAAAACTGTTAAACAGTTAACAGTTCAAACTCAGTAATCAAATCTATATCATTGGGTTCTTTAAAACAAATCTTCCTACACCTTGCAGTGTATGATTTAACTTTTACTTAACACAAATCAACTTTAAAATTAGTAGTAGAGATTTTTAAAATGAAAAAGTTTTGCTACTACAGTAACATATTTAAACACCCTGAAGGAAAAGAAACGAAATATCAAGATATTTGATTAAAAAAAATTTGTAAATTAAAGTAGTATGCAAATACGCAACTTGGAAGTCATGCAGTGTTTTATTTAAGAAAGCAGTAAAACCAAAGAAAACTGGTAAAAATGGTTTTAAAGAGAGTACAAATTCTTTTCTCAGTATGCTAAATTTAGATTTTAGCAGGATCTTGGATCTTTTTTTAATCTTCTTAAACACATAAAAAGCACGTGATTAGAATCAGTTAAGAGCAGTGTACTTAACTTGGGTACGCCTTTATCAAACAGGACTACTATATTATGAAAACATTGAAGTTTATCATTCACCATCAATTTAACAAGACATCTCAGTCTTGGAACAGAAATACAGAAAATACGATGTTTCAGGGTAGTGAACACGGCCCTGAACAGGAAGAAAACTGCGCCAGTTTTGTACCTGGTACAAACATCGATCAATCCTTTGCACTTGGTGTTTCTGAAACATCCATTGCCAGCACTGATTCTTCTCCAACAAGTGAGCAGATACCAGTAAACTGCTGGACCAGATAAATTAAATTAGAAGGCTGTGGAGGGCAGCAAGTTTACTTAAATAGTGACTCCATAAATTTGCCATCTGTAAATAATCTTTTAAATTAATCTTAGGCTATTCCTTTTTATGTGTAATATATATATATATTTCTATTTATATAAAATGCATAGAATTGATTACTAAAAACACTGAAACTTGTGGGGAAAATTAAGTCCTTCATTTTCAGTGTGACTAAAAATGTACTGCTGGTTTTAATCTTATGATCTAATACTGTAATTTTTAAAATTAATTTCAGGCACATTTATTTCATTGATGATTATTAAATAAAACACTGCTTGTATTCATGGAGTAAAGAAAAGTTTATCCATTATTAGCTTATTGTCAACGCTGTACTAGTGGTATGCAATTCATTTATCAAAGAAATGCTGTAAATCCAAAACAGTTGGAGTTTTACACTCAAATGCTTTGTACTGTTTATTCCAGTAAATGCTGTAAGATTATATTCCAGATTTTTAAGGAAAAAAAGTTAAGTCAAGCCTGCAAGATACAGCTTTCTCAAGTGTCTACAATGCCAGTATGAAAATTAAAAATTAAGTTACATTGATACATCCCAGTTTTTTTTATATGCAGTGATGAGCACAAACATTAATAGAGATAAAATACTGATGCAAATAACACACCCCAAAATAACATATGCAATTTTTTTCCATCATTTACAATACAGTAGTTACAATGACACTCCAAACAGAAAAGCAAAGTAAAAAATCAAAACCCCAACTTCTATTTCATGTAATTAGACTTATACAGAAATTAGAAGGCTAAATAACAACTAGTTAATCACCTAATTTCACAGCTATCTGAAGTGGCAATCGTTATATAGCAGCTTATCTATGATACATTCAAGATAAATGATACAATTTATTATTTGCCCATAAGCTAAAACACAGCCTGCTTAATACCTTCCTTTAAATTCCACCTCTACACTACAATATACTTGAGGTCTATGCAAAAAGTAGCTACCTTTTATATAGGAAATGGATGATTAAGTCTTTGGTGCTGTAAAAGCAACTTCATTTAAACATCACCACCACCACCACCAAAAAAAAAAAAAAAAAAAAAAAAGGAGGGAAAAACCCAAGACGCACTTCCTAGGAAAACAAGCATGTAATTTCTGTCCCTGACGGAATGTATTAAATAAGCAAACACCACCAACAAGCAAAACAAGTACTACAATGTAAAAATACTTAAAAACAAAACAAAACAAACCCTCTCACATGCATAAATGAAAAATTGCACACAAAGAACTCACATCTTTTCAAGCTTCAATGGTAAATATTCTGCTACTATTTATTAAATACTGCATGGTTTGCCCAAGCTAGGATGAAACCACATCATGAATCAATGAGCATTTTCTTTATCTACTCAAAGTCATGCCTACTGTACTGCATCTCTAAACATTTTATTAAATCCAATTATACAGCAAACAGTCCCAAAATAAACTTAGATTGTATTGCAGTTTCACTTAACAGTATATAAAATGCTGTGTTGTGACAGGTATCAACTATCCATTAGATACTGAATCACTTTTTCTTAAGCACTACTACCTGCTTGCTTTTCTTGAAGCTAGATCATTCTGAAAAATCAAGACAGCAGAATTCAGCTATAGCAAACATGCTGCCCTCTTAGTAAGGAAAACACAGCTACAACCTGAAATCATACCACACAAAACCAAAAATGAACATTACTCCATCAAAGGAAACTAAAGAGTAAGTCTGAACTTTAAGTGCTGCAGTCCTCAACATTTATATATAGTAATAACATTAACAACCTCAAATATTTAAGGCACTATGTGTGGGAACGGTTTACAATGCAGCTGAGATTATTAGAACAACATTTAAGAGCAAAGTCTAGGCAACATTTTGCCCATGCAAAAGACACATGCAAATGTAAAGAACAATAGCTCAATTTCTTAGGTAAGTGACCCAACATTTGTACACTAAGACACAGATAATACAATTCACTTGTATGCTGTAATTCTGACATATGTGCATCTGTTGCTCTAAGTCTGTACACAGAATGGCTTCCCAAATATAGACGTGTCTTGCACTAGTTAGAAGGCAATTTTATAAAAAATAGTGGGAGCAAAACTGGACTTCTGCTCCCATAAGTCACCTGCCTAGAGTTACTACATAAGAAGATAACATGACCAAAGACAAGTTATACCAAATGTGCAAAACACATTAAAAGTGAGTTTTTTTTTAAAGCTCAAAGTTGTTTAAATTGCACCCAAGTCTACATGATTCAAAAATAATTTTCTTGTGCCATGGCTAATATTTATTAAATACCATGTTTTATTTTTAATCAAATGTTTATATCATTGAGCTTCCTCAATATACTCTTTTGAATTTTCACATGTATGGATACTGGCTGAGTTTGGTTGGACTCAGTGGAAATCCAGTATATGCAGGTGATGCTGCAATGTAAGAATGTGGTGGGAAGATTGGTTTGTACTGAGTCTGATGAATGGTTGGGGATGGTAACAGACGGGGATTTATGCCCACTGGGACTTGGTGAACTATGCCACTGGGATGGGAGATATTATAAGTTGGATGCTGTAACATAGGTCTTGAGGTACATGGAGAGGCTAAGAGGTGGGCCACTGGTGCAGCACTGCTGAGGGTAGCTGATGATGGGTATGGAAGTAGAGTAGGCTGTCCTCCGAGGTGCGTATTTCCAGCCAGATGGGCGTGCACAGCTGTGTGATTAGGACTTCCATGAGAAAGAGTGAATGGATTACTAGTAACACTAGTAGGGATATAAGCTTGCTGTCTTCGATGTCCAAAGTTTCCATTCCACTCTTGATGCCCAGATCCAAAGTGCTGAACCTATCCAAAAACAAAACAAAAAGATTAATTACATATTTTATAAGTCAAAAAGAAAGGGAAAAAAGGGAAATTACAAGATACTCTGTGACTGATAACCCACAGAGGATCTCTCAGATCTTAGCTTATACTAAGTATAAACAGAGTGGAGAAAAATATCGATCAATTTTATATATATATTAGTATTAGCATTTTAATATGTATTACTGCATATTATTATAATATTAACATTGCCACTACCCCTGCTAGTAGCGTCACTATTCCTACCACTACTGATAGCTACCATTTGCAGAGCACCTATTATATGTAAGACTAACACTTTACGTACGAGACTGTATTTAATTCTAATTATAGTTATATAGCTATCATTTCCATTAACTGTGGTCCAGACTTGTTGAAGAGACCTGGCCAAGGTACTGTACATAGCATTTGGCAAAACCAGGATGTGAACGCAGGTCTGACTCCAATACCTATGACCTTTTCTTTCCCCCAAGTCAAACACAACTGCCAAGCACAGTGCTGACCAGATGGCAAGTACTCAATAAGGCATCTCTCACCATCACAACTAACACACAAGAAATGTAACCATCAATGCATTGGTGTGCATTCTGATTTAAAGGGCCTAAAACAACAAACAGACTAAAAAACTTTAAGAGAACCTAAGAACCTAATCTTTCTGAAAAATTCAAGTTCCATGGATAATCGGATAATTATCCTATTATTAAGCCAATTATTTTTTAAGTCACTTGGGATAATGAAAAGGGAAAAATTTATTAAGATTTTATACAGTGTGAGAATCTTTTTCCCCCCAGTTAGAAAACTGCTAAATTTGAATCCCAAAGACTCATAAATTCACAAACATACCTGACTGAAATTCAAATGCTGCTGCTGGAATGCTGATGTCAATTTCTGCTGACGATTACCTACTGCGGAAGGCTGGTTTAATCTTCCAGGAGCAGATCGTCCTTTTATTAATGGCTGGCATACAGAATCTGGCAACAACAAAATACCAGAAAGTAGCTACTTTTTCCTTCTTATATAAAAATTAGAAAGGTCTTTAGATATTTTACACAATAGTGATTTGAGAACCTTAAAATTAAATAAAAAGAAAAGATCTCATGGTTTCCAAGGACTGGGTGATATTAGAAGATATCTCCTTTGTACAATAGATTTGGCAGGGTCAGGCTGGAAATTCAGAGATGACTTTTGGCTCTAATGTTCCTAAATTAAGACCTTTTAAGGGACAATCAGGGAAATAGAGAGGACTCAGTTTACCTGTGTTTGCCATATGCTCATCGGCATTTAATCCATTTTCTAGTCCCATTGGTGGCACCACAACAGTACAAACAGCTGGTTTGGTTTCTGTGTCAGCAGAGGTTACCAGTTCTGTGTTTTGATGCGTATCCGCCACAAAATTGCTCTCTGCAAACGGGCTGTCATGTCCTGAAGAGTCTGATGTTGGAGAGCCATCCACAGTATCACAACTACTTTCCTGTTCTTCATCTGACATACTACAACAAGAAAGTATTTTTATGAACAATGTTTTTCAATGTTAAATCTAAAGTTAAATAATTTCCAGACTCCCAGCAAATTGATAAGAATCTTATTCAATTATTTCATACCTAATTACAACTTCCTTATCAAAAAAACATTTTTCATAGATTTCCTAGACTCCCACATTAATTCTCTTTTCAGACTGCTAACCCTAATTCTGTCTATCTAGGAACACACTCTTGGCACTTATTTTTCCCTCCTTTCCATTCCCACTTGATCCTTAGTCGCAGTTCATAAAATCCCATTTATAAATTACAGAAGATTTCATCAAGACACTACAAAAGAAGTGCTGTTCTGGATAACTGAAACGAAATGTACAAACACATAAGCATGCAACTTGCATATTTCAGATTAAATTCTAATGTTATATATGTGCCTTTAGTGATAATTTGGGTCCTTTTAACTAACCAGTTATCTGAAAGGTCTTTCCCACCTCTCTGAAGGTCTAGCCAGTGTCCCATTTCTCTTCTCGCCCTGACCCTTGGGCCCTGCCCACCACCCCCCAACTCCTTGGGATTTCTACAGCATTTATATTGTTTTACTACTCACTTCATACTTAACAATTTGAAGCACCTCTTTTTATATGTATATTTTAATTATATATTTTTATCTTTGTATTTTATTTATATATATACACATCTTACATGTATGTGTGTATTTACATATACGTATGTATAATATCAACTTCCAAACCACATTATAAACAAGTTATAAGAAGATGTGTTAATACTTCTTTATGCTTCCACAGAGCTTAGTTATAACCAAACTATTCAAAACCATATTTCCTGATTATGGAAAAAAGAGAAGACGAATAAAATTAAAGCTGAACTTTTTCAAATTTTGTTTCCACTAAAAAAAAGAATTTCTAAAAGCTAAAATCAAATGTATTTCACTGAAATTTTTATGGCTCATCTCTTAATGCGTTAGTACCTCATGCAGGTTAGGAGAAGCTCACTACTTTAGTGGCAAGGCACGTCCCTGGCCAAAAGGAAGGGTAGGAAGGAAATATGCATGAAACCGTGCAAATCAATCACTATGAGAGAAAAAAAATCAGCAAATACTCTACTGACAGTGGGTCATTACTTTATTATGCAAAACATTCCTTTTTATTTTGCTGAAGTATATGTTCTTATTCCAAATTTAAATTACAATAGTAGTCTGTGGAGCTGGAGTTGAGAATGTGGCTTTTTCACCCTTTCAAAACAAATGATTCTTTAAAAATCATTTATTAGAACCTCAATTTTTCATTTAGATCTGTTCTGTAATAGTAAAGAAAATTACTACTTAAAACCTGAGTTTATAAAAAGGTGATCTAGTTCAAAAATTATGATCAAGAGAGAAGTCACTGTGGTAAACTGGCAGGTACTTACTAATTTAAACAACAACAAAAAAAATCATAGGCTTTTTAGTAGACTTAATATTTATAATGTACTGCTATTGAAATTCCTTTACCTGTTCGGTCTCTTGCAAGGGGATGGGCTGGACTGCCCTGAGGAGCTGGTGCTCAGAGTACTCTCAGGACTACTTAATGAACAAATCCGATCAATATTCAAGGTGCTCTGGCAAGCTTCACAATCCAGATTACCTTTACATCTAAGTAAAGAGGGAAGGGACAACTGGGTCAAAAATGAGAACATACTTCCCAAGTAGCCAAAATTTACATTATTTAATTAAGGATATGAAACAGTTAAGACAAAAATCTAAAGCTCATAATACAGGAAAAATGCTATAGTAATCACGCTAAATGCTATTCAGGAAGTTTACTCTGAAGGACATGAACAGACAAGTAATAAATCACAAAGTTTTTCTTCCCACTGCAGCAGAGGGTGCCATCATTATTGAAGGAGGCAGGAAAATCGCGGGAAACTGCTTTTGGCACTTACTCTCTGAGCGAATGTCTCTGCGACGTCTCTTCTTCATCAGTGTCACTGCTAATGGTGATCACACTCACCGCAGGACTCGGGGAGTCAGCGATGATGATGGTTTGCCGCTGTTTATCTGAAACTGATGAATCAGGGTCCCGCCTGATAGAAGTTTCACAACAATTTCTTGCCTCTCCTTCTGAGTTATGATTGTCCTGTGTTTCTATGCAACTTGCTTCCTCAACATCTTTCCCATTTACTATCTTTGGAGAAATAAATGCTGATTGTGGGATATTGGTATTCTGCAATGAATTACTCCTGCAATCAAAGGAACAATGTGTTATTCCTATAATCAAAATATATACATGACATTTTTCTAAGACAGCTTGTTATAATTAACAATGCAAACCTTCACTTGTTAAGATTATAACACACTAACATACAGATGAGTCTGTGATATATAAAATACCTCTAGAAATATGAGTGTAGATTGCATTTACATATATTCAAATGGTCTTTTTTTTTTTTTTGGTAAATGTGATATCTGAGTATCTAAAATGGTCCAAAATTATAGGTAGATAATAAATCAAAAGGGCAATAAAGACAATCTTACCAACTGAAAGCATTTATTTCCTCTCTTCCTGGCTCCCATTCCATTAGTTTTACCAAAATACCTCTGAGAAATTGAGAAGGGAGCTGGCTTAGTGTTTGTAACAAAGCTATCAAAGAGGTCATTTTGAATACAACAGAGTGACCCTTTGGTGTACATGCAAAATTTATTTTAATGACTAATTTTCAAAATGCAGAGGAAAGTTAAAATATCAATACCAACCTGTTCTGGCACAGTTTATTTTTCTTGGTGGTGGCAGGCTGAGGCCACACAACATGTGCGATGCCCACACTAATTGGCTGAGGGGCTGATAAGGTGATCTGATTGGTTAGAAGAGGTTGTGGCATCACTGAGCTGTAATGATTGCTGTGTGAAATCATTTTCCTAGGGAGAAAATTTAGAAAAATTGAATCTCTACTTTACCATATCTAGTTTGCAAACTATTCACAAAGAAGTACCCTTGTTTTTAACTTACCCCCAGTCTCCGAGCCTTTGTGAACCAGCCATACCCTCAGAAGCTAATGTAGTAGCAGGAGCCATGGGTGTTATCTGTTGCCAGGCAGGTACCAGCATCTGCTGTGTTCTACCAGACCATGTCTGTTGCAGCAAAAAACAAAACCAAAAACAAAAGAAAAACTAGTATGATACAAGTTAACTCAAAGTAACAATCTTCTAGACGGGAATAAAGACACAGACCTACTAGAGAATCGACTTGACGATCTGGGGACGAGGAAGGGTAAACTGGGACAAAGTGAGAGAGTGGCATGGATATACATACACTACCAAACGTAAAATAGACAGCTAGTGGAAGCAGCCGCATAGCACAGGGAGATCAGCTCCGTGCTTTGTGACCACCTAGAGGGGTGGGATAGGGAGGGTGAGAGGGAGGGAGGGAGACGCAAGAAGGAAGAGATATGGGGACATATGTATATGTATAACTGATTCACTTTGTTATAAAGCAGAAACTAACACACCATTGTAAAGCAATTATACTCCAATAAAGATGTTAAAAAAAATTTTTAAATTTTTAAAAATAAAAAAATTCAATAATTAAAAAAAAAAGTAACAATCTTCTAATAATTATAAAAGTTAAAGTCAATAATCTACAAGGATCGAATTCCCATCTAGGTCATTTTCATTGTTTCCAACAGCACAAATGGATTAGTGCCTCTACCTGAGTAAAAGGAGGACAGCACATATGTAAAAATAATGAATTATTACCAACCTGAGAAAGAACTCCTGGTCGGATCTGTAGTGGCTGCATGGCTGGGGCCTGCGTTACAAGGGGTACTGTATTATCTACCCTTATTGAATAACTAGTGGGTTTACCATGTGTTGCAGGAATACCTGTGAAATAGAAAAGAACAGTTCTCAAATAAAAGAAAAAACTTTTCTGAGTTACCTTATAAAACTCTTAAATTTATGAATTGCTAAAATTCTTATTAGGATTATGAAAAAATTCCCTGCATAAAATTTTCATAATATTAGAAAGCAATCTATTTGGAAAGTGAGATACTGTCTATCTACCTTGTGGTACCTCATTCCAAAAATTGTTATAAAGCTACTCTTTCAAAGTTGAATGATTTGTTTTTGAAACTTCCCATTCCTTTTAAAGTTTGCTATTATAGCTTTCCTTTCCTTTTAGAAAGTTCTGCCACTGGTAAGACACGGAAAGGTGAATCTGGCTCAACATCCTTATCCTCTAGCAGGTAAATGTTCATCTTTTCATACAAACTTTTAGCTATGCTTGGTATTCTCTTCTTTAAAACTATGATAGGATCTTATACACGTCACCAAAGGAGGAATGTATCACAACTTCAACTTCAATGGCCATGATGGTTTACATGATTCAATAAAATTCAGGATGGCACACTCATTTCAACCTCTAAAGGAAAAGCAAAAAACAAACTTTTCTGCCTTATATGATACAACTAAGCATTTATCATTGTGGTTTAATCTACTACTATTTCTAGTGGAGAGCTACTGGAACTCCAGGACAAACATGTTCCATTTTGCTTACCCCCTAGGAAAATTAGAAAGCAGGATTACTACCCACGTTAATCCTGTTAATATTAATATGCCTGTGTCATACATTGCAAGAGCACCTTGCAAATATTAAGTCTTATGGTACTAAACTTTAATAAGAGAGTAAAGTAGTATTTTACACCAACTAAGAACTTTGACTAACAAGATTTTAGGGATATCTCCTAAGATTAGAAAGCTGAGTTACTAGAATAAATTCACTACTTCATAATTCCAGTCTATTGTATTGTACTTACTTTCAATATGGGCTGGCAGATCATTTAAACATAATCAGTTTTTGGATAAAAGTGACCTTGTGTGATCAGCCATTTAAAAAAAATTTTTTAAAAACAATTCTTTTTTTTTCCTACTGAAAAATAACCTTATACTTTTTATTGCACAAATATTTGTAAGTGATAATTCTAAGGAGAATTTTATTGTGTTTATTTTCTTCACAGAGGTGCTTATCCTACTGACAGGGTGTTCTACCCTCTGAACTCCACCTAAAGAGCTACATGTGAGGGACTTCCCTGGCAGTCCAGTGGTTAAGACTCTGTGCTTCCAATGCAGGGGGTGAGGGATCAATCCCTGGTCAGGCAACTAAGATCCCACGTGCTGCAGCGCATGGCCAAAGAAAGTTAAAAAAAGACAAAGAAAAAAAAGAGCTACATGTGAATTAGATCTACAAAGATCTATGAATTATTTTTTTAAAATGACCTTCTTACTCTTTCCAAAAAGCATGTCTTGATCAGCAAATTCTCCAAGGAATGGAATATGAGCACACCCAGGCTGTGTAGATATATTGCAGCAATAGAGAAGCTCATCAGAGAAAAAAGCATCCTCACTTTGATAAGGATGAAATCACAGAGCAAATTCTTAAATCCCCCCAAAAAAAGATTGCCCTTAAATTCTCCTCGTAATCAATGCCTTAAGACAAGAAGAATTCTCCTATAATCTTTTTTTTAAATCAAATTCAAAAGTGGGTTCAGGGCTTCCCTGGTGGCGCAGTGGTTGAGAGTCCGCCTGCCGATGCAGGGGACACGGGTTCGTGCCCCGGTCAGGGAGGATCCCACATGCCGCGGAGCGGCTGGGCCCGTGAGCCATGGCCGCTGAGCCTGCGCGTCCGGAGCCTGTGCTCCGCAATGGGAGAGGCCACAACAGTGAGAGGCCTGCGTACAGCAAAAAAAAGAAAAAAGAAAAAAAAAAGTGGGTTCAGATCCTAATTTTCTATATGCTTATTAGGTTGGCTAAAATTTTTATCTTCGATTACATTTGCTTGATACCTGGAAAGCATGACACAAAAAGTTTAAAGACTGTTCTAGTACAACAGAGGAGAATTTTGCTGGAATGCATTTGACTCTAAAATAGCAGTTTTCATCCAGAGGGGATGAATAAGTAGCTATTGCCAAATAATGTTAAATGCTTGTTTAGTAAATACAACAACCTACACTCAAATTTGTTAAGTAAAAGCTTGTCTAAGTCTTCTGTACTTTAAACATGGCACAATATTAGGAATGTGGCATCCATATAGCTATACCTACATGTTGTATCTATAGTATCTAAAATATATGAAATGCATGATGAACTTAAACAGTGTAGACCCAAGGTAAAAAATTTAAAGTGAAGGACAAGAGACATAAATTTTATTTTAAAATCCGAAGTATAATGGTACCATAACTGCTACCCAATAATCATTTAAATATGTTTCTTTGAAATGGATTAGCACATTATGAGGTAAAGGGGTAAGAAGGTCAATACTGGGATTTTCTACAGATGCCAAAATGGATTAGAGGGAAAGCTTTCATTTCTAAGCAGACACTATACTAAGAAACAGTGAGACAACATATTACAGAGCCTGCCTGTTATGCTGCTGCAACTGCACCTGTTAGTTTTTTAAGCGAACAAATATTTTGCTTTCTCTCACTATTAATTCTAAAACTATTGTTCTTCACATTTGATGAGTTAATGAACCTGAAAGTATCTCCTTTTCTTTCTGTTATCCTTGTTAGGAACCACTTGCAGTTGCTAACATATGTACAGAAAGGTTACTAACCTTTTATTAATTATAAGCTACATAAAAAGATAAAAGATTTGCCTAACCTCATTGAATGTTTTAAGAATGATGCCCAATTGTATTTAGAAATGTGTCCACAAAGCCTTTTGGTACAAACAGAAGGTAGCTCTGAAAAAAAAAAATTGTTATTCCAAATCTTTTTTTTTTGGCTGTGCCGCACAGCTTGCAGGATCTTAGTTCCCCTAACAAGGATCAAACCGGGGCCCCCAGCAGTGAAAGCCCAGAATCCTAACCACTGGAATGCCAGGGAATTCCCTGCTATTCCAAATCTTGATGAAATATACCACACTGTAGGTAGGTGACTCCCAAACTGATTTTGGTACACGGAAGAGATCATTAGAACCTAAGAATCTATTAGTACAGATTAAAAACTCATCTAAGTGAAAATGTATTTGTCAAGATACCACTTACGTAGTAACTAACTGAAAAACAAAAAAGCATCAGTCTTGCATGCTCAAGTATTTAGAAGTAAAATGTCTATGACTTACTATTAACAGTATGTGTATGTGTAACAGACAGATAGAACAAATACACCATGTTAATACTTGTTGAATCTAGGAGAAAGGACATTATTATTCTTTGAACTTCTCTACAATAAACAGTTGAAGAAAAACAAAGAAACACAACAGCATCTTTAAGAGTGCTGACAATATGATATAGGTATTTTTATTACCAAACCAGCCATGGGTCACTGTCACAGATAACAGACCAAAGCTACCCTGGTAGAACCAAAGTGGCTAAAGAGCTGCCATGTTTTCACATCTCTCATTACCAGCCAAGCAAGTCAACAAACATATTTTTGGTGCTTTGTTAGGCACTGTGGGGAAGATTAAAATAAAAACTTTAAAAAGTTGCTCACATCCTTAAATGAAATAAAAATTTCAAATATAACCTTCAGAATCCAGAAATATTACAGCTGGAAACGATCAAGATAGTATCTATTCAGTCTGTTTTCTTTGACAAAGGCTGAAGCAAGTTAACAGACTTGTCTGGGATGGCAGAGCAAACAGCAGAAAGAGAACTAGATCCCAGGCCGACTTAGCACCAAGAGCTCTCACTTACACTATACAGCATTACCACCATGCTTCAATGAGTCATTTCTGGCCCATTTGGAATCAATCTCTTGATTTTAAGATATAACTAGATGTCACGGCCTAGCAAGGACAAAACGCTACCGAAGGACCTAGGAAAGAGGGCTTTATGCTAGCTATTCCAGTCAAAAAGTTCACTGCTATCACCCTTTTACCACTAAGAAGTTCCTCAGTGTGAAAATTTATGGCATCTTCAAAGGTATTCTGTCACCATCTCACTTGAGGATTTGATTCTATATTTTTATCTAAATAAGGGCAATTTGATCAAAATCAATCTTCAAACAAACAAACAAACTAAGCTATGGGGAAAGAACAAGACTACAATATTTTAGGAAAGAAATCCTCTGACCAAAACTTAAAGAACTGAGCTCTCAATCACTGTCATGTCCAGCGATGACATGCAGATAAGTACTTACTTGAACATCTGGAGCAGTTATACCCAGTATAGGACAATCCATACCTTTCCAAGTTCATTAATTTCCACTAAGGTATGTTATCATGCTAGACTCTACAGGAAATACAACTGTCATATGGTCCATTTTGTTAATGATGACTACAGTGGAGCTGCAGTCAAGAAGTATCACTGGTCTAAAGGCTACTGACCTGCTTAAATTAAATTCAAATGTAGCAGTAAACGTACCAAAACCCATGCAGTATATTTAATGAATAGATGCCTAAACTTATTTTAAAGTAATGCATGCCTAAATTCAAAGTGTAATTTAAATAAAAGAATACCTTGAATAGCTGGTGGACAGATAATCAGTGTCTGCTGAAAAGCATCACCACAACCAAAATGAGCAGTTCCAGCCTGCAGAGGAATCCCATGGTGCACAACTGAATGAGCAGATGTGGTTAATGCCTGAAACGATAGACGTACATGGCATTCATTATACAGAGCAGGCTTCTAATTGCTGTACACATACTTTATAAGTAGAAATCAAATGCATTTCAATAAATCGTAATTCTATGATAAAAATGGACCCAGAAATTGATCTTACTGAAGTCTACTTTTTGTAGAGTTGAGACATAGAAGGGCAGGTAGATCATATTGAAAGAATAAAAGGTGAAGGAAAAAAATGGATTTGAGTAGATATGCTCCAATTGTTACCCTGAAATATTAGAGATTTAACAGAACAGCCATAGTAAGACTTCATCAGCACTGAAACTTCTAACTGCTGACATGGAAACTTCTGCATATTTCAAAAGCAAATCAGCAATCATTTAAAAAAAAAAAAAGAGGAGCATAAATTATCAAATACTATAAGTTCTTACCTGACTTCTTAATGTGCCAATTTTAGTAAAATTTGCTGTCAGATTAGCAGTACTGCTTGGAGCAACTGGTCTCAAGAGTGAAGTTTTATTGTGATTATTTGTGTCACATGAATTCGGATGGGACTTACAAATATCCATAATATGAAAACAGGACTTTACACTGCAAAAGAAAAATCGAAAGGTAATTGTAATATTATTTTTTTAATGTTTAGAGTAGTTTAAGATTAAAAATTATTTCCAAAAGGAAAAAAAAGTCTATGGCTTGCACTTAATCTGCATATTTCCAACAGTATTTCTACCAGGAAATCCTGTAAGATCAAATTTCAAAGCAAGCAGAAGAATATACTTATATCTGGAATATTTTCTTGAGACAGCAAAGCAATAGTGAGCACTTTTTGGTTATACTTTTATGGCCCCTACTCTAAATAGTTTTTTTCTAAACTACTAGATCTCCACATCCCTAGATTAATGGCACCATGTATGTGGTTATTATGTTATTTTCAAAGTACTTATATACAGAAACCATTACACATTTTTAAGTACTGGGGGTGTAGAGACTAGTTGGGCTTTATAAAAACATCGATTTTAATTGTAATTCACAATAACGAATATCAGTTTGTTCCTTTACCTCCTTCATTCAATATTTTAAAAATATTAAAAGAAGTTATTTTAAGTCACTTACTTTACTCTCTTCAGCCTATAAAAAAGAGGACTGGGGTTCAAAGAATTCACAAGCTTTGCCTAAGGTAACTCTTCTAAGTCCTTCTCAATTTGGGCATATACTCTTCTCTACTAACCCATAAAAAAAACCTCCTTTCCTTCCACAACACAGAGGGGAAAGAAGGGGGACAAGAAAAGCAAATGCTGTGAAAGGAAATTGAAAATGGAGCTTGCAGGACTCAAAATTGAGGGAGGAACAACTTAACACTTCCTTTAACTATAAATATGCCTGGTTATTAAGGTAAGAATGTCATGTAAAACGACATCACTCAGTCATCCTCAGTATGCTATTTTGGAAAAAGAACATTGGAATGTGATTTAGATTTGCATTCTATTTCTACTCTGCAATTTACTGTCTATGTGAACTTGGCTAAGTTAGCTTAACCTCTTTTTACTCAGTTTACTTATATTTAATGAAGAAATTGAATCATTTTTCTAACACACTGGTTTACTACAAACAGCATTATCATTTCTCCAGAATCATTTTAAAAGATTTTAGAGTAACATACTGGTTGCTATGCGGGAAATCTAGAAGATGTTTCATATTAACAAAAGCATGGTTCAAAGTCTCTGCTGGAGTAATTCTTAAATCTGCATCAATCAGCAACATTTTTTTCAACAGACTAACAAATTCTCTTCTATCAGCTTTCTCAGCCAAAAGATCACTTCCTTCCAAATCCATCACTGTGTTCACCTGCAAAATCAAAATTTCAAGTCATCGAATAAAAATAAGCCATACAAGGTAGTATATGTTAAAGTTTCACAGTTTACAAAAAAAGCCCACAACACAGGAAAGAACAAAGAACTACAATTATTTTGAAATAAGAAAGAACAATTGAGTTTAACAAATCCTCAAAAATATTTTGAGGTACCAAAGAGCATTCAAAGCAGGAAAAAAAATTTTTTTTTAACTAACAAATATCCACTTCTAGAGAGATGTAAGGAAAAGAAATATGTCTGTTAGAGTTTTCCTTTTTAAAGAAAATACTTGACTAATACAAATTAAATATGTGATAAAGACAAATGCAATTTAGTCCCTGAAACCTCAGAATCAATTTTGTTTGAAAAGCTTAAAAACAGCAAGCATTCTATGTCATATAGAAAATGATTAACGTGTTTTGGCATTCTTGGCATTCAACTCCATCAACTTAAGCATAAGATTGACAAATGTGTCTGTGGTACTCACATGCACTATATCATCCAGACTGTTGAATATGTACTTTCTGGCTTCTTTAGACTTCATTCCTGTCTCAGCCTCATGTTCTTCCAGTGTCTTATCGAATATATCAGAGAAGGAAAATATCTTATTACCCACCATTTGTAAATCCTTTATTTCTTCAATTCTGGCACATTTAGCCTAATATATTGAATATTCTAAGGCAAGTAGTAGTTTCAAAAGAATAACTATCAAAAATGTAATTTTGGGACTTCCCTGGTGGCACAGTGGTTAAGAATCCACCTGCCAAGGCAGGGGACACGGGTTTGAGCCCTGGTCCGGGAGGATACCACACGCTGTGGAGGAACTAAGCCTGTGTGCCACAACTACTGAGCCTGCGCTCTAGAGCCTGCGAGCCACAACTACTGAAGTCGATGCGCCTAGAGCCTGTGCTCCGCAACGAGAAGCCACTGCAATGAGAAGCCCACGCACCGCAACAAAGAGTGGACCCAATTCAGCCAAAAATAAATAAATAAAATAATTTTTTTAAATGTAAGTTTTTAGAAGTATACAAAAAATGAGAAGTTCAGGTTCAGATCAAAAAATATTACACATATAGATAAAATCCTTAACAAAATAACTAAAGTGAATCATTAAAGATTTACTAATCCAAGGAATAAATTAGGTACTTGGGTTATGTAGTAAGTGGTTAGATTCAATCCCTGTCCTATAAAGCTTAATAAATGTAGAACTGGGTAGGGAAGATAAACAACACAAAATGATACACATAAAATTTTTTTAAACTATTTAAAGTGAGTTAATAATTGTGCTGCCAGGTTAGAGAATGAGCTAAGGTATTCAGAAAGGACTCTCCTCGTTAAAAGTGGGGGGTGGGGATTGTCAAAAATGAAAATTCAAAAGAAGAAAAAATTGCAATGAAAGAGGGCTTCCCTGGTGGCGCAGTGGTTGAGAGCCCGCCTGCCGATGCAGGGGACGCAGGTTCGTGCCCCGGTCTGGGAAGATCCCACATGCCGCGGAGCGGCTGGGCCCGTGAGCCATGGCCGCTGAGCCTGCGTGTCCGGAGCCTCTGCTCCACAACGGGAGAGGCCACAAAAGGGCGAGGGACCTGCAAAAAAAAAAAAAAAAAAAATGCAATGAAAGAAAAATAGGCACAGAGGGTATTATCTGTGAACATGAAGCATCTTAGAATATGTTTTTCTAAATATTTTTTTTAATGAATTACCTTTAATCTCCAACCAGAATGAGAGATATCTGTTTCTCTGCAAAAAAATCTTGTGGATTTTGTACCCACATTTAACAACTGTTCTCCTGGTAAACCTTGAGTCTGAGAAATGTATCGAATCTGAAAAATAATTTACAAAACAGAAGTTATTCTTTTATTGCATTAGATATTTATTGAACAACTATATCAGACACTAAGGTAGATGTTAGGTCAAGAATTAAATGATGTACAGTGTGTGCCCTAAGGAATCAGTCCAGTAGGGAACATACAAGTAAGCAATTATAATACAGTGTAATATATATTGATATAATACAGGTATAATAAATACATGCCTTATGGAAAAACAAAGAAGAGACACATAAAATAATTGTAGTCATATAAAGTTCCAGATGAGGTGATGCTCAAGTTGGGTCAAAAAGAACAAACAGTTTGTCAGCCCTGAAGGAATGGAAAAAAATCTGAATTATTATGATTTATGCTAAGGTTATAATATGAGTAAATATGGAAAATAAAAGGAATACATCCACACATTCAGAGACTAAAGTTCACTAAGGGAGAAATGGCAAGAGACGAAATTGATCTAGCAGGCAAAGGGCTTTATCAGTAGGTTAAGAAGTTTGGATTTTACTCTGAGAGGCAATACTGGGAAACCACTGGAGAAACTGGAGAAATCTACACAGGCAACTGACAAGTTACTTGACTTAGTGACAAGTTGACGTGGTGAATTAGGGCTATGGGAGCACTGGAGGGGACGCATCTATGTCACTGGCATATGTGTGCTTGAGTCAGTAGAGGAGGACACAGTGTAGATGAGCTTTCTCAGGAGGACACTGAAAAGCTCCAGCCTCAGGGCCTCTGAACTTAACATCCTTCTGTTTGAACACTGTTCCCCCAGACATCTGTATGGCTAGTGTTTCACTTCCTTCAGCTCTCACCTCAAATGTTACCTTATTCATGAGGCCTTTCATGCCCCACTAATAAATAAGAAAAAGCTCTCCCCTCAAATGTTACCTTATTCATGAGGCCTTTCATGCCCCACTAATAAATAAGAACAAGCTCTCCCCTCTTAGTACCCCTATCTCTACTTATTCTGTTGTATTTTTCTCTACTGTGCTTTTTTATCATCCGATATTCTGGTACATTTACTTTGTATTTTCTTACCCCATTCTGCAGTAGAATGTACATTTCATGAGGGAAGAACTTTGTTTTGTTTTCTTACACGTACACCCATGACAGTGTCTGGTACATAGGTGGCCCTCAAATATCTGTTCCCCAGATCAACAACTGGGCAGCACAGGGAATAAACAGAGGCTTAACCCCTTGAAACTGTGTTTGAGAACACAGGATTCTTTTTTTAAACCTCAAATACAACTAGTCCATCCTCTCCTGCATCTTCTATTTCTTCCTCTGTATGAGATTTTTGCCCTCGATCTACAAAAATGTTTAATATCTTCCAGCCTAAAAACAAAAAAAAAAACCCCAAAAACTCTCTTAACTATTTAAAACACTTTTCTCATTCAGTTAAAAGCATTAAAATAGTGGTCTATATTTTACTTTCCATTCTAACCTCAACACACAACAATTGGAATTTTACTATTACTCTCACGAAATGATAATGTCCTGTTATTAACTGACACATTTAATAGTCACATATTAATCCTTATCTTACTTCAACACCACTGGCTATTTTCAAGTGAATAACTTGAAAACTCTGTTCCTTTCATTTCCACATCATTCTTTTCTATTTCTCTTCCTACTTCTTGGCACTCTTTAACTGCCTTCCTCCATTTGTTATATGGCATTGCATTCTAGAGTTTTATCTGTCTTCTTTCCCTCTACAAGCCCCACGTGCCATAGTTTTATCTCTAATTCTATGTCTAAATATTTATCTCTAGCTCTGGAGCTGTAGATCCAACTGCTTACTGACACTCTGTATCTGGCAGGCCTTTAGGTACCTCAAAGTGAACATATTCTAAACTGATTTTCCTTAAACCTGTTAATCCTCATGTATTTCCCCCTTTGGAGACTACCACCAACCACCCGAATCAGAAGCCTGAAATTTATGCCCAACAAGTACCTCGCCCTCATCACCCAACATCCAAAACCGTAACAATTTTACCTCATTAGTATTTTTCATAACTGTCTCTCCTCTCCATTCCTCTTTCAGGTCTTCTTCAATTCTGAGTTATACAATCTCACAAGCCTCCTAATTAGTCTACCTGCCTCCCTAATGACCCCATCCACTCACTCCCAATTCATTATTCACACTGCTGAGAACAAGAAATTGCTAACAGCCATTTTGATAAAATGAAAATCTGATTATTACTCCCCTGTATAAAATTATTTTACTGCCTACAGGATGGATTCCAAATCTCTAAACATGGCACACAGGCCCTCCAGCTTTATCTCTTCCGGGCTCTTTACATGCTCCTGTACTCCAGCCCCGCCTAGCACCTGCTAAACCTTGCATGGGTTAGTTTCTCTTTCCTAGATTGCTCTCTAACCCCTACTTATCAACATCCCTGTGCCTCTCCCTCCTTACTCCCCTCCCTGCCACTTCACCAAATCCACGTGGCAAACTTTTACTGTTCCTTCTTCAAGACTCAATTCAAGAAATTCTCCTCTGTAAAGCTATGCCTAACCATCCAAAACAGAGGCAATCACCTTCCTCTGTGCTACCATCGCACCTAGAACGTAACTATTTTAATGCATTTATAACACTACATTACAATTATTTTTACATGTCAGTTTTCCCTGCAAGACTACGTGCCTCCTAACAAGAGTCTATGTTCATGCATATTTGTATCCCGAATTTTACATGAAATAACTAAAATTTCCACCTTACAAATTAGTTTCGTTACATTAAAGTGCAGTACCTCCCCCTCACCCCACATCCCCCAAGTGCCTGAGTTCCTTGTTTTACGGAAACAGAAAATGAAAAGTACTAAGAGCTTAGTACCTTGATGTTGCATCAGAGTATCACAGATGGTAAGAAAGGTGCTCAACAATTCAATTTCAACAAACTTACACAGGGCATTTATTATGGGTCAGATGCTAAAGCTATGCAGAACGATAAAATATGTTGCCAATCTTTAAAATTTATTCAAAAAATTCAGTAGAATAAATATTTAAGCACATAATCTGCAATTAAACTAGGAAATGCCATTATAAAGAAAAAAACAAAGTGCTAAGAGAATACCATAGAGCAATTAATATACCTAAGAAGTTGAGATGGCACTGAAAAAACAAAACGGCAAATGAACCTGCCAAGTTTATTTTTGGTCGTAATGCCTGCCAGTCATTTGAAAAGAACTTGTTCCATCTGTATGCCCCTCCTGTCTCCAGTGGATGAAGGGTGGGGACCTGACCTAGAAGCAATTACTTCATAAATTTGCCTTGTGAACTCAACTAGAATTAAGCTAAGCAAATCAGATTTACAGTGTCAGAAACGCAAACTAAGAAATTCCAGATACTGTTGGAGGATGAGCTGAAGGGTTATAAGGCAGAGCTAGAGTTTGATGACCACGTTAACATAACCAGAGTTAAGAGTGAGCAGGAATTCTGAGTAGCAAGTTAGAACAGATAAAAGCACTTAAAGAGCAGCTAAGTTATACTTAAGATCGAGCACCAGAGTGAAATTCTACCAAAGCCTATTAATTTCTCTAAGTGTTGCCTTGAACCTAAAAGCACCTTCAACTCCAGACTTCACAAAATCCAGTCATATTAAAGCTCATTCTTGGATTTTTGGACAGTCCACACAAAAATAAATGAACTTTTCCTTGAGCCAACTTGAGAAGGTCTCTTTGAAACCTGAATAGCTTGACAAAATAGAATTCTTTAAAGATTCCCACCCCCACCCCTGGAGTGAGCTCTATTCTTCTTACATAAGATATAATTTGATATTACCAAGCATAATAAAATTTGAATATAAATTCAGGCTTTCGGCTGCTCTGGATAAGATTCTACCTAAACTCTAACAAACATTTTTCAAGAACAATCAACCAATTAAATACTGTCCATTCATCCATAAAAATATTATTTAATTTCCTAGAATGTTACTGATATTTCCCCAGTAAATATAAGTCAAATTGAGTACATATAGCACTAATGAGACACTATACCTACAATTAAGACAGGAAGGGATCCAAGCACAGTACCAATTCACAGGGCAGCCTTCTCTACACATACACAGTAAGTACATTTGTATACAAAAGGAAATAAAATGCACATATGACAAAATATATTCTCAACATGGTCAGTGCCTAGTTGTAGAATCCAAAATTCAAAGAAGAAATTGCCTTGGAAAGACTTTAAGAGATGACACAGATGATTAAAGGGCTAGAACACAAAGCCCATAATAAAGAATTTAAATAGTCTGAAAAGTTTTTCCTGGTGACTCAAAATTGGCCTTGAAGTATACTACACATATACTGTTAAGTCTTTTTCACCTCCTTTGAAAAAAACAATATTACAAGGTTAAATATAGGTTACACAAAAGACATAACAACAAGGGTTAAGAAAGAGATGTTACAATATATTTCACAGAAAGTCTTTATTTTTGTAAATGTTCCATGTGCACTTAAAATGTATGTATCCTGGGCTTCCCTGGTGGCGCAGTGGTTGAGAGTCCGCCTGCCTATGCAGGGGACACGGGTTCGTGCCCTGGTCCAGGAGGATCCCACGTGCCACGGAGTGGCTGGGCCCGTGAGCCATGGCCGCTGAGCCTGTGTGCCCGGAGCCTGTGCTCCGCAGCGGGAGAGGCCACAGCAGTGAGAGGCCCGCGTACCAAAAAAAAAAAAAAAAAGTATGTATCCTGCAGTTTTGCGTGTAGTATTGGGTGTAGTGCTCTATGCCTGTATCACTAGGTCAACTTGGTTAATCATGTGTTCAAATCCTCTATATTCTTACTGATATTTTTCTATCTACTTTCTCTATCAATTACTGAAATAAATGTGCTTTAAATCTCTAATTATGATTGTGGCTTCGTCTCTTTTTTTGGTTCTATCAATTTTAGATTTATAATATTTTGCAGCTGTTGCTAGAGATATAAAATATAGAATTTCTGTGCTTCTGTTGAATTGAATTTCCAAATTAATTGGCTGGGCTTCCACTCTTTATAAATAATGCTGATATATTTGTAATATACAAACACTCCTGTTGTTAAAAGCAATGTTATTAACAAAAGCAAAACAGAAGAAGAATATCTTGTACAACATATATTCTGAGAGATAAATATTTGTACAAAATGTTATCACGGGGGCTTCCCTGGTGGCACAGTTCGAGCCCCAGTCCGGGAAGATCACACATGCCGTGGAAAAACTAAGCCCATTTGCCACAACTACTGAGCCTGTGCTCTAGAGCCCGTGAGCCACAACTACTGAAGCCCGCGCGCCTAGAGCCTGTGCTCTGCAACAAGAAAAGCCACTGCAATGAGAGGCCTGCGCACCGCAACAAAGGGTAGCCCCCGCTCACTGCAACTAGAGAAAACCCGCACTCAGCAACAAAGACCCAACGCAGCCAAAAATAAATAAAAATTAAAAAATTTATTTTTATAAAAAGTTATCACGGGACAAAACAATAAACTAGCATAGGCTGCTGGTTCCTTCCCTAGAACTCAAATCTGGAGACAGAATACAAATGGAGGTTGATGAATCTGAATAACTAATATACAGACTGTGAAAACCCTCTTCGAGCAATAGTAGATTGACAGTGGTAGGGTAGAGGTGGAGTCTGGAAGAGGGTCAGTGCCAGGGAGCTAGGGCAGACTAGAGCAGGGTTCAGCTGGACTCTTAGTGTCTTGAAAGTATCATTATCCATGAAGTACTGTAGAGGTGGTCTACTGCTAATAGCATAGCTTCTAGATTCAGACTGCCCGTGTTAGACTATTGGGCAAGCTCATTAAACTTGCCCACACCTCAACTTTCTCATCTATAAAACTTCATAGGGTTGTTGTGAACATTAAATGAGTTAAAGTGTTGACAGTTCCTGGCACCCAAAAGAACTCGATAAGTATTAATTAGTAATGTTACTACTATTGCCCACTGTACTGTCACTGTAAGGCAAAAAATAAGTTAAAAAAATAAAATAGCAACAACACCCCAATTGGGTATCCAAGTATATCATGGCAGCTGATGCCCAGAATAGGAAACAGATAACAGACAGAGGCGTGCCCTTTTACATCCTAATTAGATGATCATAATCCAGGGAGTTGAGGAAATTTTATGAAATTCAACCACATAAATAGACTAAAGTAAAAAACAACCCCAAAAAACCCCACTCGTGAATATTTTAATAGATGCACAAAAGCATTTCAGAGTCCAAACCAATTTAGGATTTAAAAAAAAACAACTTAGGGCTTCCCTGGTGGCGCAGTGGTTGGGGGTCTGCCTGCCAATGCAGGGGACATGGGTTCAAGCCCTGGTCTGGGGGCATCCCACATGCCGCGGAGCAACTAGGCCCTTGAGCCACAATTACTGAGCCTGCGCGTCTGGAGCCTATGCTCCGCAGCGGGAGAGGCCGCGATAGTGAGAGGCCCGCGCACCGCGATGAAGAGTGGCCCCCGCTTGCCGCGACTAGAGAAAGCCCTCTCACAGAAACAAACAGCCAACACAGCCATAAATGAATGAATGAATGAATAAATAAATAAATTTTTTTTAAAAGGGCAAAATTCCTTAAAAAAAAAAAAACTTAAAATTAGGAATAAAGGGATAGCCCTTATCTTGAAAACAGACATTTATCAAAACCTCTACAGCAAGCATCATATTTGAAAATGAGTATGAAGTCCAAGATTGGAACCAAAAAACACATCACTCTTATTTGTTTGTATTCATATATTTTGGAAAATACCTTTTAAAACACTGAATTGATAACCGTGTGGCTATTGATGCTGTATGCTATTAACTTTTTTCAATTACTGTACCCATTTGGAATTAAAGTAATATACATTCCGAAAATATTGTGAATCTGGATCAGATAACACCTCCCAGTTTAGAAAAAAAAAAGAAATCTATTACAGATTTTAGAAAAACTGAGCTTTGGTCAGGACTTTGTGTTAAATTACCATTGTAACTTTTGACAAGTCATTTCATTTTTCCGGGCCTCAGTTTTCTCCTTTATAAAATGTGAAGGGGTAGTAACTAGATAATCTGTAGGGTCCTTTTCAGTATCAACGTTAGTTGTCCAACACTAGAACTGTAAAGTCCAAATCCAGAGTACAACAGCAAACTGACCTTTATGTTGCCACTAGATGGTGTCCTGCTCCAGAGTACTATGCATGTCATAAATTGTGGTCCACAAAGCCGAAGGTATATTTCTACAATTTGACAGGTACCTCAGTACTTCAGCAGCTAAGGGATTATGGGACTCTCCAACTAGATCACTAACTCTTTCAAAACTAGTAACAGTTTGGCACCTGCATCAAAGTTAATGATTGGGTAAAAAGATGAAGGAAACTAGAATGTATGGAAATTTTTATAGAAATGGTATTTTAAGAGGTATGCTCAACATGGAGGGGGAAAGTAGAGAATATTAAAAAAACACCTGGCCTAACAGAGAAATTTTATGGGTAGAAAGTCATTGGAAGAGGATAAGATTAAAGTTAATGATAACATCTAATTTAATAATTAATATTAAATGACTTTTAGGGTCGTCTCAGCAACATTTAAGTCACTAAATTAACTACCTCTCGTATCCCCTTTTATACAGAAAGCTAAATCTTAGAAATCAGGCATTTTGCTACAAGTTATGTGTGCTGTAAAATGTTCTTTCTATTTTTTTCATGTTTGAAAGTTAAATAGTATAACATTTAAATAAAAATATAAGCCAGACAAAATATATGTAACCACTGTTAATTCTAACATTTTCTACTAAAATATGAGTTGAGTATATATATATATATATATATATATCTCTAATAAGGGAGATGCTATGAAACTTTCAAATAATAGTGAAGAAGATAACAATTACCCAAAAAAGAATCTTGATATTAAAAACCAAGTAAATAGCAAACAACACTGTCTAGTAGCTTAGAGAGACTAATGAACACACCTGAAAACTACCATGAAAAGTGTGTAGGGAGGTGATTTGCTGGATTTTATTGAGAGTCATTTCAATGTTAAGCTAGACTTTTAGCACCACCAAAAACAGCTAAAAATACTAAAGAGGGTTAGGGTGACTGAGGTACTTAAGACCAGTAAAGGCTGTTGGTTCAAGACCAGTAGCTATGATGACTTTTATTCCTTGGGAGAGGCTGACATTTCAGCTGTCATCACCCAAGTGATGTCTGTCACCCAAGCAAAGCACTATTATTTAAATGGACACAGTCCAGCCCTTTATATATCTATAATATAAAAATGGTACCAAAAAAATTCTCCCAAAAGGTTTTCAGGCCTGTGGATTATACCCTTGTTTATGAAAACACTTTAAAAATCAAGTTTTGTTTTGAGTCCTGAATTTAAATTCCGTTAGATCCAAGGTTTTGCCAATTTATTCTAAAAGGAGTCTCACATGTATTGTATACCTGGGAAAATGCATTCCTGTAAGTCTATTATTTTTCTTTACATTCTACCAATTCTACTGGGTTATCACAACAGTTCTATTACCTGGTCATACTCCAAGGCTCCTGGGTAGAGAGGCCATCCAAGGAATAATTCTGCAATCACGCATCCCAGTGACCACATGTCTATGGCTTCACAAAATGGCAACCCCAATATAATCTCTGGAGCTCTGAAATTTAAAAAAAAATAATAATAATCAATCAATCAATCAGCGGTTTTCTTTTAAAATTATCCAATTCATCTGATATTCTCAGAGAAGTTTGTAAAATGAGAGCGAAATCATCTACTATTTACAGTAATTCTTCATTTTCCAGAACTTGTTGAAACCTAGCCATAATCCTGAATTAAACTTCAAGGGGTGCTATGAGTACAACATTGCTATGATAAAATATCTATACTTAATCCGAGTTTTACTAACATGACAGTAAAAAAAGGAAAAGCATAGATCTTGTTTTTGAGACTACAGGAGATTAGAAATAACACACTAGAAAGAGAACTGACAAATTAAAAATACATGCACCATGACACCAACAGAACTTAAAGCCAGACACCAGAAGATAAGACCCAAACAAAACAAAACAAAACCCCAAAGGCTAACCATGGATCGAGACGTGGGTATTACTTCAGAAGATAATAAAAATAACTGGGCTATTTGTTATCCAAAACAGATAAGACCAAGTTCAATATATTCAGCCTTAAAAGGCAGAAAGTACAGGATACATCAAAACAGTTAAAAAAGCATTTTACCACTTGAAGAGCTTTGATTATTTGGAAAATTATTTCATGAAAGATACAATTCCCCGATAAATTGTGTTGCTACTTCACATGACTTTTCCATAAGAAAATTAACATTCTAAGAGTTCTCTATATACAGAGTCATACAATCATAGTTATCCTGCACAGTCTCAAACTTACAGAGAAGTTATAAGAACAGTACAATAAATACTTTTTCCTAACCCACTTGAGAGTAATTTGCCAAATAATGGCATGCTTCGTATTTCCTACAAACAAGAATATTCTCCTACATAATCACAATACAATCATCAAAATCAGGAAACAAATACTGATACATCTCCACCATCTAAGCCTCGGACTGCAAGTTTGGCCAATTACACTGATAACGTCCTTTATGAAAAAGAATCCAATTCCAAATCATGCACTGCATTTAGCTGTCATATCCCTTTCAGTCTTTTCCAATATCGAATAGTCCCTCAAGTCTTTCCTTGATTGCTATGACCCTGGCATAAGATATTACAGGTCAGTTATTTGTTGAATGTCCCTCAGTATGGGTCTGTCTGATGTTTTCTTGTAATTAGATGAAGGTTATAGATCTTTGGGAGAACTGTTTAAAAAGTGATGGCGTTTTCTTCTCATTATATGCTATCAGGTGGTACAAAATTTTGATTTGCTCCACTACTGATAATATTCACTCTGACTATTTAACATGGTATCTGCTAGATTTCTCCACTATCAAGTTTCTCCTTTCCCCTCTGTAATGAAGCATTTTGTGGAGTTTCAATTTGAGACTGTACAAATAATCCAATTTCAATTTATTCATGTATTTACCTATGTAAGTATAATGGATTCCTATTTTATTCAATGGGTTATAATCCATTACTATAATTACTTATTTTGATGCTCTAATTTTCCCAGACTTGACCAGTGGGAACTCCCTCAATGAGCTATGGGTCCTCGTTACTATTGGGATGGCACTGTTCCCAGGCTCTCTCAGTGTATATTTTATACAGTTTAAGAAAATAAGCCTTCTGCTAACTTTTTTTAACTGAGAGTGCTGATTGTCACTATCTCCTAATGCGGTGGTTCTCAATCTTGGCTGCACATTACAATCCCTTTGTCCTGGCCACACCCCATACCAATTAAATCAGAAACTCTGGGGATGGGAGGTAGGCATCAGTAGTTTTTAAAGCTCCCCAGGTGATTCCAATACATGGCCAAACTGAAGAACCAAAGCACTAGACTCAATGGGAAAACTATTCCATCTCCTCCCTACAGCTCTTCTGATCAGAATAAGTTCAAAGGATAATAAACAAATTGTTTTCTACCATAGATTTGGGATCTGTCCAGTGACTCTCTACTCCTAAACACCTCTGCTATAATTAATACTTAAGATTCAGTAGGCTCTTAATGCACAAGTACTTGTGAAAAACAAGTAAGTGTCAAGGGGAGATATTATGAGGCATAAAAGAACCTTAAAACATAGTTATAAAAGTTCTTCATTCTTTTGACAAAATACTCAGCAAGTGTGTAGATGTACACACGAGTTATATTCAGCTATAAGCAAATGCTAAACTATATTGTAAAAAGAGAAAAAAATAGGTTACACTAAATTATCAATCTTATATATTCACAATATAGAGAGATATCCTTTTTTGTTCACTATTTTATACGCAGAACGTAGCAGAGAATATGCACTCAGTAAACATTTCTCAGATAAGTCATGCCAACACAGGTTGATTCACACAAAGGAAAGAAAGCGTCAGTGTGAAATGTGGGTTTGAACTAGGCCTCAAAGAACAGAAGTCTAGACAGAAAGAAAGAGAAATGGACACAAGAGTTTATAAAGGGTGTATACTAATCTGTACTTTAAAAGGTTCAAAGCAAAAGGCAGCCTGTTTCAAAAATATGGAGTAAATGAGATTCACTAGTGATACTTAATCATGTACTACTTTGAATCCTGAAGACTTATTAATAAGACTGAGCTATAGCTGTGTATAAGAGCTTTATGATTATTTTGAAATAATTAATATAAAAAATTCATGGGTCTTGAAATTGGCTACTGTAGAAAACTTCAACATTGCATTCGGTAATGAAAGAAAATTAACAAAATGATAGTATCTAGGATACTCAACTTAAAGAGACCAAAATTATTTGAAATCTGGTTAACAATTAAGAAGAGTTTCTGTCAACTAGACAAAGAGTGATGAATTCCTTCTGCCATTTGTTACCATTTAATGAATGAGCCAAGTTTCTAGGTGACAGTGACAAGAATATAGAGTTATTTTTTCAAACTCTTGACTAGGAATTGTATAAAACCACTTCAAATACAAATCTAAGATTCAAAAGTTGTATTTATGTAAGCAAACTCAACTTTCTCATTTTAAAAAATGAAAGAATTTTAACTGCAAGTTTTATACAAATTCATTATGTATTATTGCATCAGTTTAAGTCCTCTGAGAAGCAGACAAGACGTGTAAGAAATTTCTTCAGAAAAATGTCTCTGAAGGATACACAGGGACAGGAAGAAGGAATAGGTGAAGAGAGCTTCAGACCTTGAGCAGTTCTGACACCTGTGAAAGAGGTGCAAAGGAAGAATTGGGTGGAAAGAACCTCCAACAGCAGTGCTGTTAAGAGAAAATCTTGGCAGGGTCAATGGGGTGTCCCCAAGGCAAAAATTATCTGCTAGGCTAGTTCCCCATCAAACTAGAACAGCGCAGCTCTAGGACCCCCACTGTGTTTGGTCACTGGCTGAGAGCAGCCCAGCAGCAAAGGGGCCTCTGCTGAGCACTGATGCATTACCTAAAGGCACAACAGCTGGAGGCTGTCAGTTAACTGCTCTTCACAGGAGGTTCTCTTGAAGTGGATCCGAATGGCACAATTCCAAGGCTGCCACAACTATCTTCCCAAAAGCTTTTGTATTTTATTTTATAATACTACATATCATAAAGAAAATGTAATAAATTTCTTCACCAAGTCTGAGTCAAACGTGCCTAAATTCTCTCCAGCTTACCGTGGCATGCCATAAAACATTATATTTTCTATATGTATCATCACATGTAAAAAGGTGGGAAAGCAATACCGTTAAGCATTTACAATCTAGATGAAACTGCCAGAGCTGTCAGAGCTCTGCTGGCCAGTCTTACAATAAAATAAACTTTTAAAATCAAATTATGCACTAAAGAATAATATATCCATCTGTCAGTAATGAATAAAGCTTAGTTTTCTGGTTGTATCTTAATTGGCTCTCAAATTATTCCTCTGGGCTAAATATACTTTTGTATATAAATGACCACAGCAGAAATTCTAATTTATGGACCACTCTTAAAATAAATCTTTTGTTCTACACCTAAAGGAAATTCTTCTACATCTTTTCTCATCTAACTTAACTCCCCTCTGAGCAGCTATAACGTGGTGGTGCTAAGGATATAGCAGGGAACAGATATCATTTGTACTTTTGTAGACAGGCAAGGCACACATTAAACATGGCCATTGGACAGAGAGTATAACTAAACCTGTTGTTCACCACTCTATAAATAATAACTCACAATTAGAAGGCAAGTGTCAAATCCACAAACCAACTCAAAAATTTAGGTTATATGGTAACAAAGGCAATCTATATATAAAATGCCATGTTTCCTTTTTTTGCCATATGCCTTTAATAAAATTTATCAATATTCATTAAGACCAAATCTTTTTTTACTTTTCTAAAACCTTGAAACACTGATATAACATACAGGTAAAGTGGAGAAGCTAAAAAAAATTTTTTTTTAAGTGGGTAAACTGAACTCTGAATGGTTTGTGGGTCTTTTGCTAGAGAACTCAAAAAGAATGTTAGCAGGAGATGGTTCAATTAAGAACAGTGAAATACCATCACTCAGAGAAGAAGATAACTATTGGTGGAGTTACTTTATTTCATTTTTATTTACTTTTTTAAGCTGAAAATTCAATCACTGTCAGAGAAACCTAGCCATGTTAGGAAAAGGGATGTCTCAGTTCAGGAACTCAATATGTCAAATTCTAGGAACAATTATATTCTTATAAGAGAAAGATGCCCTGGGTTATCCCTGCAAATGCCATTAAACTATGAACTCATGTGATGATTTCATGGCCATCAAGAAAACAGTGATCATAATATGACTCCTAACTTATTTTTTCAAATACAGAGAATGCTTAGGCCAACTTGATTATTTAGTCTGCCTAACGTTTCTCATTAAAGTTAAAAAACTAGCATAATGCTGATACATTTCAGTTTCTTGAGAATCTAGTGACAGAACCCAGGTCTGGTCAAGTCTAGGACACTGATCAAATAATTTCTGAAATGACAAAACTAAGGGCCAGATTCTGATGATTCTGTCAGAAATGTCACTCAGTAAAAATGAAAGGTACAGCTATCCAGGCTTCTCTTGATGATACTCCTCTACATACAAGTGTATAGCTACATGCTTCTCTCTACTTTTGACAAGAAGATACCAGAAAGAATGTGTGAGCCCCACGATTGAGATAAGGTTCAAACGTTTGGAAATTGTCTATTACTACAAATCTATAGCATAAATAGGTAGATGGCGAAGTATTTTAAGAATGCAAAGTTTGGTACCAAGAAAGAAAGCAACCCCAACTTCAGTGGATCAGTACTTGGACATATGTAAGCACTACCGAGTGGGTGTGTGTCTTTCAAAACCAGGAAATGTTGCCCTGAGTCAGAATGGGTCAATTTTCCTTTCATACACTCCCTGTTGATCAGTGAGGGACTTTCTATTTTTATGAAGTTGTAAACATAATTACAAACCCTAGGGTCAATCAGGAACTAAGTCTGAATGGTCAGTAGAAAAGCAGAACACAAGTGATGGGAGTTACCTGTTACATTACTGTTCAAATAGGTATGCACGCACAAGTCAAGGATGAGTGGCCACGAGAATAAACACAACAAAGTTGAAACCTGTGCGTGTGTGTGTGTGTGTGTGTGTGTGTGTGTGTGTGTGTGTGTTACTCATAGGTGAATGTTTTCCATAGATGTGCACTATGGCACTGCAGGATCTGTGGTTACTGAGTCCCTAGAGGTGGAAGCGCAGATATAGGGCCCTGACTGTGAAGTTATCCATGGATTTTCACAGTGCATGGGGTCACTGTTTGCAGATGACATGATACTATACATAGAGAATCCCAAAGATGCTACCAGAAAACTACTAGAGCTAATCAATGAATTTGGTAAAGTAGCAGGATACAAAATTAATGCACAGAAATCTCTGGCATTCCTGTACACTAATGATGAAAAATCTGAAAGTGAAATTAAGAAAACACTCCCACTTACCACTGCAACAAAAAGAATAAAATATCTAGGAATAAACCTACCTAAGGAGACAAAAGACCTGTATGCAGAAAATTATAAGACATTGATGAAAGAAATTAAAGATGATACAAATAGATGGAGAGATATACCATGTTCTTGGATTGGAAGAATCAATACTGTGAAAATGACTCTACTACCCAAAGCAATCTACAGATTCAATGCAATCCCTATCAAACTACCACTGGCATTTTTCACAGAACTAGAACAAAAAATTTCACAATTTGTATGGAAACACAAAAGACTCCGAATAGCCAAAGCAATCTTGAGAACAAAAAATGGAGCTGGAGGAATCAGGGTCCCTGACTTCAGACTATACTACAAAGCTACAGTAACCAAGACAGTATGGTACTGGCCCAAAAACAGAGATATAGATCAATGGAACAGGATAGAAAGCCCAGAGATAAACCCATGCACATATGGTCACCTTATCTTTGATAAAGGAGGCAATAATATACAGTGGAGAAAAGACAGCCTCTTCAATAAGTGGTGCTGGGAAAACTGGACAGGTACTTTTAAAAGTATGAGATTAGATCACTCCCTAACACAATACACAAAAATAAGCTCAAAATGAATTAAAGACCTAAATATAAGGCCAGAAACTATCAAACTCTTAGAGGAAAACATAGGCAGAACACTCTATGACATAAATCACAGCAAGATCCTTTCTGACCCACCTCCTAGAGTAATGGAAATAAAAACAAAAATAAACAAATGGGACCTAATGAAACTTCAAAGCTTTTGCACAACAAAGGAAACCATAAACAAGACCAAAAGACAACCCTCAGAATGGGAGAAAATATTTGCAAATGAAGCAACCGACAAAGGATTAATCTCCAAAATTTACAAGCAGCTCATGCAGCTCTATAACAAAAAAACAAACAACCCAATCCAAAAATGGGCAGAAGATCTAAATAGACATTTCTCCAAAGAAGATATACAGACTGCCAACAAACACATGAAAGAATGCTCAACATCATTAATCATTAGAGAAATGCAAATCAAAACTACAATGAGATATCATCTCACACCAGTCAGAATGGCCATCATCAAAAAATCTAGAAACAATAAATGCTGGAGAGGGTGTGGAGAAAAGGGAACCCTCTTGCACTGCTGGTGGGAATGTGAATTGGTTCAGCCACTATGGAGAACAGAATGGAGGTTCCTTAAAAAACTACAAATAGAACTACCATATGACCCAGCAATCCCACTACTGGGCATATACCCTGAGAAAACCAAAATTCAAAAAGAGTCATGTACCAAAATGTTCACTGCAGCTCTATTTACAATAGCCCGGAGATGGAAACAACCTAAGTGCCCATCATCGGATGAATGGATAAAGAAGATGTGGCACATATATACAATGGAATATTACTCAGCCATAAAAAGAAACGAAATTGAGCTATTTGTAATGAGGTGGATAGACCTAGAGTCTGTCATACAGAGTGAAGTAAGTCAGAAAGAAAAAGACAAATACCGTATGCTAACACATATATATGGAATTTAAGAAAAAAAAAATGTCATGAAGAACCTAGGGGTAAGGCAGGAATAAAGACGCAGACCTCCTAGAGAACAGACTTGAGGTTATGGGGAGGGGGAAGGGTGAGCTGTGACAGGGCGAGAGAGAGTCATGGACATATACACACTAACAAACGTAGTAAGGTAGATAGCTAGTGGGAAGCAGCTGCATGGCACAGGGATATTGGCTCGGTGCTTTGTGACAGCCTGGAGGGGTGGGATACGGAGGGTGGGAGGGAGGGAGACGCAAGAGGGAAGACATATGGGAACATATGTTTATGTATGACTGATTCACTTTGTTATAAAGCAGAAACTAACACACCATTGTAAAGCAATTATACCCCAATAAAGATGTTAAAAAAAAAAAAAAGACACAGACCTACTAGAGAATGGACTTGAGGATATGGAGAGGGGGAAGGGTAAGCTGTGACAAAGTGAGAGAGTGGCATGGACATATATACACTACCAAACGTAAAATAGATAGCTAGTGGGAAGCAGCCGCATAGCACAGGGAGATCAGCTCGGTGCTTTGTGACCACCTAGAGGGGTGGGATAGGGAGGGTTGCAGGGAGGGAGATGCAAGAGGGAAGAGATATGGGAACATATGTATATGTATAACTGATTCACTTTGTTATAAAGCAAAAACTAACACACCACTGTAAAGCAATTATACTCCAATAAAGATGTTAAAAAAAAAAAAAAGAAGAAGAAGATACCAGAGAAATGCAGCACAAACTTGGAAAAGGTAAATAAATGGTAAACTCAATAAAGATAAAAATAATAAAATCAGAACAGTCTTCTCTTGAGGTAGGTGATGCAGAAGGCATTTCTTATAATAACAGTTTTATTAAGACATAATTCACATACCATACAATTCACCCATTCAAATGGTACAATCAATAGTTTTTAGTATATTCACAGAATTATGCAACCATTAACGCAATCCATTTTAGAACATTTTCATCACCATCAAAAGGAACCCTATATCCATTACCAGTCACTCCCCATTTCTCCCAAACTCCTCCATCCCTAGGCCACCACAAATCTACTTTGTCGCTTTAGTTCTCTCTTTTTTTTTGTCTCTTTTTCGTCTTTTTTTTTTTTTTTTTTGTCTCTTTAGATCTGCCTGTTCTGGACATGTCATACAAATGGAATGGCACAACATGTCATCTCTCATTTGGGGGTCAACCACAGGTCATGGGTAAATTCTGGGGTAAAAACATTCATAAGAATGTTTTGCTATAGTGGTACTTAAAAATCTCTGCAGAATGTTCTGGGAAGACAAATCTTGCGAGTCTGGTAAGGAAGCACTGACTTCAAATAATGCAAATCATCTAAATAGAGCTAGATTTTAAACACTCAACAGACACCTAGCAATCGCTCTAATAGCAAGTAATTTACCTGAGCCTTAGTATTTTCATTTTTAAAATGCGGTTTTACCGATGTAGCATGCTCTGAAAATTATCCAAAGGACTAAGTAAAAGATTCTATGTAAAATGTAAAACAGTATATACATTCTCTTAATTTATTCATACTCCCACTGTCCTAATTCACACCTCCTCTCTTCTCAAACCATCACCTCCTCCCTCATCCTCACTCCTGACTCTTGTCCTTGCATCCAACTTTACTGGGGGCAGGGGGGGATTTGAAAGAAACTTCCACATTCTCGCCACCACATCTACTAGCCCACCTGCATCTGTCAGTGCTTCTATCTAAGGCACCCATGCTCACTTACTGAAGTACATCACTCCACCAATTTCCCACTCTTTCTCATCACCAACCTCTCTCTCCCTCTCCCTCCTTCTCTCTACATATATATATAACTATCCCATATCTCCCATTTTGAAAAAAAAAAAGAAAACACTTTCTTGTTTATATACTCTCCTTCAGCCATCACCCATTTCTCTATTCCCTCTTACACCAGTCCTTCTTGAAAGCACTGTTAAGAAAAGCTGCCTCCAATTCTGCCCCTTTCTTGAACTCACTCTAATCAGGCTTTCATTACCCCATCATTCCACCAAAATAGCTCTTGTCAAAGTCACCATCAGCCACTGAATTGCCACATCCTTGATTTATTTGACTTGCAGCATTTGACACAGTTGTGTTCTCCTGCTTTAAACAGTATGCAACTGACTGCCAGGGCACCACTCTGCTCTCCTCTTTACCTCACCTGCAGTTCCTTCTCAGATTCCTTTCCAGTTCCATCGCATTTCCACAACCTTTAAATTCTGGGGTGCCCCAAGGCTCAGTCTTTGGATGCCTATCTTCTCTAACTACATTCACTTCCCTTAGGTGATCTCATCCAATCACACAGTTTTAAATACCACCTCTATTCTTAAAACCCAAATGTGTATCTCCAACCCAGACCTCTCTCCCCAACTCCAGACTTACGTATCCAACTGTCTACTCAACATCTCTTACTGACTGTCAACTAGATATCTCAAACCAAACATGTTCAAAACATCTTCATAATTCCCTCCAACACACTCCTCCTCCAGCCTTCCCCATCTCAGGAATGACAACTCTATCCTCCTAGTTTCTTAGGCCCATAATTTGTGTGAGAATCAAATTTGACTCTCCTCTTTCTCTCACTTCCCACACATTTATCGGCAAATCCCATTGACTTTATCTGCAAAACAGATCCAGAATTTGACCATTTTGCTTTACCTTTACTGCTACAACCCCAGTCCAAGCCACCAGCATCTCTCGTTGCACGCTCCCCAACTGTTCTTGCTTCTGCCCCGTCCTCTACCATCTACTCTCAACTTAGCAACCAGAGTGATCCGTTTAGTACACAAGTCAGACCGCATCACTCTTCTGCTCAAAACCTCCCAAGAGCTTCTTCCCATCTCACAGTAAAGTCAGATTCCTCACAATGGCCTCCAAGGTCATATGTGATTCAGCCCGCAGCCGTATCTAGTATTTCCCACCATCATCCCATTTGTTTGCTCTCATCCACCTACACTGGCCTCCTTACTGTCTCTAACCATAGTTGCTGCCTCAAAACCTTTACATTTATCTAGAAGAAGGTTCCAGGCAGTGGGAACAGCAGGACTTGATCCCCTCACTCTTACTTTGTGTTTCTGCCCAAAGATCTTATTAGAAAGGCATTCCCTGACCACCTTAAACAGAAGGGTAAACCCCCACCAGCACATATACTTACCTCTCCTCCTTTATCCTGCTTTAGTGTTCTCTATAGCACTTGCCACCAACTGATATATATGTTTGCTTATTATCTGTTTTCCCCTCCCCCACTAAATATAAAACCCGTGAGGGAAAGAGCTTTAATTCTTTCAATGCTATATTCCCAGCACTGAGAACACTGTCTGGCATATAGTAGGCATTCACTCATTAATTTGTTCACTGAATTGATCAACCAGTGGAAGCTGTTAGTGTTCTGCTGTGAATAGCTTTGTTAACTCAAACACATGAGCCAAACAAGTATCAACCAAGACCTTTTTTACATGCTAGCCACTTTACATTTGGGACAGTTGAATTGTCTTGACTATTAAATAAAAATCAACACCATTTCCTGAGTTTTAACAATGGCCAGGCATCACAGAAATAACTTTTAACACATTAGCTCATTTAAATAAAATGTTCTAAAAACAGATTTCAGCATTGTTGTTCTGTTCCGAGATCAAAAATGCTGGTAAACAAAATGTTCTACGTAAAACAGAAGAACCCCTCAATTGAGTACAGTCAGTCCACAAAATCATGAGAAATAATAAATCGTTTTTGAAGCAACTAAGTTTTGGAGTTGTCACACAGCAACAGATAACTGATACACTACCCAAAGTTAGCCAGAGACGGATGGAAATGAGATTTCAAATGCCTTATTCCAAAAGCCTTTCTCTACACCATACCATCTCAATTATAAAATCGTGTAGCTGAAAGAAACACAGAAAGTCAAACTAACAGAAAACCTAGAAACTGAAACCGAAGGTATTTTTTAACAATTCAATTAAAGTTATGTTCTAGTTTTATTTTCCACAGAATAAGAAAATACTAACTGACCTAATAGTTCTATGCCTTTTTTGAGGTCAACTGGTCTTTAGATCTCTAGGACAATCAAATGAAAAAAATATTTCACTGCCATTTTTTAAATCTACTTTTCATTCTGTATAAATCCTTTAAAATAAATATAATAACAGCAGTAACAACAAGCAGTTACCCAGCACTATGAACCAGGCAATGCTCTAAGCACTTTATAAATATTAACCCATTTGATATTCATACCAATCATTTTAATAGATAAAGAAACAGACACAAGGATAAGCAACTTGCCTAAGGGTCATACAGCTAGTGTGATGAGCAGCTGGGATTTAAAGCCAGGTTTTATGGCTTCAGGATCAATGCTTTAACTACTACGTGTTAAAATAAATAATTCCTAGGATTACTAAAACTATCAGACTTTTATCTTACTAGAAGTCCTCCCACTGAGATGCTATACTTATCATTAATGTGTTCTTTTCTCTTTCAACATATCACCTTTGATTTTTAGACTAACCGGGAAATGTGAGATATACACTTATGTTAAAAGAACTATAGTTGACATTTTACTAAGTCCTTTTCCTGATCTTTAAGCATTTACTCATCTTAACCATAAATAATCTTCCATGTTAAATACACAGACATCTGCTGGATACTTCTCAGTTAAAATACGGCTCTTATTTTGGCAGATACCGTGTTCCAAAAGATGACTACAACAACCTTTTACAAAAGCAATTAGGAAATAAGTTCAATAGTGGATGTGACCATCCAGTAGGTGTGATTACTAATAAATATAACGTCAGGCACTCAATAAATTCTTACAAGGCAAAGCCCTTTACTTAGCAAAAGACAGCAAAGACCTAAAGTGGTTATAAAATGCAGGCACTAATAAACACGTGTTTATACAAGCACAGCAAATCTAGCAAAGGATACACACCCAAGTTTTATCAGCAATTATCTCTGAGGAATCAACCTGGAAAGGAGAGAGAAGTATACATTTCCATAATACTTGTTACTAAAACAAGCATCTTATACAATACAATAAAAGACCAATGTTTAAAATTTTTCAGTCACCTAAATTTTATAGGAATTTCGTGTTTTCTTCTAATACTATTACCATCAAACTACATAATCCGTGTTAACTCAATTTTTTAATTTCCTTTTATTACCAGGAACAATTGCCTACTGAGAATCTCTGACACTGGGAGGGAAGGAATACTGGAAGTATCCCTGAGAGGCTCTACACTGTCTGCAGGGGCTATCACGAAGGAGACTCCTCTAACTACAACAGGGGAACTGGAATACCTCGAAGAATCTTCCAAATCATAATGCAACTAAAATCTATGAAAATAGGAAAGAACATTTGTACAACTGGAACTTTAAAGAAGGATGACTGTTAAAATATACTAGGGAGTTTACTTCCAGCTTAATCAGCACTTGTTTAAATATCCTGCAGAATGGTGCTTTTTTAAAAGCAATTCAACACTCTCAGGCGAATAAATTTCAAAAGAGCCAATCAATCACTTCTAGAAATATTTTCTTTTTGAAGTCACGAGTGTTTACCATGATAAGAAACTTGTTGCTGTAGGCAATAACAACGCTACAGAATACTGGATATTCGCACAGATTGCTTTTATGACTGTAACTGCAACTATTCAATAACGTGTTCAAATGTAATCAAAGTACAGGCTCTTAGAATAGACACTCATTCAAATGTAGCTTGAGCCATAGGCTAAAAATACCACAATTAAAAATATCATAATTGCAAGGCCACTTAATCTTTTAAGTATGCTGCACAATGATCCAGATCAAAGCGCCTCCAGATCAAAGCGCCAAGTACAAAGAACTGCAGTAATAATAAATACCTTCAAAATCTATTAAATGTAAAACCTGAGAGGTAGAGGATAGGTGATAGCAAAGATTTAATGGTCATTACCAGTATGCTAAATGTATCGCTTAGAGCCCAACGTCCAAAAAGATGTATACATCAATAATTTGCACATCTATGAGTGATCAATAGCTAATATTTTGTAAAGGTAGGAGTCAGAAATTTATTTTATTTACAGACAGCCCTGTTTATTTTATGTTTTATCTACCAAGAACAGTTGCAAGATCTCAAAATTCCATCTTATGGAAGAGAAAATTGAGGAAATTGTTATTAACATATCAAGAGAGAGAAGCTTGGTAGGGGAATATGAAAAGTATCTGTGGACAATAAAGGAAAAACATGTCAGCAACTGAGGTTGAAAGTGTCTGTTTTTTATATATTGGTTTATATGCTACTGGATGTAGAAAAGTCAATGTCTATCACAGATCATATAAATGGACTATATTTTTAATATTTTACATTGCGTTTGTATTTTACAACCCTTTCAAATATTTTGTTCTATGAGGTAATAAGATAAATGCTGTAATCTTTATTCTACAGGTGATTAGGAGGGAAGTACAAAACAATACAGGGGGCTTCCCTGGTGGCGCAGTGGTTGAGAGTCTGCCTGCCAATGCAGGGGATGCAGGTTCGTGCCCCGGTCCGGGAAGATCCCACATGCTGCGGAGCAGCTGGGCCCGTGAGCCATGGCCGCTGAGCCTGCGCGTCCGGAGCCTGTGCTCCGCAACGGGAGAGGCCACAACAGTGAGAGGCCCGCATACCACCAAAAAAAAAAAAAAAAATACAGGATTTCTCAAATTTATTTGACTATGAGATATATTTAAAATCATAATGTATCATCAGTAGATGCCAACAGAAGTTCATAATCTATACAGTGTGTTTAAACTAAATCAGACAAAAAATTATTTAATTGCAATAAATGATTCAATTCTGCAAAATTATTGAAAATAACAAAAATGTTTATTGAGTTCTAATGAGGAATCAGATTCTGTGCTAAGTGTTTTATATTCATTATCTCATTAAATTCTAACAAAATCCTCTGAGGTGGGTACTGTATTATCCCACTGTAGCCATGAGGAAACTAAAGCACAGAAGTAACTTTCCAAGTTCTCTCAGCAAGTGGGAGGGCTTATAAACAAACCTACACAGTCTCAGTGAAAATCCAAGCTCCTCAACACCATTTAGATAGATAATTTTATTTTATGAACTATTGCAAATGCGTTATTTAATCATAAGACCACATACCTATGCATTAACAAACAGGTAGATTAGATCACTCACCAAGTGAGTGATCTCTTACACAACCTGGTGGCATTCTAGAGCATGCCATTTCTTAAAGGTGAAATTCTTAAATTTCACTTAACTCAGCAAATATATAACTATTTTTCTCGTACTTTTTTCCTTATAACACTTTTTTTTTTTTTTTTTTTTTTGTGGTACGCGGGCCTCTCACTGCTGTGGCCCCTCCCGTTGCGGAGCACAGCCTCCGGAGGCGCAGGCGCAGCGGCCATGGCTCACGGGCCCAGCCGCTCCGCGGCATGTGGGATCTTCCTGGACCGGGGCACGAACCCGTGTCCCCTGCATCGGCAGGCGGACTCTTAACCACTGTGCCACCAGGGAAGCCCCTCCTTATAATATTTTATGTTGACATACTTTTAGATTTATAGAAAAGTTACAAAACTAAACTAAGAATTCTTATACACCCTTAACCAGATTTCCCAAATGTTAACATTTTACCACATTTGTATTATCCTCTTTTATATACACACACAAATATGATTTTTATGAATCATCTGACAGTTAAGATGCAGACGCTGTATCCCTTTACCCTGAAATACTTCATTCAGTGTTTACTTCCTAAAAACAAGGGAAGCCTCTTACATAGTTACAGCGTATTTGTCAAAACCAGGAAATCAATATTAATGTGATACTACTATTCAGATTTTGCCAATTGCCTCAATAATGCCTTCTTTTACAATAAACAATTCTTAAAAATAAATAACTCTCAGACCCATGTCTCTTTAGTTCCCCTTATCTGGAAAAGCTCCACAACACTTTTTTCCCCAAAAATAAAATTTATTCTTCACATGGTTGCATACTCAATTACATTTTATTCTCAAATCAGCCAATTTTCCATTTTAGACAAGAATGCAATGCCTTAAAGGTGAAAGATACTCTCGGATATGATACTTATCCTCTCCTTTTATATCAATTCAGCAACCATAGAATCCTAACTTAATCATCAAAATAAATGCCAAAAGCAAATTTTACTCAATTACAGTGAAACTTCCTCATACTTATTTCTCAGAGTAGACAACAATATAAGGAGAAAATATTGAATGCGCTCCTCAGCATTTTGATGGTTCTCATGATACTGTCATTTTTGAAGAATACAAACCAGTTATTTTGTAGAATTTCCCTTAATTTGTGTTTAGTTAATGTTTCCTCACGAGAAGGTTCAGGTTATCTATTCAGCAGGAATACCACAGGAGTGACGCTATCTAACACTTAATACCCAAGGTCCAGTGCTAAAGAAACAAACAAGCAAACAAACAAAAAGATACCAGGCTAACAGGAACTATAATCAAATGCAAAGAAACAAAAGGAGGAAAAATCAATAGAGGCAGCCTCACAGTTACCTAGTTATTGAAATAATAACAGGGACTTTAAATAATGATAAAAAAAAAGTTCAAGAGAATGAATGAAATGATAGAAAGTTTCGGCAAAAAAACCTGGAATCTACTTGTTAAAAAAACAAATTCTTGATTTCTTAAATACCATTCCCATACTAAAAGGAACTAAGGCCCCTTGGAGAAATGGCTGATTCCAGAACTGAGTGGGGAAAAGTATAAGGTAGGCCTGGAAATCTTGTGCCAGAAAAATTACTCATCAATAAGAAGAAATGATCTACTGAAACAAGCAAAAATACCAATAAATCACAAAATCCTCATGTTGAGAGATATAAACCTTAGACAAAAGGTATGTTCCACTGACATGAAGTTCTAGAACAGAAAAACTAATTTGTCATGAAAAAACTCACATCAGTAGATACGAATGAAAGGGCTGAGATGGAGGGACAGATATGAGGGAACTTTCTAGGGTGATGGTAATGTTCTATATCTCGATAGGAATTTGGGTTACACAGGTGTATGCATTTGTGAAAACTCACTGGGATAGTGCTTAAGATTTGTGCATTTCACTGTATATAACATGTACTTCCAAACAAAGAATCATAAATAAATACTGAGCTATTTTATGAGAGGCATGCCTAAGTGCTTAATGGTACAGTGTGCTGATGTCTGTAACTTACTTTGAATTGCCTCATGAAATAAAGATGGAATGACAAATGGATAGAGGGATATCTGTGATAAAGCCAATATAGCAAAATCTTAATTGTAGAAGCCAGGTGGTGAGTATATGCATGTTCACTGTATATCCTTTCAAATTATTTCTAAGTTTGAAAAGTTTCACAGTAAAATACGGGGGAGGGAGGGGATTTAAATAAGGCCAAGCAGAATTTCACTCACACACACACAAACACATACACACACACCATAGTCAACTGCTTAAACCAAAGAAAAAACCTTAAATGTACCCAGAAGGGAAAGAAGAACATACCATCATCAAAGGAGCCAATTTTCTATAGAAATAATGGACACCAGACTATAACATCTTTTAAAATGCTGAAGGAAAATAACTCCCCAAGCATTCCCAGGGGTAAATATATATATATATATACTTCAAAAATAAAAGTATTTTTTGTAGAACTGACACATTCTAGAATTCATCTAGAAATCCAAAGGACCAGAAACAATCCTTTGAAGAATAAGCAAAAGGACTCATACTATGGATCATGGTAATGACACTGTGATACTGGTATAAGAATAGACAAATGAATAGAACAGAACAAAGAATCCAAAAACAGATCCACACATATAAGGTCACCTGGTTTGTGACAAAACTGTCCCTTCCATGTAGTGGAATAATAAGCGGTGCTCAGTTAAGGGATATCCATGTGGAGAAAAATGTACATTAATCCCTAGCTCATACTATACACAAAAATCAATCCCCCAAAAACGGCAGAGCTAAATGTGAAAAGTAAAACAATAAAAGTTTTAAAAGAAAACAAGCAGAAAAAAATCTTAGTGAACTTAGAATACATGAAGATCCCTTAAATAGGACACAAACGGTGTTAATTATAAAGGAAATTTTTGAGAAATAAAACTATTTTAAAATAAGATTATTATGCATTAAAAGAGTCCACATACTCACCCAAGGCAGCCTTAAGAGAGTGAAAAGCAAACCACAGAATGGAAGAAGTTATTTTTCTCCTAAAAGTTTCATATAGAGAATATATACTTTACAAACCACAAATGAACAATAAGAAAGCCAAGCAAATAGAAAATTAGGCAAGGGCTTCCCTGGTGGCGCAGTGGTTAAGAATCCGCCTGCCAATGCAGGAGACACGGGTTCCAGCCCTGGTCCAGGAAGATCCCACATGCTGCGGAGCAACTAAGCCCGTGCACTACAACTACTAAGCCTGCGCTCTAGAACCCGCAAGCCACAACTACTGAGCCCACATGCCACAACTACTGAAGCCCACACACCTAGAGCATGTGCTCTGCAACAAGAGAAGCCACCTCAATGAGAAGCCCGCGCACCGCAACGAAGAGTAGCCCCCGCTCGCCACAACTAGAGAAAAGCCCGTGCGCAGCAACGAAGACCCAACACAGCCAAAAGTAAATAAACAAATAAATTTATAAAAAAAAAGAAAATTAGGCAAAAGAAACTTCACAAACTAGAACAGCCAAACAGTCAATAAACTTGACTTGGGTAGTGGCTATATGGGTCAGTTCACACTGGTAATTTACTAAGCTGTAAACTTAAAATTTGTGTACTGTATCTTATACGTCAACGTAAGTTCACCCCTCCTCCCGAAATGTCTGTATTAACCAATATTAACACAAATTCAACTACTTTTTCTAAGATTTCACAGTTTCTACTCCAAAGAATAAAGCAGCATATATACCTAATGTAGGCCACCAGATAATAATTATGGGAGACTCCTTATCATCTTGCTACCATTATTAATTTCCTTTAAACCATACCACTTCTTTTTTTACAGTAGCTTCTACTTATAAAATGTCCCAAGACTGTATTGTTTTACATGCATTATGGAGTTTAACCTTCATAAGAACCTTTGAAGTAGCAAATATTATTTTACATATGAGTAAACTGAGGTTCAGAAAGGTTAGACAACTTGCTTTAAGGGACACAATAAGTGGCAGAGCTGAAATTATGAACCTGTGAATAAATAATGTGGCATTATTTAGCACCAGACATAAGTATGTTTCATTTGTTTTTTTACTTAAATTCTATCCTTCTTTGAACACTTTGTATTTAATGTCTCATATGAACCACTGAAAAGGATAAAGTTTTCTTATAAGTCCTAAAAAAAGGAATATCATCATATCCAAAATACTATGTCGTGTTTAGAATCTTGTTACTAATTCAATGACATATTAGTCTCTCTGAAGGACTTATATATTAATGAAAAGCAATTCAGAGTAAATAAAATCTTTAAAAGATTCAAATACATTTCTGTCATGTTACGTAGCTTTACCATCATATTACTCAAATGAGTTTATTCAATGAGTTTATTCCTTCTAAATACTTCTAAAAGTATTTTGTTTGAAAATGATATCCTGTTTCCAGATGACTTTTGCAGTCACTGATTGTCAACTTCTTCCATTATGTTTTCCCATTTACAGAGAAGCTATATCCTTAGATTCAAAGAATAATTTATTATTACTTTGTTACTACTCAAAATCTATAAATATACCCCTATTACATACATGTAAAAGAGTTATTTATAAATGTTGATATGCCAAATCTCACTTAGGTATATTGCATTTCACTAGTCTCTTCTATAAAGTAAGTTGGACTAAATGTCTATGTAGCTGTTTCCACCTCTATTTCCTTGTACATCCAACATCCTTAATACAAATATTTTTATCTTTAGGAACTGTTGATGATTAACTTAGCCTTACAGGAAGGAAAGGGAAAAATCCACGTTTATTTTATAGTGCCAGGGAGCATTTTGCTACAATATGAAACCAGCTCCTTACCACAGAGAGACTCCTGACATAACAGATACACAGGGTTCGTGTTATCAGGTGGTGTATGATAAAAACTATTGAAAGTTACCAAATGCTTCCTAAGTACAACATTTTACCCACACATTTTTAAGTATTCTAATCCCTTTTTTTGATTACTTTATCAGCCTTTTCCAATTGTATACAACTATTTCAAGGACAAAGGCATGCTATAATCTTGATGCCACCACAATTAGGTTTCCAAAAGGTCATTAGTTTGTGACATTTGCTGATCAGAACTGAAGGGGTAAAAAAGAGCAAAGTAGTTAAAAAAAAAAAAAAAGTCTTCTAATATATCTGTGTGTGCACACATCTGTGATCTCTAAAACCAATCCATAACACACCTCTAACAATGCAGGATAAGAAGAGTTAAGAGGCAGACACTATAGGTTAAAAAATCAATTACTAATCTAGTACAGAAGGCCAGACCAGAACAAGGCGGTGAGAAGAGCATGGCAAAATTTACATATGAGGATATTTCAGAGGTAAAATCAATAGGATCTGGTCATACAATGATTAGATACATAGCACAGAAACAGCCAACACTAAATAACAAAGGAAATGATTCCTTTAATAATTTTGATATGTAATATGGGAGGATGAGAAAACTTTGGGAGAAAAGATGAATCATTTGAACATGAGTTAGTAACATCCAGAGACTGCCCAAGGAGATAACTGGCAACAAACTAGGTGTTCAAAGGCAGAGCAGGGCTACAAGAAGGTATTTGAAAATTTACCATATTAAGCAAACAAACTGAAGTCATGGGAGACAGTAAGATCTCCAAGAGGGAACTACATTGAATGAGAAAGGGGCCGAAACTGAACCCTGAAGAATGTACTCATTTAAGAGGTGAAAAAAAGAACAAGAAAGTTTGTTAGAGAAGTGAAAGAAGGATCTGAGGGTATAGTGTTTAGGAAACCAGTACAGAACGTTTCAACAAAATAAAGCACTAACAGCAGTGAAAGACAGAGGTCCAGCCAGATGTGGACTTCAAAAAAAAAAAAAACTACCAAATTTGGTGATTAACAAACCAGTCATCGGTGTCCTTCAGCAGAGGAGTTTCAGGAAGATGAGGGGAAATCTCTGAAGAAGGAGCATGGTAAAATGGATAGACTGAACTGAGCTCAAATCACAGCTCTGCAATTAGCTGTGTACCACTGGGCAAGTTGCTTAACGTAGCTGAATCTCAAATTCCCCATTTGTCAAATAAAGACAGTACTACCACTTATCATGGTTGCTCTAAGGGTAAAGGGTAATTATGAAAAGTTTCTGGCACAGTGGCTGGTACTAAGCAGTCAATAAATGCTGCTTTTATATGAACTCTGTTTACTTTTACATTCTCATTCCCCACATAAAAGAGTATCTACCAGTTCAACGTATGACAGAGAAGACAGATGTAAAACTTTTTAAAATGTAGTGAAGAGTGAAGATAAAATTTAAATGATTTTGCTTTTTGCCTACTTACAGCCACCAATTTGAAAAAACAGAAATACCCTTGGTGATGACAAGAATGTGAGGAAAAGGACACGTTCACACATTATTGGTAAGGCTGTGCACTGGAATGGTACAACATTTCTGAAAGGAAATTGGCAGTGCCCAGCAGCACAACGTACATATCCTTTGACCCAACAATCCTCCTTCTAGAAATGTTGTGGAAATGTACCTTCAAGTGTCCAAGGACTTCCAGAAGGTTCCCGGCAGCATTATCAGAAAACAAATGAAATGTACATCATAGAGAACTGTTTAAAGAATAAAACATATTATAAAAATTATAAAGCAGAGTCACAATAAAGGGGAAAACTTCCTGTTTTGCTTCTTAGCCTTCTGTATTATTGAATTTTTTTCTGACAGTGAGCATCCATAACTATTATAATTCTAAAAACATTAAATCAAATAAATTTTAATTAGTATACTGGTTTTAGATAAATATATTCAAAACTTTTTGTAATTCACTGTTCTATCAAAAAAAAACACACACACACATTTGTTCTTTTTAATGTCAAAGCTTAGCACATATTAAATTCTCTCCTAAGTAATACAATCTTGCCACACCAACTGATGACTAAATTATTCACTGGCCACTGAACTGGCACTCTTCCGTGGCAGCAGGCACTCTGTTAATAACATCCACGGTGCTGAATTCCATTCATGGGAAAATGCTGAAGACTCAGAAACAAACAGGCACATGCATTCTGAGGTGTGTGGGGTCAGGACCGACATCTAATCCATAACATCATTACATTCTATTACAGTACATTCATGACACTATATACACCTTTGAAACAAAGCTATATAGCACAAGGGAAAAAACTGATAACCTTAGAAATTAAAGGCTTTTATTCAACTTAATTTTAAAACCATCAAGAAAGTTTTCTTTTTAACCTGTTATACTGTTAGTTATTTCTATTTCTATGTAACTACTATATTCAATTCTAGAATACAGTCATTCCAATCTGACATAAAATTACTGATTAGCCATTCATATGGCATTACATTTATTACGTATTTTACATCTAAAATCAACAGAGTTAACAAACTCACTTTGTGACCAAGATTTTACAAAACGATTTTGTCCTACGCCATAATAGTATTACTTAGCATTTATGTACTGTTGTCTTATAACTTAACATCACACCTATACAGCAAGAGGATCATAATACAGCTTTAAACCATTAATGTGCAAATATATAAAGTTAAGTAGCCTCCTCACAAGTCACATATACTAAGTAAATCAGTACTAGAATTAGGATTAAAATTCAGAATTCCAAGTCTGCTAGTTCTACCCAAATCCTATGATATTTTTCACATTGTTTCTTTTTCGTTATTACTGAAATCATTTGTGAAATCATAAGCACTGACTTGTCATTATATAAAAGAATTAAGTAAGGGATTATCTTAGAAGAGTTTATTAGGGAGAACAAAGTATGGACTCTTCAAAATACAGGAAATGATTATATGGGAAATGCCATATTATTTTTCATTTCATTTCAGGAAGGATGAAGGGAAGTAAGAAGAAAATTGGGAAGAAATGAAATTAGAAGTTACAAGTGCCTAGGCACATAGAACTGAAGGGGGTCTTAAATAACCTTTACAGGATTTAATACTTAGAATATCTAGACTTATTCCAAAGCTGTTTCCAAATGGACAGAATTTAGTACAAGGCAAAGTAGTCGTATTCTCTTTTCTCTCTTGAAGTAGTTTAGTTCCTTAGGTACTTAAAGAAACCTTATCGAAACTATAGTCCCTTGGCACAGACAGCCCAAGGACAGTCCTCTAAGCAAGATACTAATACACTTTGTTCTAAATTGGGTCTTCGTTGCTGCACAGGGGCTTTCTCTAGTTGTGGCGAGCAGGGGCTACTCTTTGTTGCAGTGCACGGGCTTCTCATTGTGGTGGCTTCTCTTGCTGCAGAGTACAGGCTCTAGGTGCGTGGGCTTCAGTAGTTCAGTAGTTGTGGCATGCGGGTTCAGGAGTTGTGGCTCACAGGCTGTGGAGCGCAGGCTCAGTAGTTGTGGCGCACGGTCTCAGTTGCTCCGCAGTGTGTGGGATCTTCCCGGACCAGGGCTCAAACCCGTGTCCCCTGCACTGGCAAGTGGATTCTTTTTTTTTTTTTTAATAAATTTATTTACTTATTTATTTCTGGCTATGTTGGGTCTCCCTTGCTGCACACAGGCTTTCTCTAGTTGTGGCGAGTGGGGGCTACTCTCCGCTGCAGTGCACAGGCTTCTCACTGTGGTGGCTTCTCTTGTTGTGGAGCACGGGCTCTAGGTGCACGGGCTTCAGTAGTTGTGGTACACAGGCTCAGTAGTCATGGCATATGGGCTTAGTTGCTCTGTGGCATGTTGGATCTTCCCGGACCAGGGCTCAAACCCATGTCCCACGCATTGGCAGATGGATTCTTAACCACTGCACCACCAGGGAAGCCTCAGTTCAGGATTTTAAACTGAGATGTATTTATGTTCCTCAGATAAAATACATGTATCTAATCCACTTGTTAACCAAGTTTCTTATGGTTAGCAGAATCAGTTACTTTATGTAACTGGGGGTGAGGCTATGTTAGAATTCTAGTTACCAAAGGGGAAATTTTTTTAACAATGAAAGATGCCTGAAAACAAAGAGGCCTACTTCATGTAATTCCCCAAAAAAATTTCCCTCGATATAAACTTAAAGAAAAGACTACATAGAGAAAATAAACTCATGGCCTCAGAACAGTCTAGACATCTAACAGAGGTCTATGAACTTCTGTATCTGTTTCTATAATATACCTGTAATTACCCAAAATAAGTATTTATTTCTTAAAATTTAAGACCACAAAAAAGTGACATCACAAAAAGATCTATTATACTTATCCCACTATGTGAAATACTCCCACACCCCTTAAGTACCCATGGGTATAAGCAGGACCCAGTTTTAAAAGGGAAGTCTCCTGTGATTACTGAAAAGAGTTCAGGGTGAGGTTGGACAAATAAATGTGTTAGGATACTATTAAAAGTTATGCATGTATGGGTAGGGGATTGTATAAGAAGATATCAAAAGTCCCTTCCAACTTTAAAATTTTGAGTCTATGTTCCAGTAATTCACAATAAGAGTAAGTATTTCCTAATTAAGGCTCAGTGAGTGCCTATTCCACATATAAATACCCTACTATGCTAAATATAGCTCAGAAGGAATGACTACAGGGTAGTTCAGGAAAAGACCATCCAGGAGGTAACATCTAAGTTAAGCCTTGAAGGATGAATACAATTTTCTTAGGAAGAACAGAGAAGGATATTCAGGCCTAGACAAAGGAATAGGAGTGAAAAGTACACAGCATGTTCAGAAAGTATTACTAGGCAAGGGATGCTCTGAGGGTAAATTGTACTATAAAGCTGAAAAGGAAAGATGAATCAAAATGTTAACATAGACAAAATGCATTATGTATTGACTATACCCACTGGTCAATCTACATTCTTAAATTCTGACATATATTAAAGGTAGTTTTAACATTGAAATTCTCGATATGTATTTTTATAACTATGTATGGGGACAGATGTTAACTAGACTTATTGTGGTGATCATTTCACAATATATACAAATATTGAACCATTATGTTGTACACCTGGAACTAATATAATATGTGTCAATTATACATCAATAAAAAAATTCTCAATGTGACCTCAAACTTGGGGGAAAATGATGATATAAATAAAAACAGTTCAAGGGACCCCAAATATTCATCTCTGAAAAAGAACAAAGTTGGAGGGTTCACACTTCCTGATTTCAAAACTTACTACAAAAGCTATGGTAATCAGATCACGTGGTATTGGTATAAACACAGAAAAATAGGCCAATGGAATAGAATATAGAGCCCAGAAATAAACCCTCAGGCATATGATCAAATGATCTTCTGTAAGGGTACCAAGACCACTCAATGGGGAAAGGACAGTCTCTTCAACAAACGATGTTGAAAAACTTGATATCCAAATGCAAAAAAAAAATGAAATTGGATCCTTATACTCACTATATACCAAAATTAACTCAAAATGGATTAAGGAGCTAAACCCTAAGACCTGAAACTACAGAGCTCCTAGAAGAAATCAAGGAGGAAAACTTCAGGACACTGGGTTTAGCAATGATTTTTTTGCTATGACACCAAAAGCACAAGCAACAAAATCAAAAACAGACAAATAGCACTACATCAGACTTAAAAATTTTGTACATCAAAGGACACAGAGTGGAAAGTCAACCTACAGAATGGGAGAAAATATTTGCAAATAATATATCTGATAAAGGCTTAATAACCAGAATATATAAAGAATTCCTACAACTCAACAACAAATAACAAGTTTATTTGTTTTTGCAGTACGCGGGTCTCTCACTGTTACGGCCTCTCCTGTTGCGGAGCACAGGCTCCAGATGCGCGGGCTCAGCGGCCACGGCTCACGGGCCCAGCCACTCCGCGGCATGTGGGATCTTCCTGGACCGGGGCACGAACCCGTGTCCCCTGCATCGGCAGGCAGACTCTCAACCACTGCGCCACCAGGGAAGCCCAACAAGGAAGTTTTTAAATCGACAAAAGAACAGACATTTCTCCAAAGATGATATCAAATGGCCAATATGCACATGAAAAAGTGTTCAACATCACTAGTTAAAGAAATGCAAATCAAAACCACCATGGGATATCACCTCATACCCATTAGGATGGCAAAAACGAAAGAAGGAGGCAAAAGGGGAGGAGGGTAAATGGAAGTAACCCAAATGTCCACGGATGGAAGAAATGGATAAACAAAATATGGTATATGCATACAATAAAATATATTCAGCCTTAAAAAGGAAGGAAATCCTGTCACACGCTACAACATGGATGAATCTTGAGGACATTATGCTAGGTGAAATACACCAGTCACAAAAAGACAAGGACTGTATGATTCTGCTTACATGAGATATTTCAAATAGTCAAACTCATAGAAACAAGGTAGAAAAAGTAGAATGATAGTTACCAGGGGCTGGGGAGAGGGAGAAAAGGGGTGGTGTTGTTTAATGAGTACAGAGTTTCAGATACGCAAGATGAAAAAGTTCTGGAAATCCATTTCATGCCAACTTGAACATACTTAACACCACTGAACTACATGCTTAAAAGTGGTCAAGATAGTAAATACTATGTGTTTTTTCACAATAAAAAATGAAAAATAATTTCCATATTAAAAATAATTTTGGCCACCAAATTGTTAGCTCAAGATGATATAGCACAGATATCAATTTGTTTTTCTAATATGTAGGTAGCAGTATGGACAAAATTTTTCAGAGTGAAATACATAAAGAAAGGGGTTAGCTAAGTATAAAAGTGGTCTAATATTATGTAGCAATTTTTAGAATAATTATGTTTAACATTCCTTCCTAAATATTAATGTATCTCAAATTATAATTCAGTAAATAATTCTAAAACAAACTGTAAAAGGTTTTTTAAATTCCCATCAATAATCAAGATTTCTATTTTTCACCTATTAGAAATTGAAAATTGTCTAAATCTAAGTAAAAAGAAAAAAGAGGAGTTAACTAAAATTCAGAGAGTGTCTTAGCTAGTCACGTTGATCTGAAAGTATTTAAAGTGACTTAAATCACTCAATCGTGAAACTAAAGGAACTTAGTCACAGTTGCAACTAAAATATTATTATCAAAAAGCTTCATGGAGGTTTAGCAAGGTGGGCTTCCCTAGTGGTGCAGTGGTTAGGAATCCACCTGCTAATGCAGGGAACACGGGTTTGAGCCCTGGTCCAGGAGGATTCCCCATGCCATGGAGCAGCTGGGCCCGTGTGCCACAACTGCTGAGCCTGTGCGCTCTGGAGCCCGCGAGCCACAACTACTGAGGCCCGTGCACCTAGACCCTGTGCTCCGCAACAAGAGAAGCCACCGCAATGAGAAGCCCGCTCACCACAACAAAGAGTAGTCCCCGCTCACCGCAACTAGAGAAAGCCAGTGTACAGCAACAAAGACCTGATGCAGCCACAAAAGAAAAAGTTTAGCAAGGTAAAGACATAAAAGATCAAATTTCAATTCTATTTAATCAAACATTTTGAATCTTACACTTTGAAGTTTATATCCCTCCCCCACACCCAAAACTCTGCTTTTGATTATAGCCACACTGTAGGGCTTCCCTGGTAGCGCAGTGGTTGAGAGTCCGCGTGCCGATACAGGGGACACGGGTTCGTGCCCCGGTCCGGGAAGATCCCACATGCCGCAGAGCGGCTAGGCCCATGAGCCATGGCCGCTGAGCCTGTGCGTCCGGAGCCTGTGCTGTGCTCCGCAACGGGAGAGGCCACAACAGTGAGAGGCCCGTGTACCACAAAAAAAAAAAAAAAAAATCCACTCTCTAGGAAACTACCAGTATATTCCATGGATATTAAGAACTATGCTAACTATTTTTGGCATTTAATTTGAAAGTGTTTAAGACCTAATTGCATTTATTTACTTTTTATTATAGAAAATTTCAAATACGTACAGTTGAACCACCATCTACCAATCACCCAGCTTCAAAAATTACCAGTGCATCAACAAAAAGACTCTAAAATTATAACGGCTACCCACTAGGTGGTAGTTGAAAAATCCCAGGTATATTACATTTATAAATACTTCAACAGGGGACTTCCCTGGCAGTCCAGTGGTTAAGACTCCGAGCTCCCAATTCAGGTCCCTGAATCGGGGACCATTCGGGTTCGGTCCCTGGTCGGGGAACTAGGAACCCACATGCTGCATGGGGCAGGGAAAAAATAAATTTAAAAAAAATTAACTTTTTTGGGGGGGCAGGAGGGCTGTGTTGGGTATTAGCTGTAACATGCAGGAATCTTTGTTGCGTTGCACAGGCTTCTCTCTAGTTGTGGCGTGCTGGGCTTTTGTTTGTTTGTTTGTTCTCTCTAGTTGTGGCACGCAGGCTCCAGAGCGCGTGGGCTCTGTAGTTTGCAGCACGTGGGCTCTCTCGTTGAGGCGCAAGGGCTCGGTAGTTGTGGCACGCAGCCTTAGTCGCCCTGCAGCATGTGGGATCTTAGTTCCCCGACCAGGGATCAAACCTGCGTCCCTTGCATTGGAAGATGGATTCTTTATCACTGGACCACGGGGGAAGTCCCAGAAAATTTTTTTTAAAAATACCTCAACATATAAAACTTTACGAGGTACTTTAATAACCACAATTCTCACATTAAAAAAATCAGTAATTCCTTAATATCGTCTGACATCCCATTTTTCTCTACTGCCTTATAACTGTCTCTTTACAGTTGATGTGTTCAATTAGTATTTAAATGGAGGTCACACATGAAATTTCTATTTAAATAGTTTCATAGAGTAAGATTACTCTACAGAAACTTATATTGAAAAAAAAAAAGTCCAAAGATATACAGTTAACCAAAAGCAAACTGCAAAACAATGTATTCTGTGACACTGTTTTTGTTTAAATATTTTTCTTAATATATGATAAGAAAAAGTAGTCACTTCTAGGGGATAAACAATAACCACTGATTTGGGGGAATTATAAAAACAGCCTAAAATAACTTAACTTTAAAAGCAAAATGTCATGATTTAGCTTAAAAATTTTTAAAGGCTATTATTTCACTTCCTCTGATCCAGGCAGTCATGTCTAGTAGAGCTTTCCAGGCTAAGTGTATATATATAGAAATATACTCTGAATCATAATGACATTCCTATTTGACAAATGAGAAAGCTGAGGCCATGAAGTCAGGTGTTTGTCTAAACTCACACACAATTTAAGTCAACAAATATCAACCATAACAAAGCATCTATCTCCTCAAGGGAAAAAAATTAATTCTAGTAAAAAACAAAATAGACACATTAATACTAAAACGTATCTCAAATCTATCGATTTCTTTCCACTGGCACCACCTCTTCTCTGTGGATTGATTACTTTAATGCCTCCTTCCTAATGGTTTTTCTACTCCTACTTTCATTCTTGTCCCCTTCCCCCTTGAAAGAGCAGCCAGAGAGATAAAGACATAAACCATATTGTGGCTACCCTCCAACCTCAAGTCACACCTCTACTTCTATACCCACTCCAAAAGGCCGAAGTCTCATTGGCAGGCTTTCAGATTCTTTACCTAACCAAGCTCTTTCTAATCTCAGAGCCTTCACGTGTGCTCTTTCCTCTGTCTAGGTCTCTCAACCACCGTGGATGGCAGGCTCCCATCAGATCTTAGTTTAATATATCATGTCCTTAGAGCTTTTTCCCTGTCCACCCAATCTAAAGTAGGTCCCTACAACTGATTAGCTATTTGGAAAAAGAACATTAGATCCACACCTCACACCAATTACAAGAATAAACTCGAAATGGATTAGAGATCTAAATGCTAAAAAACTATCTCTATAAGTACTAGAAGAAAAGAGGGCAAATGCCTCTTTAAACTTGATGTACAAAAAAGGCTTTCTAACTATGATTTAAAATCCAGAAGCAATAAAAGATTGATGAAATTGACCACACACACACAAAAAATTTTCACAAGGCAAAAAACATAAAAAATGAAAACAAAATTTAAAAAAAGGACAACATATATCATACGTAAAGAGCTAATATCCCTCATATATAAAGAAATCTTAAAATCTGAGGGACAAAGGACCAAATGCTTAATAGAAAAATGGGCAAAAGATATGAATAGGCAATTCACAAACATACACACACATACACACACACACCCCCTATAATTTTAAAATGATCCTTAAACATGAGATATTTAACTTCACTCATAAGACACATGCAAATTAGTATCACAAATATACCACGCTTGGCAAAATTTTAAAAGAATGACAACATATTCTGTTGGCAAGGCAATATAGAAGCAGGCACTATCATACATTGTTGATTAGAATGCAAATTTATACAGTCCTTACTGAAAAGAATTTGGCAATATTTAACAAAACTACACGTGTATTTACCTTTTGACTAATTCCACTTCTGGAAATTTACCTTGAAGATGCAACTCCAGCAAGACAAAAATACATATGTACAGAGTTATTCTTTGCAATTGTTTGTAATTGGGATACACAATAGTTAGAAAAATGGTTAGGAATTCCCTGGAAGTCCAGTGGTTAGGACTCTGTGCTCTCACTGCTGAGGGCCCAGGTTCAATCCCTGATTGGGGAACTAGGATCCCACAAGTCGTGTGGTGCAGCCAAAAGAAAAAAAGAAAAATGGCTAAATAAACTATGGTAATACACACAAAAAAGTGCTATTAAGCAGCAAAACAATGAGAAAGATCTCTGTGAACTGACATGAAGCGATTTCCAGGAAACACTGTTAAGGGAAAATAGCCAAGCACAAATAGGTATCTACAGTAAGTTATCTTTCTTATAAAAGGGGAACTGAGACATTTATCTGCTTACTTGCACCCGCTGCCAAACACACACACACACACACACACACAGAATAAATTTAAAAACCAATGATTATGATTACCAAAAGGAGTTGGGTAGGAATGAGGTAGAAAGAATGAGGGGGAGTCACGGAAGAGGGGGCATGACACTTCTGAGATAACATTTTAATACTGCTCTGATTTTCAGAACTATGTTAATGTTTCAAATAGTCAAATAAATAAACAAGGATATAAAGGACCCAAAATGGAATACAATGAAATGAACTTAATTATATTTCAAATAAATAACAATCACACTGAAGATGGGGGAAAGGGGAGTTGAAGAAGAACTAACCTAAGTAACTTTGGAACCCAGTACTTTAATACATCCTCCAAGTCTAAGGCTAAAGAATAAAACAACTATAAATAAATACATACTCCGGCTAGTAAATTAGCAGTGGTATGGGTTAGCAATTCCAAAACTACTTGAAGTGTATTCTAGAATTGAGCAAAGAAGTAACATTGTGGATAATGAGAGCCAAGTTTCTTCATGTCAGAGAAGAGATCATAAATAAAGGAAGAGGACAGAATGCACTCTGAGGTGTCAGAACTAAACATATCAGTATGAAATCATTGTTTTAATATATAAACAGATAGATACAGAATTACATACACACACACACACACACACACACATCTTCTAGCTTTGCCACTCAAAGGACCTAAAAGCAGTAACACCCTAGTACCAATGAGCACATCTGGGACTAGCATCCAGATCTTGTTTCCTAAATACCATTATCTCCAATAACAGGAACCAATGGTCCTTAGAAAAATGGCCAATACCAAGCACTGAGCAGGAAAAGTACAAAGTAAGCCTGGAACATCTTGTGCTGTCAGCAAGTAAGCTCTCAAGGAAGGATAGGGCCATGTTGAAGGGATACAGGAGCAAGCTTAAAAAGGCTCTTCTTACTCGACAGTGTAGGACAATTGTGCAGTAAAACAAATGACAAGTAATAGATTATAACCCACTGAATATGAATCTATAAGTCTATACAACAACAAACAGAGTGAAGGAAAGCTCTTCCTTACAGGAGAATTCCTTACACAGAGGAATGATAATGATAAAGTTAGAAAATCATCATTTTACAACCCCACACTTAATAACTGTTAAAGGCCATATTCATCAATGGATGCTAAAATTGGTCTATGAAAATAAGATGAGAAACAGTAATATATGAATAGTCTCAAAGTACCTCTCCACAAGATACTTATTAATTACAAAGAAAAAAACCTTATAGTAGAAAAATCTGGCAGTCACCACCTCAGTCAAGTGATCAAAGTTAACACTACTAGTAATGGGACGAATTGACAACATGTGCCTCCCGATATGTGAGAACAAAACATCACTTCTGTAAGGTAAAACACATAACATGAAAACATCAGACAAACCCAAACTAAGGAAGTTCTACAAAATAACTGGCCAGTACTCTTCAACAGTGTCAGGATCATGAAAGGCAAAGAAAATAAGGAGCTAATCCAGATAAGAGGACACTAGAGAGATATATGTGGCAAATAATGCAATGTGTGATTTTTTTTACATTGAGATATAGTTGATGTACAATAGTATGTACAGGTGTATAACACAGTGATTCACAATTTTTAAAGGTTACATTCAATTTATACTTATTATAAACTACTGGCTATATTCCCTGTGTTCTACAATATATTGCTGTATCTTTATTTTATACATAACAGTTTGTTCCTCTTAACCCCCTACCCTTATCTTGCCCCTCCCCCAACCCATCTCCCCAATGGTAATGACCAGTTTGTTCTCTATATGTTTCCTTTTTTGTTATATTCACTAGTTTAATTTTTTAGATTTCACATATAAATGTTATCATACAGTATTGTCTTTCTCTGTCTGACTTATTTCACTTAGCATTATACCCTCTAAGTACATCCGTGTTGTTGCAATGGCAACGTTTCAGTCTTTTTTATGGCTGAGTAGTACACCACTGTATATATATATTGCAATGTGTGAACTTGAATTCTGGGCAAGAAAAAAGTCAACAGTAAGACAACTGGCAAAATCTGAATTAAGTCTATAAATAAGTTACTAGTACTAAAGTGATTTTCATTTCCTCAAATCAAATAGTACTGAGCAGTTCAAACAGTTCATCAAATCAATAATACTGATGTTAGCCAATGATGATTCTGATTATTACACTGGGATTATGCAAGAGAATGTCCTTATGTTTAGGAATACTGTGTATTCCTAAACATAAGGACATTCTCTTACATATAATTATTTAGAGGTAAAGGGGCTTTACATCTAAAACTTGCTCTCAAACACTGTAACAACAGAAAAACACCTGTGTATCTGTATGTGCACACACACAGAAAAAGAATGAGTGATACGGGCTTCCCTGGTGGCACAGTGGTTAAGAATCCACTTGCCAATGCAGGGGACACGGGTTTGAGCCCTGGTCCGGGAAGATCCCACATGCTGTGGAGCAACTAAGCCTGTGTGCCACCATTACTGAGCCTGCACTCTAGAGCCTGTAAGTCACAACTACTGAGCCTGCGTGCCACAACTACTGAAGCCTGCATGCCTAGAGCCCGTGCTCCACAACAAGAGAAGCCACCGCAATGAGAAGCCCATGCACCACAATGAAGAGTAGCCCCCGCTTGCCGCTGCAACTAGAGGAAGCACAGCAATGAAGAAGGGAGGGAGGGACGGAGGAAGGAGGGAAGGGAAGGACGGAGGAGGGAAGGAAGGGAGGGAGGAAGGGAGGGAGGAGGAGAGGGAGGAAGGGAGGGGAGGGGAGGGGAGGGGAGGGGAGGAAGGGAGGGGGGGGAGGAAGGGAGGGAAGGAAGGGGGAGGGAAGGAAGGGAAAGAAAAGAAGAATGAGTGATAAAACTAGGGTGGTAAAATGCTTATATTTGGAGAATCTGCATACAATTCTTTGTACTATATTTGTACCTTTTTTATGTCTAAAATTATTACAAAGTAAAAAGTTAAAAAACAAGATAAAACAAAAAAAGTAAGTATCCTGTTAGTCTCTCTCCCTGTTCTTTTCCCATTACTTTTTGGTTATCTACATATTAGATTGTAAACATCATAATGGTGGGGTCTATATTTTTGCTCCTCAGTGTATAACCAGCACCCAGCATAATATTTTACACTTTATAGGCACTAAATATTCTGAATGAAAGACTTAATCATGGGGCTATATTAGAGTTTTCTATTCACATATCTTTTCACTGAGGTCTCCATCAACAGATGAATGGATAGATAAAATGTGGTATATCTATACAGTGGAATTATTTGGCAACAACAACAAAAAATGTGAAGTGTTGATACATGCTACAACACAGATGAACTTTGAAAACATTACACTAAGTGGAAAAAAGCCAGTTAAAAAAGACAATGTACTGTATGATTACATTCATGAGATGTTTGGAAAATGCAAATCTGTAGAGACAGAAAGTAGATTTTTTGTTGCCTAGGGCTAGAGATGGGAAGATTGTGGAAAGATGGCTAAAGAGTGCTGGGGAGCAGGGATCGGGGTTCTTGAGGGGTAAGGAAAATGTTCTAAAATTGTGGTGATGATGCACAACTGTGAATACACTAAAAGACAATGAATTGTACACTTTAAATGGGTAAAATTCATAGCATGTGATTTATAGCTCAATAAAGGTGTTTTCAAAAAAAAAAAACTTTAAGAGCCCTGTCAAAATTTTTATTTGAAGGCCTGATATAGTAGTAAAGTAATCTATGTCTGTGACCACAATATATGACACTGAAAACCACTTCATTATAGACTTTTGGAATCTTCTGTTAAAACTTCTGTTAAGGGCTTCCCGGGTGGCGCAGTGGTTGAGAGTCCGCCTACCGATGCAGGGGACACGGGTTCGTGCCCCAGTCCAGGAAGATCCTACATGCCACAGAGCGGCTGGGCCCGTGAGCCATGGCCGCTGAGCCTGTGCGTCCGGAGCCTGTGCTCCGCAACAGGAGAGGCCACAACAGTGAGAGGCCCGTGTACCGCAAAACAAAAACAAAAACAAAAACAAACTTCTGTTAAAACTAAACCCAGTTGACAACTTTTTATTTGTCTAATAAAGATTCCTAAGCAAAAACAACTTTTGTGATACAGAGAAGAAGCTGCCAGCAATTTCAGCCAATACTGAGCTCTAAGGTAAGGGTGAGTTTGTGAGAGAACACTCCTTAAGACTAGCCAATCCTGGGAATTCCCTGGAGGTCCAGTGGTTAGGACTTGGCACTTTCATGGCCGTGGCCTGGGTTTAATCCCTGGTCTGGGAACTAAGATCCTGCAAGCCAAAAACAAACCAAAAAAAGTCTAGTCAATACTAACTCCTTCTCTACTTTCAAGTCTCATTCAAGTCAAGGGTCATCTTTCCCCCAGACACCCTCTCTGAACCCTCACATTAGGCTAAGGGCTCTCCTCTGGGTTCCCACAGCACCCTGCACACACTTCTACCCTAGAACTTCTTGACACAAACTATTTTTCTCCTCCATTAAATGATGAAACCATGTTTTATCTGTATCCCTAGCACCTAGCACAATGCCAGCACACAAAAAGGGCTCAACAAAAATTGTGTTAATCTTGCATTGTAAACTTGGACCTGTGCGAACTGTATAAGCCTCAGTTTTCTATTTCTTAAATAGGAATTCCACCAAGCGTCTATCTAAGAACACAGAGACTGAGACATGAGGAACAAACTAGGAATTATATGTAGAAGCACTTGAAAAAAGGATGCAGTACACATACACAATCTTCTGTTATTATAAAGTACCCTATATAAAATACTAGTTATTTTTTTATGGGTCATTCTGTGTGCCTTAACTTTGTTACAGGAACTTTGTCTTTGATACTTCAGGGTCTAAAAAGGCATGAGGGGTTGGGAATGCCCTAAACCAAAACTGATAAGCTTGAATTGTTTTTTACCATTACATATCTCTTTGTCAACTGTCACATGGAAAAGAGCAGCATTTACTTCAACAACAACTAACGCTAAAAATAAGTAGCAAAGAATACAACCGCTATACAGGTTACTTTCCAGCCCACTTTCCTGTCTCTATGCTCTGAAATGACTCAGAACCACAGGCTAAAATTCTATATTTAAAAGAGAAGAAAAAGATATTTATGACCTGAATGTTGCCACCACACCTCATAAATACAGCACCTTCTGCTGCTAAAACCTTTTATGCATTCAAGAGCCCTACGTGTTCTTGACAGAAACCATACTCAAGCAGCTGAATTTAGAACATGCTGACCTTGAGCAAATCAATGCCCTTAGCATGTACTTCTGGCTTATATCACTACAAGAGCTAGACAGCCTCACCATCTATAGTAGTCAACAATTTCTGGCCACAATCCGCTGTCTATTTTAAGATATCCCTACTATGCTTCTGTGTTGCACAGTTCAAAAAAATAGAATAACACATGAATCTGTGTTTAAATGCAAATCGTTTACTTTGGAACCTGGGCTATGTGTATTCCCACTGTGATTGGCTCAAAAATATTTAATTTGTTAAGTTTCACTTCCTGCTTTCTTCTTTTTTTTTTTTTTAGCAATTTAAAAAAAATTTTTTTTTCTCTTTTTATTTTATTTATTTTTTTAGCTACGCTGGGTCTTCGTTGCTCCACACGGGCTTTCTCTAGTTGCAGCGAGCGGGGGCTACTCTTCATTGCAGTACGCGGGCTTCTCATTGAGGTGGCTTCTCTTGTTGCGGAGCACAGGCCCTAGAGCACACAGGCTTCGGTAGTTGTGGCACGTGGACTCAGTAGCTGTGGCTCTCAGGCTCTAGAGCGCAAACTCAGTAGTTGTGGCGCACGGGCTTAGTTGCTCCACGGCATGTGGGATCTTCCCAGACCAGGCCTCGAACCCGTGTCCCCTGCATTGGCAGGCAGATTCTTAACCACTGCACCACCAGGGAAGTCCCTCATTTTTTAAATACAATCTATTTTAAACAAAGAGTAAAAAAAAAATCAAGTATGAGACACCTCTGCTTATTGCCTAATCAGGTTTATAACAAAAACTAAGGCAGAGGGACTTCCCTGGTGGTCCAGTGGTTGAGAATCTGCTTTCCAATGCACGGGACTGGGTTCAATCCCTGGTCACGGAACTAAGATCCCACATGCCATGGGGCAACTAAGCCCACGTGGGGCAACTAAGCCTGTGCTGCAACTACTGAGCCCCTGCACCACAACTACAGAGCCCACACGCCCTGGAGCCTGCATGCCACAACTAGAAAGCCCATGCACCACAAATACTGAGCCTGCACACTCTGGAGCCTGCACGCTGCAACTACTGAGCCCACACACCACAACTAGAGAGAAACCCATGCACTGCAACGAAAGATCCCGCATGCCGCAACTAAGACCCAATGCAGTGTGATGAATTGGGAGATTGGGATTGACATATATACGCTAATATGTATAAAATGGATAACTAATAAGAACCTGCTGTATAAAAAAATTAAATAAAATTCAAAAAAAAAGATCCAATGCAGCCTTAAATAAACAAATAAGTATTAAAAAAAAAACTAAGGCAGAATTGACAAAGCTCCAAATAAAAAGTACAAATACTGAAAAATAATGATTACCTGCTATTTTTATGCAAAATTATACTAGACATTAAAACACTAGCTGACGACTTCCCTGGTGGCGCAGTGGTTAAGAATCCTCCTGCCAATGCAGGGGACACGGGTTCAAGCCCTGGTCCGGGAAGATCCCACATGCCGTGGAGCAACTAAGCCCGTGTGCCACAACTACTGAGCCTGCACTCTAGAGCCCATGTGCCACAACTACTGAGCCTGTGCTCTAGAGCCCACGAGCCACAACTACTGAGCCCACGTGCCACAATTACTGAAGCCCGTGCGCCTAGAGCCCATGCTCCACAACAAGAGAATCCACTGCAATGAGAAGCCTACACACCGCAACGAAGAGTAGCCCCCGCTCGCCACAACTAGAGAAAGTCTGTGCACAGCAACAAAGACCCAATGCAGCCAAAAATAAATGAAATAAAATAATTTAAAAAAAAACACTAGCTGATTAAGGGCTACATTACATTTTCACCAATCTACCATAATATTTACAAACTCTTCTAACTCTTCATCCAACTGACATAAACTCCATTTTTTAATTTTTTTATCCAAGAAACACCAACTACTATTTTTACAAATAAGAGCCTCATTTTTTTTTTTTATCTAAACACAGAACCTGTAATTTAGCAACTGTATAGCTTCTGAAATTCAGGTAAATTATTTACTTGAAATGTATGTATAAAAACAAATTAGAAACTACTAGTTGTACTTAGCAGTTATTCATAGCTTATTTTTCTATTCCCAAAAGAGGCTAATATTTGTGCAAAGACCTAATGCTAAAAACCAGTATCATAAAATATTTAGTGTCTTAGACTGCTTTTTAAAGGATTTCCTTTACTCTCTTGAAACATTTAACAAACAGATCATCTCAAGTATAAAAAATAAAGCTCTTTTTTACTCTCATCCAAAAGATTTCAAATAAAGAAAAGGAGTCTAGGTATCACACATAACTAAATCTGATATGCCGAATAATGCAGGACCCAAATATAATGAAGTCATTTACTAACAAGTGAACTAAAAATAGAGCCCAAGCAGCTGGAGCCTGGGGGTTTATATAATATGCTAGCTGACTTCTAAAAGCTCCTAAGACAGAATCCACAGAATACAAAGGCAAGAGGGAAACAACGCCATTCCTCTCATGCTGTTAAATCAGATATTAAAATAACTTTTCCAGAAAAATATTAACTAAAAGCTAATCTTGTGTTACATTAAATTGAAAAAAAACTCTCAAGAGCACAGAGGATGAAATAAATCTAATTACAGGAGATGTCAATTAAGACTCACTACAGTGCCACACTACAATACCTTTTAAACCATCTAGAAGGTTTTAAGGGACTTCCCTGGTGGCGTAGTGGTTAACAATCCGCCTGCCAATGCAGGGAACACGGGTTCAATCCCTGGTCCAGGAAGACCCCACATGCTGCGAGCAACTAAGCCCATGTGGCACAACTACTGAGCCTGCGCTCTAGAGCCCAAGAGCCACAACTACTGAGCCCGCATGGCACAACTACTGAAACCCACGCACTCTAGGGCACGCATACGCAACTACTGAGCCCACGTGCTGCCAACTACTAAAGCCCACGTGCCTAGAGTCCACGCTCCGCAACAAGAGAAGCCACCTCAACGAGAAGCCCACACACCGCAGCGAAGAGCAGCCCCCGCTCGCCTCAACTAGAGAAAAGCCTGCGCACAGCAACAAAGACCCAACACAGCCAGAAAATAAAAATAAATTAAAAACAAATTTTTTAATAAAATTTTTTAAATAAAAAAAAAAGGTTTTAAGAACAGTATCTAGCACTGTAATACTAAAAATTATAACATCAGGAATATAAAGGGTAAATTAGGCTGTATTCCTAATTTCTAACATATATTTTAGTAAACTTAATTATCACCAAGTGACATAAATGTGGGTTTCCTTCTGATAAACTATTAATGGTAGAACATATGTTTGGAGCTGATTTTTGTAGTAGCTAATTTCTGCTTTATCTTGTCCTGGGTACTAAGGCATATATTTGCAAGAAGCTAATCAGGGTGACAGGTATAGTACAAAGGCAGATGCAATACCAGAAAATAACTACCCCGTGTTGGGCCTAAATATATAATCCTCATGTTCTAACAATTTCCAACAATAAACTGCATGTGTTCATCTATTTACTAACTTATTAATAATGGCCAATATTGGCAGATCCTACATCTGCCCACTGTGCTGGGGCTCGTGGGGCTCCAGGATACACCAAGATCATAAACTCATTTAGGCTGAAATGAAAAGAATTTCCCAAAATTATAAGACTATGAATTCAGGGACCTCCCTGGTGGTGCAGTGGTTAAGAATCCGCCTGCCAATGCAGGGGACACAGGTTCCAGCCCTGGTCAGGGAAGATCCCACATGCCGCCGAGCAACTAAGCCCGTGCGTCACAACAACTGAGACTGCACTCTAGAGCCCGTGAGCCACAACTGCTGAGCGCGCACGCCTAGAGCCCGTGCTCCGCCAACGAGAGAAGCCACCGCAATGGGAAGCTCACGCACTGCAATGAAGAGTAGCCCCCACTCACTGCAACTAGAGAAAGCCCGCGCACAGCAACGAAGACCCAACGCAGCCAAAAATAAATTTAAAAAAATACTATGAATTCAAAAACATTTACAAACTAAAGACAATATTTTGAATCATAGTAATCATTAGCTACCCTCAAGACCATCTATTGTACTCCAGGCTGTAGTACACAGAAATTATTTTCTTCTTCAAATTCCACCCATAGCACCAACACCAAAACAACATTTACCTAAAGCATATATGGAAAGACCATAATAAAACTTGTTATGAAAAAGTGGCCTGAACATTTGTGGCAGCCGCAGAAGTGTGTTTAAATCTTAAAATCACTAATCTGAATTTTTATAACTTCTAAATGTTCAGTTACATCAGATGTGTCATTAAAAAGCTAGCTCTCTTAAGTGCTGAAAAGTGCCCAAAGATATGTACAAAAATTACTATAAACCCTTTCTCAATATTTAGACTTCTGCTTAATCATCACTGATCACCTATTATTCCTTCAGGTCCTCTATTAACAATAAAAATAACCAATGTCTTTAGCACAGAACTTTGCAGTAGCAATTTCTATTCTGCTTGAGCAGATTTTATGCCTAAATTTTTTTCTTTTTAATATGAGTTCACTTGTTCCCTCTGTCCTTTGTTTCTTTTCCTGCCTTCTCTTGTGTTTTGGGGGGGGTTTCTTTACATCGTTTTTGGAGTATAATTGCTTCATAATGTTGTGTTAGTTTTTACTGTACAACAAAGTGAATCAGCTATACATATACATATATCCCCATATCCCCTCCCTCTTGCATCTCCCTCCCACCCTCCCTATCCCACCCCTCTAGGTGGTCACGAGCTGATCTCCCTGTGCTATGCGGCTGCTTCCCACTAGCAATCTATTTTACATCTGGTAGTGTATATATGTCCATGCCACTCTCTCACTTCATCCCAGCTTCCCCTTCCCCACCTGTGTCCATTCTCTACGTCTGTGTCTTTATTCCTGTCCTGCCCCTAGGTTCTTCAGAACCTTCTGTTTTTTTAGATTCCATATATATGTGTTAGCATACGGTATTTGTTTTTCTCTTTCTGACTTACTTTACTCTGTATGATGGTCTCTAGGTCCACCCACCTCACCACAAATAACTCAATTTCGTTCCTTTTTATGTATGCCTAGATTTTTAAAACCTCAAGCCTAAACTGAACTTATCTTGATCTCTATTTATCCGAAGCAGTCTTTTTCACCACATACACACAAAAAATTATTTCATTCAGCAAAAATTCAACATTTATCAAATAACCAAAAAATAGTTGTCACCTACCTGTAGTACCGAGATTGCAGATATGTTGAACAAACAGTCTTTGATACGTGACTGGCAGACCCAAAGTCTATTACTTTAACCCTATATGGCTGTCGAACAGGATCCACCAACATAATATTCTCTGGTTTGAGGTCTGCGTGAATTAAACCAAGACTTTTCAATTTTTTCAGTGCAGTGGCCACTTGCTGAAGAATGGGTCGAATTACTTTTAGTGGCAGAGGACTGAACTTATTTTGTTTCAGAAAGTCATACAAGTTTTGTTCCAGCATCTCAAAGACTAAACAAGTATGGTTACGGTGCTGAAAGCATTCATAAGCTCGTACAAAGTTATATTCATCAGCATTTTCAGTACTGAGCCTTGCTAATATGCTCACTTCTATCTGACCTTGACGTGCATAAGAAGGGTGGTTCTTCAAAATTTTGATTGCTACAATTTCATTTGTCCCTCTTTTCCAGCATTTGACTACCTGGCCAAAAGTGCCTCGACCAAGAAAATCAAGGACTTCGTAAGTATTTTTCATGGAGCATAAGACTTCATGCTGTACTAACTGATAGTCACCTTCTCCAGTGGTACAATTCTGTTTTGTTCCTGTGGTAGCTGTCACAACTGTCACTGGATTTCCCATGTTGGTTTGCAACATTGCAGGAAGTATGGACAACTCATCCACAATCTGCATTGCGCTATGATTATCCAACTCCTCACTCTTGCGCTTCAATCCACATCGCTGGGGGCCTTCTAGGAAATTCAACCTGTGTCGCCACGCCCCAATCTGAGGTGCCTCCACTTGAGTTTGCTGCGCCTGAGCTGCTATAACCTTTGTAGCACCCGCAGTGCTTTTTAAAACAACAGCACTTGTCTGCAATGAAAGGTTGTGTCCTCGAGGTCTGTTAAATGGTATCTTTGTCTGAAAAGCACTACCCTTCGTGGGAGGATGAGAATTTCCAACGTTTCTACCATTCACATAGGTCCGTGGATAGTTTCTTTCCTGGAATACACAACTGCTTGGCTCTACTTTGAGTTTCTTCACACTACAAAAGGCACTTGACTGAGTTTGATAAATATACGGTGGGTAGACCAAGACTTGTGAGGCCATACCTGCAAAAGAAAAAAACGGCCATGTTAGCTACAAAAATTTAATTTTTTAAATCTCATGAAGAAAACATTTAAGGATCAAGTCCATAATTTATAAAAATAGTTAAATTCCATTAAGATTTTTTCCCCTTGGAGGAGAAAAACATTTTCAATGCTCCATTTTAGTTACTTAGTACTTCAGATATTTTGTGTATTGCATGAAAGGTCGGGACTAAACAGCTGAGTGCATTCATTTAATCAATAAATATTTACTGCTAAGCTACAATGGCCAAGATATGCCCTAAGAACTGTACCAACCACTTTCCCTCCAAAAGAAAAGGTACAGATCCTTAAACTGTACACATTTGGCAAAAGTAAAACATTCTATTACCAATATATCATTTATGAACCAATGACCAAAACCGAAAATATATATTACATAAATGTAGTTACATTCCATAAACCTAAAGCTCCAGAACTGCCTCAGGGAGAAAAAAAAATCAATTGTAAAAATAAGTATGTAAGCCAGATAGAGTTCGTTTTCACAATGTCCTCTTTACTTAACGTCATTTTCCACATCCACCCTTGTAGCAAACTCCTTTACATTCAAATCAAAGTGATACATTTTTTTTCTTTTTCTGGCTTGTGGGATCTTAGTCCTCCAACCAGGGATTGAACCCAGGCCCTCAGCAGTGAAAGCACTGAATCCTAACCACTGGACCGCCAGGGAATTCCTGAGACAATACCTTTTTTTTTTTTAGACTTTCTATTTTATATTGGAGTATAGTTGATTAACAATGTTGTGTTAGTTTCAGGTTTACAGCAAAGTGATTCAGTTATACATGTATCTATTCTTTTTCAAATTCTTTTCCTATTTATGCTGTTACATAATATTGAGCAGTGTTCCCTGTGCTATACAGTAGGTCCTTGTTGGTTATCCATTTTAAATATAGCAGTTTATACATGTCAATCCCAAACTCCCTAACTACCCATTCCCCCCTGGCAATCATAAGTTCATTCTCTAAGTCTGTGAGTCTGTTTCTGTTTTGTAAATAAGTTCATCTTTTTTTTTTTTAAGATTCCACATGTAAGCGATATCTTATGATATTTCTCTTTCTATTTCTGACTTACTTCACTCAGTATGACAATTTTCAGGTCCATCTATGTTGCTGCAAATGGCATTATTTCATTCTTTTTAATGGCTGAGTAATATTCCATTGTACAACACCTTCTTGATGAAGCCTTGCCTGGAACACCCACACTCACCCTCCAGGCAGAATTGGGTATTCAGTGCTCTCGTAGAAGCTTACATATTCCTTTAATTAGCATTCATGATATGACATGCCTGACATTACACTGTAACTGTCAGCACATACAACAGTCTTTCACACTAGATCTGAAACAAAGTGCTCATAATATAGAGTTGGTTTTCAATAAATGTTGGTTGGTTGAATTAACTTCAAAATATTTCCATTCTCCACAATTTAAAAATCTGTATCATATTCTGGGCAGTCTCCTACCATTTTAACAAATCAAACATCAATTCTTTAACTCAAAAACAACAGATTGCCATCACTATATGTAATTATATATAATATTTAAAATAATAAGAGCTACCACCTACTATGCAACAGTTTAACAAATGCTTTATTTGCAGTATTTTACTTAGTACCAATTAGCTGTTAAGGAAACTAAAGCTCAGAGGGACTAGGTAATTGGTTCAAAGTCACACAGCTAGGGTGTAGTAAAAGGAGCAGGAAAATACAATGCCCCTTCAGGTAAAAGGCATAAATTTATGCCTCCTTCAACTTATAAACAATTCTTGTTACAACCTACCACTTTCCTAAGTTGACCTGGCTTTGGCAAGAAATCAGCTACAAAACCTTATTACACAAATTAAGATTTGTTGTTCAATGTGTAAGAGAAAATCGTAAATTGAAATCCTGGAGTTCCAAACCTTTTCATCCATTTTCTTAAAATCTTGTTGGCATCTATTCTATACTTTTACTCAGGGGAGGTTTCAAAACTCCACCAATTATCATCTTTTTAATGAGGCCAAGCCACATCAAAAACTCCTTCTAAACATATATCAAGCTCACTCTCTAACTCACTTAACACTGTGAAGCTCCCCAACCTCATCTTCAACAACTTAACATTATCATGATTCTCCTTATTTCAAAGCACGTCTGTGACCCACACCCATAGAAACAGACACAATGACAGATGATGAAACTCACAAACGAGTTTCTAAAACAGCTCTTATAAATATACTGATGGATTTAAAGAAGAACATGAACATAAACAGGAGACACATGAAAATCATTTTTAAAATGGAACTGGTGAGCCTGGAGAACCCTACATACCATTCATAGATGGTGGGAAAGAAATTTGGCAATACCTAACAAAATTGCAAATGGATATGTTCTCTGATCAAGAATCAGATAACTCAGATACAGTACAAGACAGTCATGCAGCACTGTTTGTAAAGAAACACAACACTGGAAACAACCTAAGCATCCATCCAAAAGGCATCAGTTAGATACACTTTGATACACAGACCAACCAGAGTCTTAAAAAAAAACAATGAAAACAATCTTTTTACCCTGCTATAACCTGATTCCCAAGATAATATTGTTACATGAAAAAGGCAAAATTCAGAAAAATGTGTACTTTACAACAGATATTACCACGTGTGTTTAATTAATAAGGGGAATTATATTATCAATATTTTTGCACATACATTTATTTGTGTACATACATAAAGAAGCTGTAGGTTTCTCCGCCTTAGAGAAGAATAACAAGAATACTGGGGGCAATGAGAAAGATTGACTTTACACTGTATGTCCTTTTTACCACCTTATTTTTTACTATGTACCTGTGTTACCTGTTCAAAAAAGTTTTTTAATCATCTGGGAAACCTATTAAAACATACAGATGAAACAATTTCAAGATGAAATAATATATCTGGGATATGCTTCAAAATAACAAAGTGGATGGGGATATAGATAAAATGAAATTAGCCATAAATTATTCATCATAGGAGCTTGATAGTGAATAAAAAGGGGTTCATTATACTATCCTATATACTTTTGAATATGTATACATTTTTCCTTAATAAAAAGTTAAGTAAGGGACTTCCCTGGTGGTCCAGTGGGTAAGACTCCACACTCCCAATGCAGGGGCCCGGGTTCAATCCCCGGTTAGGGAACTAGATCCCACACACATGGCGCAACTAAGAGTTCGCATGCTGCAACTAAGAGTCCACATGCTGCAACCAAGAAGTATGCATGCTGTACTCAAGATCCCACATACCGCAACTAAACATGCCACAACAAAGATCCTGTGTGCCACACTAAGACCCTGCACAGACAAAATAAATAAATAATTTTTAAAAAATGTTTAAAAACAAAAACTTAAGTAAACATGTATTTAAAACTCCAGAAAAATTCTGATTCAGTAAATCTGTGGTGAGGTTCAGGTATCTGTATGTATACAAGTTCTCAAGGCCATTTATTGACAGATTCACACTAACTATTCACACTACTGAGAACCAATGATCTCATCTGTACAAAACCCTAGGCAAATTCAAGTCCTACCACTTCATGGCCCTCAAGTCTGAAAAATCAGGATGAACTCCTAGGGAATAAAATGCATACCACGCTAAGCCAATCCATGCCATGTTAAATAAAGGTGTTATGTGAACAACCGCTGAGATCCAAGTAATTGACCTAGAGATTTTTTTTAAAAAAAACACTACTGCATTTCTTGGGGCTTCCCTGGTGGCGCAGTGGTTCAGAATCTGCCTGCCAATGCAGGGGACACAGGTTCGAGCCCTGGTCTGGGAAGATCCCACATGCCGCGGAGCAACTGGGCCCGTGAGCCACTGGGCCCGTGAGCCACGATTACTGAGCCTGCGCATCTGGAGTCTGTGCTCCTCAACAACAGAGGCTGCGATAGTGACAGGCCTGCACGCCGCGATGAAGAGTGGCCCCCGCTTGCCGCAACTAGAGAAAGCCCATGCACAGAAACGAAGACCCAACACAGACATAAATAAATAATAAATAAATACATTAAAAAAACAAAACAAAACTACTGCAATTTCTGAATCCAACTGTCCCCACCTTTTCTTTTCCAACATGCCAAGCTGGAAGGCAAACAGCCCAAAGGTTCCAACCAGGACCAACTAAAGGAAGCTTAGAAAAAGTAATTACCCCTCACCAACCACTGTACTCTGTGGGACCAACCTCAAGGAAAACTTCAGAAAATAAACACGGGGTAGGAATGTCACATAATTTACATAGCACATAAGAAGAAGTGGGTGAGGGGGTAATGCTGGAGACAGTTGTTATAACAGACCACAAGAAAAGAACTCTAAATTACTAATTAACTTGACTACTGTGACTCCCTACCACAGATATTAAGTCTTTCCCTTCTCCCACCCTCCATCAGATTAACTCATGACCTGAGTATCTTATATTTGGTGTTTATGGATTTTACAGAGTATAGTTAGTACTCCGAGAAGCTGCTAAGTCCAGAGTCCAAAACACTGAATCAGTACAATACTACATATTTCCTATTATTTTTCATTGCAATATATACTGTTATACCTCTGCAGTTATATTTCATGACTTTATCATTTGTTCTTACCAACTGACTAAGAAATGAAGTTTTGAAATACCACCCTTTTGTGAGCTGGAACTGCCTATAAAATCACTCCAAGGACAGTCAAGACTCCTGTTAGGGACTTCCCTGGTGGCACAGTGGTTAAGAATCCACCTGCCAATTCAGGGGACAAGGGTTCGAGCCCTGGTCCGGGAAGATCCCACATGCTGTGGAACAACTAAGCCCATGATGAGCCACAACTACTCAGCCCGTGTGCTGCAATTACAGAAGCCCAGGCTCACAGTGCCCACGCTCCACAACAAAGAAGCCACCGCAATAAGAAGCCTGCGCACCGCAACGAAGAGTAACCCCCGCTCATCTCAACTGGAGAAAGCCCATGCACAGCAATGAAGACCCAATGCAGCCAAAAATAAATAAATAAAATAAATAAATTTATTAAAAAAAAAAAAAAAAGACACCTGTCAGAGCAACCGTTAAGTTTCCATTCCTCAGGTTTAATAATCTCAGGTACTTTAACAGGCCTTATTTTTCCAAGCCTCTAAAAAACTTTAAGACTCATCTGAATTCTATTCAAATTCTTCACATCCTGTTACAATTACCAAAACAGCAATGTAACCAATGTTGATAACTAAACCACCACTAACCATAAAGATATGGTTTCTTCTTTTTTTTTTTCTTATTACACATAATATCAGGCCTTCTGAAAACAGAGGGAGGTAGCAGAGATAGAAATACTTAGACTATCTTACATTCAATTTATTAGCCAATATCAAAGTTCTGGATCATTTTCTGCCAAACTTATACATAGCCCTATATATAATCAGGTTCTTCTTTAAAATATCCTGTGATATCACAAATACATTTAATTAAAGGTAAATAATGCCTTGCATTCTCCTCACTCAACTTTCTTCTTCTACTTGTTCAAATCTCAATTTTTAAACTTTTTTTTCCTTAAAACACTGTGGTAAAATATACATACATAACATAAAATTTATCATTTTTAAGTGCACAGCTCAGTGGCATTAAGGTCATTCACACTGTTGTGCAACCATCACCATTTTCCACCTCCAGAACTTTTCCCCCCCACTCTGAAAACTAAAACTAAAACAACTGTCCATTGTCCCCTCCCACTAGCCCCTGGCAACCACCTTTCTACACTCTGTATCTACAAATTTGACTATTCTAGGTACCCCCTATAAGTTTAATTATACAATATTTGTCCTTTTATAACTGGCTTATTCCACTCAGCATGTCTTCAAGGTTCATCCATGTTGCAGCATGTGTCAGAATCTCCTTCCTTTTTAATGCTAAGTAATTTCCCATTGCATGTTTATGCCATATTTTGTTTATCCATTCAGTCATCAAAAGGTATTTGGGTTGCTTCCACCATTCAACTATTGTGACTAATGCAGCTGTGAACATGGATGTACAAACATCTCTGCAAGACACTGTTTGCAATTCTTTTGTATATATAGCCAGAAGCGGAATTGCTGGATTATATGGTAATTCCTTTGTTTTTTGCTTTGTTTTGTTTTAGGCCGCACCACACGGGTTACAGGATCTTAGTTCCCCAACCAGGGATCGAACCCGTGAGCTTGGCAGTGAAAGTGCAGAGTCCTAACCACTGGTCCACCAGGGAATTACCATGGTAATTCCATTTTTTTTTTTTTTTTTTTTTGCGGTACACGGGCCTCTCACTGTTGTGGCCTCTCCTGTTGCAGAGCACAGGCTCCGGACGCGCAGGCTCAGTGGCCATGGCTCACGGGCCTAGCTGCTCCGCGGCATGTGGGATCTTCCCAGACCAGGGCACGAACGCGTGTCCCCTGCATCAGCAGGTGGACTCTCAACCACTGTGCCACCAGGGAAGCCCGGTAATTCCATTTTTAATTTGAGGAATCACTAGACTGTTTTCCATAGCAGCTACACCATTTTACACTCCAACCAGTAGTGCACAAGGGTTCCAATTTCTCCACATCCCTGCCAATGCTTGTTATTTTCTTCTTTCTTCTTTTTTAACAATAGCCATCCTAATGGGTATGAAGGGGTATCTTACTGTGGTTTTCAAATCTCCATTTTTTTTAATCTAATTCTTCATCAATACTGGCTGCACTAACACCTAGAGCTTGATGTCATCAGTAGCTATAACACGTAAACTTTGTATTTTTTCATTTGAGTTATCGATGAATATTAAACATTACACTTAAGACTAAGCTCTACAGAAACCCATTCCCAAGTGATTACTGAACATCTTTCAGACCATCACTGAAAAGTATAGAAATTATTAAATTACAAAAACATCAAGTTTTAGGGACTTCCCTGGCGGTGCAGTGGCTAAGAATCCGCCTGCCAATGCAGGAGACATGGGTTCGAGCCCTGGTCCGGAGGATCCCACATGTGGCAGAGCAACTAAGTCCGTGCACCACAACTACTGAGCCTGTACTCTGGAGCCCACACGCCACAACTACTGAGCCCACGCGCCACAACTACTGAAGCCCACGTGCCTAGAGCCCACGCTCCACAACAAGAGAAGCCACTGCAATGAGAAGTCCGCGCACCGCAACGAAGAGTAGTCCTCGCTCGCGACAACTAGAGAAAGCCCACGGGCAGCAATGAAGACCCAATGCAGCCAAAAATAAATAAATAAATAAATAACTTTTTTTTTTTAATTAAGATACAAAAAAGGAAATGTGATCAGTATTGAAGATTTCTAAAGATCTACAAGAAGAAATAAATCAAAACAAAACAAAACCCTTTTAAAAACACAGGAAAAAGGTTTCCTTTAACTAAAGAGAGGCTCAGGGCACTAAAAGATTATCTCATAATAAACAGGGATAAAAGACCAAAACCTTAAATACACAGCCCGTACTACACAATTAAAAAAAAAAAAGACTTGTCAATACAACAAACAAAAAAGTCAGCTCAATGAACATTACCTTAGGGAATATTTTCATTCAACTGGAAATCAGCAAACAGCTACACTAGATCAAGGTAAACGACTGATTCTGTTACATAAAACCCTGCATTAAGATCTCTTTTCTGAACACACCCATCAACTCTGTTTCCAGGCTATACTAAAATAAGTAGACACAAGTACAGTTCACTTTCAAAAGTGAACTTATTACCATTCTTTAAAGGGAGATAGAATGGAACAGGAAACAAAAATAAAGTTGAGACCCCTTTATCAGGTAAAATGTACAAATTCACCTTTAATCTACCAGCTTCAAAGCTAAGAGCTAAAGAATCATCCTGTGTGAAAACAGTAATGGTATCATGTCTACACAGCTAGAGTAGTACTAAATTCACTAATGGAATAATGTGTTTTTAGTCAAATCACACAAATACACGTTAATTGCCTTTCAGCAATGATTACAACTGTCTTTCGGCATGCTATGATTAGCATAAGACAAAAAGACTGAAATGTACTTTGTAAAAACTCAGTGAGCATGCTAAAAAACAAATAAAACAATAACACCACCACCCCCCACACACAAGCCAGTGCTTCTTGACCTACTACCAAGTCCGCATCATCCTATTCTGGTCTTTATTGGATCCAGTCACCTCTCATAATCCTTTTTCCTTCCCTCAGCTCAATTAAACCCCAAGATCTGACCTGCCCATATCAACACAGTACTTCACATTCTGTCCTCAAAATATTATCTCTTCCTTTGATCTACCATCTCTTTCTGATTATCTCCCACCACACAAACTCCCAATATTCCTTGCTAAATTCTAGTTCCTCTCCTTCTAGTAAAATAGATTCAAAATTAACATTTCTCTTATGTAACACACAAAAATATTTTTAAAGATGCTTAAGAGCAAAAGAACCCAAAATTCTAAATCTGAATACAGTAGCTCTCAATCCTTTTCCTGAAACATTTCAGGTATGATGAACTTTGAAGAAGTGAAGCACTTTAGGGGAGGTAGTATTAAAGGGCAAAACTTTTTCAGTAAAAGTACTTTGGGGAAGGTGGTCTTCACAAAAGCATTTTTATTAACACATGCAAATGAAGTAATTTAGTCATTCTAAGAAAGGAGGTTTGCACATCATTAGAATGACTTTCAAAACTGCAGAAAATCTTGGGCTTCCCTGGTGGCGCAGTGGTTAAGAATCTGCCTGCCAATGTAAGGGACACGGGTTTGAGCCCTGGTCTGGGAAGATCCCACATGCCGCGGAACAACTAAGCCCGTGTGCCACAACTACTGAGCCTGAGCTCTAGAGCCTGCGAGCCACAACTACTGAGCCCGCGTGCCACAACTACTGAAACCTGTGTGCCTAGAGCCCGTGCTCCACAACAAGAAGCCATGACAATGAGAAGCCCGCACACCACAAGGAGTAGCCCCCGCTCACTGCAACTACAGAAAGCCCACGCACAGCAACAAAGACCCAACACAGCCAAAAATTAATTAATTAATTAATTTTAAAAAACTGCAGAAAATCTTTTGCAAAACAGCAGGGTCAACCTACTTCATCTAGGTAGTGGGCCAAAGAGAAATGATGCCGTTCTTACACTACTTCTGCATTCCTCACAAAGTCTAGCACAGAGTTAAATGAATAAAGAAAGCCTCAAGCTATTATAGTCTCAAATCTTTTCACTTATTTTTTATAGGATATTGAAAATACCAGTTTTATCACAACTCTAATTTCTGTACAAATGACTATGTCTTGGATTCATAAGGTCTGACAAGCAAAGAGATCAAAGGAGATAGAAGGAAATCTTCAAGGTAACAATACTGTCCATAATCTAGTTTCATGTAAATAATAGATTGTTCCAGCTTGGTTTATCCATAGACTTAAAGATTTTGCTTTCATGAATATACTTAGAAAAAGCTTCGTTTTTTCCATTTTTAAAATATTTTCAGGCACATGAATATTTTCAAAGGATATTAAGACATTACAATAAAGTTTCATTCAGAATCATTTTTTTGATACTTGTAACTGGACACAATGCAAACAATATCAGAATTTCATGTCTGTTTCAACTGAAAATTTGTCATCATTTTATTGAGGGATAAAAGGACATTTTTCTTAAGAGTTTTAAAACTGAAAGGCATCAAATATAGAGAAGAATGTTAAACACAAATATCACACTTTTACTTAGAGTGACTGAACAAAGCTATAAATTGCACAAGTATTTGTTACTGTGATGCCCCTTTAACCATTTTACCTTGGATTAATTCATAAATATAACTTTAAATTAACGTTAGTTTGTTGTATATATTTCCCAAAAAAATCAGCTCCTGAAATAATTATGGTGACAGCACAAATGAAAACCTTTAACCAAAAGCTGTATTATTTGGGCTGAAGTTTAAATTCCTACTAACTGACCTAATTTTCAACGTATTATTCAAATGACAAATGAGTTAATAATCTATGAAAGTTACATCAAATTCACTTTTTTAATGTCTCATAGCTACATCCACTGTGATTATCAAACAATGTTTTCATATATTTTAATTCTACCTTTACCATACTTATCCCTGACAACAGATGGTTGGCCTCGTTCTCAGGTTGCAAGTTTGAAGTTTAAAGATTCAATTACTTGAGGGAAAAGAAAAGTCTAGATACCTTCATTAGTACCCAAACTTTAATTTATGATAATAAAATACATATGAACCTACCAATGTTTTTTCTGACAACATCAAAGAAACATCATATTTTGTGGAAGAAATGGAAGAATTGTTAATTAAATCCAATGGAAAACTCTTTCATAAATTTTCACTTGTACATTCAAATTCTGGGATACTATTTTTTAAATAATCAAGTTAGTTTATCCAAAATATAGTCACTCCTTATTTGTTCTTTAACATGTACAGCCTACAAAGGTAAAGCCATTTATAACTCCTTTACATCTTGCATGGACTGAACAGATAACTATCTGCTTCACTTTGGTATGTTTACCCACTTCACCCTACCCCATCCAAACAGAGAGTTCTCCACTAATTAAAAAAAAATACACACACAAGACACAAAACTTGTCTCCAGTTAGTGATTTCCCAAATTTTTATCCTATAATGACCACCTGTGAATTTATCATGAGAAGTTTATAATGCTATATTTGTCCCTCATTACATTTAAACAATTTCACACCCACAGGCTCTAATTATTCTCCAACTGAGGTGCTAGAATTTCCTTCTAGAAGATAAATATAAAAGGGGGGAGGGGAGGAATCTTTCCCTTTCAGTTTAAAATTTGTTACATTTTTAACAAACCACAAACCTCTGATAGAAAGGAAGAAAGGTTTTCTTTAAACAAGATACAAAAAACACAAACTATAAGAGGAAGAGATTGGAAAATGTGACTTGACTAAAACTTAAAACTATTATTTATCAAATGATACAGTAAAGATAAGCCACAGATACGGAGAAGACACTGGCAACATACATAACTGACAAGATCTAAAGAAGTCATAGTGTGTTTAGCAAAACACAGTAAAAAAATGGGTAGAAGGTATGAGCTGGCAATTCACAGGTAAGGAAATAGAAGCCAAAAGGCTTTTTAAAAAAAATTTTCAACCTCATTAGTAATAAGAAAAATACTAATTAAAACTACAGGAAGATGCCATTTTAAACCCATCAGGTTGACAAAAGGTAGGACAACACCCAATGCTGAAGAGGAACAGGGCAGCAGAGACTCTTATAGACTAGGTAGGGTAAGAAGTACAACCACTTTAGAAAGCAAGGCTGAAAATGGATGTGGTCTATAATCTAGCAAGTCTTCTCCCAGGTACATACCCTACCTGGAGAAGCTCTCACACGTAAGTACAACAAAACAGGTAAAATAATGTTCACTGCAGCACAATGATAAAATTTTGAAATAACCTAATTGTCAGAAAAGGGATGGATATAGTAGCGTGGCTTTTTCATACAACATACACAATGACTGTGGCTTATAGCACAGTCACCATACAGTTATGTACCACAAAAAAAGAAAAAATACCAATTATAAAAGTAAGACACTGATTAAGATGTATCATAATTTCAAAGATGTTAAACATGGGAAAAATTGTGCATGTTAGAATAAAAGACATGCAGCAAAATGAATTAACTGAAATTATATATATATCAACATGGATAAATCTCAAAACAACAATGTAGAACAAGAAACAAGTTGCAAAACAGCGTGTATCATTTATTTTAAAGTCAGCAGCAGACAAAACGATATTGCAGTTTTAGGTATAGTTAAGTATGTGGTAAAAGTATAAAATCATGCATAGAAATGATAAACATGCCAGGAAGAAAAGGAAAAGGAGGGACTTCAACTGCAGGAACTATTTTGCACCCACGGTGGCAGCTGCATAGGAATTGGTTCTACTACTACTCTCTGTACTTTCATAGCCTAAATTTACATTAATTTTTAAATAAAGAAGGAGAAAAAATCTACCAGAGAATAGAATAACCTCTTTAATGAGTTGTATTTTTAAAAGTTAGAAAAATATAACCATTTTAGATATATTTTATTAGCGTATTCAATCAGCCATACACTATTTCATCCCATTTTTCTTTCAATTTTTAAATTTTTCTTTCAATTCAAATCAAGTAAAGACATTTAGGAGCAGGAAGATTTAGCAATGAAGTATGTTTTTCATCAATGAGCTCCTTCTAGCAAGAGGCAAACACATGTATACACATAACTACATCACTAATGAGGGCAGTAACATAAGGATGTGTGAAGCACACAGGCAGCAAAGTAAAGGGGATGATTAACATATGCCCTGAAGGAGCACTGAAGTATTCAGTAAGAAGTTAATCTGTGCTAAATTTTGAAGGATGATGAGAAGAAGCCTGCTATTTAGGAGGGATAGTCCAATAGCACAAACCAATAGCACATAAAAGAGCAGAGACTAACGAAAAATATGACATTAGCTTTATTTGGCTAGAAGAGGGGCCCACAAATTATGGTTAGTCAACTCCAACCCAGACTATTTTTGTATGGCCCACGAGCTAAGAATGGTTTTTATATTTTTAAAGGTTTAAAAAAAAGCATACAACAGGGATCATATGCCACTTGCAAAGCCTAAAATATTTCCCATCTACCCATTTAAGAAAATATGCCAAGCTCTGCTCTAGAACGTAACTTGCAGCCAGTGGAGAGGGCAGCTGGAGTAAAAAGATGATCCTTGAGAAGAAGAAAGACAACCTTAAAAAGAAAGATCATGAAGAACTTTGTCTTCCATAGTAAGGAGCTATGAGGTGCCTCTGAAGGGTTTTAAATAGAAAAATCAATATAATCATATTTGTATTTTAGAAAGATTACTCAGGCAAATTTGTGACAGATAAACTGGAAAGAAACAATAATGGAGGACTTCCCTGGTGGTCCAGTGGTCAAGACTCTGCGCTTCCACTGCAGGGGACAGGAGTTCAATCCCTGGTTGGGGAACTAAGATCCCAAATGTCGCTCAGCATGGCCAAAAAAAATGGAAACAACAGTTGAAAGACTAGGGTGATAATCCAGATAATAGTTGATCAGAGCCCAAGCAAAAGCAGTAGTAATAGAATAAGAGTACTGATTACCAATAGTTAGCTATAGGTAGCTAGGAGACAGAACCACAGAACTTGGTGACGAGTGAAGGAAGGAAGGAATTAATAAAAACATGTTTCTGGCTTGAAAACCTGATAGCCAAATGTTAACAAAAAAAAAAAAAATTTTCTAAGGAGAAATGAGAGAGGAAAAATTAACTCAATTTTAGACATGCTGAGTTTGAGGTACCTTGTGACTTAGCCCAAGTTCCCTTAAATGTAGACTCTTATAAAAAGGCCTGCATTCAGGTAGTTTACTTGGGAAGTTATCCTAGAGGGCATGAGTAAGGGACATGGAGAATAAGTCAGGAAAGAGGGAAAAGCAATTAATAAACATAAAGGAATGATGGAATTAAAAATTAACTATTTGGCAACAATCATAATAATTGATTCAAACAAGAATTATCAATGGATGCAAAAACTAGCAGGTGAGAAAAAGAATGAATATATGTATATGTATAACCGAATCACTCTGCTCTACACCTGAAACTAACACAACATTGTAAATCAACTATACTCCAGTAAAATTTAAGGAAAAAAAAACAAACAAAACCTAGTGGGTGAAAGTTTCAAGAATAACAGGATATTATTGTTGGGAGACCATTCACCATGGATCTCTCATGTTTCTCCATGTCTTGCAAGCAGGGACACTGAATGCCTTTGTTCTGCAGTCTCCTTTCAAGGATATTTGTATATTGAACAGCCTTGAAGGTAGAGATAGCGTCTTTCTCCTGAGCAAAGGGCAGGTTGTTTCATGTCCAGGATAACAAAAGATAATGACTCCTTCTTGGGCACGTGTCAGGCAGGCTCACTGCCCCTTATAAAAGTTTCCTAAACCTGGGGTTCCCCTCCTGGAGCGCAACTCCTCTTGTGCAGGAGTCACCGGGCCCTGTTTACAGCACCCTGTGGGAACTGAACTGGGGAAACAGGAAATACTGACACACTGACTACCACTATCGCTGAGTACGAAAGTCCTTTAGCTCTGACCTCAGAGTCTATCTTCTGCCAGCAGCCATGGCTAATTTGTTAGCTTGCAAGACCCTTCATGGCCCTACATTTCAAAGTACATTCCCACAAGATACATACGAATCAAAAGGAAGAAACTGGCAGATGCCACCTTAACCAAGTGATCAATGTTAAAATCACTTGTAACGGGATATATCAACATCACATGCCTCCTGGTATGATGTACTGAGAGGAATACACGTCACTGTGATACGTCCAAGAACAAGAAAACAAACATCCAAATTGAGAGCCATTCCACAGAATAACTGGCAGTATTCTTCAAAATGTCAATATCAGGAAACAACACAAAGACTGAGAAACTTTTCAGATTACAGAAAACATAGACATAAAACAAAACAGTCTTTGCTTTTAGGAAAAAAATCAGGTGTATACGGACGTCAAGTCTGCAACTTACAAAAAGTTGAAGGAAAAAAATACAGATGTAGAGAGAAAAGGTAAATGCAAATGGTGTAAAATGTTAACATTTGAAGAATCTAGGTGAAAAATATATAGAGGAATTCTTTGTACTATTCTTGTAAATTTTCTGTAGGTTAGAATTTTTGTCAAGTCACAAATTAAACAGAAAAAAAAGTATATGAGTGACAGGCATAAAATAATGTTTTTCTTGCACAAGGCTGCTCTTCAAGGGTTACTCATTTGGGAATGAACTGCTGAATATCTTAGGCATGGCCCAGATCACCTAAAATCCAGAATTCTCAGGCACAGAGCAAGTCCGTGGGATCACGTGCCAGCACTAATTTTTTAAAAAAAGGTTTTCATAAACAGTGAGAGGAAATCTTTTCATTTAAAAGTATTACTTTGGGACTTCCCTGGTGGCGCAGTGGTTAAGAATCCGCCTGCCAGTGCAGGGGACACGGGTTCGAGCCTTGTCCGGGAAGATCCCACACACCACGGAGCAACTAAGCCAGTGAGCCACAACTACTGAGCCTGAGCTCTAGAGCCCGCGAGCAACAACTACTGAAGCTCGCGCACCTAAAGCCTGTGCTCCGCAACAAGAGAAGCCACTGCAATGAGAAGTCTGCACACAGCAACGAAGAGTAGTCCCCGCTCGCCGCAACTAGAGAAAGCCCGCTCGCAGCAACGAAGACTCAACGCAGCCAAAAATTAAAAAAAAAAAAAAAGTATTACTTAATTCACATTGGTTTTTGGAGCTTTGGGTCATTATGCAATTCCTTCAATCAACAGAGACTAAAATTAGTATTTCACTATGTGGTCCAATAAATTCAACTAAAAAGGTCTTCTCATTCTTGAAAGACAGAGAACCTTAGTACTAGTCTATACAAGGCTCTACAATAGGAATTAGAAAATGGAACTATATGACTAGCAATATTCAGGCAATAAAAAGCAGTATCTAGTTACACTTCCATTTTTCACTTACTTTGTTTAAAGTGCATATTTATAAAAGACAAAACAGCATGTCTTCTTAGAAATAAAAGACAGGGTGCACTAGAAAATAAGTTTTTAGTGTGAATAGTAAGTTTAACTCTTCATTGGACATTTTAATACCTATATCATTAAGCAGGTCATTTTACCAGTATTATATCCAGGAAATTACTGACACTAAAACATCTCATGTAAGAAACCTTTTCATATAAATGAACCACCACAAATTGTAAAGCTTCAAAAAATAAACCTGCTGTCTCAGGTACTCAAAAAACATTTATTTGAAAACACTAAAGTCTTGGGTATTTTCCAGCAGTATTGTGAGCAAAGCATCTAGGGAATGTGTTGACTATAACACAAATCAGCATGTTAAATAACAAGCTTCATCTGACTTAGCAAAACATTCTAACTTTTGGAACAGAAAGTGATCTGTTGGACATTTCAAAGCTGCTAGAATTCACCCTGTTAATACAAGTTTTTACTTTAGAAAGGCTAGAAAAGAGTTAATTAAAAACAGTACTTAAGAACTACGCTTACTAAAGCATATAATTCTCTAGATTTTTTTTAAAGCTATATAAAAATCAAAACTCAGAAATGGAAATATCGACTGAAAAGTTGAATAAAAATGAAAAGTTCACCTGAAGCACTCTTTATTGAAGTAAACTTTAAGATTAATAATTCACATCTGGTTTATAAAACACGTACAAAAGTAAACTTTATTTAAATTTGTCACACAATATCAATACCAATACCTATCAATGGATTGCTAGAAAAATTAAACAGCTTTACATCTTTAGGTTATGAACAACTCCCTTACTAGAAAGCCAAATGAATTATTTTCTACTTTGTAGGAAATCTGTCCCAAAAGAACCACCACAAAACTTTTATTTCTTATAAAAATCCTTTAAAGCCTGAATTATTAAAGACTAAGAAGGCAAAGATCAAATGATCCTTACCAGAAGAATATCTCCTAACCTAAAACACCTCTGAAACAATTCAGAGGAAGCTGAATCGTAGATTAATAATTTGATCAAATGTCCACTGTTGATAAAGCAATATAAAGGAAAAGATTACGCTGACAAATAAGATTTTTGTAAGAGATAATAGTTCAAAGTTCTAAATGAACATTTACAGAATTAAAGGTCAAGTTCTATAAAACTTTTCTAAATTATGGGCTATGCTAAATAAACAACTTTTACATTCTCCTTTTGTACAGCATTCTACATTCAGTACTACTGAAGGAGTACTATCACTCCAGAGTAATGTATGCTACAAGAATTAGAAGTCTAAAAACCAGTGTGAAGTGGTAACAGTAGCTGCCCCACAGGCACACACTAACAACAGTTTTACATTTCTAAGAGCTGAAAAGACAAAAAGTTACAGCTGTATAAGCTTGATTTTAGTACTTTTAGTTTTAAAAAATCTTTATGAAAGACATTTTAGGGCTTGAAAAAATAAACTGGAACAAAAAATTCAACTACTTGTTCTTCCCAAATTATGTTAAGACCCTACATGGTCATGATGTGACCTACACTGCTAAATCCAAAGCTGTTTTTTTCTTCCCTTCAATTATGTTTTCTCTATTCATATTTGGTTGCCAGATATGCCGCTTTATATAAATGCCCTTTTTCAGGAACTCAGTGAAGTACCTTCAAAAACCTTTCTAAATGCAGAAACCTTCGAGTTTCAAAATTTAAATGTCATATATACCTTATGAACTGAGGATGATCTTTCACAATGGCATCAGGAAATCCTGTGCTTCAGGAAACTCTATGGTATCAAGTGAGAAACAACAGAAGGAACAGAAATGAAACTATGTTAAGAAAAATAAAGATCTCATTCTTATTCTCATGACAAAAATTTGAGGAAGAGGACAGGGCAGAGATTCACAAAAGGTATCCTTAAGAAAGCCAGAAAAAACTAGAACAATGTAATTCATAGAGCCTTAAAGAGTAAAGAAAACCATCGGCTTCTCAACAGTACTCCCAAAGATGGGACTTCCCTGTTGGCGCAGTGGTTAAGAATCCGCATGCCAAAGCAGGGGACACAGGTTCGAGCGCTGGTCTGGGAGGATCCCAAATGCTGTGGAGCAAATGCGCCACAACTATTGAGCCTGCTCTCCACAACAAAAGAAGCCACCGCAATGAGAAGCCCGCGCACCACAAAGAAGAGTAGCCCCCCCACCCCACCCCCCGCTCGATGCAACTAGAGAAAGCCCTTGCATAGCAACAAAGACCCGATGCACCCAAAAATAAATAAATAAATAAATATTTTTAAAATACGCTTTAAAAAAACAAAGTACTCTCAAAGAAAGGACCCTGAATTCTTAGAAATTATCAGAACTGCTTCGGTTTGGCTCTGACTACCTCTAATCATTAACTTCTTAAAGTGACACATTGTTGGGTTGGATATAATAAGCTGTGAACTAAAACTGCAGATTTATATGCATTTAGCAAGGGTCACATAAATATTTCTTCTACAACAAGCTCCACAGAAACACACTGAAAACAAATTTTTATACAGGTGTAAAAAGCCACACTGTCATATAGGATACTATACAATTTTATGTATCAGAATTATAATGATAAAAACTTATTCAGATTTATCTGGCTAAAGAGGTTTTTTAATGCCATAAACATATAAAAAGATAAAAAGATGATTAAGAAAGTTTAATTCAAAAAAAAAAGAAAGTTTAATTCACAGAAACAGACTCACAGATATAACAGACTTGTGGTTGCCAAGGGGGAAGGGGGATGGATTGGGGAGTTGGTATCAGCAGATGCAAACTATTGTATATTAGAATCAATGAACAACAAGGTCCTATTATATAGCACAGGGAACTATATTCAGTATCCTATAATAAACCATAATGGAAAGGAATATGAAAAACACTATATATATATGTATAGCGGGATCACTTTGCTGTACAGTAGAAATAAACCCATTGTAAATCAACTATATTTCAATAAAATAATTTTTTTAAAAAAGAAAGCTTAGCTCAGATTGAAGTTGCCTAAGTAATATCTAACACATTTTAAGTTCAAAATTAAGGCTAGCTATTGATCCCATGGCATAAAATAAACAAAAACATGCTAAATCACTTGAAAATGGCCAAAAAGTAGTTAGTTTACTGATGAGAAATTCATTCTCAGATAATAACTAAAAATTTCTTATTGGCCAAAACTGACCTCATGCCATTTTTCAGGCAACCGCATAAGAGGCTAGATAAAATCTCAGCTATAAAAGTAATGATTACATATTAATTATACATGATGAATATGCCAAAATGGTTATTTTATAACAATGTTATCACTTAAAATATTATTTATTCATAGAAACCTTGCAAATTCAAACAGTAAAAATTATCACTAAGCCATTATCATTACCTGAAATCAGACTTCACTAGAGTGGCATGGACAGAGAGCTACACTGCCAAGAGCTAAGAAGTGAATAGAAATTCAAGTAGAGGCTAGAGTACACATTACGAAGTGTGGAAGAAACAGAGTAGGGAAGATAGGTCCACAGACCTGGGGAGGCACAATTAAAAGATGGCTGCTTAAGGATGCCAGATACCTGACCATTTCAAAAGGCTGAAGAAAAAGGGCCAAGAAAAAGGGGGAAATGGAAGTTATCAGACAGGTTCAAGATGCTGAAAAACACAATTCAGAATGAAACCCATAAGAGAGAATAGGGAGTAATCTTGGAGGGAAGGAGATGTTTCTTTTCTTGAGTGTAGTGAAAACACAAAGTGTGTAGTGGTAGAAGTTATGCTCAGAGGTAGAGGGCTGGAAATTTGGAGTAATTCATGCCTGTTAACCTCTACATAAGAAACAGACTCATCTGTTAGAATTAAGGAGTGAGGGGAAGAGGAGAGTTCTGAGAAGTTAAATGTGTCTATGACACATTCACAACTGCTTGGTGAGGTACCTGTCAAGCTACTCAATAAAGACGCTATCCTTTGATTAAAGGATATGAGTATAGAATGCCTGTATTTGATTACTTTTATAATAATTATATTTGATTCCCCAATGTCAACTAGGCACTTTAGGAGATATAAAAAAAACCCTTTAAGACATGGTCTCTGACCTCAAGGAACAGTTCAGATACTATTTTATACTTTTTAGTGTAACCCTTCCCCAAAAGGTAAGGTATTAGGTTACCTTTTAATAGGTTATAAATTGAGGTGTTTCATTTTCTTCCAGTCAGATTAATATGAAACAATTTCAAGCTAGATATACCTTCAGATATGAGATACTTTAAAGAGATTTTACAAGTTACAAAGTAGGCACTAGAAATACTTTCAGCAAAGCCACACTAGGCTTAGGGCAACTCACAAAGCAAGCATTCCAACTATTTTCTACGCAAAAGCTACTGGCAGCAACTATACTCTAATTAAAAAAAAAAAAAAAAAGCTATTGGCAAACCAATTATGCTATAGTCCCTAACAACCTAAGTAGGTTTCCAAGCAGAATTCAATTTTCGGGAATTCCCTGGCATGGCGCTTTCACTGCTGGGGACTCAGTTCAATCCCTGGTTGGGGAACTAAGATCCCGCAAGCCGCGGGGTGTGCAGCCAAAAACAAAACAAAACAAACAAACAAACAAACAAAAAAGAATTCAGTTTTAAATACACAAATATAAAATATCAAAATGTTACCAAATTGTCAAAGCTCGTAAAGAATACATCATACAAGACTTCCCTGGTGGCACAGCGGTTAAGAATCCGCCTGCCAATGCAGGGGATATGGGTTCAAGCCCTGCTCCAGGAAGATCCCACATGCCACAGAGCAACTAAGCCCACGAGCCACAACTACTGAGCCTGAGCTCTAGACCCCAGGAGCCACAACTACTGAGCCTGAGTGCCACAACTACTGAAGTCCACGTGCCTAGAGCCGGTTCTCCGCAACAAGAGAAGCCACCACAATGAGAAGCCCGCGCACCGCAACAATTTTAAGAAAAAGAATATATCATATACAACTATAATTGGAGCAACAAAATACAATACTTGCCCTTTGCACGACTGTTTTTAAGGAGCCCAAGTTAAACAGACTTTTGATTTACACAAATTAACTACACAAATAATATCCCTTCTGAATAGTGGTTTCAAAATAAGTTAAAGCTAGCAATTTCAATAGTTTTTAAAGTACAGTAAAATGGAATTCTATCTATATGCTGTTTTCACCTATTTTCTTTCCACAGGTGGCATAAGAGAGGTTTGGAGATCTCTGTACTCCAAACTGAGAAGGTAATAATATAGTTAGAAAAGGCAAACCTTAACAACTTTCTCAGGCAATGCAAGAATTAAGCATGTCCAGAAGGAAAAACCCTGAGAGAACAAGAGAACTAGATTAACCATATTTGAGAAATGACCAACTCCTTCATTTAAATTAACATACAGCACGTCTCTATAAGGCAATTATACTACTAAACTGGTAAAAATAACTGGTAAAAATAAAATTTACTTCCTCAAAGCAGGGATCATCATGTCTTACTCTCTTCATTCACAGCACAGTACACCTTGCACTTAATGGGCACTCAAACTAGATAAAATAGTTTTCAAACACTTATTTTATCACTGTTTTACCTGCCATAATAAAATTAATTTATTTGCGGTCAGAGTCTGTGATCCAGCTACAAAAAAATATTTAAAGCATACTAACCAGATTAAAAAGCTAATACTTTTGGGCTTCCCTGGTGGCACAGTGTTTGAGAGTCCGCCTGCTGATGCAGGGGGCGCGGGTTCGTGCCCCGGTCCGGGAAGATCCCATATGCCGCGGAGCGGCTGGGCCCATGAGCCATGGCCGCTGAGCCTGCGCGTCCGGAGCCTGTGCATCCAGAGCCTGTGCTCTGCAACGGGAGAGGCCACAACAGTGAGAGGCCCGCATACCGCAAAAAAAAAAAAAAAAAGCTAATACTTTTGAACACAATACTATTCTTATCTAACTTAAAATACAAAACTACAACTAATATACTATAGAGATACTTGTACTGTCTCCGATGAAACTGATTACAAGTTGGCTCAAAACGTGTTTGTTTTCTTTTGTTTTGAGAATGTAGTGAAGCGTAGCATCATAGCAATAGGCTATCTAGCATATAACCAGTAGTTTTCATTGTGAGTTTAAGTCACTGTACCCTATTTAATCTCAATAGAAGTTGTAATAAATTACAGATTTAAAGCCCTCAGAAGTATTAAATTATACTCTAAAAAAATGTCTGTAGAAAGTCAGGTTCAATTTTCAATATGTTATCAGTCCATCTGACTTATTAACTATTTAAGACTGTAGCATTATTTATCTAAAGTAGTATAGTTTACCAAACCTACAAGACTCTTACTGTATTATTAAACAGATAACACACAGTCAAAATAGACACAAATGAAATTTTTACGCCTTTAAGATAATTGCTTTATAGGGGAGAAAACATTTTCTAAGCAAGTTATTTTCTGCAAAGTTTACTATTCTGTTTTTAAAAAACTGCAACAGATTTTGTTTAATTTATGAATAATATACAACAAAGTAGGAAGAAGTTGAATTTAAAACTAATATTAATGTTTTTGGTAAATCAAATACTTTTTAATTTCTAAAAGGGAATAACTGGCTAGTCAAATGCAGCCAAGTTTTATATTTTCTATCAAATTCTAAAGACAATTTTCAAAGCCATATATAATCAAATATAGTTTATAATAGGGCTTCCCACAGTGGTTGAGAGTCCGCCTGCAGATGCAGGGGACACGGGTTCGTGCCCCAGTCCAGGAAGATCCCACATGCCGTGGAGCAGCTGGGCCCGTGAGCCATGGCCGCTGAGCCTGCGCATCCACAGCCTGTGCTCCGCAGTGGGAGAGGCCACAACAGTGAGAGGCCCACGTACCGCAAACAAACAAACAAAAAAATATATATATATAGTTTATAATAAAGGACTACAAAATTTTAAAGGTGGGGAGACAGTGACTCATATTTTATTGATTTATTTCAATATCAATCAAGCCTAAACAATTTTTTTCCAATTAGAAAAGGTGCTCCAGCATTAATAATTATATAAAGTAAAGAATTTATCTGACCACCTCTGGCAATCCTTTATTTTCAATGTGACCAAGAGTTATACTAAATAATCAGTCTTTCACAATTTAGATCCTTACCTAAAGGAAAAAGCAGAGCTCAAAGGAGCAAAGTATTATACTTCTCTTTATGCTTCTCTAAATCTCCACTTCTTTTAGGTGTAACCTTTTTGGTTAAGGAGACAAAAAAAAGACAAAGCGGCAAAGAAAATGCAACATGAAAAAGTATCTGGAAATCTATCTTCAAAAGAAGAGATGGCGCTTCCTTGGTGACACAGTGGTTAAGAATCCCCAATGCAGGGGACACGGGTTCGAGCCCTGGTCTGGGAAGATCCCACATGCTGCAGAGCAACTAAGCCCGTGTGCCACAACTACGGAGCCTGCGCTCTAGAACCCACAAGCCACAACTACTGAGCCCACGTGCCACAACTACTGAAGCCCTTGCGCCCAGAGCCCATGCTCCACACAAGAGAAGCCACCGCAATGAGAAGCCCACACAGTGCAACGAAGATTAGCCCCCGCTAATAGCTACCACAATATTTCACTGACCTTATAACTAAGAGAACCCTGGTTTCTAGCAACTTGAACATTTAAATCAAAATAGATTTCTAAGTCTCCCAAATCCAATTAAGTCACCCCCACTACAGCCCAGCTTCTTCTACCTCATCTGTCCCCCTACCTTCCCTCCCATTCAGTCTCCCTTAGCAGTGAAAAATTCTCAGAAAATTAGAGAAATTATTTGGGTCAAAAAAAATACATTTAAGGTAAAAAATATTATTCTTGGTTTGTTTCATTTCAAAGACTTATCTGTTAGAATAAGACAGCTTTCTAAAGTATTGACTTGGCATTAACTACTAAATATAAAACACAAAGTAAATCAGTTTAATGACTTAGCTGTCCCCAAACTACAAATGCCACCCTAAATATATAGTATTTCCAATACTCATCCAGTTCTTTTAATTTCCACACAAGTAGTAAGAGCAGAGGCTCTAACACCCTAGCATACAGTGGTATGCTTCAGAATCTAGGCAATACGTTGCCTTTGTGTAGTGACACATGGCCCAAGTATCAACTGAGGAGAACAGCATGATCTGCTAAATCAGTCAAGGTCTAATTCAACAAACATTTAGGTAAAATGTATAACAAACATCCTCTAAATATCTGTTCTAGCTTGGTCCTAACTGATTAAGTCCAAAACAACAGCTGTGACAGAGCTACAGAAGCAGCACACTAACATTAAGTTGTTCTTCCCCAAACCACTCTTTTTTTAAAACAATTTTATTGATTGATTGATTGATTGGCTGTGTTAGGTCTTCGTTGCGGTGTGTGGGCTTCTCATTGTGGTGGCTTCCCTTGTTGCGGAGCACGGGCTCTAGAGCACGCAGGCTTCAGTAGATGCCGCGCGTGGGCTCAGTAGTTGTGGCTCGTGGGCTCTAGAGCGCAGGCTCAGTAGTTGTGGCTTATGGGCTTAGTTGCTCCGCAGCATGTGGGATCTTCCCGGACTAGGGCTCGAACCCGTGTCTCCTGCATTGGCAGGCGGATTCTTAACCACTGCACCACCAGGGAAGCCCCCAAATCACTCTTAATTATACCAATCCAACCAAAAGAAGTGCACTGTGTTTCCTCAAGTCGGTCACATAAGTGCTTTGGCTATCCTAAAATCCTCCACTGATTCAAAACTTCTACTCCAAATCTATATCCCTATATTCAACTTATGTTAAATGCTTAAAGGTACTAGACAAAATGTATTTTAAGCAGTTGAATCCAGAACCAGTAAGGACAGTAAGGACATTTCAAACCAGTAAGGACATTTCAAATAACTTATTTAGACTTACATATGTATCATACAGAAAGGGTTCCCCTTTCAGCAAGTGGGGGTGGGGGGTGGGAGGGAACACCCTTTCAAAAGTAATAAAATACACTGACAGGTTCCTTGATTTTAACAAAGTTCTAGGAATTCGTCATCAAAAGTAACTTCCAATTTAAACATACCACACTGGGAGTTTCAACTTCAGATATTAGGAAATTAGGACAGCTGCAAAACCAGAAATTATACATGAAGATTTCTTTTGGCAGCAACAATATAATCATGTAGCAAGTTACTTTATGTCCTTTAATAGTTTAGAGGCAAGAATAATTCTGGAGGAATATTTTTAAATGTGGAAAATTTCACAGTTCCTTGGAATACCTTTAAATCTAAATACTGCCATGACATTTTCATCTCCAAATTCAAACATATGTAAAGTTACAATGGAAACTATTTTTAAAACCTCTGAATTAACCACCAATAATGCAATTCTAATGTACCATATCATCACCCTCAGTGGTGAACTGCTACAATCAGAAAAGCATATTAAGAAAGTTAACTTCAAAAGTTACCAGAATAAGTCATTCTAATATTCAAATGGAAAATAACATGCAAACAAGTATTCCATTCAATGGATGTGAAACAGGCTTGGGAAACAGCATTTTAGCACTCTGAAATTTACACTTTCCTCTTCCACCCTTACATATAGATGCTCTCAATGCTGATGTATCAAATATTTAAAACGAAGCTCAATCAAAAAGTTCACTTGACAGCTGTTGCTATTTTAAGTTGCAAGAAAAAAAGGGGAGGGCGGGGCTTTCAATAACCTGCATTCGACAAATACTTATGTGCCCTGCCATACTAGCTACAGCAATCTACCTCTGTAATTTGCACCATTTTATGATACCCCATGACAGAAGATCCAAAAAAATAAAATAGTATGATCTGAAACTTCTTTTCAAGCATGTTTACAAGAAGAATTACCTCATAAAAACCATCCACTTTTATGTTACTCTAAAACTCCATGCCCAGAAGCCAATGACTGGTTTATAAGCAATATAATGACAAATTCAATGGAAAAGATATTATGACAATAGACTAAGGCTGGCTCACCATGTTATGATCTGCTTGCCTAATATGCATGTTTAGCTACTGTAGTCAGCAATGTCCAAATATAAATCTGAAATATTTAATGGCTGGTTCTGTTCTAGATTTCAAGCTCATTTTATCTTTCTAAAACATAGTTTTAATCTAAGGCTCTCCACAAAAAAATTTTAAAAACAGTCCCTAAAGTATAAAAAATTAAGGGACAAATTATTCAATTTTCCCATAAATGCAAGAAAAAAACTGCACAGTGAAATGTCCAAAGTATCAAATATATCAGCCCACCTTTACCTTAACACAAATTAAAAACAAGTTTCAAAAATAAAAGAAAAATAAACCTCAATCAGGTTGAGCATTATATTTCATAAATAATAGTTCCCTGTACTTTAGGAATGCACCCATAAATATACCAAGAAATACCTTGTTGATTTAAAAGTAAGTAACTTTATTTGGTTGGTTACATTTCTATTACTCTTAAGTGGCATATAAAGACATAAGGTAACTAACAAAACTATAAAAACTATCTTTCATAAAAAGGTCAGTCTTATTTTGTTTACTTAAATACTAAGTTTAATCATGACCTATCAAAATCTTATCATGGCTCACTGTATAAAATTAGCACCGCACTTGCAAGCATAAGCAGAATCTAGACTTATCAAACATATGGTGAGGCATGCCTAGCTTCTGAAAAATCAAATGAGAATGCAGGATTAAAATGTCTTTGGTTGGGTTACAAACAAAACACGATCCTGTTTAAAAGTTTGCATCAAAAATTTGATCAAGAGAACCTCTCAAAATTTTAAAGCGCCCAGCAATTAAATCTTAGAAATAAACTGAAATGGTTTAAATATAACTCCTTCCACTTCAGAAGCTACACCTAACAAGCAAATACCTAAAATAGAAAAAAAAAAAAAAATTCACCCCCATCTCCAAACTACTAGAAGGTATGCATAACACAGGCACAGGCTGGTTTACCAGCTAACTTTCCTGGCCCTAGACCAGAGAGACATCAAAGCTGACAACAGAACCAACCATGAGCTTTCCCTGTAAACGGGACGATAATCTGAAAAACTTCACTGTTGCTAAAAGAAGCTCCTTTAATGAGAAGCAGCGAACGGCAGGTGAAAAAATAAATTCTAACAGGGCAGCAAGAGGTTGTGAAAACACGGTTCAAGGACTGAACGTGTTATGACTGCTCTGTAACAGGTCCGAGGTAATTTACTCACACACCCTTCAAGCGCAATTCCTCAAGCAGAGATAAGATTGGGAAACAACAGGCTTCGGCCAAGAGCCACATACCATTTTAAAACAGCCGTCTCCCTCCCGGCAGGAAAACAGACATTCTCGCTCATCCGAAGTCTTTCCGCGAGTTCTCCCAGCGCCGCGAAGGGGAGAGGGCGGCCGCCACCCTAACGAGGGACGCCGGCAGCAGACCCGCCGCGCGGCCGCCACGCCTTCCTCCGGCCGCGGCGGGGGACGCGGAGCGGCGGATCACATTTCTCCTCCCCAACAATCACACGCACTCACGTCCCCAGAGTTGACACCCTCTAAACCCGCCGCTCGGCGACGCTGGGGACTGGGCCACAAAGCCAGGGACGCAGCCATCGGCCGCGGCGCTCAAATTGCGTGCGTGCGTGTGTTTGTGTTTTTTCCCCTTTAATGAAAGACAAGAGGTCTCCGTAGTGACGGGCCAGGCTGCGGTGAGGGAAGAGGCCCCATGTGGGACTAAACAAAACTTCGGTTGCTGGGAAGAGCCGTTGCGCAACCCTGGCAGGAGGCGGCGGGGGCCGCCCGGCCTGGCCCAGCCCAAGCGCGGCTTCCCCGAGGCTGCGCCACAGCGCGCAGGAACCACGCGCGGCCCCCGCGTCCGGGGGCCTCGGGCCCGGGGCGCCCCGGCCTCAAGGGAGACGCCTGGCCCCGCCACCCCGTCGGGTCCGGGACGGAAACGCGGGGCATGAGCGCAGGGGATGCGGATGGGGGTGCAGGACGCGCAACGGGTGCGGACCGCTCCGGGGGACGTCGGGCCCGCGAGGGTCCAGGGGAGGGGCCCGCTGGTCCCCCCGAACGCAGGCGCGGCCGGTGGGGCCGGTCCCCCGCCCCGGGGTGGGTACGCCCCTCGCCCTATTCACTTACCTTCCTAGAGGCCTGCGCTCTCCCCTCTTCGGGCGGCCGCAGCCCTGAGCATGTCCGGGGTGGGTGCGGGGCCGTGTCGGGAACAGGGAGCCAGGCGCTTCAGCAGGCGGCACCACCCAGCCCGGGCTCAGCCCCTCTCCGCGGCCGCTGCCATCTTGTCCTGGCGGCTGAGAGGAAACGGCGAAACACCCTCCCCCGACCGCTGCTGCTGCTGCTCTGGCTGCTGAGCGCCGGACCTGTGTCCCTCATCTTCCTTCCCGGGGATTTGGGGTGGGGACGGCTTGGCTAGGGCGAAGGGGTGGTGAGAGGTCGGGCGGCCGGCCTCCCACTGCTGGGGCCTACGGGCGGCGCGCGGTGCGGGGCCCGCGGCGGTTGGGGCCCATTCCTGACGCCCCCGCCGAGAGAGGAGAAGGAAGACAACAGGGACCGGCGACGGCGGCGGCGGGGCCCGCGGCTCGGTCTCCTCAGGTCGCCGCGCTGCCGGCAGTCGTCACGGAGGCGGCTGCCGCCGGCCGCCCCACTCTCGGGCCCCTCCTCCGCGCCCGCCGGCCTCGGTCGCCGCCTCCGCAGCGCCACCGCTCGCCCGGCCGCTCTGCGCGCCGAGCCCGGGCGGCCCCGCTCGGCTCGGCCCGCGGCGCCTCAGTGAAGCCCCTCCCCGGGGCCCGCCCGCCCGCGGCCGCGCCCTTGTGTTGATAGCTTCGAGCCCGCCTTGCGGCCGGCGGGAGTCTGACCCGGAGCTCCCTCACGCCAGCGCCCCCTTTACTGTTCCGAACCTCAGTCTTCGGCCCACTCCGCCAAAAATATATATTGTAAAAAGATCCTAACACCAAAGAAAGGCTGAAAATGGGGAAGCGGATTTTACAGGCCTTTCGAGATCCCGCAATCATAGTTTCCCCTGCCACCCCTTTGGGATCTGTTTCTTGGCTTTTTTTTTCTTCTATCTTTCTTTTTTTAAGGTCTAATAATAAGGGGAAATGCTGAAAGTGAACAATCCCAGTCTAAAATAGGTCCTTCCCGCTCCCCCATCCCAAAGGGTCAAGGGAATTGTAAAATCAGGTTAAAGAACGAGGAAAAGGCCCGCGTGGAAATTTTCCAAGAGCATCTCTATGGTCCAAACCCCCGTAAATATGAAGTTCACCCACCTCTGCGTTGATAATTCTCCATCAAGGTACTCAGTTCCACTCCCAGAGACTAGTTACCTCCCTCATGGAGACTAGGAAATCAACAGAATGGCCCATCTCAACGGAATCACAGAACCATAGAATTTTAGAGATGAAAGAACCTTAGAGATCCTTGGTCCAAACTCTTTAAGTAGGGCAGGGGTTCAAAGAAGTTTAGGTTACCTACCCAAGGTTATACAGCCAAGCCCTGGTCTGCACTCCCTCCCTCCTTCTCTTCCCTATCAAACAACTGACCTAAGTATCATTCAGAGTTAATCTTTTTAAATATTAGTTTCTTTTTGTCCTGAATTAGTGTTTAACCTTTTGGGAACACCTTTCTCTGAGGAGTGGAAGTGCCCTGTCTTTGTTCCCTTCATAATCTTCACTAGGAGGATTGAATCTACCCCACAAATATTTATCCCCAGACATTTTCTATTGCGGTAACTGAGGCAGGGCCTAAAGCGAGTGGCAAATTGCTGCATATTTAATTCCACACTTTGACTCCCTGCTGCTTTTCAAACTGGGAGAAGAGTATTCTGAAGAATACCTTTAAAAGAGAAAAGGATAGTATGCCCTGAGGCAGTAGGAAATAACATTTTCGAATAACAGTTTTCTTCAAGTTAGGGAGGATAACCAGTTGCAAAGGTTTCCAAAATAGAAAAACAAAACACTGACTGTCTCTCAGATAGCAGCATATTAGCCATTCCTTTTTACTTAGTATTTAGTTACTTTTGATTTTTTTAAAAAAGTAATAGTTAAAAGAACCAAAAAAGGATAAAAACATGACTCAAAGGAGAAAGTTACAATAATAGAAAAATCTATCAGTGAAACAAGATATTCCACTAGAACTTCAAACTTTCAGAATTTTTGCAAAACATTTCTCTGGGTCACCCCTAATGGAAGGCTTCCATTCTCCTTATTACAGCATTGCTACATCTATGAAGGAAGCTGAAAAGGGTAAGGATTTTTTTTTTCCTTTCTAGCCTTGTCATTGATACACAGTAAGTTCCAGGACACAGTAAGTTCCAGGAAGGGATCCTGTCATCTTTTTTTTTAAAGATTGTATTGTGAATGCCTAATACACTAGCTGATTTATAATAAGTCCTTAGTAAATATAGCTGAATAAGTAAATGAACACTATTAGTTCAGGTCTTCCTCCATTTTATACCTATTGTCTCCTAACTTAATCTCTTTACCTCCAATCTCTCCCTCTCCAATCCATTCAGAATACCAACCTCCAGATAACTCTTCAAAGCCCCTGATTTAGCCAGTTTATGAAATTTGTTTTAAAAAATTGAAAATTTCTCAGTGTTAAGTTTTTTTTAAAATGCAGATTACTGCTTCCCTGGTGGCGCAGTGGTTAAGAATCCGCCTGTCAATGCAGCAGACACAGGTTCGAGCCCCGGTCCAGGAAGATCCCACATGCCGAGGAGCAATTAAGCCTGTACACCACAACTACGGAGCCTGTGCTCTAGAGCCTGCGAGCTACAACTACTAAGCCCATGTGCCACAACTACGGAAGCCCGCGCACCTAGAGCCTGTGTTCCACGATGACACCACAACTAGAGAAAGCTCATGTACAGCAACGAAGACCCAAAGCAGCCAAAATAAAATTTTTTAAAAAACAACAACAATGTTGTGATGATAGTTTAAAAAAATAATAAAATAAAATGCAGATTACTAAATTGTAGATGAAAAAAAGTTTATGAATAAAAAGATGATAGCCAAAAAATTTCATAATCTTTTCATTCAAAAATATTGCTTAAATACTATGTGCTGTGCTATGATCTGAGAATACAGTGGTGAAAAGTGAGACACACTGTGAGCTTATATTCTCTCTAGAAAGTTGGCTATCATACAAATAATTAGTAATAATAACAGGCATTATAAAAGAAAAGTACAGGGTGGAAAGAGGGGACAGAACAGGAGAATCTAATAAAATGGGGATGCGGGGGGAGACGCGGGCGGGGGGAGCCATGGAAAGACTGGTTCATTTCTCATCCTGCAGGACTCACTCAATGCTCACTTCCTCAGGGAAGAATCTCCTGACTTCTCTGACTAAGCCAAATTTCCATATATCTTTCCTCTGTAGCATTTTTCTCAGTTGCCATTTTATGTTTATCTTCTGGTTGTTTGATTAATGTCTACCTCTTCCACCAATATGAAAAGTAGAGAGCACATCTTTTTTGTACTCCATTGTATCCTCAGCACTGAGGCAGTGGTGCATAGTAAATGATCAACAGGACCAGTTACATACATACAGGTACAGGGCCCAGTACAAAGTGAAAAAGTGGGTCCCCTTGTTCAAAATTATTAAGGATTTCAAGTTGGTGACAGAGGAGTGAAACCAATCATGGGGACTTTCTAAGCACAGGACTCTGTGCAAGTACACAGGTTGAATTAAAGTTGAGATCTAAAGGATATAGGAATTAGCCCAAAGAGAGAACACTTGAGGGCAGAAGATAAGATTTATGCAAAAGTCATGTAGAAAAAAAAATGTGATAAAGAGTACAAATTTGAGAAACTGATAGTTTTTAGTCAGAGTGAGAGGATAAATCAGAAGCAGATGAGGGTAGAGGGAGAAGCAAGGTCCAGATTGGGATCTAGGACTTCATTCTACTGGCAAAGGAAGCTATTGAAGGATTTAAGGAGAGACACAGCATGGTCAAAGAAGCTATAGGCTTTGGTGTCAAAACCATCTCTTTTACTGCTTTCCACTTTTCTGTATTTTTCAAATTTTCCTTTCAATCTCAGAGTAAAAGCTAAAAAAAACGTACAATGGACCTAAAATGGTCTATAAGGCCCACAAGGAGCTCACCTCCCACTTTCTGTCTCCTCACTCCACCCACAATTCCTCAAAGACGCCAGTCACTCTCCCTTCTCAGGTACCTGGATCATTCAGGTACCTCAGGTGCCTGAAACATTCCCTAAGTATCCACGCACCTCCTTTCCAGGTCCTTAGTCAAATTTCCCTTCTCCATGCAGCCTTCCTCAGCAATAACCACCTATCTATACACATAAACTCCCCATTTTTTATCCTTATCTTTATCCTTAAGTTTTAGCATGATCTCAGATACTATTTTATAGGTTTTCTTTCTCTTCTACCTACTCCTCACCCTGATCCAGACAGTAAGCTTACAAAAGTAACTTAATATAATATTTGTAAAATGAACAAATGAATTTTCTCTGTAAACAGTTTGAAACACTCCATAAACTCAGAATGCAAACAGTCACAGTTGTTTGAGATCACCCAAATGTGAAATCCAAGACCTCTCTCCCTCCCCCTCCCTCTCTCTCTCTCTCTCTCTCTCTCAGGTCTTTCCTAACCCCCACACCCCAAAATTAGTCCAAAGAAGGACAGTACTCCTCCGACTTACCTTGTGTTCATCACTGCCCTTGTTCCTCATTTAGCACCTATAGGTTCCAATATGCAGAAATGGCCCTCCCCAGCCTTAGGGGATGAGGCTGATACTTCTCCAAAAGAACCTTGGAATTTTGTCACAGAGGCTGAGTCATCAACCCACATTCCTGTTGTTCCTCAGATAAACTGGGGATTTGTTGCTGTAGTTGCTGTCTCCCTCCAGACCCTAGGTGTCCTTTCCTGCCTTGGTGGGGAGTGGGGAGAGGAGGACTTAGTCAACGAGAAAGAGCTCCCAACTACAAATCTCTGAGGGGAGAGGTTCAGCAGGGAGCCTCTGTCTCCTCCCTCCTCAGAGCTCCTGACCACTTTATGCAAATAATCAACTTTCTCCCTAGATATCAGCTTTGTGTACCTGGGCCTCAGGGATGGGCAGGTGGGATCAGAAGAAACGTTCCTTCTGGATTGTCTCACTGGTGCCTACATTTGCATGACAGAAAGGCCCACTCAAGTAACTCTTTGTAACCTGTAGATGTTTCCTTTCTTAAAAAAAAAAAAAAGGTTCCCACTAAATACAGATAAAAATAACCTCATCTTAATCTGGAAATTCACAAATCTCATCTTAATTTGGGAGTTCGGTACTATAGTCAGCACAAAAATCTCAAATAGCAAAATTCAACCTTGATTTGTGAATTTCCAAGGTATAGTAACCATCGTTTTGTGCATATAACCCTACACAATAATATGTACATATTAATGATCTGCTATTTGTAGGTAGTCATAGGGTAAATGTTTCATGTGCTTCACCTCTTAGAGCGCTTAAGAAAATTTATGAAGATAATACATTTTCAGCTTTTCCAGTTTCATCATCTTCTTAAGATGGAGTCTAGCAATCACTCTCTTTGTTACAGTTTTTCTGTTAAATCTTTAATTTCTTCCTCCAGGATGGTGAAGACACTAACGCACCCACTCACCTGACACCCAAATGATGTCTCCTTTGTTGAAGAATCCTTAAAATCCTTGGCACATTATTTCTATAGATAGGTTCATTTGTGTCATATTTTAGCTTCCACATATAAGTGATATCATATGGTATTTGTCTTTCTCTTTCTGACTGACTTCACTTAGTATGATAATCTCTAGTTGCATTCTCCTTCAAGTTTGATTGAATCCATTGCATCAGCTTCTGGAGAAGAAAGGCCTGCCAGCACCCACACTGTTCACATTTTCCATCCTCTCCAGAGCTTCTGGAGTTTAATTCTCAGAAGTTAAATGTACTAATGATACAATTTAATGGAGTAGCATAGTTTTTATATTGGGAAAAAAATGTTTAAACTAAGGAAATGCAAAACAGACAAATAAAATAAACCATCCATCTTGTTCTCATCTTGACATTTCCCTGCTCATAAACCTTCAGACTGCTTCACCTATTAAAAATGTGTGTATTTCTTAATTTGGCTGTTGAGGGACATTGCAGTTGGATTTGTCATCAGTGTTCCCCTACCATCATTGATCATCAGTGTTGCCCTCCCATCATTGAAATCCCAACCACCCTTCAAAGTCAAAGTTAAATGTTCACTCCTCCAAAAAGCTTTGATTGAACATATTATTCGTAAGTGATATAAGTTCACCTCACAAATATTTTTAAGTCCTACCATTTGCCAGATGCTGTTTTGAATGCTTTTAATTACTCAAGGATAACTATTACTATCCTCATTTTATAGACGAGGGAATTGAATCACAGAGAGATGAAGAATCTTGTCCAAGTTTGCACAGTAAATAATGGAGCTGGATTTGTAATTAAGCTGTCTGGCCTTAAGCATCTAGCCCAAATCACAGATTTCTTACTAAATGCGTTCTTTTTTTTCCTTTATTTTATTTTATTTATTTATTTATTTTTGGCTGCTTTGGGTCTTCATTGCTGCGCGCAGTGTCTACTCTTCAATGCGGTGTGTGAGCGTCTCTTGCAGTGGCTTCTTTTGTTGTGGAGCACGGGCTCTAGGCGCACAGACTTCAGTAGTTGTGGCGCACGGGCTTAGTTGCTCTGCAGCATGTGGGATCTCCCTGGAACAAGGATCAAACCCATGTCCCCTGCATTGGCAGGTGGATTCTTAACCACTGCACCACCAGGGAAGTCCCTCTTTTGTTCTTTTTTATGGCTGAGTAATATTCCATTGTGTGTGTGTGTGTGCGTGTGTGTGTGTGTATACCACATCTTCTTTATCCATTCCTCTGTTGATGGACGTTTACGCTGCTTCTATGTCCTGGCTCTTGTTAATAGTGCTGCAATGAACGCTGGGGTCCTGTATCTTTTTGAATTATGGTTTTCTCTGGGTATATGTCAAGGAGTAGGATTGCTGTTTCGCTTCCTCTTTCTTTGACCAAAATATCTATTCCTCCAAGTAAATTCAAGTTTAATCTTAAGGAAAGCATGCTATTTAAACCATCCTTTAAATTTTTATGTTTCAAAATAGTCAAACCAGCCAATAGCGCAAATAAAGCCTTTGTTGGAATTAGAAAAGGCACTTCTCATGATGTTTTGCTTCCGTCAGAAAATTGTCTTACTATATCAATTTTGTTGAGGCAGCACACTTTTCTGCCATATGTCTGAAAGGCATCACAATAAACATACAGATTTGTGATGTTTGCAGTGTGACTCATGCCCTCCACCCCAACCCCTCACCCCCAGCAGCCCTGCTGATACAGCCTCCCTTTCTTGTCCTCTGACCCTCCCAGGAAATGGCAAAAGGAGACTGGGCAAGGAGGAAACAGGAGAGTACTAAGTTAACTGTGTGACTCTGGGTGCATTTCATACCTTTCCAGGTCTTTTTCCTCATCTTTAAATTTGATATAATAGTGCTTATCTTGTAGAGAAGTTTAGGATTAAATGAGATAGATTATGCAAACCCAGTATATGGTGGGTTCAACGTGAAGGTTGGTGACCACCTTGGATGAAAATCATCAAAATATACAAACTTCCAGTTATAAGACAAATAAGTATTAGGGATGTAATGTACAACATGATGAATATAATAACACTGCTGTATGTTATATATGAAAGTTGTTAAGAGAGTCAGTCCTAAGAGTTCTCACCACCAGGAAAAAAATTTTTTTCTTTTATTTTGTACCTATATGAGATGATGGATATTCAGTAAACTTTCTGTGATAATCACTTCATGAGGTATATAAGTCAAATAATTATGCTATACACCGTAAACTTATACAGTGCCGTATGTCAATTATAGGTCAATAAAGCTGGAAGAAAAAATGTTAGGTGAATATAAATGTTTAAGAATGTCTAATTAGTAAAATTTCAGGCTACTTGGAGAACATATTTAGTGTTACATTGCTCAGTCTATGTCCCTTTTGAGATCAGCCCCAGAAGTCGGGGAGAAAAGGGGAAGGGTTGAGCTACAAAAGGAAATGTTTGCCTTTCCTCAAGATTCCCTTTCTCTGCCTCCCTTCCTCCTTTTCTACTGCAAGAATGATTGGTCCTCCCAAGCTCAAACCTCTCTATTTCCCTTTACTGCATTCAGTGTTATGTCTGGACCATCCTTTTCAGTTTTGTTCCACTTTGAGAGGGGCAATTTTCCCTGAGAGAAGAGAACTGTCTTGCCCTAAATGCCAAATTCTGAAGTCCATCCTGGGGGTATGCCCCAACCAGAAAGTTTAGAGTCCTAACTGTCTGGATTACTCTCAGTTAACAATCAAATAGCAACTGAAATTTCTGCTCAGACTAAGTTCACATTTACTTTATCCCCAACTGACCCCCAAAATGTCTGCTTTGCCTTCAATACATATAAGTATAGTTATTTATGTCACTTGCTCACTACTCATATGTCTAAATTACTATGTAGTTAAATTAATTAAAAACAATTCATCTTGTTTTTTTCTTGAAACATTGAACCCTGTTCAAATATTTTCAGGGCTTCATAGTTTTTTGGGATTTTTTAAAATTTGTTTTTTATTTATGTATTTTTGACTGCGTTGGGTCTTCAATGCTGTGCACGGGCTTTCTTTAGTTGCAGTGAGCAGGGGCTACTCTTCGTTGCAGTTCACGGGCTTCTCATTGCGATGGCTTCTCTTGTTGCGGAGCACGGGCTCTAGGCTCGCCGGCTCTAGAGCGCTGGCTCAGTAGTTGTGGCACACGGGCTTAGTTGCGCCACGGCACATGGGATCTTCCCGGACCAGGGCTCAAACCCGTGACCCCTGAATTAGCAGGCGGATTCTTAACCACTGTGCCAACAGAGAAGCCCCCACAGTTTGTTTTTTATATAGCACAAGCTCACAACTTTGCAATAATGCAGGAAACATTATTCCTAAAATTGCTATTGGGGTTAATGCAGTAATACTTTTTTCCTTTTCTAGTAGGGAAAAAAAAAAAAACATATTTGCAGAAAGAAAAGAATGGAAAGAAAGAAAGGAGGGGAAATTATTAGAGGGCCTATGAGATTATGGGGAAAGCAATCAAATGTGAAGCAAAAAATAAAAATGATATGTTTCCCCATGTAGAGTTCAATTAGTTCACATTGCAGTAAAATTAAATGAAATGTGCAACAAAACCTAAACAAACATTATTTTTTAATCAGTATACTGAGAATTACTGTGTAAAGATCATATCTGATCTGCAAACAGACTACAGAATTTCATTTAAAATGAAGAAGACAATTTATTCATTCTTTGCATGACAAGGAGCAGAATATTTTGAAACCATGTAAAGGAAAATCTACTTTGTTTATATATAGTTTGTTTTATTTAAAATATAAATGAACTAAAATAATGGTATATTAGTGTCATTTTTATGTAATTGATATGATAGGAAATCATGTATCACACATATCTAGATTCAGAAAAAAAAATTCAGGTGATTTATAATTATATAATAAGCTCTGAGGCTGAAGATACACTTATTCAAATGTCTGAAAACCCAAAAACACTTGCCTTATAAAATCTGCAGGGGCTTCCCTGGTGGCGCAGTCGTTAAGAATCTGCATGCCAAGGCAGGGGACATGGGTTTGAGCCCTGGTCCGGGAAGATCCCACGTGCCGCGGAGCAACTAAGCCCGTGAGCCACAACTACTGAGCCTGTGCTCTAGAGTCCACGAGCCACAACTACTGAGCCCTCGTGCCACAACTACTGAAGCCCACGCACCTACAGCCCGTGCTCCACAACAAGAGAAGCCACCGCAACGAGAAGCCTGTGCACCGCAACAAAGAGTGGCCCCCGCTTGCCTTAAGAAAGCCTGCGCGCAGGAACAAAGACCCAACACAGCCATAAATAAATAAATAAATTTATATTAAAAAATACTTAAAGGCTTTTAAAAAATAAAATAAAATCTGCAAAAGGGTAAACACACCCATGACTCTCCTGTGTTTATAAATTTGTTATTTCTTTTTTTTTTTAAAGATTACACTTTTCTTTTTTGTTAATTTATTTTATTTATTTTTATTTTTGGCTGCGTTGGGTCTTCGTTGCGGTGCGCAGGCTTCTCACTGCAGTGGCTTCTCTTATTGCGGAGCACGGCGCGCGGGCTTCAGTAGTTGTGGCGCACGGGCTTAGTTGCTCTGCGGCATGTAGGATCTGCCCGGGCCAGGGCTCGAACCCGTGTCCCCTGCATTGGCAGGCGGATTCTTAACCACTGCGCCACCAGGGAATTCCCATGAATTTGTTATTTCTTTTCCCCAAAACATTTAAAATAAAATTTAAAATACCACGGTTTTATCCTCATCATAACAACGTACTTCTATTATTTAAAAAAACGAGATAAATCATGGGCTACTTTAATATCATTGGAAGAAACTTAGAATCTATGGTACATATTTATAATTATTATTTTTTATGTCTGTGGTATTGTCTTCAAACAATTTAGAGATTCCTGTAATGCCTTGTGCTCAGGGTTTTTATGAGTTGGGATCACAAATTAGAGAACACAGAGGTATTTGAAATCTTCCCAGTCAGAGCTGGTGTAACAATAGCATCAGATCATCTTTCACCTACACTACTGTTCCTTATATCTTTGTGCCTCAGTTTCCCCATCTATAAAATGGAGACAATAGAATGATACACACCTCATAAGAGTGTTCTGAGGATTAAATGCATTAATAGCTGCAAAGTGTTTCGACAAGTCCTGGGACAAAAAAAGAATTCATAAACATTGGCTGCCATCTTTATCATCAATCTCGTTGCTTCTGTTCTTGCCCCACTAAAGTCCATTCTCTACACAGCAGTCAGAGTGATTGTTTAAAGGTATAACCCAACTTATACATCCCTGCATTCAATACATATTAATTGATCAGTGCATCAGTTTAAAAAATATGTCTGTAAATTCTTTGATACTCTTCTCTTCAAGAAGTGAATCCTAGGGCTTCCCTGGTGGTGCAGTAGTTAAGAATCCGCCTGCCAATGCAGGGGACACAGGTTTGAGCCCTGGTCTGGGAAGATCCCACACGCCGCAGAGCAACTATGCCCATGCGCCACAACTACTGAGGCTGCATTCTAGAGCCCATGAGCCACAACTACTGAGCCCATGCACCACAACTACTGAAGCCCATGTGCTCTAGGGCCTGCATGCTGCAGCTACTGAAGCCCGTGTGCCTAGAGCCCATGCTCTGAAACAAGAGAAGGCCCCGCACCCCACAACTAGAGAAAGCCCACGTGCCACAATGAAGACCCAGCACAGCCAAAAAACAAAATAGAATGAAGCAGAAATAATGGTGCGCAACTTTGGACACTAGGTCACAGAAAGATATTATGGCTTTCACCTGCTATGTTGAGAGCAGCCCTTTGGAGAAACCAAGGAACTGAGGCCTCTAGCCAACAAACATATGAAAGAGTTTGGAAGGCAGACTTTCCAGCCTCAGTCAAGCCTTCAGATAACTTTAGCCCCTAAAAGATCCTGAGCCACAACAACACAGTTTAGCCCCTCCTGAATCCCTGATCCACAGAAACTGTGAGATAATAAATGTTTGCTCTTTTAAGCCACTGAGTTTTAGGGTAATATGTTCCATGGCAATAGATAACTAATAAAATTACCCGCTATGTCCTAGACAATTTTCTAGGCACTGGGTATGAAGCAGTGATGTACAGAACAGACAAACTCTGTGTCCATGTGTGGCATTTACATTGTAGTGGAGCTGACAGGATATAAACAAGAAATAAATAATGTCAGGTAGCAATAAATGCTCTGAAGAAAAATAAAGCAAGAGAAAGACATAGAGAGAGCCTGGAGACTGGAGTGGAGACATGATGGTAGGGGTGGGGGGGAAGCATTTTTAAACAGGATGTCCAAGGAGATGGCTTTAAGCAGAGACTCAAATAATAATATGAAGGAGGGAGCCACATCATTATGTGGAGGAATAGTGGTTTTGATTTTTGTTTTTTTCTTCTGGGTTGATCAAGTAAGAAATGTAAAGACACAAAGGCAAGAAAGAGCTTGACATATTTCAGGAAGAGCCAGGCCAGTGTGGCCAGGGAGAAGAGATCAGGGAAAGAGCGGTGTGAGGTAAGATCTGTGGGTAGTCAGGGAGACCATGGAGCTTCGTTCCCGAAAGCTTCCTAAGCCAACCAATGAAATGAGAATGACACAAATGCTCCTTCCCAAGGGCCACAGACCTACCTCTCTGACCTCATCCCCTCCCGGATACCCCTCACTGCATTCTGGTCACACTGGCTTTCCACTAGCATTTACCACCCTCTAAAAATATCATGTTCATTTGCTTACATACATGTTTCTTTTGTCTCCTCTCACTGGAATGTAAGCTCCACCAGAACAGTAGATTCTCATAAAACCTTGTCAGATGAATGAAAGGAATATATTCCTTTAAGACAATGCAACAACATTACAGCCTGACATACTCTACTACAAGGGCTTGCAGTAAGTCACCTCTCCATAGAAGAGAAAATCAACTCCCACAGGAGGGTGGGCAAGCCCTGAGCCATAGATAACTGGAACAATGAGTTAGACATCCACAGGCTTATGGGATTCCAAAAGTTATGCATTTGACTCCAGTAGATACATTTCTCCCCTCTTAGTCCAAAACAAAGATAGTAATGCACGTATCCATCAAATTATGATTGCAGAATTCTTTTTCATAAAAGGATATGTAATTTACTACAATTTAACATATCAGCATAATATATTAAAAGTTATTAAAACTTTCAGACAGAGCAAAATTCAAATCCTGTCATTTGTTTCCTATGTGACTTTGGGCAAGCTACTTAATCTCTTAAAGCCTCAATTTCTTCATCTGTAACTGAGGAGATAATAAAGCCTACCTCTTAGAATTGTTGTAAGAATTCAGTTAGATGCCAAGAAGGAAAGAAGTGCTCAACAAAAACAAAAAACCCATATTGATGAGGGATATGTCAAAGAGACACAAGAGCCAACTGAAAAAGCTCTCAATGGGCAATCTGGAACATTTTAAGCAACAAAATATACAAAATCATATTGGACTATAAGAGAGTATAAAATAAATATCTGTGAGTCTATGCTGATGTAAATAAATGATTAAATAAATAAACAGTGGGAGAGAAGAGACAAATTTCCCATGCAGAAGAATCAAAAAATGTATGTAGATATTCCATCGACGAGAAGATGGACCATAACTTCCCACTCCTTAAGTGTGGGCTGCACATAGTAACTTCCTTTCAAGAGGACAGTATCCAAAGGTGTGAGGGTGGGGATGAGTAACTTTATAGTGGAGAAACCTAACAAACACTATCTCACCCAAGTGAACAAGGTCAACATCAACAATGATAAATTGCATGGCTACTGTGTATCCTTGATATAATATGATGAAAATGGCACTTTATCTCCGTGGTTTTCTTCCCCCAAAATCCATAACACCAGTCTAATCATGAGAAAAACATCAGACAAGTTCCAGTGGTGGTGCAGCCCACAAAATAATTGACAAAACTTTCAAGGTCATCAAAAACAAGGAAAGTCTGAGAAACTATCATAGCCAAGAAAAGCCAAAGAAGACATAATAAATAAGTGTACTATGGTACCCTGGATGGGACCTTGGGACAGAAAGGCATTAAAAGCTAAAGGAATCTGAATAAGCTATGGACTTTAGTTAATAATAATATATTAATACTGATTCATTAATCATAGCAAATGTACCATACCAGTGTAAAATATTAATAATAAGAGAAACCGGGTATGAAATATAAGAGAACTTTCTGTACTATGTTTTCAATTTTCTGTAAATCTAAAGCTGTTCTAAAAAACAAAGTCTATTCTTAAAAATTCAGTCAGAAAAAAGTATGTAGAAAATTTATATAAAGTCTTCAGCACAGAACATCCTAGTCATTGTAGATACCGTGGTTCATCTAATCTTAGCCATGGTTGATAGTAAAAAACAATCATTAGTATTTTATGGGCCAGTAAGAAAGAAAAATTGCTGTCAATTAAACTATGACACAATGCCTTAAGAATGGTCCTGCGAGGTGTATGAATTGGTCATGCCAGCCTCCCATTACTCTGAAGTATATTTCATCAGTTTTCAGTAATTTGGCATGTTCTCCAGCTCTCACTTGCATTGCTTGGCTTATGATAGGCAATATTTTTGCATACATCTTCATAATAAATTGAAACATATCTTCATTATTTATGAGTAGCTTACTTTCTTCCACCTCATAAAGAATTTGTTCCTTTGCAAAAAAAAAAAAATGGAATTACAGTTATTTCCTGAATGACAAATATTTACCAAATATCAAATTTATGCCCTGCTGCTCTGTGTCTGTGCCTTTCTGTCAATAAATTTTTGTTTCAATGAAAAATACTAGTGCCATCTTTTCCCATTTTAAGCAGCAATTAAACTCAACACCTATAGCACCAACAATGCACGTAACTGAATTAAAGTGATGGCAGTTAGAACAATTATAACTAAACTCACAAAAACAACTAGGCAAAGACAGCCAGGTCACAAATGCTGCCTAGTGGATAGTAATTCTAAAACATCATGGATTATAAAATATAAGCAGCATCCTGATTTCCGAAATGTTAAAATGTGGAAAAGAAATGTATGTCTTAGAGAGTTTGGATAACTAACTGTGTTACAGCCATACAATGGAAACATTGCAGCATTAAAAAAGAAAAAAATCTACTTTTATTTACAGAGAAAGATATCTAAGATACATTGGTCTTAAATGTTGTTACATATGATTTATTTCTGTAAAATAAAAAATAATATATTAACATTTATATGTATTCAAATATATATGTATTTTACATAAATGCAATTGTTAATAGTAATTATTACTGAGAAGTGGGATTATAGTGCACTTTAACTTTCTGTTTTGTTTATAAAAATAAACATATTTTACTCACATAATCAGTAAAACATATAAACAATCAGGAAAAGAAGAACCTTATGGTAAATCTTTGAATAAAGTTAATGATTATCCACTGGTAAAATGTCTTCATTTTAAAAATGCTTTTAGCAAAAAAATTAATTGTACCAGAAACAGTACGAGGTGCTTTCCCATGCATTCTCTTAACTAAGAGAAAAACAAAAAGCTGACTATTTATCACAGAAGTTATAAGGGAAATTCCAATATAGAATAGAATTTTGGGCTAGATCAATAGTCTAACTTTTTAGGACAATTATAACATAAATGATGACTATTAGCAACTATTAAGTATCTAAAAGACTGAACTTATACGTAGCTAATTTTAAAACACCATTTTAGGAAATAACATGCTCCCATGAAAAATATTCTTATTAATAAATCCTAACTCAAGGATTTAAAGAATCGAAAATGCTACTACCACTTTTCCAGTTAGGGGAAATAGGTTAATCAATAACTAAAAGAGAGGAAATGTGCTTAGTAGAACCGGGTATGTTCACTTTAGTTCAGTCTCTCTGTCGCAATATTTAAAGAATGAATTGACTTTCATACTAGTTCTCTAAAATCCTGTATCAGATTAACTATATACACTCACACCACAGACACATGCAGGCATCTACGTGTATGCACACACGTATAACATGATCATTCCTATTGTTACAACAACAATACTTATCTTGAGTTGATATAATTCCAAATTAGGCGGGCACCCATCTAAGCAAATTAGGAAGTGTTGCTTTTCCTGTATTTGCAAAACAAACCCAACATTTTAAAAACACAGTCTAACACTGTTTTAAGTTTTGAAATGAGGAAACAGATGACAGGCGTAAGGGAACCCTAGACTAGATATTTATAAGATGCAAAGATATCACATTTGTTGTGCTTCCCTTAAAACAAGCCTTTTCTAAAGGAGAATTATGACTAATTAAGTGTGAGTAAATGAGCATATGCAGGAAACTTGATAAAAATCCAACAAATTAGGGAATAGTCCAGAAAATCTCTTGTGGGTTGTGTTCCGTACAAGTAGATAAGCATCTTTATAAAGGTTCGCGTTCTTTAACGAGTTCTCCAAAACTGGCATAATAGGAACATGGCACCACTTACTACATGGCAATTTTGTCATTCTTTTCTTGTCAAAATGAAAAAAATTCTGAAAAGTAAAGGAAATTAATTTGTAAACACTGGACATAGAATGGTGTCATTTTTTTAAAATCTTGAGTCAAAACTGAACTAACTCCTTAGATATTATTTAACTTGCTACATCAGAAGTTTGCTTTAAGATTTTGCAGATCACAACTGCTGTAATGCCAACAAAAGCATCTGTAGTTCAGTAGGGTTTAACTCTTATCAAATATTACAGAATAGTTCTCTCTGCTCCTGAAATACTGGGTTGTATTACAGCTTTGCATCTGTCTGTGGGAATTATGTTACAAAAGGCCCAACTTATGTTTCTATGTTTTCAAGTTCTTAATGTAACATGCTGTTAAGGCTGGCATTCAAGAAAGAGACAAATTACTGAAAATGACAAAGTATCAAATAGAAAAGAAGTTTGCACAGGTAGTAGACAAATATTAAAAGTTTTATTTTATTTCATAGGGCCATCACTGTAAAAATTTTATATATCCTTTAGATAATAATTTACTGTACTATAAAGGAAATATTTTAAACAAGGAAACTTCAACAGATAATCCTCACTGGAGAGCTACACAATTCCCTCTTTCCCTTATACTATGTACATTCATAGTAAGAAAATGAAAAGTCAATATAGAAAGATTTCAACCCACTTTTTTTTTTTTGGCCACGCCAGGCGGCTTGTGGAAACTTAGTTCCCTGACCAGGGATCAAACCCCACCCCAGCAGTGAAAGCACCAAGTCCTAACCACTGGATCGCCAGGGAATTCCCTCAACCCACTTTTAACATGAACTTTGAAAAATTAGGGACTTATACATAGAAGGCTAGCTTCCCTTATATGAATATACAGCTCCTACAAATCATTAAAAAAAAGACAAACTTGGGACTTCCCTGGTGGTCCAGTGGGTAAGACTGTGCTCACAAAGCAGGGGGCCCAGGTTCGATCCCTGGTCAGGGAACTAGATCTTACATACATACCACAACTAAGGAGCCCCCATGCTGCAACTAAGGAACCCACCTGCTGCAAGTAGGACCCAGTGCAACCAAATAAATAAATTAAAAAAAAAAAAGAGTTTGCATGCCACAACTAAGACGTCTGCATTCCACAACTAAAAGAGCCTGCATGCTGCAATGAAGATCCCTGCGTGCCACAACTAAGACCCCATGCAGACTAAATTAATTAATTAATTAATTAATTTTTAAAAAGAAAAAGAACAACTTGATACAAGAAAAAGAAAAAAAAAGAGAAAGGTATTTATCCTACAGATTTACTCATACATTTGTGAAATAATGCATGTATAAGTATATTCTTTGCACTGTTGCTTATAATACCAAAAGATTAGAAACAACCCAAATGTCCATCAATAGGAATCCAGTTAGATAAATTATGGCATATCCATACAATGGAATACTGTGCAGCTATTGAAATAAAAATGAAGCAGATTTCTAGGTACTAATCTGGAACAATCACCAAGCTATACTGTGAAAAAAGCAAGGTCTAGAACAACGTGAATAACATGCGCTTAATAGTGTGGAAGATAAAGATTTATGGGTATATGTATATATTCAAATATATAGAATATCTCTGAAAGAATAAACAAGAAACTGAAATTTTCTAAATGAAATTTTTTTTGTAGTTAATGTATATGTACCAAGAAAGCTAATAACTTAGGGTTTGTTTGTGTTGTTGTTTTTTGTTTTGGTTTGGGTTTTGTTTCGTACTCTCTCCAGGAAATTACCTGGGTAAGTAGGGGCCAGAAGAAGGGAGACTTAGTTTTCATTGTATAGTCCTTTCCATTTTTTGAAGCAATTGCTAAGAAGGATATGGCTTTGATTTCACAAAAAATTGACAGCATTGATTTGAGGATTGAAGAGGAGACTGCCTGCTACAATTCCCACTCACATGAGAATCCCGCTAAGTTAAAGATGGGATGTGGCAGCAACTGATGGCTTGGAGAGAACCAGGCAAGTCTTTAAGAAACTGGTCAATTTCCATTTCACCTTGTGGAGCTCTCCTCTTTTATTTTTCAGTATATTTTATTTCCTGAAAAAGCTCCTATTCTCTATTCCACCCCAAGAAATGCATCCCTTTAATCTACAGTGTAAAAGAGGTGTTCTCCAAATTTTAAAATTGTTAAATCAATTTTATGTCAATATTTCATGCAGAATAAATTTAATTTTTGACATACATTTATTTTATAAGCTCATTTGCATTTATATTACTTTTATCAAGTCAGTTAAAAGGAGCAATAAAGCCATTCTGATGAATGTGTAAAACAGAAATCAGAAGTTATATATAATCTTTTGCCTTATATCTGCCTTTTCCTCCAATTAATTTTTATACTTTGTTTTGATTGTATAGTATCACAATATTCCTTATCACAGAAATATATGGTTACAGGGAGTGATAGGTTGTTTATGTTTTGTTTTTTTAAATAGTGTGCCTTGGAACTTTGAGTTGCTCTTTGATTAAACTCATTCAGAAGTGCAAAGATTTAGGATGTTTGTTTCAAAATTGCATCCCTAATAACAATTTTTTACATTATAAAAGTCAGATAAATACTCAAAATTCAATAATCATGGAATCTACCTATAATAAAATATTATCATGAGATGACAAATAACGCTTTGCATTACAAATTAATTTTTATCCAAAGAGGATGAAAAACCAGAACCAGAGTTGGAAAGCAGGAAGCAAGTCATCTGAATCAAAGAATAGCATGTTGGCTTATAAGCCACACATCTTGGCAAAGAAAAAAGTGCAAATTTAACAAAATAGTATTGATATCTGATTAGTCAACAGGGAAAACTTGACTCAGATGGATTTCTATTTTCTTCCTCATGTTTGATATAATGCATATTGTGTCGCCCATACAGTTGCACTGCCCAGGGATCCTTTCAAGAAAGAACTTGCTGAAGAGTGCCGTCAGCTAAGAGTCTTCAGCTGCAGCACCTTTGGGATTTGTCATGGCATCCAAACCCAGGGCACACTCTCCCCAGACAGCTTGCAGCTAACGACTGAGCAGAGCTTGGGGCCTGGAGCCTGGCCATTTCTATCCAATGTGAAACTGAACAGGACCCTGCTCGGCCTTCCCAGGGACAGACCCCAAAGTCCCCCACCTTTTGTTTGTAGAAAAGCTCCTAGCCTCCTAGGCCTTCCCCAGGTTCCAAATATCAAATTTAATCAGAGAAGTGAGAAAATGCAGAAACAAAAGAAAACAGTCATGCAAGACAAAATAATAATAGTTTAACCATAAAACAAAGTCAAGGACCTTTAGTTCCTCCTCAAGGGCTAGAGATAATATCCGGAGCCATATCCTTGATTTGTTTTGCAGATACCAAAAACCCTACCAGGTGGAGAAAGTTAACCACCTGCTGACCACTAGCATGTAGACCCCACACCAGTTGGAACCAGAAGGTTGATGATTGAGATTTCCAAAACATCATCCTGTTACCTCATCATCAACAAATCAGGGAATTGAGCATGAGCTGATTATACACCCCTTAAGCCTCTCCCTCACACTTTTTTTTTTTAATTTATTTATTATTTATTTTGGCTGCACCAGGTCTTAGTTGCAGCATACGGGATCTTTAGTTGTGTCATGCGAACTCGTCGTTGCGGTGTGCATGTGGAATCTAATTCTCTGACCGGGGTCGAACCCAGGCCCCCTGCATTGGGAGCGTGGAGTCTTACCCACCGGACCACCAGGGAAGTCCCCCACACTGTCTTTAAAAAGCCTCCCTGAAAGCCACCAGGAAGTTCCGGTCTTTTGAGCATGAGCTACCCCGTCTCCTTACCTGGCTCCATGTAGGGCGCCTTGCAGTAAACTCTGTGCTTTCCTTCACGACAACCCAACACCAATAGATTGGCTTTGCAGCGCATCAGGTGAACAGACCTAAGTTTGGTTCAGTAACAGAAACAGAACTCCTCGGTTGGCAATCTTTGTATTGCAGCTCTCCATTGGAAGGGCCAAGACTCTCAGAGCTCCACCATAGTCCAAAGTTCTTCCTATTCCATTTCTCAGTTCTTCCCTCCCTCCTCTCACAGGTGTCAGACCTTCATCACAAGCTGACTTCTGTTCTCTCTCCTTTATCTTTCACAGGCCTTATCCCTAATAAATCTCTTGCACTTCTAATTCTCACTTAATGTGTTACCCAGGGACAGGAGCTGAAATATGCATATTAAAAGCATATTCACTATCTTTATAATACATTTTAATTCACTGACATCAAACACATAATAGTCACTCATCTCTTTTTTATTTTCTTGTTTGGACCTTGAAAATTATGCAACTTATTCAGCCACAGTGATATGTATGTTCCTTTTTTGCCACTTAATTTATTAAAAGGATGTTACCTGTAAGCATTTGTATCTTGAAGAATCATTTCCCAAACAGTCCATTCCATCTTAGTATTACTCTGTAGTTATTTTCTTGGCAAAAGATACCTAAAACATTATACCATTTTTCATCATAAAAGTGATAGAGCCAAGACATCCAATTATCAGAAAGCTTCTTCCCATTGAGACAACAGCCCAATTTGTTGAAACAAGTGCTTACTATAAAATTCAAAATGCTTATTACTGTTTTTTAAAATGTTGGAGAAATTTGCAAAGATGGCTTCTTTATTTGTTGGTTGTGAATTCCACATTCTAAAATTGTCAAATATTTAGGATTCAACTCAAAGACAGAATGTGAAAATCAGCAGTAATTAAATCAATTTAGTAAACATTTGTCAGGGCTGCTTACCAAGCCTCCACTTAAAACAGAAATTTCTGGCTCTTATCAGAAACTGCAAATTTTCAGACATTGAGACATCCCTGTGATACCTATCTGCCTGCCCATGTTCATTGTAACTAAAGGAACACATCTCCCAGGAAATGGCCTCATAGAGCTTTAAAAGCACAAGAAAGGAAAAGTGACATCATTCTTTCAGTGGTACCCTACCAAAAACTCTGAGATAAGTTTTATTTGAGTTTGTTTTTCTGACTGTTGAAAATAGGCTGGTTGCAACAGAGGTGTCAGATTGCTTCTCTCTCTGTCAAGTTCAAATTTAGGAAGTCATTCTGCCTCAGAACATGTTGTGCAAATTAACAATAGATTTCTAAGCTGAAAATACACTTCAACAGATCTAAATTTTGCCTAGATGGTTCTCTTCCCCATCGCATTTTGGTGCTTTATAAAAGTGATTGTTCCTCCCATGATTCACTAGGGGCAAAATAATTTATCCAAGTCAACATTTAGAAGAGAAATTTCTAAGAATGACATAGCGTTCTTTGCTTTCAACGTTCTGAATACTCCTAGCAATAGACTTTCCAGTAAAATCCTGAAGGGAAGCAATTGTTGATTTCCTATTACAATTATTTTATTAAATTAGGTAACTTGTGCAGCAAGACCCTACAGGAATAAGACAAAGAACAGATAAGTTTTGATGAGCAGAAAGTGTGAAGCACAGAGCACTACTTGGAGAGGAAAGGAGTCACAAGAGTGAGTAGTACCCACAGTGATAGAAAAGCTTGGGAGTGTGGGATGGTTCTGGAAGCTGTATAAACTTACTGCGGAACGTAAATAGGGCAAAGTGTGTTCTTAAAAAGCTGGAGCTTTTTGACAGAGGTTGTGGCAATATCCTTTCCCAGTTTCTCAACTTGTGTGGGCCTGCTCCTAGGAATCACATTTGAGGACACATGTAATTTTCCCACTTTGTAGGTGGTTTGGTGATTAAGAAGGCAACAACATCAAATGGTACCCCTGGAAGCGTTAATGCAACTCTCTGGATTACTTAGGCCCTTGGGAGAATTGACTTAGTTTCCTAGTTTTAACACAAAGAAGGCTGAAGTCAGCCTAAACCGTTGCTAACAGGTCTTTTTCAGCTTTGGGTTCCTATGTCTCTTTTCTGAAATTACTATATATTTTGAACGTTCATAGTATGTTACAGCCTATTGAACACTAAACAGAACATTGCAGCAATATCTTCATTGATTTTGAACATCTGTAATTCTTTTTTTTTTTTTTTTTTTTTTTTTTGCGGTACGTGGGCCTCTCACTGTTGTGGCCTCTCCCATTGCGGAGCACAGGCTCCGGACGCGCAGGCCCAGCGGCCATGGCTCACGGGCCCAGCCGCCCCGCGGCACGCGGGATCCTCCCGCACCAGGGCACGAACCCGCGTCCCCCGCATCGGCAGGCGGACTCCCACCAACTGCGCCACCAGGGAAGCCCTCTTTTTTTTTTTTGAACATCTGTAATTCTTATGTGAAGTCTGGTACTAGCAGATCAATTATACTTGCTTCAGGGGTATAACAGATACAAGTTTTCCATAAAGATGAATGAAGAAGGCATATCTATGCTGAGAAGTCATTAGTAGTTAGTAAATTAGTGTGTTCTTCAGATCTGAAAGAACTGTAATTAAGGATTTACCATTTAATTGGATTTTCTCTGATTAGGTTATGTATTACCATTTATAAAGAAATTAAGCAGTTTAAACACATACAAATATTTGGTATAAACAAAATAATCAAAATAGTTTTATATGAATGACTGCCAAGAAATCCTCAAATTAAACAAATGTTTGATCAAAGTTGCTTCTGTTCTCACAGGTCCTAAGTTATTATCCTTACTCATTCTTCAAAGCCCAGTGCAGGTTCTACTCCTCCATAAAATCCCCTCCAAGGACTTCAGTTGCAGATTTCTTCCTACTCTGAGTTCATTCTGAACACAGAGATGTTATATTTTAGCTTAGCACTTAATTATGCTACTGCAAGTCGATTTAAGACTTCAAACACTTTGGAAACTGGAACCATTTTTCCTTGCACCTCAGTCAAAGTTTAATACACACTTTTCATAGCATTTACTTTGTGTCAGAGACACTGTGTTCAGTAGTATATAGTAATATGATCCTGACAATCACTTTCTAAGGATAGATTTAACTATCCCCTTTTTAGAAATAAGGAAACAGGTATAGATAACTAAATTCACAACACAGTGAGCAGGCAGTGAAGCCAGGGCTTCAAACAAGGTAGTTGTCTGCAGGAGCTCAGTCTCTGAACCACAGTGCTGTAGAAATATAAATTATAGTGCCGGGACTTCCCTGGTGGTACAGTGGTTAAGAATCCTCCTGCCAGTGCAGAGGACACGGGTTCGAGCCCTGGTCCGGGAAGATCCCATATGCTGAGGAGCAACTAAGCCCGTGCGCCACAACTACTGAAGCCCGCGTGCCTAGAGCCCGCGCTCCGAAACAGAAGCCACCGCAACGAGAAGCCCGCGCACTGCAACGAAGAGTAGCCCCCGCTCGCCACAACTAGAGATAGCCCATGTGTAGCAGCGAAGACCCAACGCAGCCAAAAATAAATAAATAAATAAAATTGATTCTTTAAAAATAAATAAATAAATGAAAATAATGGTGCCTTGGAAAGAAAATAAATGGTGCTTTGTTCTATTCTGAATGAAAATTATGATTAGTCAAACTAGAAACCTTTAGTCAGATCTTTGAATAATGAATGAATAAATTATTCTCTAAATCAGTGCATGACTATTACATAGAATTTTATTGTAGAGAATATACGAAACTATGCCTAAATAATCCTTTTGAAAACTTTTACTTATTAATATTAGTAGAGCTTGAAAGTCAAATCCCAGACTCTCTAGAATATTTTTTTGTGAGGAAGCACTACTAAGTGAGAGAGAGATAACTCTTACGTTCAAAAATTGTAAAACTAAATGCCTAAACTGATCATTTGTTTCCAGAGTGTTAGTGAAAACTTACATAAGGTGGAACTGCAATTCCATGTATGTAGCTTTCCTGTGGATATTGGCAGAAAGGGTAAAAAAGCATGACCCGGTACTGCATATTTCCAGAAGTTTGTTTCTGCATCACATTTTGGTCATGTTCTATTTTTATACGAACCTCAGGGAATCAGGACTGGGAAATATGTCTCTAAGGACACATATCAGAGGAAGTTTTTCTAAAGTCAGCAAGTACTTATTGAGTCTTTTGTGAGCCAAGCGCTGTACTAGACACTCTGGACATAGCAAAAGGAGTTTACCACCTAATTTTGTATTTTTTTTTTTTTTTTAAAAAGAAACTTAATGGCTCCTCAAACTCAAGTTCCCTTTTTCATCAGGTGCCTCCCATGTTGGACAGTTTCCCTAAATGTATATATTTGTTGCTATCTTTTGTTAATGTTGAATTTTATGTAGCCTTATGCAACAGTCATTACAGGCCAGTGAAAAAATGGGGCCAGAAATGAGGTCCTGTGATGACTTAAAGAGTCTTATGACTCCAACTAGTGTGGTCATCTGTAATTTAAATATATACAGCTTTTGACTTAAAACACTTCAGAGAACAAACTCCCCTAAATATGTTACTCAAGAAATTTGTGTCCCTGCCTACACATTATCTCTGAGTCGTCAACACTCCTTTTGAAAAAACCCAAAAAACAAAAGGTAATTGCACAACTTTGTGTTTAGAGAGACAACATTATTGTATGCTTTTAAAATTCCTTCTTCCTCTTTTTTTCCTTTTTTTTCTTTACATTTATAATGTCTACTCATTAAAACTGAAGGCAATTTAAATTTTAGTTTAGCATTCACACAAAGTTCAGTGTAAAATTCTTCCCTAAAACAATCATTAAATTCTTGTGGACTCATCAGGAGTTATGGGAAGAATTTAGGCTTTTATTTAAAATTAGTATTTGTAACATAAGCCCTTCCCAATAGTGTACTCATTCATTTTCTTTTCTTTGTTAAATATTTACTGATTTCTTTACACCTCTGGTTATATTACCACAATAGAAGAAAGTCGTGTTGAATCAAGTACTTAAAAATCCCCAAACGCTTACGAAAGAAAGCTTAGAGAAAGTAAACAAAGCCAAAACAAATCGGTAGCTGAACTTTGCTATGATAAGGCTAACTGACTATTAAAACAGACTCTATAGACAGAAGCAATATTGCAATATTATCATTCTACAGTAAGAGCTAATATATAAAATTATCATTAAAAATCTTTTAAAACCAGCAGTCTGGATGCCTCAGAGTGCCAGAAGTGTTGTTTCTGACTAGCAGCTCTTTAAAGTTCAGTCATTTCAATTTAGGTCCTTTTTCTTCAGAGATACAGATTGACTTGTTTTTTTCCCCCCCAAATTTCATACAATAGTTAGTTGTTATGTCTCATTAGTCTCCTTTAGCCTGAAACAGTTTCTTAATTTTTCTTGGATTTTCATAATTGTGACACTTTTGAAAATTACAAGGCAACTATTTTGTAGAATCTCCTTCAAACTGTGTTTTTCTGATGTTTCCTCATAAATCGGTTCAGATTATGCATGTTTGGCAGGAATATGACTGAAATAACACTCTGTTCTTCTTGTTGCAATGTATTAGGTGACACACAATTTCAATTTTCCCATTACTCTTGATATTCACTTTGGTCACTTGACAAAGGTGGTGTTTACTAGACTTTACTGTGAAGCTACTCTTTTTCCCTTTGTAATTAACATGTTGTAGGAGTCTCTTGAAACTATATACATTTCCCATTCCTTGCCAAATTCTCAATTCATTCATTTATAACAATATGAACTCATGTTTTCCATTTTATTCAGTGGTTTGGTTTTGGGGTTTTTTGTTGTTGTTGTTGTTTTGTTTTTTTATTTTTGGCTACGTTGAGTCTTTGTTGCTGCACGTGGGCTTTCTCTAGCTGCGGAGAGCTGGAGCTACTCTCCGTTGCAATGTGCAAGCTTCTCATTGCAGTGGCTTCTCTTGTTGCAGAGCACAGGCTCTAGGCATCTGGGCTTCAGGAGTTGTGGCTCGCAGGCTCTAGAGTGCAGGCTCAGTAGTTGTGGCACACGGGCTTAATTGCTCTGCAGCATGTGGGATCTTCCCGGACCAGGGCTTGAACCCGTGTCCCCTGCAGGTGGATTCTTAACAACTGTGCCACCAGGGAAGCCCTATTCAATGGTTTATTATCTCTTTTTACTATTATTTTATTTAGATGCTTAATTTTTCCCAGTTTGGCCATTAGGAGCTCATTCACCCTGGCTTCTGTGTCTTTTTGAAATGTCTCTATTATTCTTCAAACAATTCCTTGCATAATATAACATTCCTTAACATAATATAGTCCAGATGCATCTTTTACTTCCTTTGTACCAGCACTGCAACCAGCCATTTCTTCAAGGAATTCTGGTTCCTTTTACTGGAGAATGGTATTTAGAAGCCAATATTTGGGCACTAGATGTGCTCATTGCTTGTGAATGTTGCTGTTCAATTATACTCTTCAAAAAAAATTAGTCTTTGCTCTAGTGTTTACAATATACATTTTTAACTAATGTAAGTTCACTTTTATATCACACTGTTCTGTTTCATGTATAGTGCAGATACCCTATAAAAGAGTTTTCTTAGTTCCTCCCTCCTGTTCTTTGTGACATTTCTGTTACGCATTTCACTTGGCTATATGTTATAACCACTTGATACGTTGTTACTATTATTGCTTTAAACCTAGTGTTATCTATTCAATATTAAATCAATTAAAAAGAAAAATAAAATATTTTATTTTATTTTATGGTAAAATAAATTTCCAGTGCTCTTTCTTTCTTTATGTAGATCTAAATTTCTGACCTATATAGTTTTCCTTTTGCTGAGAATTTTCTTTCAACATTTCTTGTAGGGTAAGCCTTCTTGCAACAAATTCCCTCAGTTTTGATTTGTTTGAGAAAATCTTTATTTCTCCATCACTTTTGAAGGATAATTTCACTGGATATTATCACTGTATCATTCACTATATTCATTAGGTTCATAGATTTGTTTTTCATTTTTTCACACTTTAAATATTTCACTCCACTCAATTCTTTCTTACATGGTTTCTGTTGAAAACTCCACTATAATTCTATAGCTAAGCTGATTTTTTTCCCCAACTCTGGCTTCTTTCAAGATTTTCTCTTTGTTTTTCTGCAGTTTTAATATGAAATGCATAGGCATGGCTTTTGCTCCTCTTAATTGGCTCCAACACCCCACACCAGGACTCCTCTCCAGGTAGACACTTTGTTTGGGTTTTGACACCTTGGGCCAGGTCACTTCTGAACACACAAGCCTTCCTTCCCATTCAGGTCCTGCCTCTCCACAGTGGGCCACCCACCCTGCATGGACACCTTCCTCAGCCCACTTGGGCTCCAACATCCCACTTCAGGCTGCCCCTCTGCACCTTCCTTGGGCTCTGATGCTGCACACCAGGTCAAAAGTTGATGCTCTCCTTGTCCTGACATCTTGCACCAGGCCTTCCTTTACAGAGGTGCCTTTGTCACCACACTTGGGCTTCCATACTCCCCATCAGGGCACATACCCATGTGGATGCCCTCCTCCCCTCTGGCAGGAACATTATAGAAGTGATGCTGTTTTCTTCTTACTTCATCCTGTCCAGTGACACCTGATTTCAATATGTCCCATTACCAATGATGTTAACTTGATCACTTGATTTAAGTGATGTCTGCCAGGCTTCTCCACTATAAACTTATTATTTTTCTCTAAATAACTAGTAAATATTTTGTGAATACTATGCAAATGTCCCATTCCTCATCAAAATTATGGTTTATTCAATGATATATATCAATATAGACTTACAGTTTTGTATTTTATTCAATAGATTGCAATCTGTTACTTTCATTGTTTATTTTGATGCTCAAATTTTTCCAGACTTGGCCAATGGGAGTCCCTTCGAGCTGGCCTTTGCATCCTTTGTCATGTCCCTAACATTCCTTGGCTACTTCGTTACTCTGACACAATAAGCTATCCCAAGATCATCTTGTAATTTCCCTGTGCCAGACCTAGAAATAGCCATTTTTTTAAGGAGTCCTAATTCTTTTTAGTAGAGAATGTCATTTAAAAATCAGGATCTGGTCACTAGACATGCTTGTTGCTACTAGGTTCTCTCAGTGGACAGAGCTGGGCAATACATGTATGTATGTGTATACACATATTTACATCTATATTTATGTCTCTCTCATCTATCTGTCTATAATATACATATATAATTTTTATTGAGATATAGTACATATAACTTAAAATTTACCATTTTAAAGGGTACAATTCAAAGGCTTTTAATATATTCTTCATAAGCAGAACACGCTGACATAAATCGCAGCAATACCTTTTTTGGATCCACTTCCTAGAGTAATAAAAATAAACAAATGGGACCTAGTTAAACTTAAAAGCTTTTGCACAGCAAGGAAACCATAAACAAAATGAAAAGACAACCCACAGAATGGGAGAAAATATTTGCAAATGAAGCAACTGACAAGAGATTAATCTCCAAAATATACAAACAATTCATGCAGCTCTATAGCAAAACAAAAACAACCCAATCAAAAAATGGGCAGAGTATCTAAATAGATATTTCTCCAAAGAAGACATACAGATGGCCAAAAAGCACATGAAAAGATGCTCAACATCACTAATTATTAGAGAAATGCAAATCAAAACTACAATGAGGTATCACCTCACACGGGTCAGAATGGCCACCATCAAATAGTCTACAAACAATAAATGCTTGAGAAGGTGTGGAGAAAAGTGAACCCTCTTACACTGTTGGTGGGAATGTAAACTGGTACAACCACCATGGAGAACAGTATGGAGGTTCCTTACAAATCTAAAAATAGAACTGCTGTATGATCCAGCAATCCCACTCCTGGGCATGCATCTGGAAAAAAACCATAATTCAAAGATAAAGAATAATAATAATAATCCATAATTTGAATGAATAAAGAAAATGTGGTACATATATACAATGGAATAGTACTCAGCCATTAAAAAGAATGAAATAATGCAATTTGCAGCAACATAGATGGACCCAGAGATTGTCATATGGAGTGAAGTAAGTCAGACAGAAAGACAAATATGGTATGATATCACTTAAATGTGGAACCAAAAAAGAAAAAAGATACAAATGAACTTATTTACAAAACAGAAACAGACTCACAGACTTAGAGAATGAACATATGGTTACCAGTGGGGAAGGGTCGGGGGGGAGGAATAGTTAGGGAGTTTGGGATTGACATGTACACACTGCTATATTTAAAATGGATAACCAACAAGGACCTATTGTATAGCCCAGGGAACTCTTCTCAATATTACATAACAACCTAAATGGGAAAAGAATTTGAAAAAGAATAGACACATGTATTGTACTGATATATGTATAACTGAATCACTTTGCTGTACACCTGAGACTAACACAACATTGTTAATCACCTATACTCCAATATAAAATAAAAAGTTAAAAAAAAAAAAGAAAAGAAAAGATACACACACCCCAGTGTTCATTGCAGCACTATTTACAATAGCCAAGACGTGGAAGCAACCTAGATGTCCATCAGAGAGGAATGGATAAAGATGTGGTACATATATACAATGGAATATTACTTAGCCATAAAAAACAATGAAATTATGCCATTTGCAGCAACATGGATGGACCTAGAGATTATCATACTAAATGAAGTCAGACAGAAAAAGATAAATATCATATAATACCACTTATATGTGGAATTTAAAAAAATGATACAAATGAACTTATTTATAAAACAGAAACAGACTCACAGACTTTGAAAACAAACTTATGGTTCCCAAAGTGGAAACATGAAAGGGAGGGATAAATTAGGAGTTTGGGATTAACAAATACACATTACTATATATAAAATAGATAGTCAACAAGGACTTACTGTATAGCACAGGGAACTCTACTCAATATTCTATAATGATCCATATGGGAAAAGAATTTGAAAAAGAAAGGATATATGTATATGTATAAATGAGGGACTTCCCTGGTGGCACAGTGGTTAAGAATCCGCCTGCCAATGCAGGGCACATGGGTTCAAGCCCTGGTCCAGGAAGATCCCATATGCCGTGGAGCAACTAAGCCCGTGTGCCACAACTACTGAGCCTGTGCTCTAGAGGCCACGAGCCACAACTACTGAGCCCGCTCACCACAAATACCAAAGCCCGTGCGCCTAGAGCCCATGCCCTGCAACAAGAGAAGCCAATGCAATGAGAAGCCCACGTACCACAACAAAGAGTAGCCCCCACTCGCCACAACTAGAGAAAGCTCGAGCGCAGCAACGAAGACCCAATGCAGCCAAAAATAAATAAATTTATTTTTAAAAATTAAATATAAAAAAATAAATGAAACACTTTGCTGTACACCTAAAACTAACACAACATCGTAAATCAACTATAATATAAAATATGATTAAAAAATAAATCTCCTTCTTTCCATTTAAAAAAAATAATGTATTCTTATACTGTGCAACCATTACTACTATCTAATCTAATTCCAGAACATACATATACATATATATATATACACACATATATATAAACATACATTACATATATATATGAACCATGAATTCACATCGATACATCCAACCCTAATCCAACAGCACAGGATTTATTCTAGTTGTTTTTTTTTTTTTTCCCTTTCTATAGTTGTACCTTCCTTTTTCAAAACAAACCATTCTCCCATTATTCTCAATATCATTATTTTATGAACCCTCTGTATGTAACCCATCCCCCATCTCTGCCACCACCCCCTCCCCCCTGCAGAAGCTCTCTTACCCTGCTCAGGCTTTGACTCCCCAAGTAGACCACACCCCAAGCAGACACTTTCTTCACCTTACTCAGGCTCCACCACCCGCCTTGGTCAGTCCCTGTTCTGGCAGCCATGGCTTCTTCCCCCAACTCAGCCAGGCATAGGTGCCACCTTGCTCAGCCCTACCTAATAGCTTCAGCACCGAAATGATCAAAGAAGGAAGAGAAGGGAAGAGAAGAGAAGGGAAAAGGAGGACAATAATTGGGGATTTAACCACTGAGTTTTGGGGTAGTTTGTTAAGTAACATTATTGTGCCCAGAATAAACCAGTATACTGGCTTTTACTGTTCTGCTCTTATAGTGTTACCTGGAGGCATAGTTAACCCAAGTCTGAACCAGCTTGTCTGGTTTTTACTTCAGTACCCAGCGAGGGGGATTAGGGACTTCCCTGGTGGTCCATGAGCTAAGGCTCCACGCTCCCAACGCAGGGAGCCCAGGTTCGATCCCTGGTGGGGGAACTAGATCCCACGTGCCGCAACTGAGACACGGTGCAGCCAAATAAATAAATTTAAATAAAAAAAAAAAAAAAAAGAGGAAGGGGAATTAGATGTTCAGTTAATCAACAAAGCCAGTTACTTCTACCTCTTAAATATCTTTGAATAGCTATCCTAGGCCCAAGCAGTGGGGTGGAGCCAGATTAAATCACTGTTTATCCCCCAGTGCATTAAAACAGCTGGAATTAGACCTAAAACTAGAACATCTGAATAAGAGAGTATGATACAAAGAGTCTTTTAATTATAAAATGATTTTTTAAATCAATTCTAGTATAAGTAATAAAAAGATTATATCAGTGTAGTCACCGTATCTAGCAGCAAGCAAGTTCTAATCGAGGCTAAAATTTAAGTGTAACACAGAGATCAAGTCAGCTAGAAAAATGAGCCTAGCCTGTGCAACCCAGCTGAAAACATCTGTGGATAGAGTTTCGTTAAAAGGAAATTAGGAAATCTATTTTGTAAATACTCTAGTTTCATGTGTTTGAATTTACTCTTTCTTTTTTCTTATGCAAAAATCCAACCTTTGGCCTTGTAAATTGGTACAAGTCTTTCACAATTTGGTATTATATATTGAGAGTTATAAAAATGTTCATAGCTTTTGACCCAGTACTTCTGCTACTGGCAATATACCCTTCTTATAAGAGTGATAGGTTAACAGTCTAAATGAGCAACAATAGTAAAGGGGACAAGTAAATACGGATTGTTTTGTAACCGCTAAAGATCGTAAATATGGAAACTATGTAGCAACTTGCAAAATAGCTTATAGGATAATGTTACTTGAAGTAACCAGGATACATATGTATGCATACACCATGATTCAACTATTTTAAATTATGTTTTCAAAATGAGACAAAAGGAAAACTAAAAACAATATGGTTAGAGAGTGAGATTTTGAGGCTTTAATTTCCTTTTAAGGTTTGCTATAATGTTGTACTTTTTTGTTTGTGCTATAAATAAAAATCAAGGTGGAGTAGTATAAAACCCAATTTTATTTTTGCTGAATTAAAGGGATGGAATGGTTAAACTGGGAGTCAGAATGCCTTCAGAGGTGAGTGATGAAAATATCATCATCATCATCATCATCGTAGTTAACATTATGGAGCATTTACCGTTTTCCGGGCACTGAATTAAAGGCTTCAACATGCAATTTGTATCCTTAGTTAAGTCTTATTTATAAGACTATTGAATCGTATAGCCAACCAGCTAATTGACGTCTCTTCTTGAATGTCTTACAAGCGTCTCAAATCTAACATGTTCAAAATGAAACTTTTGATATTCCTTCCCAACCTAGCTCTACCTACAGTCACCTCTCAGTTCACGGCAACTTCATCCTTCCAATTGCTCAGGACAAAACCCTGGGAGTCATACATACAGTCTATCAGCACATCCTGCCAATTTTACCTTCAAAATATGTCCAGAGTTTGACCACTTCTCACCTCTTCCATTGCTAGCACCCTCGTCCCAGCCATCTTGTGCCCAGATGACTACAATAGGCACCTTACTGACTTCCTTGCTTTTACCCTTGCCTCTCCTCCAGTCTATTCTCAACACACGGAAAATATTCAGAGGGATCCTTTTAAAACCTGTCAGATCATGTCTCTCCTCTGCTTAAAATCCTCCAATGTCTCCCCATGATACTCAAAATAAAAGCTAGAGTCCTAACAATGGCCAAAAGGCTTGACATCATCTGTGCTCCCCTCGTTTCTCTGAGTTTATCTCCTACTTTTCTCCCTTTCAATCACTTCACCCAGCCACAGCCACTTTAATATCCTTGTTGTTGATACCAGTACCAGTCACTCTCCTGCCTTAGTACTTTTGCCTTAGGACCTAGCTTTCCTCTTCTTGGAATACCCTTCACCCATACATCCATGTGGTTCACTCCTTCTCTTCCTTCAAATCTTTGTTCACATGTCACCTTCTCAGTAAGGCTACCTCTGACCATTCTGCAATACTGCAGCCCGCCCCCCCCCCAAATATACCAGATCTCCGTACTCTATTTTTCTATAGTAATCATCTTCTAATGTGCTACATACTTTATTAAGTCTATCTTAATATTACGTATATCTCTCTGCTAAAATGTAAGCTCCAGGAGGGCAGAGATATTTGTTCTTTTTCAGTGCCTGTAGATGAAGAAACTTAACCACATTGCCGCCGTTTGTCAGAGTTGGAATATTCCAGAGGGCATAATCCAGAGCCACTATTATACTAATACAACGATGCCAGCTCAAACCCCTGGGAGAAAAATAAAGCTAGAGTAAATATGTTAAACATGAGCTGCAGACATTAAACCTTCTTGCCTAAAATGTGGTCTCCTGAAGCCTCATTCATTTAGTCCCCATGCTGTTTCCTTCCAGAGTTCTTGTTGAATCCAATTGACTATAAAAAAATGGGAATATGGGCTTCCCTGGTGGCGCAGTGGTTGAGAGTCCGCCTGCCGATGCAGGGGGCCGTGAGCCATGGCCGCTGGGCCTGTGCGTCCCGAGCCTGTGCTCTGCAGCGGGAGAGGCCACAGAGGTGAGAGGCCCGCGTACCGCAAAAAAAAAAAAAGGGAATATGATGAAGTAAGGGAACAAAAAGCAGTAAGTTTTTCAACTTTAGTCTTTTCCAGACCACAAAGACTTACTTGACTGGGAAGACAGTTCTGTCTTTCTCTTCAATCAGGAGGTCTGAAGACATTAGAATACCAATAGCCATTCACTTTGACCACAGAGCCTGCCTCCGTATAGGGAAGGAGCAAATGCCAGATAACACTCTCCCTGTCTCCAACTCTGCAGGTAGGGAGAGCATGGGCAAATACCAATCCTTGTTATGGGACTTTTTGGGAAGTTTGTTGAGGGATCTCTAAAGAAAATTTATTTTACTCATAAAAAGAGACCCATGAAGAGAAATCGCCCTTTTTCTGCCTATGGACACAATTGTTTGAGGACATTCGTCTTGGAGCTGAGGCAGCCATCTTGTTACCATGAGAAAGAAGCTACCCTCAAGGTGAAAAACCAACATAGTGTAGATAGCAGAGTTCAAAAAGATGGAAGGATCCTGGGTTCTTCATGACATCTTTGAGCAACTGCATCAACCTTGGAACTACCATTTCTCAAGCTTCTTGTCATATGACAGTAATGAATGTCCTCACTATTTAAGCTAGTAGTCCTCAGCCAGGGGTTGTGCAGCACAGCTAGGAGCATTTGGAAACGTGTAGAGCAATTTTGATTTAATCAATGACTAGTAGCATTTGGTGTTTGGAGGTAAAGGATGCTAAATATCCTCCCATGGGGGAAACAGTCCTGCCAAATGCTAGTAGCATACTTAGAAACACTGTTTTAACCAAACTTTAGTTAAGTATTCTGTTATCTACAGCTGAAAGTCTCCTAACTGATATAATTCAACACCATTAAAAGTATATCACAAACTTCCCTGGAGGTCCAGTGGTTAAGACTCCATGCTTCCACTGCAGGGGACATGGGTTGGATCCTTGGTCGGGGAACTAGGATTCCTGCATGCTGCGTGGTGTGGCCAATAAATAAAATAAATAAATAAATGTTAAAAAAAAAAGCGTTTCACATTTTTACAGAATATGTATCTTGAGTACTAAATATTAGATGGCTGATATTTAGTGCCATCAGCTTCATGTTCACTAAAAACCTTTATTTGTTGAAATGGCTGAGAAAATACTGTGGACTCATGAGAATTATAATAAGTGAATAGGCACCAAAATAAACACATACACACCAAAATGTACTTCATATGCACTTTAAATGTACTTTATAAAAACATTCATTTTTAGGGCTTCCCTGGTGGTGCAAGTGGTTGAGAGTCTGCCTGCCGATGCAGGGGACACGGGTTCGTGCCCCGGTCCAGGAGGATCCCACATGCCGCAGAGCGGCTGGGCCCATAAGCCATGGCCGCTGAGCCTGCACGTCCGGAGCCTGTGCTCCGCAACGGGAGAGGCCACAACAGTGAGAGGCCCACGTACCGAAATAAACGAAAAAACAAAAAAAACATTCATTTTTAGAAGTCACTAAAGAAAGTGAAAAAGACATTTAGTTCCTAGCCCTTCCCTGGCCCGGGTTCAATCCCTGGCTAGGGAACTGAAATCGCGCATGGTGCAGACAAAAAAAAAAGAAAAAAAAAAGAAATATACAGAGCAAAATATAAAAATCATTCTTTATCTACCTTCAAATCCCTCTTTTTTCTCCTAAGATGAAACTCTCTCTCACTTTCTCTCTCTCTCTCTGTCTATTTCACACATTATGGGATTTTTTCCCATGTCATTAAATATTCCTTGAAGATACTATTTTATGATTCTATAATAACCCATTGTGTGGATATGCCACAATTAATTTAATCAGTACCATATTTTGTATACTTGATTGTTTCCAAGTTTTCTCATTATAAATAATGCAGCCATCAACAAATCTTTTTACATATATCTCGTTTCCCTAAGATAAATCATTGAGTCAAGAGCACAAAAATATTATTGGCACATGTTGCCAAATTGCCCCTCAGCAATACAGTACAGTCTCACTATGTACAATCTCACTATGAATATAAGCATGGTGTTCTTCCTCCCCACTCAGGACTCCTGAGTGCTGTAGAGTACCTGCAGAGTACCTTACACGGCAGACCTACTTCTACCACACTAACACTGTATTTTATCCTCTCAAAATCATTTGCCAAATAAAATGGTAGTAATTGGCATCCTTTATTTTAATCTGCATTGAATTAATGTGAGATAGAGCATTCCATTCATTCATTCATTCATACATACATGTATTTAACTAATACTTTTTTTTCGCCTTTAACATCTTTATTGGAGTATAATTGCTTTACATTTAACTAATACTTATTGAGCACTTACTAAATGCACTGCATTTGGTTCCAGTATGAAACAAATATAAAGGTCAGACCCTGCCCTGGGGTGCACAGCAAGGCACCCTAAAATGAATGGCAAAGCAGGGCATCTTCTGAGAATGCACATATTTGGAGGTGAGAATGGAGGAGTTGGGGCAAAGAGCAGATTGTTGCCATAAACATCTGATTGCACTACAGATGTCTTAAGCCAACACTGTCCCAGTTTCTATCCCTAAGAGAGGAAAGTGAATGTGTAGCTCTGAGAGTCTGAGAGTGAGATGAAGGAGGGAAGGGGTAGGGGAAAGGATAGGCATACTGAACATCTAGAAACTAGAAATCTCTCTACATCACAAACTTTATCCCAAACATTCAAGAATATTTTGTATTCTATTCTCCACATTTATCATAAGATTAAGATATTTTAAATCACTTACCATTCAGAAAAATTGAGGGTCCCAGAAGATACTCCCATTTTACCCTGTTGCTTCTCCATCACACCGCTGCATATTTTGAGGGATATTACTGCCGTGGCCAGCCAACTCCAGTTGAAGAAGCATGAGGTTAAAATGCCACCAGAGCTGAGATTCCCTCTAAGGAGCCGCTGAATAATGATCCCCCTTTTAAGTTCCCATACAGTCAGATAATTGGAACAAGGAGTCCCTGGGAGGGGAAAGAGAAGCAGAGCATACTAGCATGGTTGGGATATGGAAGGGAAGGACACTATTGGGTAAGGGTGGACACAGAGCCTCTAAGACAGCCTCAGGAGCCCGTATCAGACTCCCAGGGAGAGTGACCTAGAGTAAAGACCAAATCAAATAGGACAGCAGCTGTCTCCTTGAAACCCTGCAGGCAACAGGAAGCAAAGTCTTCTCTGCTTCGTGACCTAGTAATGGAGGGTGAGGGATGGGATGATCCTTCTGCCACTTCAGCCAAGGCACTCTGGCAGAAAACCTGAACAGCAGCCAGTGGCCATGGAAAGGAGGTAGGGAGGGTCACTGATGAGAGGTAAACACAGCTCAGCAGAGTCCCTGGAACCAGAATTTAGGAGATTTCTAGGGAATGAAGGTAAGAGAGGAGACTGAAGTTCTAGCAATTTCATTATGGGGCCCTCAAGCCAGACACCCACAGGTTTTCAATGCATTCCCAGTGGAGGTTGTAGTGAGCAGGGTGGGGTGAGGCCAAGAGCTGGAACTGTTTAAATCTGCCCCTTTGGCCATGTGACCTGGGACAAGTAGCTTAATTTCTATGAGTCTGTTTCCTCATTTGTAAAGTGGTGATAAATGGTGTAAAATAATTATTATATTGAAGACAAAATTTCTGGGAGGTTTTCAGTGCCCCTGTCCTGACATAATAAAAACATACATAATGATAGCATTTTCTTTAAAGCTGTGGTTCTCAAAGCAGGTGGAACTTCTCCAGGGCCATTTGGCTTCATCTTTAGATTCATAATAATTAGAAGCCCTGCTGGGATCTAATGGATGGTTGCCAAGGATGCTGTCCACTTCAAAGAATTATCCTGGGTCCCTCACAACTTTTGGGTTTTGTTTGTTTATAAATTTATTTATTTATTTTTGGCTGTGTTGGGTCTTTGTCGCTGCACGCGGGCTTTCTCTAGTTGTGGCGAGCGGGGGCCACTCTTTGTTGCAGTGCGTGGGCTTCTCATTGTGGTGGCTCCTCTTGTTGTGGAGCACGGGCTCTAGGCACGCGGGCTTCAGTAGTTGTGGCGCCCAGGCTTAGTTGCTCTGCAGCATGTGGGATCTTCCTGGACCAGGGCTCGAACCCGTGTCCCCTGCATTGGCAGGCGGATTCTTAACCACTGCGCCACCAGGGAAGTCCCCTCACAACTTTTTATGTCTCTCCAGATATTAGTGAAATATCTGCTCATAATTACCTGAGCCTAGAACCAACCTTAATTTTCCATATAAATACAGTTTTCCCCCAGTTCCAATACACACTGAATTTTCTAGAAACACGCCTTTTAGGTAAAATAAGGGAAGGCTGTGTTTTGTTTTGTTTGTAGTTTCACAAAGAATGTTTCACCATTTCAGAAAAAAAAATCACTGACAATCACAGTTCTCCCAACATTCAAGTCACTAGTTAAACACAACTGCAGCAGCCTGCATTTATAGCTCTTACACGCAAGATCCTAGGCACAGGTGCAAATATCCCATTGTCTCATTTTCTCATAATGTGGTCATGCCTGAGTATTGATACACTGAAATACTTATTTTATTATAAAATACTTTCCCTTCATTTTTCTTTTATATTCAACTTGGGGCCTTCATTTTTTTAATTACATGTGTGAATGGGTTATTGTACCAATGAATTTTATTTCAGGATAATAAAGGAGATGTTATGATGTATTTGTATTTGTAAAACAGCGATAACTCTTTTAGAACTACTGCCTTCAAAGAAAAACTGCCTTCTTGATAATGTAGTGATAATGACACTTGAGGCACAAATGAATGGTTCTCCATTTTATATAGTCATGTGTGCAATTGCTGTATGCACATGTTGAATACCTATGAGACTCAAGGAACTCTCTATGTGGCACATATACCAGGGCAAATCCTAGTGTTCTCCCTTCCATTTGCCAGCCAAGGTTTTCAGCTTGAGTAATTGGATTAAAATGAATCCTCAGGAATCAGGGTTGCCTAGTCTGAATGGGACGCCAAGGCTGAGGATAAGTTGAAGCAAAGAAAGAGGGAGACTCCTTAGATGCCAGAAGCCATGCAGAAATAATGATAATGCCAGTTAATATTATTGAGGCTGGTTATGTGCCAGGGTTTTACCTTACATATTAAATATTATATCATTTAATATTTGCATCAACCCTATGAAACAGGTACTAGTTCTTGAAGGAAATTAAAAGTGCTACTCCAGTGATCACACGAATGATAAGAAAGTGAAACAGCCTTATTGCTGACATGGAGAAAGTTTGAGTGGTCTGGATAGAAGATCAAAGCAGCCACAATACTCCCTTAAGCCAAAGCCTAAGCCAGAGAAAGGCCCTAACTCTCTTCAATTCTATGAAGGCTGAGAGAGATGAGGAAGGTTCAGAAGAAAAGTGTGAAGCTAGCAGAAGTTGGTTCATGGGGTTTAAGGAAAAAAGGCATCTCTGTAACATAAAAGCACAAGGTGAAGCAGTAATTGCTGATGTAGAAACTGCAGCAAGTTATCCAGAAGATCTAGCTAAGGTGATAAATGAAGGTGGCTACACTAAACAACAGATTTTCAATGTAGACAGAAGAGACTTATATTGGAAGAAGATGCCACCTAGGACTTTCATAGCTAGAGAGAAGTCAGTGCCTGGCTTCAAAGCTTCAAAGGATAGGCTGACTCTTGTTAGGGGCTAATACAGCTGATGACTTGAAGCCAATGCTCATTTACCATTCTGAAAACCCCAGGCCTTTAAGAATTATGCTAAATCTACTCTGCCTGTGCTCTACAAATGGAACAACAAAGCCTGGATAAGAGCACATATGTCTATACATGGTTTATTGAATATTTTAAGTCCACTGCTGAAACCTACTGCTCAGAAAAAAAATTCTTTCAAAATATTACTACTCACTGACAATGCACCTGGTCACCCAAGAGCTCTGATGGAGGTGTACATGAGATTCATGTTGTTTTCATGCCTGCTAAAACAACATCCATTCTGTAGCCCATGTATTCAAGGAGTCATTTCAACTTTCAAGTCTTATTACTTACATTTTATAAAGCTGTAGCTGCCATAGATAGTGGTTCCTCTAATGGATCTGGGTAAATTGAAAACCTTCTGAAAAGGAGTCACCATTCTAGATGCCATTGAGAACATTTGTGATTCATTGGAAGAGGTGAAAATATTAACAAAGTACAGTCCATGAAAGAAAAAACTGTTAAGTTGGATTTTATTAGGATTAAAAACTTATGCTCTGCAAAAGACAGTTTTTAAAAAATTGAAGTGTAGTCAATTTACAGCACTATATTAGTTTCGGATATACAATATAGTGATTCAGTATTTTCATAGATTACACTCCATTTAAAGTTATTATACTCCATACAAAGTTATAAAATATTGGCTATATTCCCTGTACTGCACAATATATGCTTGTAGCTTTTTAATTTTATACATAGTAGTTTGTACCTCTTAATCCCCTACCTCTATCTTGTCCCTAACCCTTCTCCCTCCCTATTGGTAACCACTAGCTTGTTCTCTATATCTGTGTCTGTTTTGTTATATTCATTTGTTTGTTTTATTTTTTAGATTCCACAAATAAATGATAACATACAGTAGTTGTCTTTCTCTGTCTTATTTCACTAGGCATAATAGTGAAATATTATGTGTTGCAAATGGCAAATTTTCATTCTTTTTTATGGCTGAATAATATTCTATAGTATGTGTATATATATATATATATATATGTATATATATATATATATATATATATATATATATATATATATATATATATTCATCTGTTTTTTTTTCTTTATTTTTTGCTGTACTCTCCAGCATGTGGGATCTTAATTCCCCAACCAGGGATCAAACCCTTGCCCCCTGCAGTGGAAGTACAGAGTCTTAGCCACTGGACTGCCAGAGAAGTCCCTCCATTCATCTGTTGATGGACATTTAGGTTGCTTCCATACCTTGGCTATTGTAAGTAATGCTACTCTGAACACTGGGGTGCATGTATCTTTTTGAAGTAGTGTTTTCATTTTTTTTTCATATTTATACCCAGGAGTGCAATTTCTGGATCATTTGGTGTTTTTATTTTTTGAGAAACCTCCATACTGTTTTCCATAGTGGCTGCACCAATTTGTGTTCCCACCAACAGTGTAGGAGGGTTCCCTTTTCTCCACATCCTCACCAACACTAGTTATTTAATTTTTTTTTACACTGTATATCTGAATTTTATTTTTATTTTTTAACATCTTTATTGGAGTATAATTGCTTTACAATAATGTTAGTTTCTGTTTTATAACAAAGTGAATCAGTTATACATGTATATATGTTCCCATATCTCTTCCCTCTTGCGTCTCCCTCCCTCCCACCCTCCCTATCCCACCCTTATTTTATTTTTTAACATCTTTCTTGGAGTTTAATTGCTTCACAATGGTGTGTTAGTTTGCTTTATAACAAAGTGAATCAGCTATACATATACATATATCCCCATATCTCCTCCCCCTTGCGTCTCCCTCCCACCCTCCCTATCCCACCCCTCTAGGTGGTCACAAAGCACCGAGCTGATCTCCCTGTGCTATGCGGCTGCTTTCCACTAGCTATCTATTTTACATTTGGTAGTATATACAAGTCCATGCCACTCTCTCACTTCGCCCCAGCTTACCCTTCCCCCTCCCCGTGTCCTCAAGTCCATTCTCTATGTCTGCGTCTTTATTCCTGTCCTGCCCCTAGGTCCTTCAGAACCATTTTTTTCTTTTTTTTTTTTAGATTCCATATATATGTGTTAGCATACGGTATTTATTTTTCTCTTTCTGACTTAACTTCACTCTGTATGACAGACTCTAGGCCCATCCACCTCACTACAAATAACTCAATTTCATTTCTTTTTATGGCTGAGTAATATTCCATTGTATATATGTGTCACATCTTCTTTATTCATTCATCTGTCGATGGACACTTAGGTTGCTTCCATGTCCTGGCTAATGTAAATAGAGCTGCAATGAACATTGTGGTACATGACTCTTTTTGAATTATGGTTTTCTCAGGGTATATGCCCAGTAGTGGGATTGCTGGGTCATATGGTAACTCTATTTTTAGTTTTTTAAGGAATCTCCATACTGTTCTCCATAGTGGCTGTATCAATTTACATTCCCACCAACAGTGCAAGAGGGTTCCCTTTTCTCCACACCCTCTCCAGCATTTATTGCTTGTAGATTTTTTAATGATGGCCATTCTGACTGGTGTGAGGTGATACTTCATTGTAGTTTTGATTTGTATTTCTCTAATGATTAGTGATGTTGAGTATCCTTTCATGTGTTCCAACACTTGTTATTTGTAGACTTTTTGATGATAGCCACTCTGACAGGTATGAAATTATATCTTGCTGTGATTTTGATTTTCAATTTTCTAATGATTAGTGATGTTGTGCATCTTTTCATGTGCCTGTTGGCCATCTGTATATCTTCTTTGGAAAAATGTTGAAGACACTGTTAAAGATGAAAAGACAGGCCACAGATTTGGAGAAAATTTTGCAAAGCACATATCTGATAAAAGACTTGTACCCAGGGGCTTCCCTGGTGGCGCAGTGGTTGAGAGTCTGCCTGCCGATGCAGGGGACACAGGTTTGTGCCCTGGTCTGGGAAGATCCCACATGCCACGGAGCGGCTGGGCCCGTGAGCCATGGCTGCTGAGCCTGTGCGTCCGGAGCCTGTGCTCCGCAACGGGAGAGGCCACAACAGTGAGAGGCCCACGTATCGCAATAAAAAAAAGAAAAAAAGACTTGTACCCAAAATACACAAAGAACTTTCAAGACTTAATAAGAAAATAAACAGTCCAATTTAAAAATGGGCAAAGAGTTGAACAAACACTTTACCAAAGAAGATATACAAATGGAAAATAAGCATACGAAAAGATGCTCAACATCATTAGTCACTAAGGAAATACAATTTAAAATCAACTATGCACCAAATGGCTAAAAAACAAGAACAAAACCAAGACCAAATCTAAGTGATAAGCTGGAACTCTTAAACATTGCAGATGGTAACATAAAATGGCACAGACGCTTTAAAAGATATTTTGGTAGTTTTTAGAAATGGAGATATTGCAGGGACAACCACTTCTGCACCCTTTAGGTCTCATAAGAGTGACCCTATGGGCTTCCCTGGTGGCACAATGGTTAAGAATCCACCTGCCAATGCAGGGGACACGGGTTTGATCCCTGGTCTGGGAAGGTCCCACATGCCGCAGAGCAACTAAGCCCATGGACCACAACCACTGAGCCTGTGCTCTAGAGCCCGCGAGCCACAAGTATGAGCCTGCGTGCCACAACTATTGAAGTCTGCATGCCTAGAGGCTGTGCTCCGCAACAAGAGAAGCCATCACAATGAGAAGCCTGCTCAGTGCAACAAGAGTAGCCCCCTCTCGCCACAACTAGGGAAAGCCCGCAGGCAGCAACGAAGATCCAATGCAGCCAAACATTTTAAAAAATTTTTAATAAAAAATAAGTTAAAAAAAAGTGACCCTATGAAGCCAACAATCTTTATCATAACTCCCAAGAACATGATATTATTTTTTATTTATTATCTTGGCTGCTAGATCTAGAGGTATGGTTTTCCCCATTATGATAGTTCTTATCCCTGGCCAAGGATAATAAATGAGGGTTTATTGGGGAGTATTCACAAGATCAACCCCGTGGGGGAGTAAAAGAAGCAGAATTAGGCAGACGGAAAAGTTGAACTGTTACGCAAACACAATAACTCAAGGAAGCTTTGTAGCTGGAATGATTTTTCTGAGTTATTCCAAGTTGTATCCATTGGATCTGGAATGGCTGACCCTGGGAAGCCTTTGGGTGAGGTATCTCCCTTCAGTCAAGGGCAATTTCTGGAGAGAGGCTCAGCTAAGGCTGTCATCTGCCAGTACTTGTAGCAGCTGAGGAAATGAGTGTTTCAGTCCTACAGGAGGGGAATCTGAGTAGCACCCCCCCCAACCATAGTGGCTTAAATAAGTTAGAAGTTTGTTTCTCTCTCTCTCTCTTAATAGCTCCAAAGTAGGTGCATCCAGCAGAAAGTAGAATGGTGGTTGCCAGGAGCTGGGGGAAGGGAGAATGGGAAGTATAGAGTTTCAGTTTAGCAAAATGAAAAGAGTTCCGGAGATGGGTGGTAGTGATGGTTGCACAACAATATGAAAGTATTTAATACCCCCAAAGTGTACACTTTAAAATAGTTAAGATGGTAAGTTTTGTTATGTGTATTTTACCACAATAAAAAAATTGGGGGGAAAAGCAGGTAGTTGTTAGGGAGGTCCAGCTCTTAACAATCAGGGACCCTGATTCCTTCCATCTTGTAGTTCTGCTATCTTCTAAGTGGTTCTTCCCAAACTTTAAAATAAATGTGAATATCTTGGGCATCTTGTTAAACTTCAGACTCTGATGAAGTACATCTGGGGTGGGGCTTACTCTAACAAGTTCTGATGCTGATGCTACTAGCCCAAGGACCACATTTAGAATATCATGATGTTTTTGTGATTTAGAAGCTGCACAAGTCACTTCTGTTCCCATTCCATTGGTAAGAATTTAGTCATGTGGCCACACCAAGCTATAAATCTATTACTGTGGAAGATGGAGAAACATTTTGGAGGATAACTAACAGTCTTTCATGGATCTTGTTCTAGGTATCAGTTTCTTCATCTATGAAATCAGGACCTTTTAACCTCTAATAGTCTGGGGTTTTGTGACACCCAATGTCCTCAACTGTAGAAACATGATTCTGTGTTACTTATTGTTGCTTTCTTGCAAGGTGACAAGGAAAAAAAATTTGTGTTGAGACAAAGAAGATTTTAAAATTTTGTTCATTACTTGCTTTCTTCTAATGGAAGTATATTATTAGGTGAACAGGATTTTAGGTGTGAAGAAATGAGAAGAGAGCTGAATTGCTCTGCAGGAGAAAAAGGAGAGATTTATGAGTTTGGAGGGACGATCCCAGGGGCTATAAAGCAGATTATAACCAGGTGCACCTGACAAGGCTGCCTCAAAAAAAGACTTAGAAGGGAGAGGAGGTAGCTGGTGTCTGGAGATGAACTTGGGGAGTGAACAGAACTGGTTAATGGAGATTTTTATTAAATTTTACTGTGTGTTATATCATGCAACCCTCCAACCTCATCTTCTTTACAAAACCTTCCTTCTATTGCCTTGTAGAATGGATTTTCTTTTGAGATATAAAGGGAAGTACTGAGTCCTACCCTAAGGGTAACACAAGGCAGGAACAATCGCTATCACTGCTTATATAATGCAGTAAATAAATGTCATTGATCTTCAACACTTGCTTTAAATAAAAAAGAAAATACAACACACACACACACACACACACAACAAAAAACAGGCAGGCTTCCTTGCACTCCAAAGACTGAAGTATGTTTCTGTTGTGATTACTTACTATGGAGGTCTCAGCTTTTCATTCATGACTTAAAGAACAGTCAAATAATACTTTTTAAGTTTCCTTCCAACTTTACACTTCTATAACTCAAACTCAAATGTTAAACAGAATTTAAGTACAACTGAGTCAACCATAATTTATCACTTCAGTGGTACCAGGAAGGGAGAAATAAGCAGTGAAGAATTGAGACAATATAATTTAGTCCAAACAAAACAAAACACAGAACTGAGATACTTGGAGAATTAAAGATAAATTGCCTTTCTTGGTTTGGCAATCTATATAATTACAACAATTCTTCACTTCGTGCCTTGAGTTATAATTTTGCTTTTAAAAAACAACCATCAGGACTTCCCTGGTGGCACAGTGGTTAACAACGTGCCTGCCAATGCAAGGGGACACGGGTTCGAGCCCTGGTCCCGGAAGGTCCCACATGCTGTGGAGCTGTGGAGCAACAGAGCCCGTGCACCACAACTACTGAGCCTGCTCTCTAGAGCCTGTGAGCCACAACTACCGAAGCCCACGCTCCTGGAGCCGGCGCACCACAACGAAGAGTAGCCCTCCGCTTGCCACAACTAGAGAAAGCCCGTGTGCAGCAATGAAGACCCAACGCAGCCAAAAATAAATAAATTTATTAAACAAAAAAACCAACCATCATTTTTTAGTGTGTTTTTGCTCTGACTTTACAAGAGGAAGCATCTTAGGATAAGATTATTATACATATGGAATAGGTAACAAATGCCCATGGTACAAAATTATAAAGGTACAAGAGTCTATACCGTGAAATGTCTCCCTCTATATCTCTCACCTGCAGCCCCTCAGTCTCCTAGAGGCAAGCACCTGTCTCTTGGGTACCCTTGAAGAAGTATTCTCTGGATATGTAAGTTAAGTAGGATATTATAATGAGACACTTTCTGTCTTAGTTTCAGCTACAGCTTCAAAGGTTGAGAGAAAATAGTAGCTACCACATACATTCACATTCCAAGGAGAGTGGCCACCTTTCAAACAGGACTTACAAAGATGAGAATCAAAAACTAGCTTTGCAAACCTTAGCCAATTTTGAGGGTATTAAAGGCTTGAAGCTGAAGTGACCTGAGAGGGGGATTTTCTTTGGGGAGGATTTTGTTATTCCTCATGTCCATGGGCATCAGGAGAATGGTGTTTCTCCTTATATTAAACCAAAAAGAAGCCTTCAAAGAGACCACTTCTAGGTCTGGGCTGGATAGCATCCCTCACAGTTAGGGGGGTGGGGGCATGCTGGAATGGTGTCTGATGCACACCTGGGGAATCTAAGGTGAGAAGTTATGGCTTTAGGCCTGAAGAAGCGGAGAATGGAGAGGCCAAGCTTCCCTGGGAGTGAGCTGCATTGATATGATAGGTCCAAGTGGATTCATGGGCAAAACCCAGGTTGAAATTGGCTTAAAAATAACATTGCCCAATATAAAATAGAAAACTAATAAGGACCTACTGTATAGCACAGGGAACTCTACTCAATATTCTGTAATGACCTATATGGGAAAAGAATCTTAAAAAGACTGGATATATGTATAACTGATTCACTTCTCTGTACAGCAGAAACCAACACAGCATTGTAAATCAACTATACTCCAATAAAAATTAAAAAAAAAAAACATTGCCCAGTTGGGCTGCCTGGAGGGGCATGAGACCCCAGAAGAGGGAGAGGGAGAGAGAAAGTAAACATCAGACATACAAGGGCTGAGGGTTAGAGGTGTAAGTGGCCTGCCGGAGAAAAGCATCCACCACATCACAGAAATTGCAATTGGAGGTTCCTAGGTGGGGGATCTCGGAGAAAACAATACAAGAGATCAAGAATCACAGCCAGAATCTGCTACTCCTAGAAAGCCACAACGAGAATTACCTGTTTATCAGTCAGGTATGACCTTTTCCATCCTTTACTTCTCCCTATTCTTTTAACCCTAAGGGGTCAAAGCAGCTTAGAGAAGCAGGCAAGAGGCAGTAGCAGCCCAAGGCTGAGAAGTTAGGAAGCCTCCCAGCCTGCCCACTCCTCAGGCTTATGGCCAAGCTGAGCTGGAGGAAGGATAAGTTCTAATTTACAGAGGGGTTTGGAGTTTCAGTTATTTCACTGGACTGACCAATTGAGTTACAGAAATGAAACCATTATTGGAAATAAAAGCTTCAAGAGACTTTTTTTTTCTGAGTGACCAAAACAATTATGATCTTGCACAAGATTTCCTCCAAGGTTTAAAGAGATACTGAAGGGAAGAAGTAAAGTTGCTGTTTACTTATACCTTATTTTGAGCGTGACCCATTTAATAGGATTTTTACAAAAGCATATGTGCGCATACCATACATACTGTTCTATGCTTTCTTTTTTTATGTAGCTGGGTGGCTGTTCCCTATTAATATATATAAATTTACTGCATTCTTTTAAACAGCTGCATAGTAGACCATTTTAAGGATGTATAATGATTTATTTTAATTGTTCCTTTTTAGGGTGTTGTCAATATATTGGTAATTCTTTATCTGTAAAGAAAAATGTAGAAAAAAATTTAAAACAAACACAAATGCTTCTACCATACTTAAATAAACACACTTTCTAAGCATCTATTTTATGTGAAAGATATTTCTGGGTTTTGGGGGTTTTTTTAATATAAATTTATGTATTTTATTTTTGGCTGCATTGGGTCTTCGTTGCTGCGCTCGGGTCTTCCCTAGCTGTGGCGAGCAGGGGCCACTCCCCACTGAAGTGCGCAGGCTTCTCACTGTGGTGACCTCTCCCGTTGCGGAGCGTGGGCTCTAGGCGTGCGGGCTTCAGTAGTTGTGGCTCACGGGCCCAGCCGCTCCGCGTCATGTGGAATCTTCCTGGATCAGGGCTCGAACCTATGTCCCCAGCATTGGCAGGCGGACTCCTAACCATTGCACCACCAGGGAAGTTCTGATATTTCTGTTTTTACAGGAACTTCGTTTAAAAAAAAAAAACCCTCATTGCTAAGCTTTAGAATAATCCACATCACACCTAATTATCCACTGTATGACTGTCATTAGTGACTGGAAGCTGAAACTGAAAGCGTTCAATAATAAGCAAAGCAATTATAATTAAATTAAATTCATTCTGGAACCTGGTTGAGCCACACGCAAAAAAAAAACATTTTCCACCTGTTCCAAATTATAGTATTTTAATACGACCTAGGATGGTAGAAGTAGATCAGTTGTTTATTTTAAAAATTATTTTTTGGACTTCCCTAGTGGCTCAGTGGTTAAGAATCCACCTGCCAATGCAGCGGACACAGGTTCGAACCCCGGTCTGGGAAGATCCCACAGGCCACAGAGCAACTAAGCCCGTGCGCCACACCTGCTGAAGCCCGCGCGCCTAGAGCCCGTGCTCCGCAAGAGAAGCCACTGCAATGAGAAGCCCACACAATGCAATGAAGAGTAGCCCCCGCTCTCTGCCACTAGAGAAGGTCCACGTGCAGCAACGAAGACCCAACGCAGCCAAAAATAAATTAATTAATTAAAATTACTTTTTGCTTAAACAGTTTTGTGCTTATTATGTTCTAAATTCAGGACACTGTTCTAAGTTCATCACTGATGTTAACTAATTTAATCCTCATACCAACCCTAGGAAGTAAGTATTGTCATTATACCCAGTTTACAGATAAGGAAATCGAGGCCTAGAGAAGCTAAGTAACTTGGTCAAGGTCACATACCTAGAAAGTGACAAGGATTTGAATGCAGGAAGCCTGGCTCCAGAGTTCATGATTGTAGTCACTCCCCCTTGTTGTCCCCCTTTAGGCTGACTATAAATCTATCATATCACTGCAAAGATGAAGACTTATGGTGTGCTTTCTTAAAGCAGAACTAGCACTCAAAGCCATAATCTTCAACCCCATCATCACTAACAACAAAATTTGATAATGAGTGCACACTATACTGTCCCTATGGGTAAGAGAGATACATCATGGCCTCTGCTCTTAAAAGGATTTAATCTAATTTCCCTGCTGGGTCAAAGGAAATTGCCAGAGGCAGTATTCTATGGCATTACCAGGTCAGTTCCAAGGGAAAAAAAAAATACTAAAACCTAACGGTTAAATCCAAATGAGGAAAAATAAGAGGAAGCCAGAATACAGTCAGCCTGGGACTGGAGGAGAGCTAGTATGTGAGATGGTTCCAAGCAGACTAAAGGAAAGAGATCTCGAATCCTTACCTGGCTGAGAGTTTAGGTACTGGCCACAGATTGTTACCAGTGGCCTCTGGTGTGGGTGTGGTAAGAAGAGTCAAAGAGTTAAAGAGCTAAACCCATGTGCAGAGGGTCCTGTTTTCCCATCTATGGGAAATCAAGGCTCCAATACACTACTTCTGAACTCCAGATAGTACTCTTTTAATAGTAAACAGTAGAAATTTACATGATTGGCTAATTTTTTTTTTTTTTTTGGGCTGTTCTTGGTAACCATTCAGTTGAGAGAGATCTAAGGCAGGAAGGGAAAACTCAGATGCCTACAGAGGCCAGGCTGCTGACTGTACATGTTGTGCAGGGGTGTAGCTGGTCAGGGTAGCAAAGTGAAGAGTGCTTGCTTACTTTGACACCATTTGACAGCAGCTCAGGATTTTGTTGTTTATTTCATGTCAACAATCATTGCGAATGCAGTAAGCAGCCACTCTAGGGAAAGTGGTACTAGCTGAAAAGGGAAGTAGCTTAAAGAGAAGTTAAATAAACACACCGGTTTTATTCTTTATGGATTTTAAGGGGAAGTCAGGCATGTCAGAGTTGATGCTTCTCCTACAAAGGATGTGTTTATGACAAAGGCAAGGAGAGCTGGATTGTAGGTTCCGTCCCAGTACTCTGTCCTTAGTGTGTAAACAGGCTTCACACTTATTTTCAGAGACAGGAAGGGGGGAAGCTAAAGAAACTGGGTCAGACCACAGTCAGTCTTAGGTGGGATGGGGTGGGGGAGGAACCCCAGGAAATAGAGCAGGTGATGACAGCTGTGAGTAGTAGAGGAATGAGTGCTGAATCCCTAGGGACCCTGCTGAGAGCAAGAAAGAGACTCTGAGGGGGGTGGCCTAGAAGTGGGAATAGAGCTGACACTTAACAGCCTTGCCCATGGAGTCCTGGGATAATGCCCAACAATAACACTTTAAAGCAACCAAACTGGAGAATCTATGAAATTCTGCCTGATTGAATAAAACTAGTTAAATAAAAGTCATGACAACGTTGCTGGTGTAAATACTTAGGTCATTTGGTTTGATTTGCCCAAGTTGATTCTCCAGAGGCTGCCACCATTTAGCGTGAAATCATATTACGCTTTTTTGTGGGGGTATACTTGCAGTCAAGTAACAAACTGCACTATAATAGCTCAACCATTATTTTTTCTATTTAAGAGACGGTTTGTCTTAAATTGATTTTCTTCCTCTGCTACATAGCTAAAATTTTTGTCTTCATCTTATCATGCCCAAAATAAGCTTCTAAAAATAAAGTAATGAAAAGTCTTAAGGAGGGAAAGAAAGAAGGTGATGAAATTTGTTAGCTTTACAAATAAGGGATCTTGAGACCTGTAAATTTAAAAGTTTAGACTTTTACACTCAACACTTTATTCCTATTTCATAGGGTTTTGTTTCAATTTTTGTTTCAAAAACTCTACATACAAATTTTAGGAAAATAAGAGTATATGCCCACCATAGTTATTTTATTTCATATCCCACAATTTGGAAAAATAACAGTTTTATTTTAGAAATAGCCAAGAAAGAATTTTAGGCAGTGAATGATGTCAAAAACATAGTTATTTATTTTGGAAATATATTAATTAAATCTATCATGCACCTAATAAATTCAAATAATAGAGACATAGACTAAAAATTTCTAGTAGGAAAGAAAATATTTGCAGGTGAAAAAAATACACTGGACCTCTAAGTAACAGTTAATTACAAATAAGTAGATTTGCCATTATCCTCTGCTTTAGAGTTATCCAGAAGGTTTTATCCAAACTCCTTGTTAGGTCACTTCAAGGCAGAGTATGGCTTATTAAGTAATACTAGTTTTCTAAAAAGAAGTTAAGTATATTGAAATGGGCTACCAAATTACTCAGTATACATAGAGCTCCCTTTTTAAAACGTCCCTGTTGGAAAGGTCCATATATTGTTTGTTACCAAAAGCCTCTCTAACTATAATTAAAAATAAAACTTTAAAAGATAGCTGTTGAAATAAGTAAGTAAATTGGTAATAACAATTTGAAAATAAACTTAAACAATACCTTTTTAGTTGCTTAGCAAAATATTTATTACAAATAAATTATTCTCCAAATAAGTATATTGTATTAAAATAGAGATCTCCCCTTGAAATCTCTTCTTCTTGAATAAATTTCCCCTCCCTGACAAAAGGTTTCTAGAATGTGGCAGGTGGGTGGTACACATAGTCTTACAGCCTAAGCAAAACAAACTTAGGAACAGATTTTAAAAAATAGATTAAGTGTTTTCTAAGCCACTGCTTGCCTACACTAGCCAGCTGAAGGCTTTAAATAATTTAATCCCTACAACAACTGCCAGCTCCAACTGGAAGCCTTAGACAAGGACTGGATTCACTGAGGACTCCAACAGGTGCAGTCTAATAGTGCTCCCCTAAATCTACTACTGACCTATGTGTGTGCATGTGTAGGACTCTGTATTCTTAAATTCAACAGGACACTAATTCAATTAATCCAAATGCCTCTTGTTTTGTCCCATCTTCCACTACCATATTACCTAAGACATTCCTCTGTTTTTTTCCAGAGAAATACTTAGCACAATGTGTGCATATGAGTTTGTTTTCAGTGTTGCTTTTCTAAGCAAGATCCCTCTTATTACAGTGTAAGTTTTGCAAAGAAAATTAACTAATACATTACTTTCTTCCTGTTGTTATTGCTCTTTCTATCCAACTGACTTTTCTGTATTACTGCTTGCTAAGCACCATTAGAATTCCTCAGATTTTTTTCCTTTTACACATTTATAAAATGTATAAGAATGTACTTGTCGCTTATGTATTCAAATATATCTACAGAGAAAATTCATGCATAGCTTTTATGTAATCAAACTGAGATAACTTTTCCTATCAAGTTAAAGTGAAACACCAAAAAAGAAAAGACCACTATAATGCCCTCAGTCAGTCATGCAGTAAAAAGAAGTTTAAAAACCAATAGCTAACTGAATATGCAATGCAAAATAATGAAGTTGGACCCTTATTTTACACTATAAACAAAAATTAACTCAAAATGGATTAAAGACCTAACTGTAAGACCTAACACTGTAAAACTCCTAGAAGAAAACAAAGGGAAAAAGCTTCAGGACATTGGATTTGACAATTATTTCTTGGATATGACATCAAAAAACATAGGTAACAAAAGCAAAAATAGACAAATGAAACTATGTCAAAATTCAAAACTTCTGTGCCTCAAAGGAAACAATCAACAGAGTGAAAAATCAACCTATAGAAAAGGGAGAAAATATTTGCAAATCACATATCTAATAAAAGGTTAATATCCAGAATATATAAAGAACTCTTACAACTCAATGACAACAAAAACAACCCAATTAAAAAATGGGCAAAGGACTTGAAAAGACATTTCTCCAAAGAAAATATACAAGTGGCCAACAAACATATGAAACAATACTTATTTCTGATCATAAGATACATGCAAATCAACACCAAAATGAAGTATCACATCACACCTTTTAGGATAACTGCTATGAAAAGAAAAAAAATAACAAGTACTGGTGAGGATGTGGAGGAATTGGAACCCTTGTGTACTGTTGGTGAGGATGTAAAATGGTGTAGCCATTATAGAAAACTATGGAGGTTTCTCAAAAAATTAAAAATAGAATTACCACATAATCTAGCACTCCTACTTCTGGGTATATATTCAAAAGAATTGAAAGCAGGATCTGGAAGTGATATTTGTACACCTATGTTCATTGTGGGATTATTCACGGTAGTCAAGAGGTGGAAATAACCCAAATGTCCATCAATGGATGGATGCATTAAAAAAATGTGGTATATACATACAATGGAATATTATCCAACCTTTAAAAAGAAGGCAATCTGACAATATGCAACAACATGGATGAACCTCAAGGACAATATGCTAAGTGAAACAAGCCAGTCACAGAAATATTGTATGATTCCACTTATATGAGGTATCTAAAATCACAGAAACAGAAAGTAGAAAGGTGGTTGGCAAGGGCTGGGGAAAAGGGAAGGGGGAAATTAGTGTTTGTTTAATGGATGTAAAGTTTCAGTTTTACAAGATGAAAGAATCCTAGAAGAAATCTTAGCGAATATACTTAACACTATTGAACTGTATACATAAAAGTGGTTAGGATGGTTAATGTTACATATTTTTCACCATAATAAAATAAATAAATAAATATCAAGGGGAGAAACCCAAAAGCTACAGCTACCTTCCTGGCAAAATTCTTTCCCTAACACTTTTTCCTTCCTACCCCCAAGGTTTATAGAATTATTTTTTCCAACTTTTTATTTTGTAAAATTTAAAAACCAGAAGACTTGTAAGAACTATAAATTGAATACTCATCCTAGATTTGTCAACATTTTGTCACATATACTTTTTTCTTTCTCTTGCTGTGTCTTTCCCCCACACATATACACATATATATTAACATGCATACATATATGTACATGTATGTATGTGCACACATATACATATATAATTATAATCATTTCACTAAGCTATTTACAAGTTAGTGGCATACATCATGACAACTTACTCCTAAATATTTCAGACTATCTCCTAAGAACGAGAATATCCTCCTGTATAATCATAATTATTATACTTGTTAAAGAAAAAAAATTATCCATGACACTTGTTAAAGATGGCAAAGCAGACTTTATTCAGAGAGAACTACCACAATGGGGTTTTGTAGTGTGGAGGAGAGACTGAGCTCAACTAACAAAGGCAAGTGGGAATTTATAAGGAAGGAGCAGGGTGAAGGTCTGTGGATAGAAAATTACTAAGAGGAAACATCAAGTGTAGGGAGATTCTGGCTAACCCATTTGACAAGATTCTTGCTGAAGGGAGGCTAGGGTGATAAGATATAGAAGATGAGGGCTGGGGAACTTGATCAGATGTCAGGAGTGGTCAGATACCAAGCATGGGAAATTTTCCAAAAACTGACCCAGCAGGATTCTTGCTAAAACTGTACTAAATGGGCCAAAGACAGAACCCAAGGTCAGGGGCATAGTCAGAAAGAGAACTCAGAGGAACCTGACACAAGTTAGGTCAAAGCAGAATCTTTGTCACATTCGTGAAATTTAACATGGATACCATATTACTATCTACTAAACAGTGTGTATTCAAATGTCTGCAATTGTCCCAATAATGTCTTTTATACCTGTTTTTTGCTTGTTTGTTTGTTTGTTTTGTTTCATTTTCTCTTGTTTTGATCAAGGACATCCAGTGAACGATCACATATTGTGTTTAGTTGTGATGTCTCTCTGGTCTCCTTTAATCTAGAATAGTTCCCATCTTTTTTGTTTGTTTTTTGTCTTTCAAAACATTGACATTTTAAAAAAGTCAGAACAGTTGTTCTGCCAAATGTCAATCAGTGGATATCCTCATGACTAGGTCTAGGTTAAAAACTTAGCGGGATACCACATTGTTGATTTGTGCCCTTTTCCTATCAGGTGGTATGCCATAAAGAGTTAACTCAGCAGGCTTGATTGCTCAAACTCTGCACCTTCCAAAGAAAGGATTGGACCCTGACCGGCTCCTGGGAGATAACCTCTGAGCCCTTGGAATATCCTGCCTGGAAAGAGTGTTTTTTGAATGCCTTTGACCTTGGGCAATCCGTATCATTTTGATCAGATAATTTATGCTAACAATTTGATTTATGGTGAGTACCTGTTTTTATATGCTGTGTGCCTGTGTGACTGACTCCCAGTAAAACCTTGGACACCGAGGCTTGGGTCAGCTTCTTTGGTTGGCGACGCTTCACACATATTGTCACACATGGTTGCTGAGAGAATTAAGCGCTGTCCGTGTGACTGAGAGAGGACAACCAGAAGCCTTATTCCTGGTTCCTCCTAGATTTGGCTCCATGCTCCTTTTCACTCTGCTGATTTTAATCTCTATCCTTTTGCTATCATAAACCATAACTGCGAGAATCACAGCTTTTTTGAGCTCTGTGAGTCCTTCTAGAGAATGATCAAACCTGAGGGGGGTCTTAATGTTAGTTTGCTTCATTCTTGGTGTTAACTTTGTTCATTTCACTAAGTTCCTCCCAAATTTCTCCAGTATAAAGATATCTTTTCCCTTTGTAATTAGGAAGTATTCTGTAGAGTGATACTTTGAGACTATGAATATTCTGTTCCCCAACAGTCTTTTACATAATAGTTTTAATATATTTTGATGATTCTTATATGAATCAATTATTACTATGGGGGTTATAAAATGGTGATTTTTTGTTCTGTAATAACATGGACTGATAGGTTCTTTTTTGTTAGTCAATTCCTACCATTATTTATTTTGATGCTGAACTTGACCACTATTTGACCAGTGGGACCCCCCTCAATTTGACTCCTGTGTCCCCATCAGTTTTTCAGAACTTCCTTACTTTCTGATACAATGAGATATTCCAAACTTACTTTGTCTTTCCTTGCCCCAGCTTGAAATCAACCATTTCTCCAAGTAGACATTGTTCCTTTTACTTTCCTTGAACATGAGTTCCAGAGTCATGTGTAGCCTGTAGGAGTGATGAATAGAAAGCAGAGTCAAATTAGTCTGCTAGGATGCACGATGACTGCATTGCTTTTGGCCTAAGCAAATAGAAAGATGTAGTTGCCATTTTCGGAGATGGTAAAGCCTAGGAGAAGAGCAGGTTTGGCAAGTAAGATCAGAAGCTTGGTTTTGGACATAAATTTGAGGTACCATTAGATTCCCATGTGGAAATATCACATAGGCAATTGGTTTAAGAAGTCTGGAGTGCAGAATAGAAGTATTGGCTGAAGAAATAAAATTGGGAGTTAGCATATAGCTGGTATGTGAATCCCTGGAACCTAATTTTGACCATCAAGGAAAAGATTGTGTTAGGAAAGTTCTAAGAACTGAGTCCTGGAGCATTCTAAATTTGGGAGATAAGAAACAAAGAAGGAAGATCATACAAGTTTAGAATTGTCATTATTGCCTGGTGAAATTAACGGCTGATTTGGTCTCCATCTCTATCCCTATAGTTTTTCCTTTTCCAGAATATCGTATAAATGGAATCAGTCAATATGTAGTCTTTTGAATCTGGCTTCTTTCACTAAACATAACGCATTTGGGATTCATCCATACTATTTTGTTTATCATATCAATAGATGTTCCTCAAAATTGTTGAACAGTATTTCTTTACATAGATGTGCCATAGTTCATTAATTCAATACCAGTTCATGGACATTTGGTTTATTCCCAGTCTTTAGAGATTATGAATAAAGTTGCCATAAACATTTGTATATTGTTTTGTGTGAAGACAATTTTTATTTGTCTTGGGGTAAATATTGATACTTAGGAGTGGAATTTTGGGGTCACACAGTAAGTATACATTTGACATTATTAGAGACTGCCAAACTTTTAAAAACTGCACAATTTTGCATTTCCACAAGCAACGTATAAGCGTTGCAGCTGCTTTGCATCCTCATCAGCACCTGGTATTGTCAGGTGTTGTTGTCTTGCCATCCACTACTAATAGGTTTGTAGTCATAACCTATCAGTTTCAATTTGCCTTTCCTTAATGACTAATGAAATTGAGCATCTTTCCATGTGCTTATTTGCCTTCTGCTTTTATTTTTTCATCAAGTGGCTGTTCAAATGTTTTGCTCATTTTTTAGTCGTGTTGTTTCCGTATTAGGTTTCAAGAGTTCTTTGTATCTGGATACAACTCTTTTGTCAGATATGTGCTTTGTAAACATTTTACCAAAGTCTGCAGCTTGTCTTTTTATTCTCTTAATGATGTCTTCCAAAGAACAAAACCTTTTTAATTTTGAAAAAGTCCAATTTATCAGTATTTTCTTTTATGGATTAAATACGCTTTTGGCATCATATCTGGAAAACTCTTTGCTTAATCCAAGGTAAAAGCAAGTTTTTCTCCTTTGTTTCTTCCTAAAAGTTATATAGTTTTACTTAGGTCTGTCATCCATTTTGAATTAATTTTATATAAGGTATGAGGTATAAGTTGAGACAGGTTTTTGCACATGGATGTCCAATTGTTCTAATACCATGTGGTGAAAAAGCTATACTTTCTCCGTTGGATTACCTGGACACTTGGTCAAAAGTCAGCTGTTTGTACTTGTATGGGTCTCAAAAAAACCTGCTTATATTTTGACTGTAATTGTTTTGAAACTATAGATCAATTGGGGGATAACGACAGCTTCATATTTAATAAGTCTAACATAGTCAGTGACCTTCCTGCCATCATTTTCATAGTTGCATTCTAATGTTTAAATACCTTTATTGAAGTCTAGAATTTATTTATACTTTTTAAGGTAATTTAGTAGTTGTACATTTTAATCCATACTGAGTTTCTGGAAGGCAAAATCTGTATCCTACTTATCTTTGAATTACAGTATGCTGTAGATTCAAAGCATAGAATAGGACCTCCATAAAAGTTTGTGGATTAAATATTTAAATATGAGACTTTTAAAGGATTCTGATATCTTCAGACATGTAGAGGATTGGGCATATGGAACTTCCATGATACAAGAGGAAGAAACAAGTATTTCTCTTTCTAAAAAGAGCCATAGTAATTGTCCCTGATGCAAGCAGAAGTAAGAGGACAGAAGAAACTGTCCCCCAAATTTTCACCCATCACAAGACTTAGATTCCAGAAATGTCAAGGAAAATTATTTTATAGGTGAGACTCATACAGTGACACATTATACCTAGCTTCCTGTATTTCATTATGCACTTATACAAAAATTTGATCCAAAAATGAGAAACTTCTGCTAGAGCTGGTTAGGTTTGATTGTTTTTTGTCACTTATGAAAATTGTGCATTTTTTGCAAATCAAAACCGCAGTCAGGTATCACCTCACACTGGTCAGAATGGCCATCATCAAAAAGTCTACAAACAACAAATGCTGGAGAGGATGTGGAGAAAAGGGAACCCCTGTACACTGCTGGTGGGAATGTAAATTGGTGCAGCCACTATGAAAAATAGTATGGAGTTTCCTTAAAAAAATAAAAATAGAATACCAAATGATCCAGCAATTCCACTCCTGGGTATATATCCAGAAAAAACAAAAACTCTAATTCAAAAAGTTACATGCACCCAAATAAATAGCGTTCATAGCAGCACTATTTATGATAGGCAAGACATAGAAGCAACCCAAGTGCCCATGAACAGACAATTGGTTTAAGAAGATGTGGTATACATATGTTGTGGTATATATGTATAAAATATTACTCAGCCATAGAAGAGAATGAAATATTGCCATTTGTAGCACATGGGTGGACCTAGAGAATATTGTGCTTAGTGAAATAAGTCAGAGAAAGAAAAATACTATATGATATAACTTACATGTGGATTCTAAACAATAATACAAATGAATCTATATACAAAACAGAAACAGACTCACAGACATAGAAAACAAACTCATGGTTACAAAGGGGAGAGGGAGGTGAGGAGGGACAAATTAGGAGTATGGGATTAACAGATACAAACTACTATACATAAAATAGGTAAGCAACAAAAATATACTGTAGAGCATAGGGAATTATACCCAATATCTTGTAATAACCTATAATAGAATATAATCTACAAGAAAAAAGGAATCATTATGTTGTACACCTGAAATAACACAATACTGTAAATCAACTATATGTCAATTTTTTTAATTATGTAATTTTTAGTTTGGCCCCCATAGTGGACTTTTTTTATTTAGAATTTCGCTTTAGGAGAAAATTCACTGCATGATTAAGTATTTTACCGAAAACCCCCACATTTTGCCTTTGCCTTACTGTTGAATAGTACTATAGCAATCATCATCAATCAATTTTCACATAGCTGTAGTTCAAAGATAAGTGTAAGGGATATGTCATATGCTTTTTGATACACAGATGGTACCAAATTATTTTACCAATAATTATGTGACCACGGTAGCCAAAGGAGTAAAATTCATCATTATTTTTTCCTCTGCTACCATTTGATTTGGTGTGGTTCAAACAAATGATTTTGATGTAAAACTAGAGTGCTCAGATTTCTAATCTTTTAAAGCCTTTTGCTTCCTTCATTTTAATAAGACTCTACTGGCAACCAAAGCAAAAATAAACAAATGGAACTACATCAAACTAAAAAGCTTCTGCATAGCAAAGGAAACCACCAACAAAATGAAAAGGCAATCTACAGAACAGAAAAAAATATTCAAAAATTATATATTTGATAAGGGGTTAATATCCAAAATATATAAAGAACTCATACAACTCAGAAGCAAAAAAACAATCAGATTAAAAAATAGGCAGAAGATCAGAATGAAATACATTTTTCCGAAGAAGACATACAGATGGCCAACAGATACATGAAAAGGTGGTCAACATAACGAATCATCGAGGAAATGCAAATCAAAACCACAATGAGATACCATCTCACACCTGTTAGAATGGCTATTATCAAAAGACAAGAGACAACAAGCGTTGGCAAGGATATGGAGCAAAAGAATCTCTGTGTACTGTTGGTAGGAATGTAGATTGGTGCAGCCACCATGAAAAATAGTATCAAAGTTCCTAAAAACTTTTTCAAAGAACTACCAAATGATCCAGCAATTTAACTTTTTATTCAAAGTGGATATTTATTTGAAGGAAACAAAAACACTAACTCAAAAAGATATCAGCACCCCCATGTTCAATGCAGCATTATTTACAGTAGCCAAGACATGGAAACAACCCAAGTGTCCATCAATGGATGAATGGATGAAGAAGATGTGGCATATTGAGAAATATTAATCAGCCATAAAAAAAGAAGGAAATTCTGCCATTGTGACAACATGGATGGACTTCCAGGGCATTATGCTAAATGAAGTAAGTCAGACAGAGAGAGACAAATACCATATGATCTCATCACTTACATGTGGAATCTAAAAAAAACAAAAACAAAAACAAAAGAACTCATGGAACAGACTGGCATTTTCCAGAGGTGAGGGGATGTGAAATAGGTGAAGATGGTCAAAAGGTACAAACTTCCAGTTATAAAATTTTTAAGATAATAAATAAGGCTCTATCTGTACATTGATTGGTACACAATGAAACACATTTAGGAAACCCCATCTCCATTAGATGGATCAATTAATTGTTCATTTAGAATCATTTAGGAATTGTCTGTATATATAGGAAGTACCTTTCTAAATGACTACTAACTAGTGTCTAGATGAAAATGATAATTTTATTATTCCAGTCGATTGGAAAAGCATTTTAAATTATTCTTTTCCAGCTATACTGGTGGATTTACACAAATTATGTTATTCTCTTTTCAGGCACAATTTGGATCAAAAAGAGACATTTGGGGACTTCCCTGGTGGTGCAGTGGTTAAGAATCCACCTGCCAAAGCGGGGGACATGGGTTCGAGCCCTGGCCTGGGAAGATCCCACATGCCACGGAGCAACTAAGCCCGTGAGCCACAACTACTGAGCCTGCGCTCTAGAGCCTGCGAGCCACAACTCCTGAAGCCCAGACGCCTAGAGCCTGTGCTCTGCAACAAGAGAAGCCACCGCAACGAGAAGCTCGCACACCGCAAGGAAGAGTAGCTCCCACTCACCGCAACTGGAGAAAAAGCCCGCACGAGCAACAAAGACCCAACGCAGCCAAAAATAAATAAAATAAAATAAATAAATAAATTTAAAAAAAGAGAGAGAGACATTTGTCAAGCACTTGGCTGGAGTTAGGGGTGCATGCTCTGATTAAGGAAGCTAGCAAGGCTAAAGGGGCCACATTGGGATCAAAACTATGACCTCATTGACAACAAGTTCCAACTAACCAGCACAGAGATAATAAATACATACTTCTTGGAACTTTGCTTTCTCTCTTCTCCACAAGTGTTTTCTCTGTAGTCACTGAAGGATGAAGACATTTTATTCTCTCTAAACTTCCAGCAGAACCCTTTGTGCCAGGGATAGCACATTCCATCTTTCTGTGTACTACTACCAGTAAACAATGAAATGACCATAATAGAGTCTAAGTATTTGTTGCCTCATGAAAGGAATTTAGAAGAGTCCTTGGATGAAAAATCACCACACAGAGTAGAGTGGTAGTATTGTACTATTGTGCAGAGTATTATTACACCGAAGATTATGAACCATACATACTTTGCTGAGAGTCTTTTGTGGGCCAAATTCATGTCCTCAAAATAGACACGGCATTTTAGATAATGTAAATTTATGGATATGGTAGATTTTTCTCCTAGAAAATGAATACATCTTTTATACAATTTCCAGGTTAAAGGATAATGAAACTGTGGAAGCAAAGTTCTAAAATACTCATTATTTTTACACATCAAGTTGTTTTCGGAGATGGTAAAATCTGTTCTTTAAAATTATTTCTATTTCAGATGAATCATTTGGTAAACAAGCTCACATAAAAGGTGAGGGAACAGAAAAAGAAGGGGAAAGAGGACAAAAATTGATAATTTATCAGCATGTGGTTGTATCACACTTTAGAAGGCCAAGAGCAGAAGTTCATTCAGTCTTAAGGACAAAGGAGGTTAACTGTAAGGACATGGATGGTTTAAGATTGTTAAGCCATTTCATAACAGACAGTTCTAGGACTGGTCACACCAGTGTCCACATGGTCTTTCTCTCTCTTTCTTCTGGTGTCCCTCTTCTCTCAGCTTCAAACTTTCAAGTAGGGTACGTGTGGTTGTATTGTTTAATTCATCAGTGTGGAGTCTATCTATTGGGTAGATTCTGATTCAGGTGCCCATTCCTGACAAAAGCATTTAGGTTTAGCTTCTTTTTTTTAAGAGGCAATAGGTAAATCAACTATACTCCAATTAAAAAAAAAGAAGAGGCAATAGGAGACAGTAGAAAGTCTGTGTCGTATCACTTAGTACAGGCCCCACTTTCTTAAAAACAAAAAATAGCCCACCACAGAAATCAAAATTGCACAGTATACCCAACATTTATGGCAAGGGAAGAAATGTATGCATATGATTGAATACAAAAAGGGATGATGTGAAACAAAACCTGTTTTTAAAAGTGGTAAGATTATAATGACTTCCCCCACCCTCAGTTTTTGCCAATATTGTTTTCTAGTGCTTTGACTAATTTAAGAACGTTTTAAAAATATTTAGAACAATAAGTATCATTTAACAATACCTATATGTTTTTTTAAACTGATTATCTCCAGCTTTTTTACCTTTGAAATCATTTTAAACTCAAGCAGTAGAGTCAGATTAAATCTAGGAAGTGTGTAAAAGATGAGATTAATTAACATTCTAATTCAAGATGAGTCAATAGTCATTCCAGTCAGTTTTATCATGCACATGAAGAATTCATTACTTGCAAGTGTTACAAGTACTTTAAAAAATAAAATTCCAGATATATTTGTGTCCTTCCCACACAAGCTTTTAAAATATTTGCCCATCCCTCTACACAGCTGTAATCATGTGCCTGTTAAACTTTTTGTAAAATAGATCAAAATATAAAAAGCAGACTGAAACATTAAGAAAGTATAGCTTTGAGGGTGAGGAAGTGGGGTATGATTAATTATTTGTAGCAGGTGGGTATATTATATCAAGTATAACATATGCCCAGCCTTTTATGACCAACTTTAACAGATATGAGTTTAAAATTAGAAATAACTGTAGAAATCTCCAAGGAATTTTTAATAATCTAATCAGCTGGTTAACAGAGCTTTTGCTTTATTATCAGTGATGCTTGAGTTTTTCAGATCCCAAACAAAGGACCAGTATTAGCTTTCATAGCCAGCAGATATATTTGTAAGTATTTAAGATGATGGATCAGTTGGAATATATATTTATCAGAGTGCCTAATTACAATGATCTCTCAGCAATTTAACAGTTGCCATTGATGTTTCTAGTAAAATTCTTATGTAAGTTATAAGAAATTAGTTCCTTAATCATCTGGTAGATATGCTTGGACTATACTCTAGAATTCTGATTAGTATTTTTAACTGATTCGTAATAAGGAAGTAATGCTCTTACCAAGTATGTTTGTTTGTTTGTTTTGGCCGGACCTCGTGGCATGTAGGATCTTAGTTCCCCGACCAGGGGACCAGGGATGGAAACTGTGACCCTTGCAGTGGAAGCCCGGAATTCCCACCAAGTATGTTTAATCAAGTGGAAATTGTCTGCCACCTGGGGGATTCATGGAAACATTGCAAGTGGCAAAATTCATAGTAATAAAGTATTACAACATATGTATCAACAGTATTATATTTACATAATTGTGGCCAATGAGGTTGTGGCAAAATGAAGAAACTTGTATCCTGAATGTCAAGTGATGAAAATGTCTGAAAGAAAGGAGTGATCAGCTCTGTCAAGTATTGCTGATAGACCAAATAAGATGAAGAGGACAGAAGGCTGAACACTGAATTTGGCAAGTGGGAGGTCATGGGTGTTTCTGGATGTTTTATGGTTCTTCTTGCTATTGTCAGTATGTCTTTTCATTTATGACATTTTTTTGGCCGCCACATGTCTTTCGGGACCTTAGTCCCCCCACCAGGGATTGAACAGGTGCCCCCTGCGGTGGAAGCAGAGAGTCCTAACCATTGGACTGCCAGGGAATTCCCTTTGACATTTTCTAATCCATTACTGATGGAGTATAGGAAACTATTAATTTCTGTAAGTTGATTTTTTATTGGGCCACCTTACTGGATTTTATTATTATTTCTAATAATTTATCAATTGATTTACTTGCATATTCTAGGTAGAAAATCATATTTATGAAAATATCAACAGATTTGTCTTACTTTCCAACATTTATACTTTATTTGGCATTAAGTGGCATATCTGTAATTTTAAATGATTTGCTGTAGATTTCTGGGAAATATTCTTTATCTAATGTGGAAATGTTCTTCTACTCCTAGTTTGTTAGAGACTTTCCTTTTCTCAAATCATTAATGTGTGTGGAATTTTCAAATAATCAAATAATTTTTAACAAATATCAGATAATAATGATTTTCTTTTTCAATTGTTAATATGACAATATTCATTAATAGATTTGCTAATGTTAATTTATGCTTATGGATAAATCTAACTATCCAGTATTTTATATTTTCTTTTAAGCTCCATCTGTTTTCAATTTGTTTTTGTTTGTTTTCTTTTTCTTTTTTTTTTTGCTAATTTTGATTTTTTATTTTTCCTATTTTGTTTACAAGTAAAATTGGCCTTAGGATTTGTTATAAGCGCCAACTATGTACAATTTTGGTATCAGAATTATTTTTAGCTCTAAAATGATGTTGGGAGTCAATGAAATGTTTGAACTAAATAAATCTAAAAGTGTTAAACAACAACTATCATACAGGACAAATTCCCAAGCTCTAGTTGATTTACACATTTCAAGCAATAGCTAAAACAAAACTTTGATGGACTGCTTCTCAATTCATTCAAAAGTACTCTACTAGAGAGTAGATATAATCTAGCAGAAGAGAGAACATATGAATGCAAATATAACACAAGGCAATATGGAGAAGTGTTATAAGGATTTTAGAAGTGGAGATAGTTTCTGGCTCAGTTGATCTGTTAAGGTATCGTGTAAGAATGCCTGATAGAGGGCAAGTACATGCAACTTATATCACAGAAGACTGATCTCCCTTCTACATTAAGAGCTCCTAGAAATCGAAAAGAAAGGAATGAGCACCCAATATAATAATGGGCAAATGCCAGGAATAGAGTTCACAGGAAAGTACAAATGGTCTTTAACAAAAGAAAATTTTCTCAACTCCACATATAATAAAAGTAATGCAAAACAAATCTTTACTGTGATACCACATTTCACTTATCAGATTGGCATAAATACAAAGGTTTGACAACATACTCTATGGCAGGACTGTGGGGAAATGAGCACTCAGATATGGCAGTAAGAGTGGAAAATGGTACAAGGTAACAACATTAGAAATATCTGTGGAATCTAGAAAAATGGTACAGATGAACCTGTTTGCAGGGCAGGAACAGGAAACAGACATTGAGAACGGATGTGTGGACACGGGGGGGAAGGGGGGTGGTGGGATGAATTGGGAGATTAGGATTGATATATATACACTACCATGTGTAAAACAGATAGCTAGTGGGAACCTGCAGTATAGCACAGGGAGCTCAGCTCAGTGCTCTGTGATGACCTAGATGGGTGGGATGGGGGTAGGGTGGGAGGGAGGCTCAAGAGGGAGGGGATATATGTATACATATAGCTGATTCACTTCATTATACAGCAGAAACTAACACAACATTGTAAAGCAACTCTACTCCAATAAAAAAAAAAAAGAAATGTCTACCTAAACGACAAATGTATTTACCCTTTGACTCAACAATCCCATTTCTTAGAATCTATGCTGAAGATACCTCTACAAACAGAAACAATATATGCACATTTTTATTCATTGTAGCATTATTTGTAATAGCAAAAGATCGGAACAACTCTCCTGCCTATCAATAGGGAAGTAGTTGAACAAACTATGGTACTTCCATACTATAGAGTGCTATGCAATTGTAAAAATGAGTGAAGATCTCTGTGTATTAATGTGGAGAGATCTCTGGATTACCTATAATACAAATGATAAATGCAAAGTGCAAAACTGTGAAATAAAGAGGGGAGGGATAAGGATATATGCACATACACATATTTCTGCTATAATGTAATGTGTACTTTTCTAAAAAGACTTGGCCTTCTGAAAAGCTGCATGCTTAAACTAAGAGGATTTATGTGGAAAAAAATAGGGTTAAGAGCAGACCATTAAAAATTTATGTCACTTTGTAACCAAGCACAAATAAAAATAATAATTGATACCTTGGACAAAAACCTGGATCACTCAGACAGGCAGCCTGAGGTGACTGGAGGCTGCCAGGATCAATATTTAAAATTTATAAAAACAAGGGGTACAGCTAGGCCTTTCAGTCAACCCTCCTCCCCCACAGCAGGCTCTCTTGAAGGAGTCTGTCTAGTCCTCCAAGAAGCAGAAACTAAAACATGATTAAATAAATGTTCAAGGATTTTATTAGGCAAGTCACCAGTGAGAGAAAAGGGAAAGGAGCCAGGGAAGGCTGGGTGGATCATCAGACTACAATGCAAGTCTGACTCCAGGTGAAAGACAGATGAAAGTAGCATCCTAGACTATCATGCAGCCAAAGAAATATTTAATAAGCTGTTGGAAAGTCCTCAAGCCAAAATCAGTCATCAAGGGGTTCTGGTTTTCCAGGAAAGGGCCTGCCTTCGTATCCCTAACACACTCAGTCCTTGGCTGGGAGCAGCTCATGAAAAGCATAGCCTCAGAGAAAACACAGGCAATGCATTTCAGCAGCTGGGACCCTTGGTCAATGAAGCTCACTGCAGCTGCACATCTCTCAGGCCCATACTCACTGGGCCAGCTCAAGGACGTCTGAGTGGTGCATTTACATAGTCTCCAATACCATCATACAAAGGGAAAGCTGGTCATCAGCAAGAATGACATCAACATAGTAAGAAAAATGATACAGAGAGAATCCTGGGACTAAGCCCTTGATGCCACTTCTTCCTAAAATCCAAATTTCCCTGCTTTTTCACATAATTTGGCTGTTCAAATTTTCCATGGTGAGCCAATAAATTCCTTTCCTTACTTAAAAAAATAATAAAATAAAATAAAATATATAAAAACAGTAGAGTGAAAATACCAGCAACATTTTAATTGAATCAAGGCTAGTGTGTGCTGAGACTATCCAGATTGAAGGGGAGCTCTGAGCAAATGGGGCTTTCATTAAGGTAGGCCTAGAAGGTACTGTGTGTTGCTATGGGAGTTTCTAGACCTTTCAGGGTGCCCACAAGATCAAAATATATCATAATAATGGTTAAGTCATTTTTCACTCTTGTTCTCTGATGAGTATGCAGGGGAGTTTTCCAGAGGCTACATGACATGTAAGCGTATTAAAGTCAGAAGCAGTTTGAGAATCCAGCTGTTTCTATTAAACCAGAGAGTAAAGAGATTTGCAAAATGCCATTCTTCTCACTAATTTTTTGTTTTGGAAAATGTAGTCATTTTTTATATGTATGTTATTCATGTTAACTTGTAATGACATCATTATATTTAATTTACTTAATAAATAAATGTTGATATTTTATCAGTTTTAATTTCTATATAGCCCTCAATAATTTTTAAGAGTTTATAATGCTCTTGAGACCAACAAGTCTAAGAACCTCTAACAGAAACACTTTAGACTTCCTTCATTACAGTGATGAACAGTAGTAATATTGTTATTAATATTTGGAAATATTTTCTTTACATTTCTCAAGGATTTTAGATCCTGGCTCTTGGTTTCTCTCATCAGTACCACTCTGTTCATTTCAATGTATGCCTAGACAAACCTTCCCACACCAACACTTTTCAATTTTTTGAGCACACCTCCAATGATCTTGTCCTCAGCCATTCACGTCTATGGTCACACCCTAGATCTTGTCATTATGGAAAACTGCAGATCCTCTATACTCTCATTTTTCTGCATTCCAGTTCTCTGATCACCACCTTCTATCTTTTTATTTATTTATTTGGCTGCGTTGGTTCTTCATTGCTGTGCGCAGGCTATCTCTAGTTGTGGCGAGTGCGGGCTACTCTTCATTGCAGCGCACGGGCTTCTCATTGTGGTGGCTTCTCTTTTTGCGAAGCACGGGCTCTAGGTGAGTGGCCTTCAGTACTTGTGGCACACAGGCTTGGTTGCTCCGCAGCATGTGGGATCTTCCCAGACCAGGGATTGAACCCGTGTCCCCTGCATTGGCGGACGGATTCTTAACCACTGTGCCACCAGGGAAGTCCCACCTATGTTTTAAGCTCAGTCCTTCTAGAGATCCTTTATTTAATTAATTTATTTATTTATGGCCGCTCTGAATGTCGGCAGTGAAAGTTCAGAGTCCTAACCACTGGACTGCCAGGGAGTTCCCATCCTAGAGACTCTTTAATGCCACCATAGGTCCTCAAATCTGGTGATGCTACTGTTGCTCAACTCTTGGTGCCCTCATTTCTCCTCCTTACACAGCTTAATCTCCATGGTCAATCATTGCAAACACTCCTTGCATGAAACTTCAATGTTTCTCCCTTTTGGTCGCTTACGCTCATTTGACAAAACCACACCTCTGGTTAAATGCAACACCCCCTACCCCCGTCCACTCCCCCCAGTCCCATCCCCTGCCAATCCACATATGAAATTGTGCAGCTGAACCTAGGCTGAAGCAAAACATAAAACCAAGCTGACTGGTCCATTTTAATTCCATGACCAGAAACCTCAACTGGACTCTATGTTTTGTCTCTCAATCTTACTATGTTTCCCTAGTCAACTCACCCTCATCCCCTCCCATATTACCTTAATTTTTTTTTTTTTTTTTTTGGCTGCATCGGGTCTTAGTTGCAGCACTTAGTTGCCCCGTGGCATGTGGGATCTTAGTTCCCTCACCAGGGGTGGAACTCACATCCCCTGGATTGGAAGGTGGATTCTTTACCACTGGACCACCAAGGAAGTCCTCCCATGTTATCTTCTCATACCTTCTCTTCCCTCCTCAAGCCCCCAAATCCTCACCCTCAAAACTTATTTTCAACTGGTGATCTTGCTTCCTACTTCACAAGAAAATGGAAGTAATCACAAAGGAACGTCCAAAGACTCAACAACACACCTAACCATGTTCCAGCATCTTTACTCATGTACTCGTCTGTCTGTTGAATCGTTCAGGCTTCTATCTCCAGCCAATTCCTCCTCCATTTGTGTGTGACATTCAGAATCCTTCTGCCTATCTTCCTCCAGCAACTCTGTTTTACCTCTTAAGTTTTACTTGATACTGTATCATTCCTGCCAATATATAATTTTGCTGTTCTCTCTCCCACTTTATTTTTTTAAATATTTATTTATTTATTTGGTTGCCCTGGGCCTCAGTTGTGGCACGCGGGCTCCTTAGTTGTGGCATGAGTGTGGGATCTAGTTTCCTGACCAGGGATCGAACCCAGGCCCTCTGCATTGGCAGGTGGATTCTTTTTTTTTTTTTTTGCGGTACGCGGGCCCCTCACTGTTGTGGCCTCTCCCGTTGCAGAGCACAGGCTCCGGACGCGCAGGCTCAGTGGCCATGGCTCACGGGCCCAGCCGCTCTGCGGCATGTGGGATCTTCCCGGACCGGGGCACAAACCCGTGTCCCCTGCATCGGCAGGCGGACTCTCAACCACTGCGCCACCAGGGAAGCCTGGCAGGTGGATTCTTAACCACTGTACCACCAGGGAAGTCCCTCTCTCCCACTTTTTTTTAAATAAATTTATTTCATTTTATTTTATTTATTTTTGGCTGTATTGGATCTTCGTTACTGCGCTCAGGCTTTCTCCAGTTGCAGTGAGCGGGGGCTACTTTTGTTGTGGTGCACAGGCCCTAGGCACATGGGCTTCAGTAGTTGTGGCTTGCAGGCTCTAGGGTGCAGGCTCAGTAGCTGTGGTGCACAAGCTTAGTTGTTCCGCGACATGTGGGATCTTCCTGGACCAGGGATCAAACCCGTGTCCCCTGCATTGGCAGGCGGATTCTTAACCACTGCGCCACCAGGGAAGGCCTCTCCCACTTTATAAACAAACATTTCTCTTGGTACAAACTCCCAGTTATAAGACAAATAAGTCCTGGGGACGTAATGTACAGCATGATGACTATAGTTAACAATACTGTATTTGAAAGTTGCTAAGAGAATAGATTTTTAAAGTTCTTATCACAAGAAAAAAATAATTGTAACTGCATGTGGTGATGAAAGTTACCTAGACTTACTGTGGTGATCATTTCACAATATATACATATATATCAAATCACAATGTTGTACACCTAAAACTAATACAACGTTATATGTCCATTATATCTCAATAAATTAAAAATGAAGTGTCTGGAAGAAATATGCCTTTGGCTACCTATCTTGGTCTCAAAATCTAGAGCAATAGAAGATTGATAAATTCTACTACATAACAATTCAAAAAAAATATTTTACATGACAAAAAAAGAAACAAACTTCCTGTCACCCCCCACCAAAAAAAACCCCATAAGCACAATTAAAAGATAAATGAGGGGACTTCCCTGGTGGCTCAGTGGTTAAGAATTCTCCTGCCAACGCAGAGGACACGGGTTTGATCCCTGGTCTGGGAAGATCCCACATACTGCAGAGCAACTAAGCCCGTGCTCCACAACTACTTAGCGTGCGCTCTAGAGCCCAGGAGCCACAACTAGTGAGCCCAGGCACCTAGAGCCATGCTCTGCAACCAGAGGAGCCACGACAATGAGAAGCCCGTGCATCGTAACAAAGAGTACCCCCTCCTCACCACTGCTAGAGAGAGCCCGAGTGCAGCAACGAAGACCCAACGCAGCCAAAAATTAAAAAATTTAAAAAGGTAAATGAGGGCTTCCCTGGTGGCACAGTGGTTGAGAGTCCGCCTGCCAATGCAGGGGACACGGGTTCGTGCCCTGGTTTGGGAAGATCCCACATGCCGCGGAGCGGCTGGGCCTGTAAGCCATGGCCGCTGAGCCTGAGCGTCCGGAGCCTGTGCTCCGCAATGGGAGAGGCCACAACGGTGAGAGGCCCACGTACCGCAAAAAAAAAAAAACGATAAATGAGAAATGGGGATGAAATATTTGCAACCTATATAACACTCAAAGAGTTAATCCCTATGATATGAGAGGATTCTTAAAAATCAAGACAATGAAGACCAAAAATACAATAGAAAAATGGGCAAAAGACATGAATAGGCAGTTCAGAGTAAAAGAAAATGATCCTTATACATATGAAAAGATCATAGCCTCACTTGTAATTAATAGCAATATGAATAAAACTATACTGAGATACCACTTGTTGAAGGAGCTGCGGGAAAGATAAATACACTGATTTTAGGAGTGCAAAGTGGCACAATTCCCATGAAGGGAAGATCTGATAAAATTTCACATCTATTTACTCTTTGATTCAGCAATTCCACTTTTACAAATGTACCCTTAAGATACATATACATAAATATAAAACAACATATGCACAAGATTATTTGCTGAAGCATTTGTATAGCCAAAGATAGGAAACAACACAGATATCCATCAACAGGGTTGGGTAAACTCATGGTACATCCACACCGTGGAGTACTATGCAAATGTTAAAAAAAGAATGATGAAAATCTCTATTTTCATCATTTTCTCCCTACTTTAATGGTAGGGAGTGACCTCTACAATGTACCAAATGAAAAAAGCAAGTGTAGAATAGTGTGCCCTTTGTGTAAGAAGTATGGTGAAATGCATGCATTGTGAATTTTTGCAAAAAGAAATACTAGAAAGATTAAACTGAAAACCAATAAAAATGTTTATCTCTAAAAGATGGGAATGGAATTAGGTGGGTGGAGGGGGTAGAGATTGAGGTGAAACTTCTCTGATTATAACTCTGTAGAAGTTTTGATTCTTGAGCCATGTAATAGGGTTTTTACATTTTCAAATAAAATTACATCTTAGAAAAACAAACATTAAAATTGAAAACAAATGCAAACAATTGAACCTAACTATATATTGAATTGCTCACATAAACTCAGAGAGGTAAGAATTATTTCAAGTAACTTTTTTTGTGTGTGTATGTGTGTGTGGTACGCGGGCCTCTCACTGTTGTGGCCTCTCCCGTTGCGGAGCACAGGCTCCAGACGCGCAGGCTCAGTGGCCATGGCTCACGGACCCAGCCGCTCCGCGGCACGTGGGATCTTCTTGGACTGGGGCACGAACCTGTGTCCCCTGCATTGTTAGGCGGACTCTCAACCACTGTGCCACCAGGGAAGCCCTCAAATAACTTTTGCACAAGGCTTTCTGACACCACCCTTAATGTGACATAATCTAAGGACAAAAGAACTTTAAAGAAATCTTAAACCTCACTCAGCAAATGTATTGTTTTTGATATTTTAGTACTGGTATTTTTAATTTAGAAACTTTAAATATATTTTGTAGGAACCAAGATTTTCAGTGTAAGAGAAAAGAGAGACAAATGTAAAATCAATAAAGAAAAAAACCAGTCATGTTAAATTTGAATTGGGAAATCCATGTATGAACTCATAATTAGAAAAATACATTTCCTATAGCTGAACACTGAAAAGGCCTAGAAGCAATGACACCCAGTAGCAGAGAGAACATCTATTGCCCGCATCTTAGTCCTAATTTCTATTCCCAAATTGAAGGAACCAGAGTAACCTTGGAGCAATGACTGAGTCCAAGTCTGTGATAGGGAAGGTACGTAAGTGATCCTGGGACATCTTGTGCCAGTAGGCCAGGAAGTTGTCCAAGACTATTGTTACCATGTCAAAAAGACATAGTATCCATTCATCCAGGGAAGGGACCTGTACTGGCTGAAAAAGAATAATGATTGCAATCGACCGAAACAACTTAAATCTTAAAAAACTCGTGAATCCACATGATACTTAAAAAGCGAATAGGCCAAAAAATATATATATCATTTTCCACTACTTGAAGTAGATATTAAATCAAACCCTTTACTTTGAAAATTGGTCATTATAGGGAAAAAAGTAAGCATTTATCCTGTTTTTTTAAGGTTAATGAGGAAGAGTTCTTTTTCACAGAAGAAATTTCTGTTTATGTAGGAATTAGAGGATTATTTAATCACCAGATATTTCATTATTAGTTCAGGAAAGATTTATCAGTAAATGACCAAACCATGGTGAAAATTTGTTGGGGAACAGGAAATTGGCATGGTACCAAAGCCTTACTCTGCAACTACTTAACTACTAAGGATGAAATATACCTAAAAAAGAGATGTAATAGTCACCACCTTAACCAAGTGGTCAAACTTGAAATCAAACTAGTAATTTGATGTATCTCCTGGTATAATACAAAACGAAAAACATATCTATATTATGACATATTCTTGCCAAAATGTGTAACCCGAATCTAATCACTATTTTAGCATACATTTTAGTTTAGGAAACATGGGAAAGAGGAACATATTAAATGATACTACAAGAAAACAATCAGATATATCCAGAATATGAACTATTCCTAGGGACAACTGGTGAACTCTCTTAAAAAATTCATAAAAAATAAAAAGATGGGCAATAACTAGAGATATAACAACTAAATGCAATGCTTGAAATTTGATTGGATCCTGATTTGTAAAAACCTCCTATAAAGACATTTTTGGGCTACTTGGGAAAATTTGAATATGGACTGAATAGTAAATTATACAAGGAAATAATTGTTAATTTTCTTACGTGTGATATGTATTGTAGATATAAAGGAAATTTCTGAGATATTCTCAGAAAACACAAGCTGATTTATTTTGGGATGAAGTGTCACGATGTCTGTGATTTACTTGAAAATTATTTTGCAAAAAACCAAACTATATATGTAAATACATACATATAAAGCTAACATGCCAAAATGTTAGCCATTGGATCAAGATGATGGGTATACAGGTATTCTTTGTATTGTTCTTTGAACTTTTATCTCTTTAAAGCTTTTCATTAAAAACATTGGGAAAAGATATTGGCATTTGAGTCAAACTTTGAAGAAGAGAATGTGAATACTATTCTTTTTTTTTTTTGCGGTACGCGGGCCTCTCACCGTTGTGGCCTCTCCCACTGCAGAGCACAGGCCCCGGACGTGCAGGTTCAGTGGCCATGGCTCACAGGCCTAGCCACTGTGCGGCATGTGGGATCTTTGTGGACCGGGGCACGAACCTGTGTCCCCTGCATCGGCAGGCAGACTCTCAACCACTGCGCCACCAGGGAAGGCCTAGAATGTGAATACTATTCTTAAAGACATGTTCTTACACTAGTTCATTTAAGACAAACTTAGAAAACAGAAAAAAAAAATTATGTGACACAGAGATAACTACTTTTAATGTTTTGAGGCACTATATATATATATATATATATATATATATACACACACACAGTCATCCATGGGTATCCCCAATGGATTGGTTCTAGGACCCACCTTCCTGCCCCCTACAGATACCAAAATCTGTGGATGCTCAAAGTGCTTTACATGTATAAAATGTTGTAGTATTTGCATTTAACTTATGACCATCTTTTAAATCCCTTCCAGATTACTTATAATACCTAATACAATGTAAATGCTGTGTAAGTCATTGCAAATACAATGTAAATCCTATGTAAATCGTTGGGAGCAGCAGCAAATTCAATTTTTGCTCTTTGGAACTTTCTGTATTTAAAAAAAATTTTTTTTCAATCGATGGTTAGTTGACTCTGAGGATGCAGGATCCACGGATATGGAGGATGGACTGCGTATATTTACATATATATATACATACACTGTACATCCTATATAATGTACACTATTTTTGTATTCTGTTTCTTCACTTTACAACATCATGTATGTCTTTCTGTCAGTAACTGTACATTAGCATCAGTTTACTAGCTACATGACATTCCATTGTAGAGATGTCTTATGATGTACAGTAGTCTCTGCTGCCCTCCACCACCACCCCCGCCCCCCGGCTCCCCACCATCCACAGTTTCAGTTACCTGCGATCAATCTTGGTCTGAAAATATTAAATGGAAAATTCCAGAAATAAACAATTCTTAAATTTTAAGCTGTGTATCGTTCTGAGTAGTGTGATGAAATCTGGTGCCACTTAGCCGTCTTGGTTATCAGCTTGACTGTGGAGGTATCTCAGTGCTTGTGTTAAGTTAACCCTTATTTTACTTAGTAATGGCCCCAAAATGCCACAGTAGTTAGGCTGGCAATTTGGATATGCCAAAGAGAAACTGTAAAGTGCTTTCTTTAAGTAAAAATGTGAAAGTTCTTGCTTTATCAAGGAAAGGAAAAAAATCATGTTCTGAGGTTGCTAAGGTCCATGGAAGAACAAATCCTGTACCTGTGAAATGGTGAAGAAGGAAAAATAAATTCATGCTACTTTTGCTGTTGCACCTCAAATTACAAAGGTTATGGCCATAGTACGTGGTAACTGCTTAGCTAAGGTGGAAAAGGCATTAACTTTGTACAATTAGATATTCTGCGAGAGATAAAGCGCACGTGCACAAAAGAGCACAATTCACGTAACTTTTACCAGTTTGTTGTTATAATTGTTCTATTTTATTATTGTTGTTAATCTTCTATTGTTCATAATTTATAAATTAAACTATGATAACATAGGTATGTACAGGAAAAAATAGTATATATAGGGTTTGGTACTACCCCCTGTTTCAGGCATCCACTGGGGGTCTTGGAACATAGGATAAGGGAGCTACAGAGGATAAGAGAGAGGGAGGGATTACAGTGTTTAACTAGTCCTCTATTGTTGGATGGTGCAATAAACATCTGTAATATACACCCTTTGCTCATGTGTCTGATTTCTTGGAAGTGTAAGAATTCAGGCTGTAAAATGTAAAATAGATAGCTAGTGGGAAGGAGCCACACAGCACAGGGAGATAAGCTCAGTGCTTTGTGACCACCTAAAGGGGTGGGAAGGACACATAAGAGGAGGAGATACGGGGGATATATGTTTATGTATAGCTGATTCACTTTGTTATACAGCAGAAACTAACACACCATTGTAAAGCAATTATACTCCAATAAAGATGTTAAACAACAAAAAAAAGAATTCAGGCTGTGGAAAGGGCAGAGGTGGAAATATGAGCAGAGGCATGGGAGACTGAAAAGAATAAGGAGTGTATGGGAAAGGCTGAATAGTTTACTTTGGACCATTGCCCACTGTAGACGATAGGGTGTTATAAGTCTTATGATGATGCTTGAAGGTAAAAGAGTTTGAGAAGACCTGCTCTCACTTAATCTTGGACTATGCCAAGTACAGTTCCAAGCACTTTTACATGTATAACTTATTTAAATTGCAGGTACTGGGAATTCCCTGGCGGTCCCGTGGTTAGGACCCCACACTTACACTGCTGAGAGTGCAGGTTTCATCCTTGATGGGGGAACTCAGATCCTGCAAGCCTCGCGAAGCGGTAAGAAAAAAGCAGGTATTGGGCTTCCCTGGTGGCGGAGTGGTTGAGAGTCTGCCTGCTGATGCAGAGGACACGGGTTCGTGCCCTGGTCCGAGAAGATCCCACATGCCGCGGAGCGGCTAGGCCCGTGAGCCATGGCCGCTGAGCCTGCGAGTCCGGAGCCTGTGCTCCGCAACGGGAGAGGCCACAACAGTGAGAGGCCCGCGTACAGCAAAAAAAAAAAAGCAGGTATTATTATTACTCGTAATTATAGGCAAGGAAACTGAGGCATAGAGATGTTTAATTGCCCACGGTTACCCATCTAGCGAGAGATGACGCCAGGTTTCAAATGAATGCAGGCTGGCTCCAGAGCCGAAGCGCTATTATCAAGAACCATGGTGGGATGCTGAGCTTAAAACCTGGGCCTTACTCACTTCAAACCTTAGACACATGAGTAAACGGTGACGGATAAATTAAGATGGACTTGATCTGTCCCTTTAATACCGCAAAAGCGTGAAGAGCATTAGCTGAGACCATAGAAAACTTCATAGATTCCTTATCTCCAAAATATAGGAAGCATTTAACACTTAGCATTGCTCAATAGATGGCCAGCTTGCCTGAACTGAACCGATTTGCAGACTTCAACAGTGAAGAGGCGCGCTCCACAGCTTGATAATTAAATTCCAAAAGGCGCGCGAGCCTCCGTGGAAAACAGTTTCCCGCCTCCCAGCCGGTTGCAGCTCGCTCAGCAACAGCCTCTCTACTCGAAGGCCGTGACGTCCCGCGCTTGCATTGGGCCCGCCCCCTGGGATCTTTCTGCTTCTGCGCGGTTGAGTAATCGATGATTTTGCTCTCTTAACTCCGCCCTCTGCCCCGGAAGTTAATGCAGAAGCCACACACCCCTCCTTGGCCGGCCCGGGCGCAGCCATTTTAATTCATATCTGAGTGGGCGGTGGCGGTTCTTGTTGGCGGTCTGGCTCCGCAGGGCAGGGGGCAATTTTAGTTGTTTGGGGGTGGTTTTTAGTTTAATTTTTCTTTTGTAGCTTGGCATCGCGGGCCAGTTCGCACGTTCTAGTCGTCTGAGGCCATGTCAGGAGACGGAGCCACGGAGCAGGTGAGGAAGGAGAGTGGTGGGGCCTCGTGGCGACCTCTTCTCTCTCCGTCTCTGTTCGTCCGAGTTCTCCAGCCATGTTCGCTGAGGAGAAATCAAGGGTCTAATGAACCCGAAAGACAGGGTTCAGAAGTACGGTGGTAATGGGGAGCAAGATCTGACTGAGATTTAAAACTTTTTTGGCTTCTCTGTCTTAGGCGTTAAGATGAACAAATATTTGATTTAGACAATAGCCGGGAAGCTACTTCGTCCTGTTTAGATTCATGGGACTTCTCCGGTGAGAGTCCTTCCTTTAATACCATTTTGGTGTTAAGGGGTTAGGAATTGATTGTTTTAACGTGTACTCGCTGTTTTCGAAGAACTTGACAGTGTTCCCTTCACCGCCTTTCCGATATATACTGTACCCAGAAAAAGGTTTGAGAAGTAATTTAAGATGAAACTAACCTGGAGAAATAGACTTTTGCATGAGCGAATGAAGAAGGAAGCAGTTTAGGAGTAAGAGCATCGTTATGCTAAGATTTGGGAATTTTGTGGCTTTCTCCTGCTCCTTCCCTTTCTTCTATCAGCATTTCATTTTCATTTTTCCAACGAAACAAGTAATTGTAGAATTTGATAAATCGGAAATGAGAAGTATGTTTGGGCCACTGTAAGTAAAAGCATCTGTTTTTTAGTACTGGATATGTGATATCTAAGTATTTTAAAATTCAGATTCTTAATTAAATGATTTGTTTCTTTTGCTCATTATTCAGAATTTTGTAGGAGAGTATTTACCTTTGAGTTTGAAAGAGGAAACTGGTGTTTTATGGAAGCTGTCAATTTTTCGTTTCAAGTCTGGTATGTTTAGGTAAATAGTTTTTAAAATGGAGGCTAGCTAGACTGCAGTCTCAATTTCCTGAAATTTCCCATTGCCATAGCAACGAAATACACTTAGGTTTTCGTTTTTGAAGTCCCCAGCTTTTAACGTGGGGGCTGTTCTTGGAGGTTGACAGAGATGAGGCAGAACTGGCGTGTTCCTATTGAATATGGTGACTGTAAATTTTATTATGTCGGGAAAGTTTGGCTAAACTGAATTTTGTGTTTGCTCGTCGACTGATTTCAGTCCTGAAATTTTCACAGTATTTACATTTTACATGCTGTTAGAATGCCCAAGAATGCCAAGTCTTAAAATCGTTATGTCAAGTCTGTTTTTGTATACCTACCCTTTTTCTGGGCTCATGTTTTGTCACCTGAAAGTAGAGGAGGAGTAATGTACTGAGGTGTTCATTGAAAGCTTCCCGAATTCATTGTTAATTTTTAAATTTATCTAAAATTGTAAACACACTGAAATGTTGCCATGACCTTTCATTTCAGAACTGTGGTGTTTTAAGTGGGAGAGAAGGTGGTAAAAATTTAAAGAAAAAAATTTCACCCAAAAGTTTTTATGTGTAAAGTTTAGGACAAGGAAAAGTGCAGTGAACAACTGCAGTACAGTTCTTCACCTAGAATCGACAGTTGTTGAGTGTTTTGCCATATTTGCTTTATCTCCTTGTATATATTTATTTGAAAGTAAGTGACATATTCAGCCCCCCTTATTTCAGCATTCTCTTATACAGTATAAGGCATTATTGCTGTTATATAACCATTATACCATTTCCCACCTAAGAAAATTAATAGCAGTACCGTATCATTACTAAAAGTAAGTCCTAAGAATGTGATTCATAGGGTTTTATTATTTTAAAAATCAGAATCTACACTAATATGTATAAAATGGATAACTAATAAGAACCTGCTATGTAAAAAAATAAAATTAAATTAAAAAAAATCAGAATCTAGTCTAGGTTAGTTGCATCATTTGGTTATGTCTCTTGAATCGTTCTTCTTTTTTCTCCCCTAGGATATTTATTGTCTATTTGAAGAATCCAGAACAGTTCTCTTGCAGAACTTCTCATTTTATGTCTGGGCTTATTTGATTTGTGTTTGTGTGGTGTCATTTAACTTGTCCCCTCATCTTCTGTATTTCCTGAAAATTATGGTTATGTCTAAACTCAGAGCTTTGATAGTATTCAGGTTAAATATTTTTGTGTAGAATACTTTATAACATCACATCAAAAGGCACTTCATGCTAGGTTCCAGTGTTAGTAATGGTTAAGTTTGCTCACTTGGTCAGGGTTAGGGTAATGACTGCTGGATCTCTTCATTGTAAAGGATTATTTTCCCCTTTGCAGTTAGTAATCTGTGGGTTGATAACTGTGTTCCTCAATAACCTTTTATCTAGTTATTTATCATCAATTGATAATCTTTAAATAAATCAGTTGTTTCCTTGAAAGTGGCAAATGGTGGTTTTTAAAAAAATCCTATTCTGTCTCTACTTACTGGCTCATATTTTTTCCTCAAAGATGAAATTCCTTTTTTCTTTTCCCCTCCTTTTAAAAGATTGAGGATAGCTGTGGATTCATGGGGTTTCTCTGTATTTACTATGTTAAAATCAGCTATAACCTTTTCTTTTTCTTTTCTTTTTTTTGTTTTTTAAATGCTTAACTTGTCCTAGCCTTTATGGTGCCTCCTATATGCTATATATTTTTTCCATCAGTCAGTAAGACATGTTTTGACATCTGATGATCAACAGATAGTTATCTTCATATAATCTTTTAAACTCTTTAAAGATACATTTCAAACATGCAAGAAAAAAAGAATAGTATAACGTATGATGTTTCTATCATAGAGCTTCAACTCACAGCAAAACATGTTTTCTCCATACTTTCACTTACTCTCCCCACCTCTATTACTTAGAAGCAAATCGCAGATGCTGTATTATTCAACTTTAACTGAAATGGTAATTAAATGATACCTTAAAAAGTGACATGATCAAAAATAGGAATCAGCTCGCTTGATGTGTAAGGCAACAGTTAATGAAAATTTAGAGGAAAAATGAGATGATGGACAAGGAAAAAAAAGACTAAACAAAACTGAAGAATAATAAGAAAAACATCAAAACCACTCTGAATCATGGATTTGCTTTGGAAAGATGGTAAGGGTGGGATAGAGAAAGAATCCTGTGAGATATGAATTACAGATTTATTTTAGCTGGTTAGCATTGAAACTCAAAAAAAAGTTTTGTTCAGTAAACCTGATAATATCTTAAATTTGTTATTCAAAAATATAGATGGTCCTTTCTTCGTACTGAATCTCTAGACTTGTGCTGTATGAAAGAGGGAAGTGATTGTAGACAAGCAAAATCACAGCTAAGGTTTATTGTGATTTTTTTTTTTTTTTAACTCTTGTAAGGAAGTTCTGTTTTACATTTAGAGGGCTATTTAAATTACCTTGCAGTTTTGATGCGTATTCTTCTGGAGCTTCGTGTTTACTGTTTTTGTCAGTTTAATGGTGACAAAACCACCTGCATATAGGTTTTGTTAGGTTTTCCCCCTAACAAAAGCACATCTGGTTCCCGTGTGGAATTATGGCTATATTTTTATCGTGTACATTTTTTTTTTACTGCTTAATTCAACTTCTGATCTCATTCTTCACTCCATTTTACCTTGTGCATCACCTCTACAGAATTTAATAGGCTATTGGTTAGAGTTTCTCCACTGGGTTTTGAGTTGAAAGGCTGCCTTAGTTATTCACCATTGCACCTTAAAAACCTAGAAACACTGTTTTGATAATTAAAAGTGTTCACTAAATAAATGGATAAATTTTTGCATTCAGGCTATATGTTACAAAATTTTAAAGAATTGTATCTTTTGGGAATACAGGTGCTTATAATTATTGTTAATAATTAATACAAAGTAAAATATTTTGGGGCATAAGAGTGAATGGTTTCTCAAGTTTTGTTATATGTATTTGGCCAAGTCAATTCCCATGAACCTTTAAGTCCCTAAAATTCTGTTTCTACACTTTTGTGTTTTAGGAATAAGATTTGAGTTTTCAAACAATTCATAGCCTATTCTAGAATTAGGAAGGCCTGAAGTATAAAAAGAATGATCCTTACTTCGGAAAAATTGCATGACTTGAAGGAGCACAAATTAATTGCCAATAATTCTTAACAAAAGGGGAATTTAGGGCCATAAATAATTGTTTTGCTTTGGGTGAAAAATAAGTTTAGTAAGATATAGAAAATATGAAAAATATGTGTTCGATTATATACTTACTAATGAGGAAAGAAAGATGAAACACTCAATGTTGAAACCTGATTTATTTTGTTGAGTAACCATTAATATCTAGTAGGGCTTAAAGGGAAATAGTGCCAATTTTAAACCCAAGTGGATGTGTGGAGGTTAGTAGAGGGAGGGAAAGGCCAAGAATATATGTTATAACAACAGTGTGTTCTTTGGATCCAATTATTCTTATCTGTTGTTAACAAAAGCTTTCTGTAATAGCCTTTCCTACTTTTTCCCCCCTCCTATTTTAAGATACTTAGTATAATAGTTTGGGGCAGGCAAATTTGATTTGATCTTATTGTTAATATTTCTTGAGGAAACTGACTACATAGAATACTCTATTTGGCAGTAATTATTCCTAAGAGAGATTGATCTGTGTTTACAGAAATATTGGTTTTCCGGAGAAGTACAACAGAAGGAGATTGTGTTAGAAGAGATTGCATTCCCTCAGCATTAGGAATACAGAAATTTACATCCTAGGTAGACCTTCCAGAATGGCAAAATCTGTTCAGATGTTTGTACCTATTCAGTGGATGATTGGAAAAAACAGTTCATAGTTTTAAGCTTTTCTGCCATTGTCTCTAAATCTTTATTCCTCTTTAGACAAGACCTAGTTGTGAATTTGAGTCTTTTTGTTTTTACTGAACAGTTGGTAATGGTGTGAGAATTGATTTTAAAATAGATTTTAGTTAAACAAATGTTTAAACTATTTTTAGATTAATGGATAGGTTATAATCAGCAGTAAATATTGAATAAAACCAGAAGCGTAAAGCTGTGTCTAATTGTTGTTTTCTAATGTTTCACTTAGTTTATCAAGTGAATTAATATTTTGGCTACTCCTGGTCTGAAGCTGCATTTTTCAAATTCTAAAATATTAAGACTTTTATTTATAGTTTGTAGCTGTTTGTTTCCTGGGGGATGAATAAACAAATTTAATAAGCAAATATGATAAGTATAATTATTTAGACCAATAACCATTAGCCTATTTTTTCTTTAAGTTTTTGAATTGTTTGCATGTTTAGTAGATTTTAGTCTTTGGAAGGTTTGAATGGATTATATACAGGATACATATTCAGATTCATTCACAAAAAACATCTACTAGAGTTTTGTTGCATTGGTAAAGGAACATAGGACTAAGCTGGCGTCCAGTATTAATGTCATCTGTCACATAAAATGCTTAATTCTCTAGGCATATGAATTGACTCAGTTATTACTTGCAGATAGTCTTGCAAAGCGCTACCCTAGTCTACTTTTAACTTTGAAAAAAGACTACCAAGACAGACTTAAGAGTTGGAATGTATGTATTTGCAGTTTTCTTAATGTTTTAACAACAACAACAAAAGGAATGACTTAGGTCTGATTCCACTTTATTTTTGAGGAAACACCACATTTGGAAAAAAATATATTTACAGAACAGATGGATTAGGTGGTGTTTCTCAGAATGGAGTCCATGGTCCATTGCATCACATTCACTTAGGTGCTTTATAAAAGTATAGGTGCCGGGCTTCCCTGGTGGCGCAGTGGTTGAGAGTCCGCCTTCCGATGCAGGGCACACAGGTTCGTGCCCCGGTCCGGGAGGATCCCACATGCCGCGGAGCTGCTGGGCCCGTGAGCCATGGCCGCTGAGCCTGCGCGTCTGGAGCCTGTGCTCCGCAATGGGAGAGGCCGCAGCAGTGAGAGGCCCGCGTACCGCAAAAAAAAAAAAAAAAAATGTATAGGTGCCTATACCTCAATTTCAGACGTACTATCAATGTAATAGATTCTGTAGGTGAGGCTGAGAATCTTCATTGGAAATGAGTATCACATGTGATTTTTATGTAAATGAAAGTTTGCAAATCACTTAGGTTAGGGATTGAAGCTACTTGGACCTTCAAAGTTGGTTTTGAATACATTGATAAAATAAATGGAGAGGGCTTCCCTGGTGGCGCAGTGGTTGAGAGTCCGCCTGCCGATGCAGGGGACACGGGTTTGTTCCCCGGTCCGGGAAGGCCCCGCATGCCGCGGAGCGGCTGGGCCCGTGGGCCATGGCCGCTGAGCCTGCGCGTCCGGAGCCTGGGCTTCGCAACGGGAGAGGCCACAACAGTGAGAGGCCCGTGTACCGCAAAAAAAAAAAAATAATAATAATAATAAATAAATAAATGGAGAAAAACATTGCAGATTATTTGAGGATGGTTAGGCCTTTGATAGTATTTTTACTGATTTTTCTCTCCCTACTATATTTAGTCACTCATTATCCTTAATAGTGGAAAGTACTCATTACAAAACTAGTTTTGAGACTCTTCTCTGCTTGTTCTGTTGCAAAAACCAGCAAAAATCTTGGTCAAAAAGCTAATATAGGTTTACATCCTTTAATTTACTGCATTCCTCCCTGCATACTTTTGATGTTTATCACTTGGTTTAAATTTTCACTGACCTCTAGTTTAACTTAATTTCCATATGACCTCCAGCAGAACACCCTCCCCCATTTACCACAAAAATAGCTGTTTGGAGAAAGAGAAGTACCCTTTTTTTCCTGTCCAGGTTTTACTTCTCTTGTGGAAATGGAAAGAAGGAATTAAATTAGATTATAAATTATTTAATCATTAATATAATAGTGTCTGTCACTTCTCCACACCACACGCCATTAACAACCACCTGATATAAATTAAGCTATCGTATAGAAAGAAAGTGGTTTGCAGCTTAACTCGGTTTCCCAGAGGCTACATGACATATCCACAGTTATACGAAAAGGCTATTAAAAATGTTGCTCCCTTTTCCAACTACATAATTGTAGTTTTGTGGTCTTATACTTCATCAAAAACAATATATTGCAAAAGGTTGAAAGCAGAAGCAGATGTCTTCTATTCAGCCAGACATTAAAGAGATCAGAAAAATGTAAAACAGCGCCATTTTCACTATTTTTTTTTAAATTTTGGAAAATATTTTAAAATAGAAGTTTATTTTAAATGAATTAACACATTAAAATCTTTACAGTTTTAATTTTTAGTATGATAATGTTGATTTAACCCCCACATTTTAAAAATAGTCTCCGGGTCCTCATTTTTAAGAGTGCAAAGTGATTCTTTATAAGAAGTTTGAGAACTGTTGAAAGGAGCCTGTGAGACAATGTCATAAGTTCTATTTCTGAGTTAGCTTCACAAAACAAAAGGTTAAATATAGAAAGTAAAAAGACAACCAGGTGAATGGGAGAAAATTTTTGTATATCGTATATCCAATAAAGGACTAGTATATAATATGTAAAGGACTCTTGCAGTGCAATAACAAAAAAGAATTAAAAATGGCAAGCAATCTGAAAAGACCCTTCTCTAAATATATACGAAAGCCAATAAGAACATGAAAAGTGCTGAACTTCATTAGCCACCAGGGAAATAAAGATCAAAACCACAATGAGTTATCACTTTACCTGCTCGGATGGTTATACTCATCAAAAAGATGGATAATAACAAGTGTTGGTGGGGATGTAGAGAAATTGGAGCCCTCACACTGGTGGGACTGTAAAATGGTTCAATCGCTTTGGAAAACAGTCTGGCAGTTCTTCAAAATGTTATGCAGAGGTTTGCTTTTTGACCTAGCAATTTCACTTCTAGGTATATACCTAAGTAAAAAGAAAACACAAAACGAATTCCACTCAAAAACTGGAAATAATCCAAATGTCCATCAACTGATTAATAATAAAATGTGGGATATCCATGCAATGGAATACTTAGCAATAGAAAGGAAAGTACTGATATATGATAAGCATGAACCTTGCAAACATGCAAAGTGAAAGTCAGAAACAAAACACATTGCATGATATCATTTACATGAAATACCTGCACATCTATAGAAACAAAGTAGATTGGTGGTTGCCTAGGGCTAGGGGGATTGGGAAATGGGATTGCCTGTTAATGGGTACCGGTTTTTATTTAGGGTGATAAAAATGTGTTAAAATTTATTATGATGGTGAATATACTAAATTTAAGCCATTGAATCTTACACTTTAAATGAGTGAATTGTATGGAATGTGATTATGTCTTAAGCCATTATTAAAAATGAAAAAGGTCAAACATGTATAATGTATCCTATCTCCATACTTTAAGCCAGTTGTACACGGGTTATTATTCACATAGAAAAGTTGATATTTTAGCAGTACACTACGACTAGAAAAACAGTTCATAGAACAGGTACTGGAGGTGGTTCCCCAGCAACATTTTCGCCTTATACAAAAAAAAGTCCGTCGTCTACTTCACAATTTTTTCTGATTTTTGTACCCGTTTGAAATAGTATATGTTGGTGTGTATGTGTATACTCCTTACAGTTGTGTTATTTTTCTGGTTTTTAAAATTGTGCAAATCAAAGAAGTTCCCACTGTCCTACTAGTATCATTAAATGTGCATGCCTTGGGAACTGAACTAGTCCAGCTTTTGTTTTGCTCATTTGATTTGGGGCCCATCCTACTCCCCATTATCATCCCCCTGAAGAATGATAATGGGATTACAGATATTCCAAAGACAAAAGCTGGATTTTGATAGCGTTTCTTTATGGTAATGTTTTTGGGACATGTAAGCATGAGACGGCTCTTCTTTTGCTATAACTAAGGAGAGTTCTGACCTCATTCCATTACAAATGGGCACTGAAAACTTGCAACAAGTTTTCTTAAAGTGACCTATTTCTCTGATCTGGCAACAGATTCAGGAAATAATATTACAAGTCCATTCCTTATGGAGACTCAGTCTCCTTGTGGATACTAGAAAACTGCTCAATTTTCATTTGCTTTACAGCAGTGTGGTAACCAGGCCACAAAACAAAAATGTTATGCTCTTGGTTACCCAATTGACTCATAGCTGTGGTGATGGATGACTTTTTATTGTGAGAATTAAATGTGGCCTTTAACTACCAGAGGATACTCTTGGCCATTTTGGTTACCTTCTGTTGTTAATTAATTCAGTTGATTGAGAATTATCTAAATAGATTGTTTTATGAATATTTAACTACATCCTTGTCCAGAGGAAAACATTTAGGGTTATAAGAGATTCTGTGAAGAGCTGAGCCATAGTTCTGCTGGATTCTAACTGGACTTCGGGCAGATTCATGTAAAATTTAGTTATATTTTTTATTATGAAATGGGGTTATCAGTTGCTTAACGAAGAGTGACAATGCCTAACATAGTAGATGCTCAGTAGATGTTTTTTTAATATCTGATCCAACATCCTTTCCATGGGGTTCTTGGGTCCCTGGTAACCTCTTCCCTCAGGTGTCTGTGGATAGAATTTTAGGGGTTCTCTGAACTTGAATGGGCAAAATAAAAGTTTTCACTAATCTCTAACTGAAATTGAGCCTTTCCTTCTATTACGAATGTAGGCAAGAAACCACACTAGTAGCGTTAGCAATAGCTGTGTGACTGGGACAGATGTATTCAAAGTACTGTTGGCACTCATCACTAGACTCGCCACTAGATTTTGTTGTGTTAAGTATTTATTACAATATAAACTTTGTTTAAAAATATTTTGATAATTACATTTCAGTATAATTGGTTTCCTTTGAAATCCTGCATAGTTTATTTTGTGTATTTAAGAACATTATCCCTAGAAAGGCCATAGGCTTCTCTAGATTGCAGGAAGTTTCAGCAGCACACACAAAAAAAGTTTGGAATCCCTAGGGAGCCATAATTTTCAACTGAGGCTGCACATTAGAACCTCCTGGAGAGTTTTTTTTTTTGAGCATCTTTTTAAATTCCCTTTACCCCAGGTGATTCTGATGTGCTGCCAGGGTTGAGAATCACTAAGTGAATGGCTTGTTTTATTTTGTAAGGAGACATTTATACTTGCTGCAATTATGCTGGTCAGATATTAGATGCTATCTTCTGAGTTTCTCTGTTCTTTTGCAGATTATGGCATACATTATCTAATTTTGGTAGGTTAATTTTCAGCAAGTGGATTTGAGTGATTTGGCCTCCCACCAGACTGCTTTGAAACACTAATTGTTAGCATTGATTAATTTAGCTGATTTTTAATTCCTGATTTAAAGTTCCTGTATCACATTTACTTCTTACTTTACCGTTAACATATTATAGTTGATATCTTACGAATCCTAGTTTATTTTAAAGTATTTTTAAAGTTTGTCAAGAAGTAAACCGTTTGAAAGAAATCTTATTTTGTTGTATCCCAAGTGCCCATTCAGCAATGTCTGGCACACACTAGGCACTGAACAAATATTTCTCAGGTGAACAGTAAAAATTCAAACAGCAGAAGAGTATACAGTGTGTGAAGTACGCTTGTATGTGCTGTGTGTGTCTCCCCATCCACTCCTGTTTTTTTAACCAGCTATTATGGAGATTGTTTGATGTTGCTGTTTATAGAGCTGCATTGCTTTGTTCCTTTTAGTGACTACGGATTCCATAATTTATTTAGCCAGTTCTTTTACACATGATTATTTAAATTATTCCTAGTCTTACACAACAACAAACAGTCACATAGCTGATTACTGTCCTGTGTACATCTTTGTGTACGTGTAGAGTAGGGTAAGTTGTCAGAACTGGAATTCAGGGTCAGATATTCATGTTAAATTTTGGTCAGTATTACTGCTTGTTCCTGCCAACAATTCGAGAATGTCTGTTTCTATTGATATATATCCTTGCCAGTGCAATGTTAATTATAAAACACCTTTGTGGGTGCTTAAAACCTAACCTTCCAATGCAGGGGGTGCAGGTTCAATCCCTGGTCAGGGTGCTAAGGTCCCACGTGCATGGCCCAAAAACCAAAACATAAAACAGAAGCAATATTGTAACAAATTCAATAAAGACTTTAAAAATGGTCCACATATGAAATGAGTAGCGTTGACATATATACACTACCAAATGTAAAATAGATAGCTAGTGGGAGATCAGGTCAGCGCTTTGTGACCACCTAGAGGGATGGGATAGGGAGGGTGGGAGAGAGACGCAAGAGGGAGGGGATATGGGGATATATGTATACATATAGCTGATTATACAGCAGAAACTAACACAACATTGTAAAGCAGTTACACTCCAGTAAAGATGTTAAAATGGTCCACATCAAAAAAAATCTTTAAAAAAACCCAGAAACACCCGTGATCTCTATCTTGTGACTTACATTTGTATTGCTTTCGAGTGTTTAAAGTTCATTGTTCTTTTTCTATGAACTGTTCGAATTCTTTGCCCATTTTCTCTTTGAGTTTCTGATCTTTTAGTGACTGGACTTTATATTAATAAATTTAATACTTTGCCATGTGTGTTGAGGGTATTTTTTAAGTTCGTCTTTTCACTGTCATTGTGATACTTTTCCCATGCACAAATGTAAATAAACTTTAAGAATTAAGTTTACTCTTTTCAGAGGCTTTTAAAGAGCCTTCCTGGGCAAAGATACATTTCACTATATTTTCCAATGGTTCTTGTGTTTTTGTTTTTAATGTTTAAATCTTGATCTATCTGAAATTAATTTGGTAGAAAGGGTAAAATAGGAATTCAACTTTATTTTGATAGATACAGTTATTCTAGCACCATGCATTGAATAACCCAACATTCCGATTTGAAATGCCACCTTTATTATTTGCTGATTTTCCATATATCCTCTTTTTGAACCATTCTGATCTGGTGATTTATCACCATTGCAGTACTCTTTGTCATTTTATGTTCTAATATGTGGGTGGGACCAGTGGTCCTCCTTTATTAAACTTTTCCAGTTTTAGTTTCTAAACTAAAGTAGTTTAAGCAAGCTACTTACAAAGCTCTTGTGTATTAGTTGAATATCCTAATTTTGATACAAAATTATATGTCTTTTAAAACATGGTTTTCTTTCCAAATAAATGTATACTTATCAGTGGTGGAAACTGATTTATTCCAAAGAAAAGTATACTTCTTCCAGGTAATTTTTTTCCCCTAGACACATGACTTGAAAATTTTTTTCCCAACTGCTATTTTGACAGAATTGCTTGGTGAAATATTAATTGCCACTAAGGGGAAAAAAAAAAGGAAAAAGAAAGGTATTAGGGGCAATGCTTCCCTCTCTATCCCCTCTTGAATGTTACTGATATTTATTGCCATACTGTGGATTTCAAGAAGTCCTACAAAAAAGGTAAAACCAAACTTAGTACAGATTAACATTTATCTTAATTTTTTGAGTATCACTTTCTTTTTGTGGCACACAGTAGTATTCTGAACAACAGTTTGAGAAGTAATACTTGTATTTATGCCTCAGGTCCTAGCTTCTCTTTTAGGTGTTAATTTTTTAAGATTATATTTCTATAAGAAAAATAAAACTACCTTATTAAAGAGTTTAGAAAATATTAAAAGAAGGGAGGGGAAGTCACCTGTACTTCTACCACCTATCACCCAGACATGACTACTAAATATTCTAGTACAATCTTTTCAATCTGTTTTATTGTGGATTTCTTTTATAGTTTTCATTATGCTGTATATACACTTTGTAAATCATGCTTTTAAAACTTTCATATCAAAAATAAAATTTCCATGTCATTTCTTGCTTTTTCTTTGTGGTTCAGGATAAATTCTGTATAGCAGTGTTTCTCAGTGTTTCTCAGTTGGTCCAGGGACCCTGTGGGTTCCCAAGACTTTCAGAGGACCTGTGAGTTCATACTGTTTCATAATAGATTTAAGACATTATTTGCGTTTTTCACTGTTAATCTCATGAGTCTACAGTGGAATTTTTACATGAGTTGATATTGCAGAAGGTTGAATGCAGAAGCAGATAAGAAAATCCAGCTGTATTTTGAAGTCTGACGTTATATAGATTTGCAAATATATGTAACATGATCTCGCTGAATTTTTAAAGTTATTTTTCATTAAAATGTTAACATGTAAATAATTTTATTGTTATTTGTACATGAATAAATATCTAACATTTTTCTCAGTTTTCATTTCTAATATGGTAAATCCTGAAATAACCCACATGAACAAAAGCTCTTTGGTATACTCAAGGGTATAAATAAAAGGGGTCCTGAGAATACAAAGTTTGAGAACTGCTGCTCTATATTATTTCATGTAAAAGATGGGTTTATTTAAGTTTTAAAAATGTTTTTTAAAAGTATGTGTTCACTTGATTTTGTTATTATGCAAGGGATTTATGATAAGATAGTATATATAGATTATAGGAAACACAGGCCTCTTTTATAAGAGGACATTTTTATGCTTTGTACTGTGATACTGCATCTGGGGGCTGATATGTTGTGCTTGAATTAAATTAGGCCTGAGATTTTTAAAACAGTAACTTCAGTTCATTGTTTTTTTTTCTCCCTAGGCAGCTGAGTATGTCCCAGAGAAAGTGAAGAAAGCCGAAAAGAAATTAGAAGAGAATCCCTATGACCTTGACGCTTGGAGCATTCTCATTCGAGAGGCACAGGTTTAGTGATATAGGATTACATTTCCTTCTCTATGGGTCCAATCACACTACTTGGTTCTGCAGTAAATAATACATTTATAATCCTAACATTGTAAATGCTGTTTATTGGTTTTCAATTTTAGAATCAACCTATAGACAAAGCACGGAAGACTTATGAACGCCTTGTTGCCCAGTTCCCCAGTTCTGGCAGATTCTGGAAACTGTACATTGAAGCAGAGGTTAATATTTTATTTTATTTTTTCTTATATAGCTTTTGATGGGAATTGCAACATACACTATAGTGATAGAAAACAAATTAGGAACATAGATAGCACAACTAGGACAAGGAGGATTTAAAATGTCTCTTGCCTTTATTTTGTAAAATAGGTATGAAGGAGTAATTAAAATGAATTTTTGAAATTTCGGTCTTTACAAGCTGATGATTGTTGCATTTTGGAGTTGCAACAACATTAAAACAGTTTCAATGGTATTGGAGTGCTTTAGCCTTTTATTTACTTGTCATGTGTCAATTTATTGCCTCCTGTGTCATTTATTTAGAACTCATTTTTCTTTTTATTCCTATTTACAAACTAATATGAACGGTATTATAAGAAAATACAGAAATGTTAACTTAGTTTCATAGGGTATTTTGAGTGTCTCTGGTTAAATGAAACCTTTAGGTGAAAAATTATTTTCGATTTTAATTTTGTGAAAATGCATGGTTTGTCAATAAATGTAAGCACTTCAATAATTTTAAAAAACGTTTTTCTATAGGATAAAGTTTACATTATACAGGAATAAGCTAATACGAACTCAAACCTATGTAATCATAATTTACCCAATGATACTTTTTGTTTTTTTTCTTTCTAACTCTCTTGAAATTTGAAGTCAGGCATGTTTATTTTAAAGAGTAAAGGCCCCATTCTTGGTTATGATTAGAAGGGAAATGTTCATTTTTGAAGACCGGAATTAGCAATCCAGATGATAATAAAATGTGAATGTATCGATAACAGTTGGCACCAAGTAGTCATTTTTCAGGTGATATATTAATGAGATGTAAGGGGTAAGATGGGAATAGTTGATATCCCCATTAAGCTGAAAATGATATCCATTTCTTTTTATGACTTAAGAAGTATTCTTATTTGAGTATTAATTTTGTAATATAAATTCTCAACATAATCAAGTACACTGCAGCCTCGTCATAACATATTCCACAGTAGCTGAAATTTGATAACATGTGGGTCTGTTTTGGACCTATCAAAGGGCTTTAGTCATCAGCAGTACTGACTTCAACACAACACAGTGTCACCTGTGATGTGTCCCTCAGAAATGGACCCAACCAATAGCAGATTTAAATTGAGGCTACAGTGTACTCACTGTATTTGTGCTGTAGTTTATATTGTATTACTTTGGGAGGCGGGGAATTACTGGACAATAGCAGGAACATTGTGTGTGTGTTAAATTTTTTCTGTGTGGTTGTGTATGTGGTATGTGTGTTTGTGTGTTTGTATGTGTGAGAGAGATTGTACCTTATGTGGAGTCTGGTTGTGGTTTTGGACCAAGAGCATATCCTTAAGGTTTTATCACTTATCTTTTGGGACCATTTCCTTCCTTTAATATATCTAATCATCAGAGTAGACTGTCATGGAATTCACCAGGTGAGTGAATAGGCCTGTCTGAAGTGTGCTGAAGCCAGGATCACCTGTACTTGGTCTTCATTCCAGTTTGACTTTACATATTAGCTTATATGCAGGCTCATCAGAAATTAACATAATTGGTACATGATAGTTTTTGTATAATGAAGTGGTACGTTCTGAGTTTTAGAAGTTTCTTTCAGTTTCTCAAATATTCAGGTATTATTCATGCATTTTATTATAGCATAAGTGAAACTGAAATTGGCTGTTAGATACTGCATTCTGTAAGTATAAGCACAGTGAGTCTGTTTCTCCCATTTCCTAGCTAAAAATACAAACTGCATTCTAAAAAAAAATTCTGAGACCAGATGTTATGCCAGAGGGCTGAAAGTTGTCTAAATAACAGACTCATTTCATGTAATATTTCAGAGCTGTTAGCAGTTGCCTGATTGATTTAGTTGGTAATGTTTGCAGTTTCACACACATACACACACAAATATGAATGTATGTATAAAACACCTTTTGAGAAAAAAATGGTAAAGAATATATATGTGTGTTTTATAAATTTTATATTTCTGGTTTAGGAATTAAGATGTTAAATTGAATGCAAATTTTAAAAATGCATATCCTGAGCTATGTTTTCCTCTTTCTTAATTTGCTCTTTATTTTCACAATTGTACTTTGTTTAGCCTGTGAGGGGCTAAAGTTATCTTTGGCCGTATCACCCAATGTGGCCTTTAATATTTCTGAAGAAGACATATATTTATAATACATTAAAATCTGAAGTAATAATAAGAATGTCTTTAAAGATAATACTAACAGTGTTTACATAACATCCTGTATGCACTCTCAAGAAAATAAAGTTTTGTTAATACATTTGTTGTAACTCAGTACTTCATGGTGGGAAAATTGTTTATGTTCAGTTAAACCAGTGTGTGTGAGTCCAAATACATTTAGTTCCTTTCTAATAGAAAATACATACATCTTTAAAAATGAGATAATTTGCTTCCCCAGAGAAATTTCTTGTAAATCCTACTTATGAACAAAGTGGCAAAGGAAGGGGGTGTGTTTTAGGGGTTTGGGGAGTAGGGGGGTTACTTTTAAACTTGAAACATCAATTGCAAATGGGAGCATATTCTAAATAATTTTTAGTAAAGAAGTTAATGACACCAGTCTGATATTTTTAATATTTGCCAGTATATCACCTTTTCTCATTTCTGAGCATTTAGCAATACTCCTTGCTAAAAAGCTACTTGTGTAAAATTTGAACTTTAAAATGTCATCCTTAAATCATTACCCACTTTTATTTTTGTTGCTTATTGGAGGTAAAATTCCCTTAGGACCAACGTCTATATATTTAAAACACATACATAATTTCAAAATTAAGCCAAATTACTTTAATGTTGTATATATTATATAGGAGATCACATTTTGCCTCAACTGCTTGAAATTCTTTGCTTTCTTCTTGAATTCCAAAATGTTATTAGCCATATCATAAGAGCAAACAATTGTATGGCTCTTCTTAAAGTGATGCAGTATAGAGTCTAAATTGTTATGATATGAAAATAGTTTTGCTGCTGCTTGGTTTTAGTAAAGGAAACATTTTAATACATCTCTAGTTCATGTACAGAAGTCTTAAATCTGCAGTACAATATATTTTAGAGTTTAAGAAATGGGAGTTTTTAAACACTAGAGTTAAGTGAAATACCCCTTTAGAGCCTAAGTGCTCTTTAAAGAACCCCTTTTTAGAGTGGTCAGAAGGGTCACTAAATATTAGCAAATTGAGAAAATTTATAGTTTTGCTACATTTTTTAAGTTGCCTTTCCCCTTTTGGTTTCTGTAGCTCTTCATGTAGCTAGGTAATCAATGTGACAGCATACTGTAAGCTACAAATAACTTAGTGTTAGAAGTAAGTTGTTTTGAATTGGGCCACATTCATAAGAAATTTTCTTATGAAAGGATGATTTTTTTTTATTGTTAGCCGAAGGAGAAATGAAGAAGGTAATGCTGCTGGTAATAGCAACAATGTATCTTGCTGTCTGTGAAAGCTGTAATTCTTTAATAAAAGTATGTAGAGAATTGATTGCCTTTTATTAAAAACTTTTTAATGTGAATCCTTTTCTTATAAATGCTGAGTTGTGACGTACATATTTCAGTTTTTCAAAATAACCTTTCTACTTGGGAAAAATGACTTTTAAAAATACCTTTCTTCTTGGAAAATCGAAGTGAACTCAGGATGGAACATGGGTGACCTAAATTGAAATAAACTTCTCCACTGTCAATACTGTTTTAATTCCTCTAAGTAACAGTTTAAACTACTGTATTATGTTTTGTATATATTGAGCAATGTGATTTTTAAATGCAGGAAAAAATTTTAATTATATAGATTTCTTTTCTATACTTCAGCTTGCAATCTTTTTTTTAAAAAATCTGTACTCTTTTCTTATAGATCTGCTCTTTTCCTGTTTGTAATAAATGTTGGTCCATGTCTGTGTGATTATTCAGATTTTTCTCTAAAATGCAATATGCTTTTTAATCTATAGTTTCTTAAATGCATGTATAAATGTAGTGTAGGGGTATAAAAGAAAACAAATTTTGCGAACACTGAAGTGAGTGATCAAATATCTGAAAGTGATATGGATAATTACATACTATTTTTAAAACAAAGGAAATATTTCCATTTACTGTTTTAAGTAGTAAACTTCTATTTTAGGTCTTACTGAAATATCTCATCCCATTCATTTTCCCTTCCATTATTGTAGCACAGATGTTTAGGTTTTTGTCACTTCCACTAACATGATCTGTACATTTTTTTCCTTGGAGCCTTTTCTTTTCACCCCAGGCTTTGCAAAATAAAACTATTTGCAAAAAGACATAGATAATTCAGATAACAAAATTTCTCTTAAAAAAAAATCTTGTTTTTTTATTCTTTATGTCTTCTAGGTAATTTGTTTTATGTGAAGTGTAGCCCTTTATTTTCAGGCAAAATCTTGTACTAATCCACCTGATCATTTTTATATTTCTTTATAAAACAAATTTATAATCATTGAGTCACTTATAAGAATATTGGGAAAAAAGGTTCATTTTTTCCCCCTCTTCAAAGACTCTTAAAATTTTTAGCCAGGCTTTTTTATATTCTGTTTTTGTGTATCTAATAAGAGTTATGGTATATTCTGAAAATCTGGAAAAGCCATCTCTAACCAGATTTTTTTAAGTGTATACGTTCCAAAATTTGTTGTGAAACATAAAGAGCTATTTTTATCATGCAGTTTGAGGTTTCCCTGTGGCTAGTAGCTTAGCCTAAATTTCTTGGGCATTTATGGAATAACATAGTAATATACAATGCCAAGTAATTAGTGTTTTAAATTACCGGGGGTTGTAGTCAGTAAGGTCTTGGGGGATTAATCTGCTATACAACCCCCTGGACATCCCAAGCGATACTCATTAAAGGTAGGCTCCAACATGTGGCATCCATGAATAAACACAAACTCCCCTAAGCCTTTTATACTGCTGTGGAGTTAGAAACCTCCATATTTGGAAACAGAACTAACCCTAACATGAAAAGCTTTTTTAGGGTGCTCTGTGGTTTTGGTTCCAACTTTGAGCATAAGGGAACCTGGTGGCAATTAATTGACTTTCTCTTAAAAGACAAAAAGGCCTCATAAAGGCTCAAGCGTTTTCTAACGGGTTAGTGTGTGCTTTCAACTTGCAGACAGCTGTTCCTTTTAAATGAAATGAGTCTGGCGCAAGGCATTTCCAAGAAATGAAGATGTCTGAAATAATACTAGTGATGTCTATGAAAAGCTGCACTTCTAAATGTGGACAAGAATGCATTTATTTGCTTGTAAATAACTTCCTTTTTAAACTTTAACTTTTATTACTAAACATTTTTACTCTTAGCAACTTTGGAGCAGAAAACAAGTAGTCGGTTAGTATAATGGCATAATAAATTCTGTATAAAATTTTCCCCCACGTATTCAGAATCTGCAGCAAATTCAACAAAATGGTGAATGTTTGCTTTGAATACAACCTGTTGAGAAACTAACCGGCTTTTCTAAAGCTCAGGAAAGCATAACCTGGGGTAAGTTTTACCATTTTGTATGCTAGGAAACCTCCAAAGAAAAATTTTCTGTTTGGAAATGTTAAGTGATAGTTCTGAAATCAGAGTCTGATGTCAAGGACAGTACTGAAATGTTGTTTTGGAATAATTACTTTGAAATGTAAAAAGGTCCAAAGATAAAGTCCCAAAGCTATTCTTAATCTTCCTAATACTTTTTTATTCATGTTACAGAACATGTTCAGTTACAACCTTTTTTTTTAAATACAAAGTTTTAGCTCTAGCATATATAGATAACATTATTATAAGTCTTTAAAGATTCCTGTATATGGGAAACGGTCTTTTTTTTTTTTCTCTTTCAGTTTATTGAGATACGATTGACATGCAGCATGAGTTTAAGATGTACAACATAATGATTTGATATATGTATGTATTGTGAAATGATTACCACAGGGTTTAGTTAGCGTCCATTACCTCACATAATAACAAGGGAAATGGTCTTATATATATTTTTTACATCTTTATTGGAGTATAATTGCTTTACAATGGTGTGTTAGTTTCTGCTTTATAACAAAGTGAATCAGTTATACATATACATATGTTCCCGTATCTCTTCCCTCTTGCGTCTCCCTCCCTCCCAACCTCCCTATCCCACCCCTCCAGGCAGTCACAAAGCCCAAGCTGATCTCCCTGTGCTATGCGGCTGCTTCCCACTGGCTTACACATGCATAAAGCAGGGGGCTAAGCTAATTCATCTTTCAGCTCTAAATTTGACTTAAACCTAATATCCATTTTGACTTTAAATATGTAATACATACATAGCCATAGTCTGTTGAATTAAAAAAATTTCAAGAAAACCATCATCATGAAATAGCACTCTTTTTTCCTTCAAATTGAATACAGAAATTGTCATCAATATAAGACAAACGTTACAGAAATCGTCATCAATATAAGACAAACGTTACAGAAATCGTCATCAATATAAGACAAACGTTACAGAAATTGTCATCAATATAAGACAAACGTTACAGAAATTGTCATCAGTATAAGACAAACATAAAATGGTCTTATATTGACTATGGCTATGTATGTATTACATATTTAAAGCCAAAATGGATATTAGGTTTAAATCAAATTTAGAGCTGAAAGATGAATTAGCTTAGCCTCCTGTTTTATGCATGTGTAAAATAAGTCAAGAGATTGTTATCCCTTAGAGCCAAAGTTTGCAAATAACATAACTTTAGGATCACCTGGGAAGCTTTTAAAACATTCAGGCTTTGTAATTATTATTCCTGCATTGCTGACTCAATCTCCAAAGGATGGACATGTGGGATCTGTTATTTTTAGGTGTTTCTGGTAGCCAGTTTTGGTAATTGAGGTTTTCTTTAGAGGGCAATAATTGAATCTTATTGCCATGAGTATATTTCATACCTGGCAGAATACTCCCTATACTTGTCTGGAGTATAAAGTGATTGTTCTTTTGACTATACCATGTTGTGGTTTATCAATCAGTATATAGTCAATCAAGAAGTAATCTTTAGAGGTATCTACAATTTGCTTGGTAGTATTTTTGACAGTGTGGTAACTATTAAATCTGCAGTCAGGTTTAGGGTTGCGTTATTGAACTTGGTCAGTTTTATTTATTTATTTTTTTGAACTTAATTTTATTCCTGGGTTTGAAGCCTGATTTTCTAACTCCATAAACTTTTTATTTTAAACACAATATAATCACCTACATCCCAAATTCTAAGAATCAACTTGTAAGGAAGTCTCATGTGTTAAGAGAGGGCCACTTAAGCTGTGGCTTAAAAGGATTACTGCAGGAACTCCCTGGCAGGATCCAATGGTTAAAGCTCCCTGCTTCCACTGCAGGGGGCACGGGTTTGATCCCTGGAGGTTCGATCCCTGGTCTGGGAACTAGGATCCCACATGCCGTGCAGCATGGCCCCCAAAAAAATGATTACTGCAGCTTTTTTTGATAGCTCTTACCCTTACTTCTGAGAATTTTTAAACATATGAATACCACATCTTCATATTTTCAGATTATTAGCTAACATCCATTCATTTAATTAGTACTTGAGTCTTTGTAATATAAAAGACTTTCTCATTCTTTTGGGGGGTGAAAATGGATTGTTGTCACAGAGTACCATTCATTATTTCTAGCTATTCCTGTAGTTCAGTTTCGATTCATTTCTAAATTTTTCATTACACAGATGAGTACGTTTAACTCATGTCCCTTTATTTAAAAAATTTTTTTTCCTTAGTGGCTTTTTTTTTTGCGGTACACGGGCCTCTCACTGTTGTGGCCTCTCCCATTGTGGAGCACAGCCTCTGAACGCACAGGCTCAGCGGCCATGGCTCACGGGGCCCAGCCGCTCCACGGCATGTGGGATCTTCCCGGACCAGGGCACGAACCCACGTTCCCTGCATCGGCAGGCGGACTCTCAACCACTGCGCCACCAGGGACGCCCCCTTAGTGGCTTTTGATAGTTTTTAAATGAAATGTTATTTTTTAATGGTATTTTTAGTATTTCTAGTTAATGTCTATTCTCAAGAGAGTTGGCTCTTTCCAGCTATAACTGAGAATTTTGCCACCAATGATATTTATAAAAGTACTCAAGTAATATCCAAATTTCATAAAACTTAAATGTCAAAAATGACATTACCTTAACAGAACAGCTGGTGAAAGTGTAGACTGTCATAGAAGAGCTTAAAAGTATTTGGGGAAGATTGCCAACAGAATAACTTGGTTTCCTATATTGTCTATACATTTATTTTAATTCTTTGATCCACCATTTCCTTTGATTACCAGTTTTAACTATTGTGTAATAAGTGATTTTTTTAAGGTTTTGTGGTTCTATTAGAATGTTAATAGGTGAGAAAATGCTTAAAACATATTCATTGTTTAGATTATCATTCTTTTAGATTAAAGATTCAGATTATATGTCCATCACTTAACCTGATTGACCAGTTTTTCACATCTGACATAAACTTTATCAGTTCTGTTTTTCGTGAACCGTAGGGGATTGGGTTGCATACATCATGACATCAGTGTATTTGCTAATAACAAAGATACTCTCGTATGTAAAGAAACTTATGAAACCCAGGAAATTTTACATTAATAGAATTTTAATCTGCAGTCTGTTTTCTTCTTTAATTATTGATCTAATAATGCCCTTTAGAGCAGTTTTCTTTTAAATCAGAATCTAATCCAAGATCATTGTATATAGTTGTCATTCCTCTCCAGTCTCCTTGGATGTTGAACAGTTTCTCAGTCTTAAATTTGATATTTCCTCATTAGATTCAGGTTATATACAGTATAGCTGAAAAGCTACAAATGGTTGTGTGTCCTCTTCAGAGACACGTGACGTTCATTTACCACTTATTGATGATGTCAGTGTTGACCATTTTCTCCACTGTGTAGTTACTGTTTTTACTTTTGTAACTAATAAAATAGTGGGGAGATATTTTGAGACTCTGTAAAAATCCTGTTTCTCAACAACTGCCCACTCAATTTTTAATCTATTATGATTTTTGCCTGAATCAGTGATGTTTTTCTGACATTATCTAGGGTTTTTCAGTGTATTTATTGTTGAATATAAATACGTACTTAAAGTTCAAGCTTATTTGTATTTGAAAACTCTTATAAGGTACTAGCTTCTCCTTGCCCTCATTTTTTTTTCTTTTGAACAGCTTACTAATAGTTAGAAAAGAGGATGATTTACAAGATTCGTGCATTTTATGATTGTAGCAAGTTTTCCAAATATAAAATCATATATTCTGCCAGTAATACTTTTAAATTCTCTCACAAATCATAAGGGGAAGATTAAAAAATTTGCTCCCCAACTCATACAGAAACTTAACTGGTTGTATATTTTCATAGCAATCATTGTAGGCTATGGGAAATAAATATATTGATTTACTTAGTTGACCAAATGGCAAATTATTTCATGTAAGAATTAATACGTGTTTTAAAAGTCATGAGATCTTTGATTTTAAAACAGGTTAAAAAGTGAGTGAAAAAGATCATTTGGATAAATGTTTGTGTTTGAAAATGCTATATTTTTCAAGTACTTATTTAAATTCTCAGTTGTTTGAGGTACAAATTAGAAAGTTAACACTTTAAAGGAAATAATTTCTCTATCAGCAGTTAAAGGGTGCTTAAAGCATGGGAGTGGTATTTTCCCCAAAGTAAGCTGTTCGGTTGTGCATTTAAGTTTCCCAGAGTTCACAGAATAGTTGATGAGATTTACACTTAAAGAACAGACATTCCAAATTGAAAGAACTTATTTATATATGTGTCTGTGATTTAATATTTTATAGTTAGTTGGGGTAGTTATTCGCTGTGTGTCTCAATGGCACGGTCAGAATTCTCCCCATTATTACTAAGACAGTGGCCTGATAATTTTTGCTAGTGTGGAAGGGATGTTTAAATAATTGTTAATTTATTTAAAGAATTGCAAGGAATTTGTAAATTTTACTCTACAAAGGACAGTGTGGAGGAATAGCAGTGACACAGAATTTGGAATCTGGTGACCTAGGATTTACTGCTTTTAGCTCTTCCATTGAATGAATGTGACCTTAGGGAAGCCATTAATTTTTCTTTCTTTTTTGCCTTCCCAATGTTTTATTATGAAAATTCTGAAACAAAAGTCAAAAGAATAATATAAGTATTACAGTAAATACCTATACACCTTCTTCCTTGATTCAATGTTATGTTTTGCCATACATGTTTATCTTTCTCTATACAAAGAATATTGTCCTACATAACCACAGTACCATTATCCCACTGAAAAGGAACAGTGTTCTAATATAATTTCATACCCAGCTCATGTTTATATTTTTTCAGCAGTCTCATATTCTTCTAAAATGCCTTATTTCTCTGATGGATGAAATCACTTGTATTTTAACTTCTTATAATGGTCCTTCTGCTGGTGCCTTTTACTTAAATTTAACACAGATTTCATATTATTTCTCACTCTTGTTCCTTCCCCTTCCCAGTAGGAAAACTAATGTGAATTCAAGTGTTGTTTCCAATAATTTGTAAATTATGACATAAATGGAAACATCCCAGTATCGATTATAGACAAGAGCTGTCTTTATAACTATCCTGATACTAGAGAGTGGGATGGGAATTTTTTATATTTTTATTACTAAGAGGCAACTTACTTTATTCTAAATTTAACTATATTTGCAGTGAGTTAAAAGTTTTGAGGATCTTACCCAAAATATGCATAGGATTGTACTTGTTCTTAGAAATAAGCAGGTGTTTTTCAATTATATCACATTTTAAGTGTAGATCTACAAAACTACTAAATTTCATGAAAAAAATATTCTATATGCACGTTATTTGAGGAAAAGAAGAGTGTGTGAGGATGATATTTTTGGAGGTGAAATATTTTCTAGAATACATTTTTAGAAATAAAGAGTGCATTTAAAAAATCCATTGTTGGGCTCCCCTGGTGGCGCAGTGGTTGAGAGTCCGCCTGCCGATGCAGGGGACGTGGGTTCGTGCCCCGGTCCGGGAAGATCCCACATGCCACGGAGCGGCTAGGCCCGTGAGCCATGGCCGGTGAGCCTGCGCGTCCGGAGCCTGTGCTCCACAACAGGAGAGGACCACGTACCGAAAAAAAAAAAAAATCCATTGTTGATTTTCAGTTGTTATTGAGAGTGATTGTTTTCTTTATTCTGATTACTTGCCTAAACAGTAATAGCTGAAAATAATTAGGCCTTTAATATATTCTGGGCACTGTGTTTAGTACTTTACATGGGATATCTGACTAATCACAGTTTACTTTTTGAAGTAGGTAAGTATTACCCCATGTTTTTCAAATGTTCAGCTTTTCTGAGATCTAGAGTTCTTAAATAGCTTTCCTAAGATAACAATACTAAAGTTTAAGCTACTGGGAAGTAAATAGGAAAGCTGGGGGCTTTATACTCAGATAATCTAATTCCTAGGTCTGGGCTCCTACTCACTAACCACTGTACTAACAACCTAAAGGACCTAAAACACAGTTGTAGAAATAGCTAAATAGTAGGTTCATAACTGAGTCCTTTTTTCTTTGCTCAAGTGTTTCTTGCATTCTTATTCAGCTATTAGGATTTGGGGGTACATTTGAAAAAATATGTATAATTGCCCAAAACCACATAAAATTGCTATGAATATTTTGGAAGATGGCATAGTACAATAACTAACACATAACTGCATCTTAGGGTTTGTATAAAATCTTAGTTCTAAAATTCTACTTTGCAAAATTCTGTTTTTACCCTTCACGGTTTTTAAACTTTTCTGCACTATGTACTTGGTTCAGATTTCAAATAGTAGAAAGGAATTCTGAACACAAAAGCGGCAAATCTTAGCAATTCTGACCCTTTAAGAAATTTCTAAGATTTTTTTTTTTTTTTTGCGGTACGCAGGCCTCTCACTGTTGTGTCCTCTCCTGTTGCGGAGCACAGGCTCCGGACACGCAGGTTCAGCGGCCATGGCTCACGGGCCTAGCTGCTCCGCGGCACGTGGGATCCTCCTGGACCGGGGCACGAACCCGCGTCCCCTGCATCGGCAGGCGGACTCTCAACCACTCCGCCACCAGGGAAGCCTTAAGAATGTATTTTTTATAGCTCTAAATATTTACATTCAGCATTAATGTGAGAATAAGAAATTTTACCTTTCGTTTCTGATTTAGCAATTAGGAGTTTTATTAGGATGGAATTTTCTCAAATCAAGGCCAAAATTTAGAATTTAGGTAAAGTATGTTACCTTTCAATCTGCTTACTGAACGGTTATCTCTATACTTTTCTTTCCATAGAAGTCTTGCAAAATAAGTTTTCTGATAGGACAGTCTATACTTTATTGTGATTTTGGGGGGGGGGGAGATCTTTAAAATGTTTGAAGTTAATGAAGCAAAACTTCATGAAAAAATTAAAATGAAAGATTAAAGACAGGGAGCACAATATCTAGCTTCCTTTTTAAGAAAAAGTGAAAGAGGGTGTTAATTCCTATAGTTAATGGGAAAATCATATTTATTGAAGATCAGCATTTCCAGTTATTTGAACCTTGTGGTTTATCAGACTTAGAAATTCAAGACATACTTTTTGAGTACCTCCCCAGACTATGTCACTGAAAACTGAAATATCTTCATGCATCTTCCTGATACAGTTCAACTGATTCTAAATAAACCATTATAATGTTATATCAATTTAAATTACTTACCTTATAAGAGAATTTAGCAGTTCTAAGTTTCCCACAATTGAAGAACTAGAAATTTCATGTATTCTGTAATGCTTATTCTTTTTGGATAGGATGATACTTTTTGGATAGGAAGAAAAGTATAAGCTGTACTTTAACTTTTAGGAGATTCTGTGCAGATTAAAATATGCAGAATTCTGTTAGCAAGTCCTTTTGACAAGTAATTTTGCATGTGGAGTCCTTAAAAGTATCCAAAACAGTAGGTAGAATGAAGACTTACAGATGCCTGTTGATATATTTGCCTGGATTATATTCAGATAAAATTGCCTGAAGTGTTACACTGTTTTTCTGTATCACAATTGACTGTTGAATTTATGGATTCTGAAAAAAGTCATCTGGTGTATTTTCAGGCCCCACACCATCTATATATTTTCATAAATTTTTATGTGGCTTCAGGTAAAAACATACATGAAAACACTTTCTTTCAGGTTCTTGCTTTCATTTTATATATCGGGAGGATGGAATTAACTTTGAAGTATCTACTGAGTAAATGCATGCTAGACACTTGGATGCTATGGACACATTAGTGAACAAATTTACAGTTTGGTGTAGGAGACAATTATAATACTGGGTGGTAGGTGCTCTGATTGAGAAAACATGGGGAGTGTATGTTAGGGTGGGTCAGGGAAATCCTCTAGAAGAACAAGACTTTTTTTTTTAACATATCTTTACTGGAGCATAAGTGCTTTACAATGGTGTGTTTCTGCTGTACAACAAAGTGAATCAGCTATACGTATACATATATCCCCATATCTCCTCCCTTTTGTGTCTCCCTCCCACACTCCTTATCCCACCCCTCTAGGTGGTCACAAAGCACCGAGCTGATCTCCCTGTGCTATGCGGCTGCTTCCCACTAGCTATCTGCTTTACATTTGGTAGTGTATATATGTCCATGCCACTCTCTCACTTCGTCCCAGCTTGCCCTTCCCCCTCGACGTGTCCTCAAGTCCATTCTCTATGTCTGCATCTTTCTTCCTGCCCTGCCACTAGGTTCTTCAGTACCATTTTTTTAGATTCCATATATTTGCGTTAGCATATAGTATTTGTTTTTCTCTTTCTGACTTCACTCTGTATGACAGACTCTAGGTCCATCCACCTCATTACAAATAACAATTTCGTTCCTTTTTATGAGGAACAAGACTTTCTAAATGGAAGTATGAAATTACACACAGAATCCCTGGCAAAGAGAAGCACTAGTGCTGAGGTCTCAATGAAAGGGAGAAAAAACATGATCTGAGAAGTTGAAACAGCTTGGTAGTTTTTAAGCTAAGTTTTGCTTCTAGCCCTTCGCAGTATTGTAAACAGATGACTTGTGACTATTTCATGAAAGTTTTCTTAATTACAAAAACACTAGCTCAATAGTTAATCTAGAATTGCAGCTAAGCTGTTAGGAAAATAGAGCTGGAAAAAAAGTATGAACATCTGAAATTTGATAATGGCTAGAATTATGTGAATGTAATTTTGCTCTAGGAAAACCGTAAGTTGTGATATTTATAATTGTGGGCCTTTTTTAAAACTCAAATGCCTACAGAAATTTAGAAGTTAAGTGAGGGGAGGTTTCCTTTACAATTTTCAAAGAAAGTTGCATGTTGGTTAGAAATTCTCTTGGTTTCACTAATTTTTACTTTGTATTTGAGTCTTAAGAAAGTAATAGAGTTAAGAAGCTATGAAACCTTTTATTCTCTATAATAGCCTTCATATAGTTTGAGGAAAATGACATTAATTGACCAGAGTATTCATTTTGGAGGAGGAACAAAGCCTTTTCAAAGGGAGAAAATTAGTTATGTTTTATTGGTAGGTTAGACTTGAGTAGTTACTTTGAAAAAGTTGGTTCCTAGAAAAATTTTTTCCATGAATAAAATCTGTTTTTACTAAATGCCAGTCCCAGGATACCACATTGTCAGTATGTCTAGTTTATCCAATAACATAGTTCCCAGATTGACTTCTGCACACACAAAAGATTGCTCATCTGTTACATGAATTTTATTAATGAAGAAATATATAGGACACTATCCTTTTATTTGGTTAAATACATAAGTTAATATGCAAGTGTGTACTAAAAGGGACAGTTACACCAAAGGGACAAAACTTTTTAAATACCACTTACACTTTTATTGATTATAGTATTGAGGATTGAAACTTGGTTTTGAATAAAACCTGAAACTCATGTTCTGATGTCTTGTGAATATTTTGGGAATGCTTAAAGACTGACTAAAATTTAGTGAAAGCACAAGAACTGGGTTTCAAACTTCTCTTTTTGATGAAAAAGTTTGTAAATTTCATTCTCTAAATTTTCAAAGTTTCATGAAGTCCAAAAATCTGTTAGGGAGGGTAGATTGCCTATCTATGGCAGTATGTTAAATTAATATGAGGAGGGAAGTATTAATAAGAATTGTATTGGTGTAATAATGATAATATTGTATATTTTAGAAAGACATTGGTATTAATTTGAAACAATGTTTTTATAGCAGTAAGTAGTTGAGAAATTATAATGGAACTTTGATCACTGAATTAGTGAGTTCTGGCTCTTGATTGGAATCTTCAAAAACAATAACCAGGGTCCTATTTCAAGTAGAAATTGAATATAGGTTTTTTTTAATGATACATTTTTAATGAATTTATATCTGTAAAGTAACGTTTTTATATGTTTAAGAATCAGTTGTTTCTTAGTCATAAATTCAGATAGGTTGAAAAATTATTAGAAAATAAGTGTACAGAGTGAATACTAGGATACCCACTTAAGTATAAAATTTTGTGCTTGATAGCTGCGTGATAGATAATTCACATAGTAAATAAAGTCTCTTCTTCAGTCACTCTGGCCTCCTTAAATATTCTAGACACATTCCCACCTCAAGCCTTTTCTTTACATTAGCTATTTTATCTGCTCTAAAGATACTTATCCAGATAGCTGCTTGGCAAAATCCCTTGCTTTCTTCAAATTTTTGTAAAAGTGTTATCTTCTCAGTGAGATTTGCTCTTGCCCATATTTTAAATTGCCACCACCATTCCCAACGCCTCAAAACTCATCCTTTCCTCTATCTTTTTCACCTATAGTGCTTATCTTCTAGTATACTGAACAGTTTACTTATTATAGTTTATATTTTATACATTGATATGTTTCAGGAATCTAGAACAATGCTTGGCACATAGTGGCACTCTAAATATTTGTTGGGTGAAAAATGCACAATGGAAAATAAAACTGAATTTACCATATTATTTTGCAACTTGAATTTTAATTTCTAAGAATTAGTGTGACATCAATTTATAACAATGTATTATTTTTCATCAAATTATATGTGGCCAATATCTTTACTGTTAACATAGGTTTTAAAAATGTCTCTACACTTTTTCTAAAACTACAAAGAAACTGTCCTTTTGAATTGTCTAATACCCTCAGCCATTTAAGTATTTTAGAATAAGCATCATTGACATTTAGAATTATTCTATCTTGATGTATGACCTAAAAGAAAGGTTTTTAAAGAATTATCCAATTTTAAAGAATTACAAAAGGACATTACTAATTTACCTAGGATTTTGAAGTACCTTAAAAAAAAATTGCTTGTTTGTAATTCTGAAATGCTTTCAGATAAAACTTGAAAACCTGGTATAGAAAATAAATGCCTGACTGGTTACAAGAAAGATTTAGATGTATATATTGAAGTAAAACTTCTGAGATATTTGTATGTGTATGTATGAGATAAAAACAGGAGTTTTCACAACTTGATTTATCAAATTTCACAGGTTGTTTGTCAAACTAGTAAAGCATAAACATTTTAATTCTTACCCACCCATTTTCACTTGGACTAATGTATATGTGCACAATGCCAACATCCAATTGATGAGTGGAAATTCTTTAAGACATCTAGATATTTAAAAATATAGAAAGTTCCTGTTTTAACTTAATCCATAAACTTTATATAGATTTATTTTTTAAAAAACAAGTATAAAAGGTGAATTACTCCAGCTTTTGTCCTTAAAAACAGTACTTCTGTGTTAAATGTTATTTATCATTTTACTTTTTGTTTTTGTAACTTTCACCCAAACTTCACTTACTTCGGCATGGCAAACATTAAGGGTAAACTCAAATTGCTGGTTTATAAAGTATTTCAGAGAACTGAATTACACTTACTTGGGAATTCTCCAATACATTAGAGGAAATATATTTGGTTTATTGAATTCTGTAATTTTCTTTTCTTTTTTTTTTTGGTACGCGGGCCCCTCACTGTTGTGGCCTCTCCCATTGCGGAGCACAGGCTCCAGACGCACAGGCTCCAGACGCGCAGGCCCAGCAGCCATGGCTCACGGGCCCAGCCGCTCCTAGGCATGTGCAATCCTCCCGCACCGGGGCACGAACCCGTGTCCCCTGCATTGGCAGGCGGACTCTCAATAACTGCACCACCAGGGAAGCCCCTGTAATTTTTTTAACCTTTGAAATTTAGTGTTTCAAAGAACATTGGATTTTTAAGTTTTTCGTTGCTTTTCAAGATAGTTTGCATACAGAGTTTTTTCCTAATTTTTTTGAAGCCAGATGTTAATAAAATACATTGAAGAAGATTTGGGTGATATGGTGAGCTTGGTTATTCAGATAAATGGTCTCACTGAAAACAAAGGCTTCTGGGCAGAATTTTAAAACGTCTTGAAGAACTGACAGCATAGTAAAAAATTACCAAGCCAAAACCTAACTGGAAAACAAACACACACACAAACAAAAATAGGAATGCTGGGAGATAAGCTGAGTTCCTAAACTGTTTTTACCCTAAGAGCCTTTGTCAAACTGGGAGAACTTGAGCTTCAATTTCAAATGCTTATAGGAGTTCAGGAAGCAAAAGTCAAAGCCCAAGTCTTGCCCAACAGGACACTCTCTTCCTCTAAAGCTGTGTGTAGGTAATACTCAGGATGACAGTGAACCAGAAATAAATCTGTGCTGCCTTATTAACCCTAGAAGACTGAGGAAAGTTGCTGTGGTCCTGAGCAGAGCAGAATGGGGAAGTCCTGGGATGTTTCAACAAGTTGGCACTTGCATGGATTTGTGGTCCAAATAAACATCACTTGGGTGGTTAAAAAAAATTTTGAACCATGCATGTAAGGTGGCCTCAACCTGTATTATGCTACTAGGTGCCTGATAATCTTTCTCAGACTTTTTCTGGAGGAATGCACCTTCATCCTAAGCCACAGAAGAATATCCACGAATATTTTTCTAAGGAAAAGGAGTTTGCTTGTTAAAAACTAATCATGTAAAAAAAACAGATACAGCAGAAACAGGTCTGCAAAGACTTCAAAGACTAGAATTAAGATGGAATTAGGTTAATAACAGATTAGACACAGGTGAAGAGAGAATTGGAGAATTGAAGAAATCCAGATTGGAGTTTAAAGAAATAATGACATAGGAAATATGAAAGGATTAAGGCCACAACGGATAGAGTGAAAATGTGTCTAACTGAAGTTCCAGAAGTAGAGGAGAGAGATTGGGCAGAAGCACAATTTGAAGAGATAAATACTAAGAATTTTTTTAGGGTGATTAAATGAATTCAGCAGATTCAGGATGCTTAATGAAGCCCAAACAGGATTAAAAAAAGAAAAATTCCCATGTAGACACAGAATGAAACTACAGAAAAACAATGAAAACCAAACCCATTTCAGAAGCAGCTGGAAACAAAAGGACAAATGGCCTTCAAACGAATGGCAGTTAGGTTGACAGCTTCCCAAGAGCAACAGTAGAAGCCAGAAGACAATGGAATTGCCTCCTCAGTTTACTTAAACAAACCTGTCAAAAGTTCTATACGCAGGAGAAAAATCCTTATGGGGGTGAAGAAAGACATTATAGGTGAGGTCAATAAAATAACATTGTCAAAGTTAAATATGTATTTTTTTTGATAGGTAAAAAGTGGGTTTATTTAGAGAAACACTCCACAGGCAGAGTCTGGGCCATCTCAGAAGGCAAGAGGCCACATATGTATTTTTTGACATTTCCCATTATAGTATATAACTTCCTCAAAGTAAAAGAAATATATACGTATATAAAGAATATTCTTGTTTCGGTAGTATCCACTGGATTACTCAATATTTTTCTTAATAAGATTCTCCCTCCAAAGTCATTCTTTTCCAATGAAAGTTCTCATAGATGAAAGGACTTTTGTTAGAATTGTAATTCATGTTATATTTTTACCTTCGTTTTTTTGAGGAAAATGATTATGAATTTTATTTTTATTTTAATTTATAAATTGGTAAATCTTATTTGATTGGTTTAGTGCCAGAAGTTTATAAAGATTGTGGCATGCAACAGATTTTTTGTTTTTTTAATTTTTAAAGTAATTTATTTTTTTATACAGCAGGTCCTTATTAGTCAGCAGTTTTATACACATCAGTGTATACATGTCAATCCCAATCGCCCAATTCATCACACCACCACCACCACCCCCCTGCCATTTTCCCCCTTGGTGTCCATACGTTTGTTCTCTACATCTGTGTCTCAATTTCTGCCCTGCAAACTGGTTCATCTGTACCATTTTTCTAGGTTCCACATATATGTGTTAATATATGATATTTTTTCTCTTTCTGACTTACTGCACTCTGTATGACAGTCTCTAGATCCATCCACGTCTCTACAAATGACCCAATTTTGTTCCTTTTTATGGCTGAGTAATATTCCATTGTGTATATGTACCACATCTTCTTTAGCCATTCGTCTGTCGATGGGCATTTAGGTTGCTTCCATGACCTGGCTATTGTTAATAGTGCTGCAGTGAACACTGGGGTGCATGTGTCTTTTTGAATTATGGTTTTCTCAGGGTATATACCCAGTAGTGGGATTGCTGGGTCATATGGTAATTCTATTTTTAGTTTTTTAAGGAACTGCCATACTGTTCTCCATAGTGGCTGTATCAATTTACATTACCACCAACAGTGCAAGAATGTTCCGTTTTCTCCACACCTTCTCCAGCATTTGTTGTTTGTAGATTTTCTGATCATGCCTATTCTAATTGGTGTGAGGTGATACCTCATTGTAGTTTTGATTTGCATTTCTCTAATAATTAGTGATGTTGAGCAGCTTTTCATGTGCTGTTTGGCCATCTGTATGTCTTCTTTGGAGAAATGTATATTTAGGTCTTCTGCCCATTTTTGGATTGGGTTGTTTGTTTTTTCAATATTGAGCTGCATGAGCTGTTCATGTATTTTGGAAATTAATCCTTTGTCCATTGATTCGTTTGCAAATGTTTTCTCCCATTCTGAGGGTTGTCTTTTCATCTTGTTTATGGTTTCCTTTGCTGTGCAAAAGCTTTGAAGTTTCATTAGGTCCCATTTGTTTATTTTTGTTTTTATTTCCATTACTCTAGGAGGTGGATCAAAAAAGATCTTGCTGTGATTTATGTCAAAGAGTGTTCTTCCTATGTTTTCCTCTAAGAGTTTTATAGTGTCCGGTCTTACATTTAGGTCTCTAATCCATTTTGAGTTTATTTTTGTGTATGGTGTTAGGGAGTGTTCTAATTTCATTCTTTTACATGTAGCTGTCCAGTCTTCCCAGCATGCAACAGTTTGTTAAAGTAAATGTTGACTTTCAGATTTTTACCCATCTATATTACTTTAATAATCTTATTATTAAACGTTATAAATACTTTATAAAACACTTTAAGTAGTCTTGAGTGACATCAATGTCTTGTTCCATTAGTTAACATCCATTTTTAGGTTTGAAAATTATCTAAGTAAGTTAAAATTTTATGGTAGTACTTCTGTACTTTGTTTTATCAGTTTGTGTTATGGTTGACTGTTTCTTTTGTAAATGCTTAAACTCTACTAGGTATTTAGATGTTGCAAAAATCCTTTGCCTTAAAAAATACTGTGAATTAAATAGTTTAACAATATTATACATCTTAATATCTGTATGCATAATACATGTTCTATGACTTGTATACATTTTTAAAGTATTTGGATTTTTTTAAGAATTGATGGTTAAATACAGAAATACGTTTAAACATGAGAGAAGCCCCAAAAGGTTATATATTATCTAAAGAGTTTTAAAATACATATTTGTATATTTTAAAATATGGTTCAAAAACCCAAGATATGAAAGGGACCTACAGGGAAAAGTTTTTCATCTATCCATCCTTGAGTCACCCAATTCCCCTCCCCAGTGGAAAATGTTCAGCTTATTTTTTTCCTCTCCTTTTACATGAACAATTGCCTCTTAGGTTTTGTTTTATACCTTGCTGTTTTTCTTTTTTGCTTAACAAAGTAAATTTTAGAGAGTGTGTATTTTTTTTTTTTACAAGTACTTATTCCTTATTTTGTTTAATCTGTCTTCTGCTGAAGGACATTTAGGCTCCTCCCAAACTTGTTTTATTACAAACATTACTGCATTGAATATATGTGTACATGTCATTTCCATCTGTAAATATATCTAGGTTATTCCTAGATGAGGAATTGCTGGATCAAAGAGTATGAGGGATTTTTTTTAACCAAATTGCCTTCCACAGAGGTTGTAATAATTTGAAATCCCATTAATAATCCTTGATATTGAAGGTACACTTCCTCACAACTTGTTAATTCAATATATTATTATACTTTAAAATTTTTGCCAGTATTCATAGGTAAACAATTATAATATCAGTATGGTTGTGATTTACATTTCTCTTATGTATGAGATTGAACCTGTTTTTATACATTTAAAGTCCCTTTAGATTTCTTTTTCTGAGACTTGATCTCCTTATTCCATTTTTCTGTTTTGTTTTTTCTTATTTGCAGGAACATTATACATTAGGGGACTTAAGGGAAACTTAACTTTAGCATGATTTGCTATTTATAAGTTCAGGTAATTTTAATATAGCATTTAAATAGTATGTTATCTTTATTGTTTATGTTGTTTTTCTCAGTATCAGACTGGAAGGAATGATAAATATGCTCTCTGAGGTGAAAGACCAATACTTTCATTTGTTACTTTGGTGTTCATGAGTTGCTTTAAATAATTTTCTTTCAAATGTTTTGTGCTTAGATTTTCATATAGTTGATCAACTCTATAATTTCCCACTTAAGTATTACGTTTGCAAATTATTTTTCTCATACATGTCTTGAACTTTTTATATTCTTGCAACTCAACATTAGAAATACATGAGGAGACTTGAATACCCATATGTAATAATAATAGTTTTAAGTAGATTTTATAAGTGTATATTTCTGTTGCTAGTTATATATTTTTTCCCTTAAGTTGATTTGCCTATATTTTTGAAGGAAAATCTTGATTCACAGTACAGATTTTCTTGAGCTATTCAGTGTCACTGAAAATAGTAGGCATCAAAATCATGAAGCCATCTTTCAAGAATGATAGAGAGCTCCCTTTGAAGTGAGTCTTATGTGTAAGGATTATATTTGTACTACTTATTTAACATTAAATATTTTTAAACTAGTTTTCTCAATGGTCAGGTAAATACTTCATAAAATCTGGTTTTCGAACATGCATGCCCTCCTATCCAGCAATGTATCTCAACTGTAGCAATTTGAAAGTCCATCCTTAGAGTATTGTGTGCATATTGTGAGATGATGAGGGAATGTGGGAAGGAGGATAGAGCAATGGTCTTGTCCCTGTCCTGTCTTCCTTTAGGTTTAGGGAGTGATTGGGAAAGGGCTGTTAGGAGTTCGACTTCTTTGAGAAGCAGTATTAGGAAAGTTTTTATTTTCCTGTTATTTTTTACATGTCACAGCTTTCAATAATCTGACATCCCCACTAACCTGTTACACAAAGCCTGGACAAAATCAGACCGGTATATTAGGATCCATTATTAAGAATGGGCATGTGTTTATTAGATTATAGGAGCCTTCCTCCAGACTTCATTTACCAGCTAAAGTAACAGCATCTTGATCCAGAGCTTGCTCTTCAGGTTTTTTTCCCCTTCAACTTTCTTTGCATTTCTGTCACAGCACAAGGAGGGAATTCCAATATAATCTTTATTGCAATCTTGTCTACTGAAACCTTAATGGCAGTGTTCTATATAGAATTTGGACTTAATTCTTTACTTTAGGTGATACCACTTTGGAAAATGTCATCACAAACATATGTCTGGAGGAGATAAAAAGTGAAATATAAACCAAACATTTCAAACTATATAAAACAAATTCCAGAGAACATAGTGCATGCTTTCTTGATAAGCCTTTAAATAAATGTACTTAGGAACTTACAAAGTTAGGGAAAAAGTTTTAAAATTTAAGTATCTATTAGATTATTTAATAAACATTCTGGAGGTAGTACTTAACATTTCAAAGTAGGACTTAACCCATTAAAATAGAGCCAAAGTTTCAGTTTTGGAGCATGTCTACCATAGAGGAAGAAGATTCATGTCTCAGTCTTACTGATTCTTCTGGAGTTTAATAATTTTTACCTGAATTTTTTCTTTGCTTTTCATGAAGATAATTTGTTAGCTATGTCTACCTATTTAAACCTCCACTTTCAAAATTCCAACTTCTCATCTTTTAAGTAGGTATTTAAAGCAGTGTTACATGGGAAATGAAAACCATGTTTTCATTCAAAAGAATTAATGAAAAATAAAATTGATTTGGGTGTTTGCATGGAATTATCTAAACCATGTGAAATCTGTTTTCAAAGTACATATTAGAGTTTTAATCAGTCCCTATCCATTGTTATTTCATTGTGAATTGTATGACAGTATAATTCTTAGCATTCTTTTTAAATCTTTTTACTGAAGTGAGGTTTTTATAGTTAATGTTTTAACAAGAATTACAGAACTTATAATGAGCTTTCTATAAAACTTACACGTTTTACATTTTTACATTTGCACTGATAAAGGAAAATATTATTTGAAAGAGTAATATATGTTTATTGCAGAAAAATTAGAAAAATGTAAGCATAAAGAGAAGAAACATCCGTATTCCCACTTTCACCACTTAGCCTTTCTAGATGTAGCTATCTATAAAATCTTTAAACTTTTTTGTAACTTAAGTTTTTTACATGATAGCATATTTTGTGTTGTTTATTATACAAAATCACTTTTAAATATGCCAAAGTAGTTCATTTTAGATATATGCTTTGTTTTTTAAATAATTTTTTTTTTTTTTGGCTGTGCTTGGTCTTCGTTGCTGTGCCTGGGCTTTCTCTAGTTGCGGCGAGCGGGGGCTACTCTTCGTTGCGGTGCGCGGGCTTCTCCTTGCGGTGGCTTCCCTTGTTGCGGAGCACGGGCTCTAGGCACGTGGGCTTCAGTAGTTGTGGCACGCCGGCTCTAGAGCACAGGCTCAGTAGTTGTGGCGCACAGGCTTAGCTGCTCCGCAGCATGTGGGATCTAACCGGACCAGGGATTTAACCCATGTCGCCTGCACTGGCAGGCGGATTCTTAACCACTGCACCACCAGGGAAGCCCTAGATATATGCTTTTTAACCAGGCCTTTATTGTTGTGCATTCATATAGTTTCCAGTTTTTGCTTTATGAGAAACTAACATAAATACAATTTTACTTAAATATCTTTACACATTTATAACTTCTTTACATTTATCCTTTAGACTTGATTATTTCACTATCAAAGGTTGCTGACATCATCTTTCAAAAATTTCAGGTCATGATATTTTTTAATTGCTTCAGAATTTCAGTAAAAATGGCCAATGTATAGTTTGCACAAGAGTAGGGAGAAAAAAGATTAAATAAATGTACAATTTTGGTGAGAAAGATGATTAGGAGATTATTTAATATTTTTTAAAGGGAACCTGAAATTAGGTTATTTCGTTAACAAAATAGAAATAAACTATGCTTAGAAGATTGAGAAAACTGGAATTGGATCATAAAATACAGGTGTAGGTTTTAACTTCTTGGATAAAATTAAAAGGGCATCAAAGGCAGAGTTACAGAATGTGATTGTAATTTCTGAACTAAAATTAAGAGTATTTGAAAAGCAGCATTGAAAAAAACATAATATTTTAGTCTCAGGAATGAATGTACTGTAATTTTCATAGAATGAGGAAATCATCATTCATAAGTCTATGTTGATAGGGAAATACTGGAAGAGTAGGCAAGTTGCTCAAAAAGTAGAGAAATGTAATCCACTGGATTTATATCCACTTCATTGTAGAAGTTTAATCCTGTTTTTGAAAAGTGGTTTTAAGAAAAGCTAGAGATGAAGCGTTACCCATGATATTATGTATCTAGTATACATGTTGATTCAGCAGTATTAAAGTGTACACAGAATTAGTAACAAAGAAATGCATAGAAAAACTTATGATGGGGCTTCCCTGGTGGCGCAGTGGTTGAGAGTCCGCCAGCCGATGCAGGAGACACGGGTTCGTGCCCCGGTCCGGGAAGATCCCACATCCCGCGGAGCGGCTAGGCCCGTGAGCCACGGCCGCTGAGCCTGCAACAACAGTGAGAGGCCCGCGTACCGCAAAAAAAAAAAAACCAACTTATGATGCCAGTTGATGCCACTGAAAATTAGGCAAGCAAATTGATATTCTGATAGGAATCTATCAAAATGGGAAAGAAATTATCTTGATTTATGAAACTAGAATGATCAGAGGAGTGATTAAAATAAGGCTTTTGCCCAATGGTAATTCAATTGTTAATTTTTTAAAAATAGCAATTCTCAATATGCAGTGAGAAGTATTGTGAAAGATGAAAGAATCGTAAATGGTTTTCTACTCTAAAAATTTTCACTACATGTTAAAAAGTTGTGTGACTATACTAATGGGAGATTAACTCAGCAAAATGAGAGTAGAGTGAGATACTTTCTAAGGCAATGTATAAAGTTCACGTAGTAATCTTAGAGAAATTATAGTATTGAATAATATTTTAAGTTTGCCTGGAAGCATTTTTATTTTGTTAAGTGAACAATTCATAAAAGCTAAAAATTAAGGTAGCAGGCTCGAGAAGACTATAAATGGATGTGAAAGAAATAAACTGATATTAGGCTTTTAAGAGAAGTGAATCAGCACACCTACCTGAGCACTTCCCCGGTTGTGCGGTACAGAACTGATTCCATTTTCGAGATCAGTGGCTTATAAACTTGGTTCTCTTGACATTTCTGGTAGCTCGAGGATCTCAGACGATTGTACACATTTCTCATTCTCAACTTTAATTTACCATTTAGAAAGAAAATCTATGTCATACATCGATGTTGAGGTCGCATGGGGGGGGTTGTAGGGGGGCTAGAGTAGCAAAACCAATGGAGCCATGAAGATGAGTGATGTTTTGATACTTTAGAATAAACTACTCACTTCTCAAAAAGTGAAATATCCTGCTCTGTTTTTCTTATTCAGAGTTTGCAGATTATTTTTGAAAAGTAATGATTTGGCCTGGTGTTTACAAAGTGTGTTTACTGGGAGCAAAGAGTTTAGACATTAAGTGAAATAGGCTGAGTCTATAAATGTCAAGTGAGGATTGTTGACAGATGCCCTATAAATTGGGACAAAATCAAATTTAGGCCAAAGTTTTACCTTTGACATTCTTGGTTGAAATTAATTTTGCCTGATTTGCTAGCAATTACTTAATAACTGTTTCAGCTTGGTAGGCCTGGCTGAGGATTTGAGAGCATTTAAGAATGAGTTTTAAATGGAGATGTTTATAACCAGAGAAAAATACCAACGAATTACTCAGAAGAGGAATTTACTGACCCAAGTCAGCTATGATTTTCTTTCTTTTCTTTTAAAAAAACAAAAACCCATTTCTCTTTGCTGCTGTGAAATTGTGTTATAGAAATAAAATCTGTCACAGAAATAACTGAGACAGAAAAATTCTCTATTCTCTCAGTGATAACAGTTTTGGCTAACAGTTTTGCGTGCATTTCTCCTGAGTTTATGTCTCTTGCACTCTAGATAGAGACACAGAGGGGGTGGGATGAGGAGGATAAGTAGACTGGATAAACATACCAAATGTGTGCCCAATTTTAAAATTCCACTTCCTTTAAAAAATATATTGTGGACATATTTCCATTCAGTATTATAAATATACATCATTATGTTAAAGTTTTATGTATATATGCATAATCCATTCCATTGTTTAGACAAAGCATAATTTATTTAGTCAGTCTGCCTTTGGTCTTTTAAGTTTCCAGGCTTTTCTCTACCACAAGCACTCTTTCAATGAACATCCTCATACCTATCTATATCTTGCTAAAGAGCAATGTAGTGTAATAGCTACGAGCTCAGTTGTGCAATATTGGGCAACTTACTAAACCTTCCTCAGTTTTGTCATCTTTAAGTAGTAAATAATAATAGTAACTTTACTTGAGTGTTGTTCTAAGGATTGAATGAGTTAATACATATAAACTCTTAGAGTAGTGCTTACATACCTTAAGTATTTAATAAATGCTGTTGGTATTAGCAGTATTTTGTCATTGATTTCAACTTCTAAGAAGTTGAATTGTTTCAGCTTTTAAATTTAAATTTGTAATAGATAAGCAATAATTTTCTTATTTTCAGATCCACGGATCTTTCCTATACCCAGAGTTCCTTTTGACCTGTGGCCTATCCCACCATCCACCACGTCTTTTTCTTATAATGGTCTTTGACTTCTCTGATGTGATTTTTATCCTTTTTCTCTTATCTCAAGTACTCTTTGGAGTTCTTTTCCTTTTCTCTGCCTGAATAATGGATAATTTTTGAGAAATTAATCTTTGCTTGTCTGTGTATTCTCTTCTTCAGAGAATATACTTAATGCCTTAGGTATTACATGCTCTAGGTATATATAAATTTTTTTTAAACAAGTGACTCAAACGTACATCTTTAATCCCACTGTCTTATTTGAAAACCAATACCTTATCTCCTAACTGTAAACAGTTTCTACCTGAATTTATGGTCATCGCAAATGTAATAAAAAGTAAACTTTATTGAGCAGCAACTACTATAACATTTTCCATTTTCGTTCCCATGAAAAAATGACTATTGTTTTTTGCTCTATATTACTGTTTTGCTCTCCCTGTTCTCCCTCTCCCAAGCCCAGGCCACTATTATCCCACTTAAGGATGATAGCAACAGCCTCTTAGCTATTCTCTCAGCTAGTGGCTGCTTGCCTCATTCCATGGCACTGAAAGCCACCTCTGTCTTCTTTCCTACCTTTACCCCCTCAAACCGCCCCCGCCCACACACAGATGAGCCATAGTTTCTGTACTTTCCTTATTGTGTGATAGCCAATTTTTGTGTATCAGATTTAAACTCTGCTTGGCTTTTTAGGCCTCCTGTAATGGACCTCCACCACAATTAGCTAACCTATTTTCCTAATACCTATTCTTTCTTGTGTGAATGTTTTCACTGTTCTACAGAAACTCATGTTATCTCACGAATTTACAGAAACTTTTTCTCATTAATGGCCAGGATTCCATCTGAACAATAAAACTTTTCCTTGGTAACTCTAATTTGCATGGAACGCCTGTTCCTCTGGATTTTATAAGACATGGCACAAGTAGAAAATAATTTAAATTTAGTCCTGTGTTCTTTCCAATAATTTTATGATTCTAACTAGATTATAAGCTCTTTGATAGAGTTCAGGTCCATATTCCCATATCTACTTGGTAAATCCTAAACATGCTACAAATACTTTTTAGTTGGTTCAGAAAAGTAGATTAATTAATACGTAATTTGGTTAGTACAAAGAATCAAAATGAACATAAATTTAATCCAAAACTGAAGATAATCATATTTTTGATTAGCACATTTTAATGTCAATCATACTGAGACTATAAATGGTCTATACTTTACACTCATATTTAACAAATGTTATTTCTGTGCACATTTTAAGTACCTTGAGGAACTGGAAATTTATGGGACAACAACATGGTTTTGGCCAATCTGTTAAATGTAAATCCGTGTATGTGTATGTAGGCATACATTTGTAACTACATTTAATAGGAAAATTATGGAAATAGTACAGTATATTATAGGAAAAATTAGGAAGCATAGATAAGCAAACATTTTAAACTACCTAGTTTATTTATCTGACTCCCTCACTAAAATATAACTCCATGAACTATAAAACTTAGTTTAATCCACCACTGTATCTCTAGAGATAGAAAAGAGCCTGCCACATAGGCACACAATTATTTGTTGAATAAAAATGAATTTACTGGCAGATACTCCTCTCCTGATACCTTTACTTTAAAATTGGGACTGGGTGGAAAGGAAAATTTTCTGCAGCTTCTCTGGCAACTTAAAAATCTGTTGTTTGATCTTAGAGTTCATTCCTCAATGTTTCCCAAATTCATTAAATCTGCTTACATTTTGTAATTTTCTAAGACATAATTTCCAAGGCATAGCGGATTGAAAACAGAAAAGAGTAGTGAAAAAGAGTAAATTAATGGAAGATGGGGTTTGTATTTAGGATTCCATTTGCTTTCAGGTTTCAGGATTGGGGCTGAGCTTTTTGGATAATAAGAGAAGCAGAATCAGGCAGCTTCTGCAGCTCAAACTTAATTTAAATTGGTTGTCCTAAATTCCACGAAAGCGCATGTGCTGTGCTTTAGAGTAGAAAAGATGTAGGGGACAAATTAAGAATGCGGGTTTATGATTAATTCAGTTTTTCATCACATTTGTCCTAAGCAACTGCCATGTTAACTCGCTTGAGATGGGGCCTAGCTCTGCCTCTGCTGTGTGGACCAGTAGTGTCTTAAAACACAAGTATGGACTTGCCCCAAATGGTTATTATGTGAAAACCTAAACAAAATATATAGAGACTTACTTTTTCTTTAGATTGGTTTGCTAATTTACTTTCCTCTCTAGAGTCATCTTGCCAGTTGGGTTCACTTGTCAAATGTGTTTTTGAACCATTCAAAATAAATTATACAGTTGCTTATTAATTATTCTTATACTTGATAATTTAAAAAATAACATTAAAAAGTTCTGATGTTATGGGATTTGGTGGGGTTATTTTCCCCAAGCTATATCATAAGAAAAAAAAATGAATTTGAGGAAATCAGCCAAAATGCTGTTGATATGTAGAGGTTTATTTCTCTGATAAGAAAAATGCTAGCTATAATTATAGACATTTATACTGCCATTTTATAAATTGTTCAATGAAATATTAAAATATGTTCTTAACAGCAGCTATGAAAAACTTATTTTTGAGCAGTGAAATATTGTGGCTTCTTTAGATCTTCATATAAAAATGTTCCAGGTAAAAGGTATAGCTAATCTAAACTATGTTATAAATGAACATTACCACAGGTTTTTTTAGACTTTTCTGACAATGTTTACTTTTAAAAATTAAATAATCTACTGTAAATGATCATTAGTTCCAATAACTGCCCAGAGGATAGTTTTAGTTTCAAAAGACAATGTTTAGTTAATGCTTGGGAAGTAATTGTGGAAGTTAACAAACAACTAGACATAGGAAGTGTTCAAAAGTTAGGAACAGATCTGTGTTTGTTCAGTGTTATACTTGTTTTCACTCTCCCCCAAATAACTAGTCATTTGAACTTAATTAAATTTAAAGTTTAATTAATCTTGCTAGAATTCCAACTGTCTTCTCCCTTTATAAAATGAAAATATTAGGAAGTTGACAATTTTATTTTTTATTTTCTCTTATTTTTTTAGCCTGGCCACGTGGCTGGTGGGACCCTAGTTCCCTGACCAAGGACCAAACCCAGTGAGAACGAGGCGTCCTAACCACTGGACTGCCAGGAAATTCCCAGCTGACAATTTTTTAAAATTTAGTCCTTTTTCTCCACCACAACTTTTCATATTTTGGTAAAATTCAAATGATTCATTCATATTGCAGTTGTATGACAAATTTTGATGATAAATAGATATATCAAAGGATAAATATTAAAATTATCCTAAATTTTTTCTTGGAATGATTTTTTTAATTACAAAAATAATATACCGTGTTATTAGAAGCTTTGGAAAAAACAATCATTCCATCACACTAACATATAAATTGTTCATTTTTTGGTATATTTCCAACCACTTAAAAACTTTTTCGCATTAGGATAACTTAGGATTCCTGTTTATAAAAGCCAGAAATCTACATTTTTAACAATCACCTGAGATGATTGTTTGCAAGTTAGAGAACCAAAGACTAAAAATAATTTTTTGTTTGTTTGTATTTGGCCACGGCCTGCGGCCTGAGGGATCTTAATTCCCTGACCAGGGATGGAACCCACGCCCCCTGCAGTGGAAGCAGAGTCCTAACGACTAGACCACCAGGGAATTCCCTAAAGATAATTTTTTAAGACCCCTGTTATTTAAACTTACATAACATTACTTTTAATGTAATAGATAAGATGTGAGCAAGTTCTAGTAATCTTTGCAAAATTGTGTGTATATATATATATATATATATATATATATATAATGGGCTTTAAATGGAGGCATTTATTTTTATTGAAGTATAGTTGCTTACAATGTTATATAAGTTACAGGTGTACAATATAGTGATTCACAATTTTTAAGATTATACTCCATTTATAATTATAAAATATTGGCTATATTCCCCATGTTGTAACTATATCCTTGTAGCTTGTTTTGTACCTAATAGTTTGTACCTCTTAATCCCCTACCCCTATATTGCCCCTCCCCCTCTTCCCTCTCCTCACTGGTAACTACTAGTTTGTTCTCTATATCTGTGAGTCTGCTTCTTTTTTGTTATATTCACTGGTTTGTTGTATTTTTTAGATTCCACATGTAAGTGATATCATACAGTATTTGTCTTTCTCTGTCTTATTTCACTTAGTATAATGCCCTCCAAGTCCATCCATGTTGCTGTAAATGGCAAAATTTTGTTCTTTTTCATGAATGAGTGGTATTCCATTGTATATATTTACCACATCTTCTTTATCCATTCTGTTGATGGACACTTAGGTTGCATACATATCTTGGCAATTATAAATAATGCTGCTATGAACATTGGGGTGCATGTATATTTTCAAATTAGTATTTTTAGTTTTTTTGGATATATATACCCAGGAGTGGAATTTCTGATCATATGATTCTGTTTTTAGTTTTTTGAGAAAACTCCATACTGTTTTCTACAGCGGTTGCACAAGTTTACATTCCCACCAACAGTGTTATTTTTAACACATTATTTTTAACCATTTACATTTTCTTTTCTAGGAATTGCCTATTCATATTCTTTGCCAATTTTCCCAAAGAATAGTTTCGGTTTTCCTGGCCAATTGTAAGAACTGTATATAATCTGTCATCTACACTTGGGAATCTGGTGACTTGAATTTGTCTTCACTCCTACTCTCAACTCAACCTATTTACTGAGCCAAGCAGCTGGATGCAAGGAAACCTCAGATTCTATTGCAGTCTCGAAGAACAGGGCTGGTGGAGTGCCTAGGACAAAGAATAAGAAACTGACTCAGAAATACTTGGCACCCTTCCACTGTCTTTCTGCCCCAGAGGAATGTTGACATCAGCCTGGCCTCCAGGAAACCAAAAAAGAGCCACACTGGCAGGCTGAGTCCTCCCTACTCTTGAGCAAAGATTTCTCTCTGTTTTTTTGTCAGATGACTACCAACAGCCAACTTGCTGTTTACACCTGCTACACAGCTCTCGTGGTAGAGAAGGGTCAAGTACAACACTGGGACTGCCAACTCTGAGCTCAGGGAATAGATGGAAGAAATAACTGCATATCTAAGGAGCCAGCAACAAGAAAGGAATATAAACAAGCTGTTGGGGCAGGCCCCCAGCAAAATAGAGCTGCTGGAGGAGAGAGACAATAACTTGAACAAAATAATAGGAGCACAGTGAGATTGAAAGTGCAGTATTTAAAAAAATAAAAAAACCTCTGGCGCCAGAAGCCATTATTTTTGAACCAACTACAACAATAGGTCAACTGGAGGAAAATGATAACATGGAGACTTAAATTTGTGGCCTAGAGAATCTAGTGGAAGAAGTTTCTTGGTTTTTTGTTTGTTTGTTTTTGCGGTACGCGGGCCTCTCACTGTTGTGGCCTCTCCTGTTGCAGAACACAGGCTCCGGACGCGCAGGCTCAGCAGCCATGGCTCACGGGCCCAGCTGCTCCGCGGCATGTGGGATCTTCCTGGACCGGGGTATGAACCCGTGTTCCCTGCATCGGCAGGCGGACTCTCAACCACTGTGCCACCAGGGAAGCCCAGAAGAAGTATTTTTAAACTTAGAGCCAAAAGGCAAAGAAAGGGTAAAAATAACAGATTTTGAGGATAGAAGAAGTAGACCTAATGTGTATAATAGGAGTTCAATAAGGAAAAAAAAGGAACAGATTGAAGAGAGGCAATAATTTAAAAAACAGGAAGAGTCTCGAGCTGAAAGACAAGACTAGCTTCAAAGGGCATGCTGAGTCCTTGGCAGAATTCATGGTAATAATAAATGTCAATTACTAAGTTCTCACTCTGCTAGGCAGTGTTCTAAGGGCTTTCCATTTATTAACTCGTTGAGTCCTTACAACAGCCCTACAAAATAGGTACTATTATCCCCCCTAATTCAGAAGAGGAAAAATGGTTAAGTGTATAGTCAAAAAGTGAACCCAAGAGATTTGACTCCAGAGCCTTGACTAAACTGCCTCAAAGAGCAAAGACCTATATTTAAGCAAATCCTGTTACAGTTTATGAACTCTGAAGATCAAGGGTGAAATCTTACAAGTTCCAGAGAGAAAGAGCAAGTAATCAGCAAAAGAAAAAGAGCCTGTCACCAGAGTTCTGATCTGCCTCACCTTAAGCCAGAAAGCAGTGGGAAAATTTATCTATACTACTGATTGAAAAGGACCACAAGCCAAGGTTTCTCTAACCAGTCAAATTATTCAGCTATCAAGCTGATACAAAGATTTGCTGATATACCACAATTGAATAACTAACCCCACCTACCTTCTGATGAAAATACTCAAAAAAAGGGAATTCTAATAGTATTTATTTAACCTTTGTCTTTGCACATGCAACTCCTTCTGCCTGGAATAACTCCTCCCTTTCTTTACCAGTCTAACAACTCTGTTTTTAATTAAAATAGAATTGATTTACAATATTGTGTTAGTTTCAAGCGTACAGCAAAGTGTATGTGTGGGTGTGTGTGTGTGTATATATATATATATGTATACATTTCAGATTATTTTCTATAATATGTTATTACAAGATATTGAATATAGTTTCTTGTGCTATACAGTAAATCCTTATTGCCTATCTATTTTGTGTATAGTAATTTGTATCTGTTAATCCCATACTCCTGATTTATCCCTTTCCCCTTCCCTTTCCCCTTTGGTAATCATAAGTCTGTTTTCTATGTCTCTGAGTCTGTTTCTGTTTTGTATATAGATTCATTTGTATTATTTTTTAGATTCCACATATAAGTGATATATAATATTTGTCTTTCTCTGACTTACTTCACTTAGTATATTCTCTAGGTTCATCCATGTGAAAGAATGAAAATGGCAATATTTCATTCTTTTTTATGGCTGAATAATATACCATTGTATATATATATACACCACATCTTCTTAAGCCATTTGTTTCTTGATAGACACTTGGGTTGCTCCTGTGTCATGACTATTGTAAATAGTGCTGCTGTGAACATTAGGGTGCATGTACCTTTTCAAATTAGAGTTTTCGTCTTTTCCAGATACATGCTCAGGAGTGGGATTGCTGGATCATATGGTAGCTCTATTTTTAATGTTTTTTTTTTTTTTTTTGTGGTACGCGGGCCTCTCACTGTTGTGGTCTCTCCCGTTGCGGAGCACAGGCTCCGGACGCGCAGGCCTAGCGGCCATGGCTCACGGGCCTATCCGCTCCGCGGCATGTGGGATCCTCCCAGACCGGGGCATGAACCCGTGTCCCCTGCATCGGCAGGCGGACTCTCAACCACTGCGCCACCAGGGAAGCCCTATTTTTAATTTTTAAAGGAACCTCCATACTGTCCTCCATAGTGGCTGCACCAATTTACATTCCCACCAACAGTGTAGGAGGGTTCCCTTTTCTCCACATCGTCTCCAGCGTTTATTGTTTGTAGACTTTTTGATGATAGCCATTCTGACCTCACACCTCATTCTTAACATCACTTCTTCCAGGACATCTTTTGCAACACCATAAGTCTGAGTTTTATGCTCCTCCTAAATGCTCCCATAGCACCCTGTAGTTCCCCCATCTTGACACTTGTTTTCCCTGTAAAATTGTAAGCTCTATGAGGACATAGGCAGACTATGCATGTTTTGTTCACTGTGGTAGCCCCAGTGCCTAGCATAGCGCCTGGAGTATAGTAAATTGACTGAGTGATTAAAATTTATTTGTAGTCAAAATTCACAAGTCTTTTTTGCTACCCTACTCAGATTGTTCTAGTAGTAGCTATTCAGGGAAAATAAAGCTTTAAGTTTGTCTTCATTAGATACGTAAAGCCCTATTCAAGTATGCCTTGTTTATATTTATTCATCTTGTGACTGTTTTATAAAATTTTAAATTCACAAAAGTTCAACATAAATGAGCTTATAAAACTTTTTCCATATAGAATTAATTTATGTAAGTCATATTTATAATGCATATTATCCATATTGGGTTCAAACTTCTATTTGTTATTTTCAAAAGGCAGAATTAAATAGGAAAGTGTAGAAATGAATTTACAAGCTTAATCAAAACACTCAGAGATAGTGGTAGTACTCTAAAAAGAATGGTGTTAATTCTATATTTTTCTCTGTTTCTCTGCAGATTAAAGCTAAAAATTATGACAAGGTCGAAAAGGTGAGTCCTCTTAAATATTTTGAATGTATGCTGAAGTTTAATTTAGGACTTAACGTATATAAGGCAAATACAGTAAAATGTTAACAATTGTTGAATCTAGCTAGTGATTATATAGGAGTTCATTGTACTTATTCAGCCCTTTTGTATGCTTGAAAATGTTCATAATAAAATCTTGGGGGAATTCCCTGGTGGCACAGTGGTTAAGAATCCGCCTGCCAATGCAGGGGACACAGGTTCGAGCTCTGGTCTGGGAAGATCCCACATGCCACGGAGCACCTAAGCCTGTGTGCCACAACTACTGAGCCTGTGCTCTACAGCTCGTGAGCCACAACTACTGAAGCCTGTGTGCCTAGAGCCTGTGCTCTGCAACAAGAGAAGCCACCGCAATGAGAAGCCTGCGCACAGCAACAAAGAGTAACCCCGCTCACTGCAGCTAGAGAAAGCCTGCACGCAGCAATGAAGACCCAACACAAAAATAAAAAAATAAATAAATTTTTAAAAATAAAATAAAATTTTGGAAAAGAAAATAATTAGACTCTGCTGACCAAAATTATGAGAATGATTTTGATTATCTAAACAAAATAGAGGGAGTTGTTATTTGACATCTATTTGTAAGAAGATAAATTTATGAAAGGAGCTGAATTTGTTTCTTTAATGTTTCATTTCAGCTATGTACATGTGAAATTTATTTAACTGTGGATTCTGATAATATTTTATTGTATTTACAGCTATTTCAGAGATGCCTTATGAAGGTTTTGCACATTGACTTATGGAAGTGTTATCTTTCATATGTCCGAGAAACCAAGGGTAAACTACCAAGTTACAAGTAAGTTAAATCAGGAGCTTAAGAATGCAAGTCATCCCGAGGCACACAGTCAATCCCATAGAAACTCACACCTCTTAACTCCAGAGGGTGAAGCAACTTAAGGTTTGAAAAGTCAGGATTCTCTGAGAAGTCAGTAAACCATGGAAAAAAATGCTTCAAAGAAAGCCACTGGCATTAGATTTATTCTGGAGAATTGAATCATCCAAGCCCCTCTTCTATATTGAAACACTGTACATTTGCAACTCCAAAGCACTTTGTTGACAGGCTTGTTGACAAACTTTAATAAAAAGCATCTTATTAATTGTCATGGCACCACTCCTGGCAGGTTACATTGTAATATGCTACTTAAGTATTCCAAGGCATCTTTGACAATGGTATTGTTGTATATTTGACCTCCTCACTAGGACTTACCCCCACCTATCTATCTTTGTTGAATCCACATAATGGACCTTCTCAAATGCTGTTTTTGTATATGACAAATAGGCAGATTATTTCTATAACCAGAATTCTATCTTTGTTTTTTTTTTCTTCATTATTGTTTATTATCTTACACTGAAGAAGTTCTTTCTCCCTAAATTTTATGTCAGAGCTAATAGATCTTTAGACATAACTTACCTTCTTAATCAAAGAACCAGATATTTCCACATTTGAATCTTCTACATGTAAGATTAGGCAATTTAAAGGCTATAAAGAGGGGACTTCCCTGATGGTCCAGTGGTTAAGACTTTGCCTTCCAATGCAGGGAGTGCAGGTTTGATCCCTGGTCGGGGAGCTAAGATCCCACATGCGTGGCCAAAAAACCAAAACATAAAACAGAAGCAATATTGTAACAAATTCAATAAGGACTTTAAAAATGGTCCACATCAAAAAAAAGTCTTAAAAAATTAATAAATGATAGAAAGATAAATAAAACATGGCCTCTATCTTTGATAAGCTTACAAGTAGTAGGTAAAAGAAACAAAGTACATAATGACATTGACAAGCTAAACACAAAAGAACTTAGTCTTTATATTTTGTTTTTATACTTGCAAAGATGTCTTTACATTTTGTTTGTATAAGCGGTTTAAATGCTGTTCTGATCATATGATCAGAAATCATGATTATGTTTTAGCTGTAGATACATTTTAATAACATGCAATTTTTTCTATAAGAAACATGTCTTTCATGTTTATTTCAGAGAAAAAATGGCTCAAGCATATGACTTTGCACTGGATAAAATTGGAATGGAAATTATGTCTTATCAGGTAGAGTTAAATTTTTTTTAATACATACGTTTAAAAAATTTGAAACTACAAAGAAAGATACTAACATTTTATTTTATTTCTTAGATTTGGGTGGATTACATCAATTTCTTAAAAGGCGTGTAAGTATTTTTATAGTTTTATTTTCTGTGTGAACAGTTGATTTAGCTATAATATAATTGATGGCATTTCTTACCCAATGCCAGGGAAGCTGTTGGATCTTATGCAGAAAATCAGAGAATAACAGCTGTTCGAAGAGTTTATCAACGAGGTTGTGTTAATCCCATGATCAACATTGAACAACTGTGGAGAGACTATAACAAGTATGAAGAGGTAAATTAGGCCACAGTAATTTATTATTATGACCAAGCCATTTAAATTTTTATGCACTGTGGATTTGTGGAGGCTAGCCTTTCTAATATCAGGTACCTGGATATCAGTGCTGCATACGTTTGTTTTCATATTGATTGTAATGAAAGAACCATTCCTAATGTTTTGAGAGTCTCATTTTACTGTTGAGTTATTTTTAGAGAATACTCTGGGAGAATTATAATTCTTACCAAACCATTTTTAATCAGTGCTAAACCATATCCACACAGTCATACACACACATGTTGCCACTGATCTCTTATGAAACAGTTCCTTTTTAGAACTGCTTTTCTAGTAGTAATGATGAGTTGCAATGCCCCTCTTTCACCTGGTTACAGTGATGTGATTATTCCCTTGTAATTGTGAGATGTAGAGCTGTGGTCCAAGATCTTTGTCTCATAAGAAAATGATTTAACAAACTGAACTAAAAAGCCCATTATGTAAACATACATGCCAAGTAAGCTGTATCTTTAAAAGAAAGTTCCTCACATGTCCACTGTGATTTGGAAGAACTATGTAGGGTATTGAAACTGTTCCCTCATAGGCATGAGCAATGGTTCTCAAACATTTTGGTCTTGGGATTTTAAAAAGTATTAAAGACCGCAAAGAACTTTTAATTTTAATGTGGCTTTTACCTATGAATATTTAGCATATTGGAATTAAAACTGAGAAAGTTTCAAGATATTTATTAATTCATTTAAAGTTTGCAGTAGTAGACTCCTTATATTTTAACATAAATAGTATTAAAACAAATATTTTCCAAAATAAGAAAAAATTCAGTGAGAAGAGTGGCATTATTTCATATTTTTGCAAATCTCTTTGGTATTTAGCTTAATAGAAGACAGATTTTCATATCTGCTTCTAAATTCTATCTGCTATGCTGTTGAATGTCACATAGCTTCTGAAAAACTCCACTGTATATTTGTGAGAGAGGCAAATCATGTCTTAGTATTGTTTGAAAATTGTTTTGATCTTATGGATCCTCTGAAAGGGTCTTGGGGAACAGGAAGCTTTGGACTACTCTTTGAGAACTACTCGGCATGAATGATAATGTTTATGTCTCCTTGCTACCTCTGCATTTATTATTTATTTATTTATTTATATTTTTTATTTGTATTTTTTTATTTTTTGCGTTACGCGGGCCTCTCACTGTTGTGGCCTCTTCTGTTGTGGAGCACAGGCTCCGGACGCACAGGCTCAGCGGCCATGGCTCACGGGCCCAGCCGCTCCGCAGCATGTGGGATCTTCCCGGACCGGGGCACGAACCCGTGTCCCCTGCATCGGCAGGTGGACTCTCAACCACTGCGCCACCAGGGAAGCCCTATTTTTTATTTATTTTTTAAAATTTATTTTATTTATATATTTATTTTTGGCTGCATTGGGTCTCCAATGCTGCGCACGGGCTTTCTCTAGTTGCAGTGAGCGGGGGCTACTCTTCGTTGCGGTGCGCAGGCTTCTCATTGCGGTGGCTTCTCTTGTTGCGGAGCACAGGCTTTAGGCATGCAGGCTTCAGTAGTTGTGGCACGCGGGCTCAGTAGTTGTGGTGCACGGGCTTAGTTGCTCTGCAGCATGTGGGATCTTCCCAGACCAGGACTTGAACCCATGTCCCCTGCATTGGCAGGCGGATGGATTCTTACCACTGCGCCACCAGGGAAGTCCTGTATATCATTCTTTATTAGTAGAATTTTATGTGAAATAATTGGTCCTTTCCAAATCATTCCCTCTCTTTAGAAATTCCTGACATATGGAAACTTACTGCCATCTCATAACACATAGGCAGATCCTCCTTCATCTCTTAAGCATATAATGTGATCAAACCTTTATTTTACTAACCAAAAAGCCTCTTAAACACTTTAAAGTAATTTAGCAAATGAATATACTATATTATGCTAACATTAAAATATATTTAATTTTCAAATAATATGCATTTTTCTTTTTTTTTTCCTTAGGGTATCAATATTCATTTAGCTAAAAAAATGATTGAAGATCGGAGTAGGGATTACATGAATGCTAGGCGGGTAGCAAAGGTATGGAATTCTATCAGGACACTTACTATATTGTTTGTTGTGAGTATGTTATTTACACAGGCGCTTTCTCTATCTGGTATTACTCTTAATATTTTCAATCATTAGCAGTCTTAACTAATGACAATTAATTACGTTGTCTGAGCAGGTGATTATTTGAAGCAAAATACCTCTTTACAGACATGTTAAAGGACAAAATAGAATAAATCAAGTTTGGAAGAAATTATTTTTTAAAATATAGAAACAGAGGTCATAGAGACAAAGTTCTACCTAGAATTGATCAAGTAGTTGTTATCCATCCCTCCTGTCGGCTCATACATATCCGAATACTGTAATAATTTGTGGTCTAATGACATAGCTATCAGGGACCGAGTTTTGTCTTGTGTACATAACTTTCCATTCATTGACACTGTTAGAAGTTAGGGAAAATAGCCTAGACTATGAACTATTGAAATTTTAAAAGACAGATAATTTCTCCAAAGGTGGCAGTAACAGTGCCACCAGATCATCAGTCATGTTGATCTGTCAACTCCTCTGTCCTGAAGAGTGACTTCCTAGATCACCTCCAGAGAGGGCCCAGGGCTGTTCTGTTCACCCAGTCCTGGGAACCTCTTCTTGGGTAGGTAATCTTCTGTTATCTTTATTCCTGCTCTTAAATAGTTTTTAGGTTATATTAACAAAGTAGTATTTGGAAAAACTAGGCATTTTGAACAAAGTATTCCAAACAGATCAACTCCATTTCATACATCTGAGTTGTTCCTCAGCTTACCACAGAATTCTAAATACTTGTTGTCTAGGAATATGAGACAGTAATGAAAGGTTTGGACCGCAATGCTCCCTCAGTGCCTCCTCAGAATACTCCTCAAGAAGCTCAGCAGGTAGATATGTGGAAGAAATACATACAGTGGGAAAAGAGCAACCCTCTTCGTACAGAAGATCAGACTCTTATAACTAAAAGAGGTAACAAGACTAACCCTTCTGGGACTCCAATTATGTGTATGTTAGGCCACTTGATATTATCCCATAGGTTACCGAGGCTGTTTTTTACTCCCAGTCTTTTTTTCTCTTATGTTCTTCAGATTCAGTAATTTCTATAGATCTGTCTCCATGTTCACTGACCTTTGCTTTATCATATCCAATATGCTGGTGAGCCCATCTAGTGAATTCTTCATTTCAAATATTCTACTTTTCAGTTGTATAAATTTCCATTCTAGAAATTTTTATGTTTTTTATAGTTTTCCTTTTTCTGTTAAGATTCCATGGCCAATACCATCTTTTTCTTTATATCCTTGAACATTTTTATAACATTAGTTATAAAATCCTCGTCTGCTAATTCCAACATCTGAGCCATTGTGGTGTTGATTTCTTTTCCTCTTGACATTTTTTGTTTTGTCACAAGTCTAGACATTTAAAAAAAATTTTGGACATTGTACAGATGTGTAAATGATACATAGTAAAGACTAGATTCTGTTATCTTCCTCGGAAGAATGTTGAGTTTTCTTTTAGCAAGGAGTTAAATTACTGGCAGGTCTCCTGGACCTTGTGGAGGCTTGGTTTTACACTGTTAGGATGAGTCTCTGTTAGTAGCCTTCATCTCACAGTAAATCTCTTAGTCCTGGGATATAGTCTTTACTCCCAAGATATAATGGAAAGTTCAAGGTGTTTACTCAGACTCTCTTAACTTGATGGGACTCAGATTCCAGACTTGGTCTCCATTACAGTGGGCAGCTGATGAGATATCTATCCAGCTCTTTCAGCTTTGCTTTCTGCTCTGGCTGTTTGTATTCTTTCCTGTGTATGTCTATTTTAGAGTCAGTTGAAGATTTGAGGGCATTAGGCCCAGATTTTCAGCCTCCACCTTCTGTGGCTCTCTTTTGGGGGGATCTTCCCCCTTAATTTCCAGCTGTTCTTGTAACCCAGAACTCCATGTTACCTACCTCAAGCCAGTAAGACTTCAGCATTTGGCTTGAGTTCTAGCTATCCCAGAACTATACACATAGGGGTTTACACTTGAGTGAAAAAGCCATATTAAATATATATCTCACCTAGTATGATTCCAATTTTTTAAGGGCTCAGTCCTCTCCAGTTTCTTTTTCTTTTGGTCATTCTCTAGTGCCTTTAAACCGTTGCTTTTTGTATTTTTCAGTTTATGATTTTTTTTTTCAGGAGAGTTAGTCTGATACAGACTACTCTGGCACTGTCAGAACTAGAATTTGGAACTTAAAAAAAAAAAATTCCTCAATCTTGCCTTGCTCTCTCAGCTGGAGGCCTTTGCAAGTACTGTTTCCTTTGCCTACACCATTTTTGTATCTACTCCTGTCCTTCCTGCCTCTACTTACTCTCTCATCTGACCAGATTCTACCCCTTCTTCAGGTTTCACTTAGATATCAGTTCCTTAGTGAAACCTTTCTTGAGTCTCTAAACTATGTTAAGTCCTGCTGCTGTAAGTTTCAAGAGTACACTCTACTTTCCTCATCATAATACTTATCACTTACCATAACTGCATTCTTAATATCGATCTTCCCACTATACTGCAGACTTCTTTTGAGTATAGGAAGTCTTATTTACTGGTATATTCACAGTGTCTTTCACATTCCCTAGCATATAGTTGGTACTCAATAAATATTAATTTCATAAATGATGAATGGATGGGGTTTGGGTGGATGATAATGCCAGAAATCACTAAAGTTTTTTAATTTCCAATTATCATTCATTACTGAGGGCTCTGTCTTAGCCTAAAAATTGAGTTGTGACGCTTGTATTGATAGTTTTGTAAATAATATTTATTCTAATTGAATGTTGCAAATGTCTTCCCTTAGTTATGTTTGCTTATGAACAGTGCCTGCTTGTGCTGGGCCATCACCCTGATATTTGGTATGAAGCTGCCCAGTATCTTGAGCAGTCAAGTAAACTGTTAGCAGAGAAAGGGGTGAGTATTTATTTGTTTCTCCCTTTTGGTCTTTTCATGGTTTTGATATAGCAATAATTTGCTAAAAGTATAGCACTGAATTTTGGTCATGAAGTGTAGGTATTGAAAATTTTAATCTTATGTCACTATGAATCTTAGTGACTCTCTTATATGATTAGACTACCTTAGTCAGAATTAAAATGTAGTGGCTCTTCTTTAATGTATTAAAGTGATGAATCATTTAGAGTACTTCTATGATTCTTCTTTATGTTAAAATAATGGAAAAAGTCTTCGGAATTTTTTTTTTATATTTATTTACTTATTTATTTATTTGGTTGCACCAGGTCTTAGTTGCAGCACGTGGGCTCCTTAATTGCAGCAGGAGGGTTCCTTAGTTGTGGCATGTGAACTCTTAGTTGTGACATGCATGTGGGATCTAGTTCCCTGACCAGGGATTGAACCTGGGCCCCCTGCATTGGGAGCACAGAGTCTTATCTACTGTACCACCAGGGAAGTCCTTAGGATTTCTTAAGAATCCAGAAATGCATGTGTCCATAGGTATAAACATATGAGTGTGTGTTTTATTCTTTCAGCTTTATTGAAATTATTGTAAGTGAGCTTTCTCTTTTCTCTCCTAGGATATGAATAATGCCAAATTATTTAGTGATGAAGCTGCTAATATATATGAAAGAGCCATAAGCACTTTATTAAAGAAGAATATGCTTCTTTATTTTGCATATGCAGATTATGAAGAGGTGAGTTAAAATATTTAGAACTTTCTTGTAATTGGATTTTTTACTGCAGCACTGAATTTTTTTCTGGCTGCTTCTTTGCCAGGCATACTACTTTTGGAAGACAGAGATAATGCAGAATGAACAGTTATTAGTCCTTAGCTCATTATATATTTATGCTCAAAGCAGATGCCTTTGTGGGGTGCAGCCTCTGGATTCCTCAGAGCTCAAATGCTGATTGTTTATGAATATATATTTATATCCACTTCTTCTCTACCACCTTAGAGTCGCATGAAGTATGAGAAAGTTCACAGTATATATAACAGACTTCTGGCAATTGAGGATATTGACCCCACCTTGGTAAGTAACTTTACAAGTCTCTTTCCCACTTTTGCAGTCTGCTTTAATTTAAAAAAAAATTAATTTACATAAAGTAAAATTCACTGTTTTTGTTGAATTGTTAGTTCTATGAATCTTGACCAATAACATAGCGTTATGGGACAACCATCACAATTAAAATACAAAACACTTCAATCACCCCACAGAAATTCCCTCATGTGACCCCCTTGTAGTCACCCCTTCCCTGTCTCCCAGCCCAACAATTGCAGATGTGCTCTCTGCTCGTTTCTTCTGCTGTTGTTTGTAAGTGCAGCGCTATGAACCAGCCACAGTGGGGCTTTCTCTAACACCTTCCTTGTGAGCATGGCTTGACTACCACATAATTGTTGCTTAATAAATATTTCTTTTTAAATAAATGGAGGCAGGAGAAACCAACATTCTGGGAAGCAGTTGGACAAGAACTCACTTTATCCTGAATTCAACTCTGTAATTGTGGTTTTCAAAGCCCTGAATTTCTGCAAAAGTGCAGCAGAGCTCTTTCAGTGGGAGGGGAAGGGGAGGGGCCAATGCGTGGGGCTCTAGACCCTCTGCCTCAAGTCAACTACAGCTATACTCCTTTTTTTGTCTGTTTATCATGGGATTCCACTGCTCTAATTGCTTGCATTTAGTCATCATTTTAAAATTCATTTAGCAAACTGATCTGTGCTATGCACTGTGCTAGATTCCAGCAGTATGATGACACATAAGTAAAATTCCTTTCCTCAAGGAACTCATAGTTCATTCATCCATCTATTCATCTGTCTAAACTGGGCAATGTAGTTTGACATCATCAAAACTGAGCAAATCAGGACCCTGCTCATAGTCACCCTGTGTACAGTCCAGAGATGTTTTCTCATTGAACAAATATTGCATACTCATCATGTGTTGGGCACTCTGTAGGTGCTAAGTATAAAATGAATCAAATAGTTTATCAATAAAGTTACATTATATGGTCTTTAGGAAATAGAGTAGTGGGCTTTTAAAAGTAATAAATCAAGAAATACTAGCGTTTTCTAGTATTTTCACTTTTATTCCTTCCTTAAGATTTAATTTGCATGTTCTGGAATTAGATAATTGTGATGACTGCAAAACCTTGTGAACATACTAAAAATCGTTAAATTATACATTTAAAGGGTGAATTTTGTGCTATGTGAATTATATCTCAATTAAAATATTAATTTGCACGTCTTTAATACCAGAAAAAATTTGCTTGTGGATTTAAATAGTACACTATCTATAATCTTTTTTATTTCTCAAGTATTCAAAATTGCTTCCTTATACAGCAAAACGTGTTAGTACTGAAGTAAGGTGAACCTGTATGGGATGCTACAGGGTTCACGTTTTGCCTAGTCTGTAGAAAACAAATACTTTTTTTGTGTAGGTATATATCCAATATATGAAATTTGCAAGAAGAGCAGAAGGTATTAAATCTGGAAGAATGATATTTAAAAAAGCAAGAGAAGATACCAGAACCCGCCACCATGTCTATGTTACTGCAGCACTCATGGAGTATTATTGTAGTAAGGTAAGTCCTCAAATAAAATATAAAGATAAAATAATTTCCTTCATATGAGATAAATTAATTAAAAGAAAGGCAGTCCTAATTTCTGTCATTAAGTTTTATTATTTATTTATTTATTTATATCTATCTGGTTTTTTGGCCACGTTGGTCTTCTTTGCTACGCGCGGGCTTTCTCCAGCTGCAGCGAGTGGGGGCTACTCTGCCTGTTAGTTTATACCTTATTAAACTCCATATTTATGAATCTGAATCCCCTTGAATGGTTTTTAGCTCTGTAATTTTTACTTAACATAATTTTAATCTCCATTTTAATTCTTAATATACCTTGTCATATTTAGATGTTATAGTTTTAATATTCTTTGAGTATCTTGTCTGACACTGCATGGAAATCAGTAGTTTCCTCTCTACTTCTAGGACAAATCTGTTGCCTTTAAGATTTTTGAGCTGGGGCTAAAGAAATATGGAGACATTCCAGAATATGTCCTGGCCTATATTGACTATCTTTCTCACCTCAATGGTAAGTAGATTCTAGATCTGTAATGGTTACTTAATATTAAACCATCAATGTCATTCTCTGAAATTATGTTGCTGGGTTTTTTTCTTTCTCAAGTGTATTATATTCTGTCATCACACCAGAACCAGGCACTTGATAGGCACTCAAATATTTGTGGCCTGTCAACTATGAATTTATACTTATTGTATAATGGTTGATGCCTTTTGATTCTGCAGAATGGTCTTTAATTTAGCATCAAAGTCCCAACAGTAATAGGGTAAAGCCACAAATCTCTAGCCACGAAAACTCAAAGATGCCCAAGTAGTAAACTGCTTTGAGGCTACTGGGGAAGATATTTCAAAGGAAACATTATGTTTATAAGCATCTTTATTTTCCTATTTTGTTGTAATAATAATGACCATCTTTTATTGAGTTCCTACCTTATACCAGGCACTAGGCTAGAGGATCTGTATATTTATGTATGTATCTTATTTAGTGTAGTTAACCACAGTCCAGGATATGTAATTTCTTGACTAAAAATGATCTGGTTTAAAAACTGATTTAAGAAAGAAATATGAAATTATGTGCCATGTAAATAATTAGATGTAAATTAGATATCACAGGTAAATATTAGTGATTTTAATGATATTTTAGAAAAATGTAGCATTCTGTATACCTAAATAGTAGAAAAGAATAAAACTTAAACATGATTTTATATTTCAGCTTAGTGATTCTACTCTCTGGAAAAGGACTTAACTCCAAAAAGTGAGGCAGTGGAGCATTTAAGATTTTTGAGCTGAGGCTAAAGAAAATTTTCATATAATTTTCTTGTATGAAATGAATGTTCCTTACCAGTTTTATATTGTTTTGCTTGATTTTTTAGAATAGTTACTAAGATGTACAATATTTTACTCTAAAATTGAGGATGAACTCTGATGTCAGCATTATTATCTTCTAAAATCAGTGTCTTAGTTTGTTTATTCATCAACCCATCATTTATTCAGTAGCTTTGGTTAGTAAGGTCTGGAAATACAAGAATAGGACTCCATTGTTACCCTCAGAGTATTCTCCTGGGGAAATCAGATGTGTAAACATAATTGCATCATCATTTGATTCTTAATTGTGGCATAAATTCTGGGGTTAGGTGTATAATGGTGTTTCAGATTTCTCATCTGCAGAATGGTTATAATAAGAGTACCTTTCATTGGACTGTTGAGATAATTAAATGAACTTTTGCATGTATTTGACTTATATATGGAATGTGGTAAGCATACAATAAATGTTAACTATTTAAGCTGATGGTGGCAGTCATGAAAAGCATGTGCTAAATTCTGTAATAGAGCCCTGAATGAATTACTTTGGAAGCACAGAGAGGAGCGTGTAATCTAAGTTCCAGAGCTGTGCTATGCAATTATGGTAGCCACTAGACTACTAAGTTTTGAGCCCTTGAATTGTGACTAGGCCAAAATGAGATGTGATGTAAGTTAAAATACATACTGACTTCAAAGAGATAGTAGAAAAGAAATGTAAAATATCTTAATAATTTTTCACATTGATTATATGTTGAAATGATAATTTAGATATTTAGGTTAAATAAAATAAATTAAAATTAATTTCACCTGTTTTTATATTTTTATTTTTGTTTGTTTTTATTCTTTTAAATGTGGCTAGCAGCAAATTTAAATTATTGGATAGTGCTGTTCTAGAGGGTGAGAGAAGGCAGCATGAGATGGGTCTTGAAGGACAAGTAATCATTTTCCTAAAGATACAGGAAAATTCATTATTCCAGGAGAACACAGCATGTAATAAGCAGTGGAAAGTTATGTGGAATGGCAAAAAGTGTGTCTGGAGCAAAGCTTGGAATAAAGCTAAAAGAATAAAATGCAGGATTTACTTATTTCTTTAAGTACAGTATGTTAAGTTGAAGATGAAAGTCATGAATATGGTGCCATCTTCTTTGGTTCAATACATGTAATCTCTTGGTTTGACTTTGCATATTATGGACATGTGGTAAAACTGAATAACTGCCCTGCGACAGTAAAAGCCAACTACTCTGTTGGATTTGAACAGTTTTATTGAGGCATAATTTATATACCATAAATGCACCCATTTAAAATATGCAGTTCAGGGGCTTCCCTGGTGGCGCAGTGGTTGAGAGTCCGCCTGCCAATGCAGGGGACACGGGTTCGTGCCCCGGTCCGGGAGGATCCCACATGCCGCGGAGCGGCTGGGCCCGTGAGGCATGGCCGCTGAGCCTGCGCGTCTGGAGCCTGTGCTCTGCAACGGGAGAGGCCACAGCAGTGAGAGGCCCGCGTACCGCAAAAAATAAATAAATAAATAAATAAATAAATAAATAAATAAAATATGCAGTTCAAAGAGTGTTAGTAAATTTACTACTAGATTCTTAAATTTTAATAGATCCCTTAGAGCTTAGCAAGAAGTGTCATTTTCCACTTCCAACTACAGACCTCCCGAGACTCTTAAATTTTAATCCACCTCTGGTGACCATTCTTATTCATATTCCATTTGCATATTTATCTACTAATCTAGATATGGTACCTATATAAGAATTTAAAGTAGTTAAATATAGAGTAGTCCTGGTACTGCAAAATAAGAAAATCAAATATCTAAATTTGAGCTTGTCATCCTCCACATTCAGTGTATTTAAAAAATATCAATAGTTTGTTGCTTATAATGTCAACAGGTATGCAATTTTCATTATTTAAAAAAAAATGAGATACCCGATTCAGATATCACACTTATAAATTGTTTGACATTACAACTACACTATACTATAGAAGGAGGGCTAAACTAGAGGTAAAAAGACCTGGCTTCTAGTTATGGCTCTATTACTCAGTAACTGTGAGCCACATCAACTCACTTCATCTTTTTGAACCTCAAGCTTCCTCATCTATAAGTATTGGGTGTGATAATAGATCTCTCTGCATAGGATTTTTGTGAGGATTAAGTGAGACAATGCATTGTTTAATTATAAAACTGAATTTTTAAAAATATTTAAAATCTTCTTTAATATCCTAGAGGACAATAATACTCGAGTTTTGTTTGAACGAGTTTTAACATCTGGAAGTCTTCCACCTGAGAAGTCTGGGTAAGCCATTTTGGAAACTTACTGGTCGGGTTCTAATATTTGAATTGTGGTCTATGGGATGAACATTTGCTTGTTGTGACTATACGTTCCAGGAGAAATTTCCCTTCTCTCTTGAAGCTTAATTTACAAATGCCTGCCTTGCCATATTTTCATACCTGTTTAAGATTTGTTAAAAAAATTTTTTGCATACTGACTAGGATTATTTTGAGAGATGCCTTAGCAATTTATTATTAAATATTTTAATATACCTTGCTATATATCCCTAGAAATTTATATGAACTAGAGAAGAATTCTGAAATAGTTACTTCTTACTCGAGAGCAAAGACTCTGACAAAATGAAAATTTGTTTGACAAATTATATCCCTGATTTATGGTTTTGACTCTGTCAGTTTTACAGGAGGAACAATATGGTATAGTGGTACAGTGAAAGTAGTAAGGCTTTGGAGTCTTGGGTTCAAATTCCAGCTCAGGCAACTACACCTTGGGCATATTTCCTCACTCTTGCCAGTCCTTACGTTCTTGTCAAGTAGCAATAATGTCTACCAGTATAGGAATTTTGCAATAGTCCTCTACCTAGTATATAATAGGAACTCAGTGCATTACTTTACTACAAAGGTGCTTACTGACATTTATTTATTTATTTATTTATTTAACATCTTTTTTGGAGTATAATTGCTTTACAATGGTGTGTTAGTTTCTGCTTTATAGCAAAGTGAATCAGCTATACATATATCCCCATATCTCCTCCCTCTTATGTCTCCCTCCCACCCTCCCTATCTCACTCCTCTAGGTCGTCACAAAGCACCGAGCTGATATCCCTGTGCTATGCAGCTGTTTCCCACTAGCTATCTATTTTACACTTGGTAGTGTATATATGTCCATGCCAGTCTCTCACTTCGTCCCAGCTTACCCTTCCCCCTCCCCGTGTCCTCAAGTCCATTCTCTATGTCTGTGTCTTTATTCCTATCCTGCCCCTAGGTTCATCAGAACCTTTTTTTTTTTAGATTCCATGTATATGTGTTAGCATATGGTATTTGTTTTTCTCTTTCTGACTTACTTCACTCTGTATGACAGACTCTAGGTCCATCCACCTCACTACAAATAACTCAATTTCATTTCTTTTTATGGCTAATATTCCATTGTATATATGTGCCACAACTTCTTTATCCATTCATCTGTCGATGGACACTTAGGTTGCTTCCATGTCCTGGCTATTGTAAGTAGTGCTGCAGTGAACATTGTAGTACATGACTCTTTTTGAATTATGGTTTTCTCAGGGTATATGCCCAGTAGTGGGATTGCTGGGTCATATAATAGTTCTATTTTTAGTTTTTTAAGGAAACTCCATACTGTTCTCCATAGTGGCTGTATCAATTTACATTCCCCCCAACAGTGCAAGAGGGTTCCCTTTTCTCCACACCCTCTCCAGCATTTATTGTTTGTAGATTTTTTGATGATGGCCATTCTGACCGGTGTGAGGTGATACCTCATTGTAGATTTTTTTTTAAGTTTTTTTTAATTAATTTATTTCATTTATTTATTTTTGGCCGTGTTGGGTCTTCGTTGCTGCGTGTGGGCTTTCTCTAGTTGTGCGTACTCTTCGTTGCGATGCGCAGGCTTCTCACTACGGTGGCCTTTCTTGTTGCGGAGCACGATCTGTAGGCATGTGGGCTTCAGTAGTTGAAGCACGCAGGCTCAGTAGTTGTGGCGCATGGGCCTAGCTGCTGCACGGCATGTGGGATCTTCCTGGACCAGGGCTCAAACCCGTGTCCCCTGCATTGGCAGGTGGATTCTTAACCACTGTGCCACCAGGGAAGCCCTCATTGTAGTTTTGGCTTGCATTTCTCTAATGATTAGTGATGTTGAGGATCCTTTCATGCGTTTATTGGCAATCTGTATATCTTCTATGGAGAAATGTCTATTTAGGTCTTCTGCCCATTTTTGGACTGGGTTGTTTGTTTGATATTGAGCTGCATGAGCCTTACTGATATTTAAGTAAGTATCAGTAAGTAAGTATTAAGTAAGCCTTACTGATATCTACTTACTCTCTAAGTAGAGTCTTAAGAGAATTAATTTTGGCTGTTAGAAAAGTGGTGAGGCACAAATTTGTCCCCAACGATCCGTATTAATGGGAAAAAATAGAGAGCATGTTAGATTTCAAAATATATTTTTATTCATATGTTGCCCCAAGAATGTATTCTACATTTTAATTCATGCGACTACAAAATGGTGAAGCCACATTATTCAGGAGAAACTGGAAATCTGTCTAGGTTCCTTTTTCAACTCTTCCACCTAGAGTTTACTCTCTCTAGTGTAAATGTCTCTCTTATTGGCCACAAAGGATAGGAAGGTATGCTAAATAAGTAAAAACTCAAAAAAAAAGCCTTAAATATGAAAGTATTTAGGGTAAAGGGTTATGATACTGTAATTTACTTTCAAATACTTAAGCAAAAATAAGATGAAGCAAATATGGCAAAGTATTAATAATGATTAAATCTAGGTTATGGTATATAGGCATTCATTATACTACTATATTTTTCTGAAGTTTGGAAATCTTTATAATAACAAAAAGAGAGATTTGTATAATTTAAAAAAAAAAAGGGAGGAAGGGAACTTAAAGATTTTTTGTAAGCCTCAAACCCAGAATAGTAAAGTATTGATTATATTTATTTTCTTACAGAGAAATCTGGGCCCGATTTTTAGCTTTTGAAAGTAATATTGGTGATCTAGCTAGTATACTCAAAGTGGAGAAAAGACGGTTTACAGCATTCAAAGAAGAGTATGAAGGCAAAGAAACAGCTTTACTGGTAGATAGATACAAGTTCATGGATTTATATCCTTGCTCTGCAAGTGAACTAAAAGCGCTTGGGTATAAGGTATGTACTTGGGCTCAAGATGTGTGTAGTGTCTTTACTTTCCTAATGTTTTAGAATAGTTCATGGATAAACTTCACTCTAAAGTAAATTCTGAAATAGAAATTAATCGAGCTTTAGAATAGATTTGCAGAATAGAAAAAAGTTCAGGGATTTTCCTTGGGTTTGTGAAATATTGACTATCAACAATACTGAACAAAATGAGAATTAAAATGAGATTTAACAAACTTTCTTTCCTGGAAATTGTTAATGCCTTATATCTTATGTCTTGTGGGCAGATGGAGGAGGTGGGTGAAGGAAGAAAAACAAAAGAAAATCTGAATGTCACTTAGGTTAGTTTTTCTCTAATAGCTCTTAAGACTGATGTGTGTGTTTTGACAGGAGATCATATATAGTAATTCCTGCTATATATTTTGTAGATATAATGAAGAAACATTATAGCTTATTAAATCCATAAAGTTCCTTGAAGGATTTGTATCTTTAAAACAGGGCTCCTTCAGTGGGGTCCTTTAGGAAATTAGCTTATCTAGGAATGGAACTCTTCTGTTTGGACTACTGAGTCATAAGGAAACAAATATGGAACCTGAACTCATTCAGGCCAAGGGGAAAGATTAATGTTTACACACTCCTAGAAATAGCCCTTTCTGAGAAGACCATTGTTCTATCATTTCTTGATTTTTCTGTGTCATGTGAACAAAGACCAAGATGGAAGCCCAAAGGGAAGCTATATCCACAAGAGTCCTCGATTGGTCCCCTTAAGCCAGCCGGCATTAGGATGTTCCTCACCATCACTCTGTATTTCCTCACTGCCCTCTTTTAGCCTGGGTCTCACTGGCTAAACCAGATTAAAATAAACTTCAGACCTTTTCATTAATGGAAGCTCCAGTTGTGTGCCAGCCCCATGTTCCTATTCTGAACTAAGGGGTTACTGCTCAGGGATCAGCAGGTTCTGCTTCTGGTTTAACTACTTCTTAATGAAAAGCCAAAGACATTTGAAGATTATATGGAATTTTTAGGCTATTTCAGCTTTGCCAAGATGAAAATGGAAATTAAGGAAGTTAATGAAAAGATCTTACTAAGTAGAACTACTTCTTGAATATGAATTTTCCATCTTGTATTCGTTTCTGTTCTTTTGTTTATTTGGAAAGGATTATTATGCTTTTGTGTGTCACACATAAGTGAGAGAGGGAAAGAAAGAAAAAAAAGTAATTCCCAGCAGGCATACTCATTTAGATCTGCCACCAAATGCATATGAGCAAACTTTGAGAATATGAAATTCTCTTATATCCCTTGATGGTGGCAAAAGAGGCTCTTTTGGTTTTAGACAGATTGACGCTGGTTACCTGTAGCAGAGGAACTTCTCTGGGATAGGGCCTCTTTAAGAGGTAGCATGTTGCTCCCTTTGACATATCTCAGAGGGTTGCTTTCAGCTTTGGCAGGCATTGCTGGGACACTGAAAAGAAGACTGGATGGGTGTGAGGTCAGAGAGGCCTGTGCTCTCAAATCCTCTCTCTGCTTCTTAGCCATCTAACATTGGAGACAGCAGAACCTCTTTTGAGTGTCAGCTTCTTCTGTAAAATGGAGGTGTTACTATTTGCCTCCTCAGAGAGGGAATAAATGGCAAAAACTGACAAATAGTGGTTGCTCAACAAACATTCCCTCTCCCCTATAACAGTATTTTGGGAGTAATTTTTCATTTCATTAGCAAAATCTTATGAACTAATGTAAGTGATGATAAGCTTTATGTTAGGTTTCATGAAACAGCACCTTACTTAATCCAGCTTCTTCACTTAGAGAACCTGGTAGATGATGTTCAATTTTAGTGGAAGGGAGATATCAGGAAAATATCTAAAACCGCAGATTTTCTTCCAAATTACCCCACCTCTACCTGGTATGTATTACCTACAAAAGGTTGTATCTATCCTACAAGTGTCCCACCTGGCGACACTGAGTCTAATGATTCTTAACACTGGTCTTTACAGCCCTTTAGCTTTCCTTGTTAACAACCTTTACTGTCATGGAAGTTCTCGCTTATCTTTCTCCATTCTCTCTATGGTTTTAACCCAGTTATTCACAGTGTATCCTCAAGATTGTAGAATTGCACGGTTATACTCTATAAGTCCCTTTTTCAGGTTTAGGATTCTTCTGTTCTGCATTTTCAGGATGTCTCCCGTGCTAAGCTAGCAGCTATAATTCCAGACCCAGTTGTAGCTCCTTCTATAGTGCCTGTTCTGAAAGATGAAGTGGATAGAAAACCAGAATACCCTAAACCAGACACTCAGCAGATGATTCCATTTCAGCCACGACATTTAGCACGTAAGCCATGACTTTAGATCCAGTACTGAGACCTCAGTTTGTTTGTTGGTTTAACTGGAGAGGTGTGGGGGGCAAAGTAATGTGACCTTTCCATTGTAGGTTAATAATTAGACTCAGGGTCACTGTGACAGGTGGTTTGGCTGTAATCTTTGAACCAAGATGAGTTTAAAATGTCTTAAAAAAGAAAAAAACAAAACCTCATTGATCCAGATTGCAGTAACCCATTTTGGCAGTGATACTTAAGACAGTTTTCAGAAATGCTGCTACATACAGATTACCTGCACAGCTGGAAACTTACTTTGGTGATGTTATTTGGTATTGTTTATACTTACTAATGGGTAGTAGCCTCTCTGGATTCTATTTGAACAGGGCCCTTATGATTAAATATGTTACTGTGTAAATGACTTTAAATGGGATTGCTGAAAAAATGACTTGTGAGGCTTAGGCATGATCTTTGACAAAAACTGACTAGCTCAGCGCCTGGGTTGCCTTATGCAAAGTCACTTGTTTACTTTTCTGCCTCCCAGTGGCCATGGGGTTGAGACTGCTTTCACTGTCTCACCCACTTGCGTTTGGTCAAACATATAAAGCACTAAAAACATTTTATGATGTCCAGAACAAAGCAACATGACTATTTGTACATAGTAATTTATGTACAGATTACTTACGTTGGTTCATTACATGTGCAGAAACTCTTCCATCCCATTTGATTCCTACTTTTCTTTCTTTTACAGCTCCGGGCTTACACCCTGTCCCTGGTGGAGTGTTCCCAGTACCACCTGCAGCAGTTGTTTTAATGAAACTTCTCCCTCCTCCTATTTGTTTCCAGGTTTGTTCACTATTTTCATGATAGATATTTGCTTTATGGGTAATTATAGTAATTGTGTGCTTTTTCTCTTATATCATGGGAAATGCAAAGTAGGGCTATTTTGTCAGATTATTGGGGATTAAATTTTCTTTGTGTCAAAATAGGGTCCTTTTGTACAAGTGGATGAACTGATGGAAATTTTCCGAAGATGCAAGATACCAAATAGTAAGTGATGAGTCTCCATTACTAGAGTGGAATTCACATTGTTGTTTCCTAGGCAGGAGAGACTGTCATTCTTTGGCACTGAAGTTTCCAAAACCAGCTAGCCATCTTGCAGAAGTACAGTGACACCTAGGAGGGATCCTTTGGATCTCTTTGGTACAGAGAGGCTTGTTCGTGTTCTTATTCTTCTAAGAAAAACATCATAAAAAGCGTATCTTTTCTATTCATGTGAACATGCACTATCAGGTTTGGCTTATGAAAATAATTTTATTAATTTTAACAGCAGCTTTTTTGTATTTAACTATTCAATAGTATCAGTAGTACTATCTCAGAATTTCCTAATAGGAGGCTACAAAATTATAAAGTATCCAAAGTAGTACATACATATTCCTTCACAGTAGCATACTTTTAAACATCCTCCAACAACAGTCCTTTTTGTTTTGCTTCAATAGCAGTTGAAGAAGCTGTGAGGATCATTACTGGAGGAGCCCCAGAGCTAGCTGTAGAAGGCAATGGCCCGGTGGAAAGTAATGCAGTACTCACCAAGGCTGTCAAAAGGCCCAACGAAGATTCAGACGAAGATGAGGAAAAGGGAGCTGTCGTTCCCCCTGTTCATGACATTTACAGAGCAAGGCAGCAGAAGCGAATTCGGTGAAGCAGGCACAGAACCTGCCTCAGAAAGAAAACTCCTATCCAGGATTCCTTTTGCCTCTTAAGTCATATGTTTAAAAGAGACAATGCTTTGTTACAAAGTTCTTGGAAACAAAGTTGTATTGTCATTGGTGCCTCTATTCATATGCTTCTTGAGAAAAACCAACCAACCTATGTGAATTTTAGGATTTGGAACAGACCTATGCTCTAAGAAAAATTAAGTTTTCAAAAATGTGAGAAGAGTACAAAGTGGCAGAACCACATTTTGTTCCCGCTTCAAGGGTGTCTTGTATGTACCACTTGAAGACTTGTGGGTTTTCAACAGTTTTATTTTAAAAACTGGATGGTTTATGATTGTAAAGCATTTTATCACATTTTCTGAAAACAACAGCTGTTCTTGGTTTGCTTATGTAGAGTCCTGCCTTATTGTTTGTTTTATTTATGGCAGAATGTACGGAATCGGTTTTGTAGTTTAAAATTTTAAAAAACAATCCTTTAGAAAATAAAAGGATCTCAAAAAGTCATGTCTCTTGCTGCTGCTTTCATTCAGATTTTATCTGAAATAGCTACTTACGTTATTTAGCCAATACTGTTTAAAACTAAAGGTCAACAATGTAAGGAAAAGTCATCCTGTATTTACTATATATACACTTAACTGTTGTCCTTTCCTGGTCTTTTTTGCTACTATTTGAAAACATGAGAGATCCATTTTTAAGAGGCAAATTAAACATTTTAGAAATCTTCAAATATGAATGCATTTTTCCCAAATTAAATCTGAAGGCGATAGACTGAGATATTTTATCTTTCATGTCTCTTAAAAGCAACATAAGTGTGGGAATTCCTTTAACCACTCGCTGTCTTGCTCTCACATAAATATATTTCAAAAAGTGCTCAGTATTCAAGAACATTTTTTTCATCAGCTAAACAAAGACAGCATTAAAGGAAACTACAGCCAAGTAACCAAAAACTAGCTACAGTGAGCAAAAACTTACCATAAAAATTAAAAGAATTAAGTTTTGCTCTTTTTTAGCAACGTTACTTCCTCTTGACTCATTTCTAGAAAACTAGACCAACAACTAGTTGAGCCTAAGGATTGTGATTCAGAATAAAAGCTAAAAATAAGGAAGGAAATAAGAGGAAAAGTACGAAGGCTATAAAGAGACAATCTTTGCACAATGGGTACACAATTTAGAATTTGAATTCAAGTGTGATTAAATATCAGCTTCAAATATTTCTATAAAACCTATAATAAAAGGTTATCTTGAATCACTTTCTTATATAAATTTATACATAGCAAGGTCATATTTACCTAAGTTGATCACAACCATATGTCTCCAGTATTTTCCCAGTGAAGCTGAGAAAAACTTCCTCAAAACAAAGTCAGCTGCCTCTACTTCAGATTTTGTTATCTTCCTAAGTATCATTTTCAAGCTGTGTGGGTTTTTTTTTAATATCATGGTTATCAACAAAACAATCTGAAAGGCATAAGTAGTACCATATAGCATAAACTTAAAAATATAGAGATATGGAATCTTTCCTGAAGTGCTATCTTTGGGTAGTGTATTGAAGAAGACAAAATGGTTTCAAATACCTGTAATGGTCTGTAACAGTGTTCCCATGTGACAAAAGAAAGCCACGTGATTGAGTATGGAAAAATGCCTTTTTTTTTTTTTTTTTTTTTAGCATTGTAATAAGAAAACACACACGTACACCCCTACCTACCTTGGGGAAAAGTGCTGCTAAGGACTGTTAAGGCCATTATGTGTATTACAACTGCTCCTACTACATTCATTTCTAAGACTTTTTCCCCTAGAAATTATATGACCTTTAAACTTAAAAAGGATTATTTCTTAAGAAAATATTTTCTAATGTTCTACCTGATATATATATGAACTTTTAGTTTTTAGTATGATTTTGTCTGAATGTTTGATAATTCCTTTTGTAAGCACAGTGAACAAGTAGCATGATGTTAGAAATCTGAAATTATTTTTGGAAATCTATCTGCAGACTCTCATGGTATATATAGCCCGTCCTACGTGTCCAAGGTCTCTCATATATCCATATTGCTGGACCCAGAGAAATTACCAAGAGATATCCATATCTTTCCTCTTTATAAAAACAATGACAGCATCTCCCCACAGTTCTAGAACTGGGTAAAATTTAAGGACCATAAATGCTCCCTAAACAAAAATCAGTCAAACTCTGGCTTTTAGCACTAAATTTCGAACGAGAGATTTTACCTATGTTGCCACACATAGTAAAGTAAACGGTTATAGCTACCTAGTAAATATAAAACCGATCAAATTGTACCACTGGAAAAGAATGAAAAAATATACCACTTTTGTCAGCATATTGACCTTGGGCAATAATTATTAATTTATTTGGTAATTTTATAATCCTCTATTGGATATGCTTTCTTTAAAAAAATAAATTTATTTATTTATTTTTGGCTGCGCTGGGTCTTCGTTGCTGCACGTGGGCTTTCTCTAGTTGCGGCGAGCGGGGGGGCTACTCTTCGTTGCGGCGAGCGGGGGGGCTACTCTTCGTTGCGGTGAGCGGGCTTCTCATAAATTCTGGTTTTTACATTTCAGTTCCCAAAGCAAACTTCATTAAAGTTGGTAGTTCTTACTTGACTGTGACGTTCAGCAAGTGAAGTTATATTTCATTTAGTAAAAATTTCAGAAGTCTTGAAAGGTAATTCATACCAAGTAACAAAACTCAGGTACCATATTACTGATTTAAGTAAAAACTTAAATATTCAACAGAAGTGAGCTTACCAGTCTCTGGGAATAAAAGTCCAAAAAACCAATTCAGTTTACTAAATTTTCTTCCCCGTCTGAGCCCTGACCAAATTTCTGCTTCGAGCTTACAGCAGACAGTACTTTAAAAAGCAGAGGCAACAAGAATTAGAAAGGAAAAAAAAAGTGTTACTTCGATTTTAAGGTTGCTTTTAAGTCAGAAGTTGCACTTAAAGGTTCTCAATGCTTAGTTCAGATAAAACAAACACAAAAATGCTGAAATCTGACTAATTGCTACCAACTCCAGACACATCTGATTACTAAATTAAGTGACATTCCATCAAATCAGGCCTATAGATTAGTTCAGAAGGCAACACAGTATGACAGAAACCCACACTAGGGGCAGTTTTAAGTAAAATTCTGCCTGTTCAGATTTCTGACACTTCTAGCTTTTTCTGAAAGTGTCAGTGAACATTTGATAGGTTAATAGAGGCTTTTAGGCCTAAAGGTTTTCCCCTCCCCCATCCCATGAAGTTGCTTTGAATACTGTGAATAAAAAGGCAATCCATTAAAATAGGTATACAATATAAAACCCAATATAAATACACAATTGCAAACATCACTGTAATTCTTTATTTAGATTATGTTTTCAATGAGATAGTGCCTTTTAATATGAGTTTCATAGCCCATCGTCCACTACCATTCAGTCATCCACTCATTTGTTCATTGATGCATTCATTTACTTCAAATGATATAGAGGTGGAAATGGGGAGAAACCACTGGGGTGGAGTGAACGGCAGCAGATACGAAAAGTAAGATTGCAGCTCTAGCACAGAAGAGATGAGAAAAGAAAATAACAGTCTTGGGACAGGACAGGAGGAAAACCTTCCCTACAGGCCTGTAAAAGGTGCTTGACTGAAGGGAGGTTGGGCACCAACAGTCGAATCTGTCATGATAACAGATATGCACCTACAGGCAGGGTTATGTGCTCTCCTTTGTTGCTAATAAAGTCATTCATAGTCCTTTTGCATGTACAAAGCATTCTAATATCCATTATCAAATTTAATCCTCCCAGGAAGTGTGAGTTAGGAGTATGCTCATTTTACGGGTGAAAATACAGAGCCCAAGGAAGAATTATTAGCCCAACATCACATAACCTTGCAAGAAGGCAACAGAGGAAAAACTCAACCCAGATCTTCCTCTAAATCAGGAACTTTCTGCACAATCCTACTGCAGTCTACTTAAGTTATTAAGTCCAGTCAGATTTACTACAGAATGTCAGACTTGGAAAGGCTTGTAAGGTTAAATCCAGTCCTTTCATTTTATAGGTACTGGAAATGGGTCCTGATTTGCTCGAGCTAATCACGTAACAGAAATAGGATCAAAACTCTGGTTTCTTGACAGCTCCCAGTCTTTCCACTCTACCACCCTGCCTCAAAATTAAAAGAAATACAAATGTTATACACAGAAATCAGGGCATGCCAAAATGTCACTGGAAATCAAACAGCAAACACCTATTCCCTCCCTTTGAAATTCACCAGGAAAGTAGGCTGCTCTATTCCCAGGTATCTTAAGACTCTGGAGAAAGTAAAATAAGCCACAAAAACAGAACTGCTAAATAATCCATTCAGAATTGTCAGCCAGTATGTGCAGATTATGTGCCTATTGAGTCAAACTTTTTAATAACTTCTCTTCACAGAGAAAAAAATTCCTACACACCTGTCCACTGCATTAATCAGTAAGATATATCAGTGTAACTCTGACCTGAAGTATATTTATAAAGGGCTACATAAACGATCACATTTTACAGCTTGCTTTAGAATAAGATTAAAAAATATACATATGTAGAGTGAGAATCCACCCAATCAGTTGAGAGCTGACAAGGCAGCAGACACCGCTCTAAACATTCATTCATTCATTCATTCAGGAGACTATCAAAGAAATCTACCTGACCTGCTGATATCAACCCAACTCTCAAGGCAATCAGTTCTACCCACCTGCAGTGAAATACTAGTGCCCAATAAACTCAGCACTTCCACAAGACATGTTTTCCACAAACCTGTTAGGCAGGAAACCACATCAAATGCAATCAGTATGCAGTATATAACCCAATTCAATTCTGAAGGATAATTTATACGCCAAAGCTATTTCTCTCTTGGAGGGAGAGCTGTAGGGGGGAGTTCTAAGTAGATGCTTAGCAAATGTTTCCTGAGTGACTAAATGAACTAAATGAATTTTCCTGGCCCTTAGTGATAATCCTATGAGATTCCAGGAAGAAAACTAGCTCACTTATCTTCAAAGAGCAGCAACAAAATGATTCAATATGAATATTGTGATTCTGAACTCTGCCGTCTTCATTCTGGCTTCTGTAGAATTCCACCAGTGGACACTGAGGTAGTGGGGGCCACAGGAGTCTGTGAAGCTCCCTGTTATATAGGCATCAAGATTTCAAAGTGTTCAAACTTCACTCTATGTAGGAACCCATGAGGGAAAAGAAAGAAAAAAATCACCTAAGAGTTAACTCTTACAAAAGAAATCAAAATGAAGAAACTTTGAGATTTAGGGAAAATGGCTGCAGGAGCTGGTGACCCACCCTGCATCTGTGAGGGTAACGCTCCTCTCCGGCATCCTTGGCTGCGGAGGGAGGGACCCAAACACTGAGGCTGAGGCAAGCAAGAGTGCTGCCCCCAGGAACCTCATACTCTACAACCAGTGAGCACAGCTTCCACAGCAGCCTTATCTCCAGAAACAATTCCAGAGGTGACCTCATTGAATAAGCTACAAAAGATGTGATTTTGTTCTTTAAAAGTTCTACTTACCGAGCTTTCATCCCCTTCCAGTGAAACCTTGGAGGATTTGTCCTTCAGCCTAAACTTTATTAATATGACCTCTGACCACGTAACCCAGCATACATTTCTGACTGCAAGTAAAAATATTAGAAGCAAATACTTGGAGAAATCACATTCCCAGTATAACCTTCACTCCTCTGAAGCCTCGCATCACTAGACAGTGTACAGGGTGGATGTTTCCCCAACGCTGTCCCCAGCTCCACCCCAGCGCTCATCGGCTGGAATGAAGGGATTCCTTGCATGATTCTGGGAACTGGAGATCGCCCAACAACTTCATGGCTCTGTTTCTAACAAAATGTCCCTGTCTAAAATACACACAGGCACATGCGCACATTTTATTTTTTTTAACAGAACAGGTCACCTGTGAGAGCCAAGCTACCCTTTCAGTCACAGGATATGTCAGGAATTCTGGTCACTGAAGTTCCTCAATAAATACTGCTCAAAAACCAGGGATCTCCTATAACTTCGTTACCCAAGAAATAAGTGAGCTGACGCTATTTTACCTGAAAACACTTAAATCCAATGCTGGAATTCGAATCCAATCAATACATCTATGTATTGTATCAGAGTGAACTTTTCAGTAAGAACTTCAGACATCTGTCCTCTTCTATATATTACACTAACATATATTAAAAAAAAAATTTCTCCTTGACTTTCAAGGCATAAAAGTCACAGAATTTTCCTTTCTCTAGATCCCATAACTGCTATCATCCAGGCTCAGAAGTAATTTTGTATAAACAAGTAAGCTTTTTAAAATCAAATAACTCTCCTCTAGAACAAAAGGGTTCTGGGGCTCCAGCTAGCCCAGGCAGGGAGAAAGCAATAAATAGTGGGTGCGGGAGGTGTGTGGAGGCAGTAAGACTATATAAAGTCCTTCCAACACAAAATACCTGGAGGAAGGAGGGCTGGGCTGGGCAAGAGACGGGCAAGGGTCTAAACGCATCAAGGCCTGGTTCTGTTCACTCTGGGGTGGCTGTCAGATACTCTTGGGTGTCTGAAAGAAAAGCGAGCCAGATGGCAGAAGAGGTCCCAGGCTCCTGGGAGAGACGAGGCAGCTACGATCATGATAGGGTGTGGGTGGAGATACACGGCAGTCCACCCGTCAAAAGCTGAGTGCTACCCTCAAAACTCACGATAACGAAAAGCTTCTCTGATTTGTAAACTTGCACTCATAAACACAAACCCTCAAAACAAGCCTTTTCAACAGTGATACACAATACTCTTCCTTTTGGCATCAGTGCTGTTAAATAGAAAGGTACTAAGCAGCCATTTTCCAAAGCAACACTACAGCTGAGAACAGGTCAAGTGGGTAACACTGCTGCTGCAGGGAGCACAGGCGTTAGGGTCTGACAAGGATCTTACTGAGGATCGCATCATAGTAGGGACTGAAGACCATCTTGTTATAGTTGACCAGGCGCACGAAGTTAATGGCAACTTCCTCCAGCTCTGTTTGAACTGGACCTAATCCCCCTGGGGCTGTGGGCAATGGCTTCTGATGACTGGAGACAAGGTAGGTTTCTAAGAAGGTCAGGATTCGGGAATCTGCGACAGAAAAGAAAGCAGTTGTTTGCTTCTTGGTCAGGGTGACTTTACAAGTTTCTATTTACGCTTCAGTTTTCAGCTTAAACATTACCTTTTCAGGAAAGTCTTCCCTGACCATCCGGAGGCACCTCCCACTTCTGAACATTCATCCCATTTGTACTGTACCCCCGCCCACCCCAAAGCTGGTCCGCTCCACGGGGTGGGACCATGCTCATCCTGTTCATCATTCTCTCCCCAACACCCAGCACAGTGCCTGCCATGAGGCCTGGACACCAGGCAAAGCCCAAAATACACTTGGAAAGCGAGGATAAATGTATGAACGATTAAGGGGAGATTAGGGTGCTGCCAAGTTCCGCTCTCAGAAGAGCAAGGCACACTGAGACCAACGTTAGCCATTGTTTAAGATCATATAAAAAGTGGGAGGAAAAATAAAGCAGGAAATGCAAGTTCAAAAGAGAAGAGAAAGGGACTTCCCTGGTGGCACAGTGGTTAAGAATCCGCCTGCCAATGCAGGGGATACAGGTTTGAGCCCTGGTCCGGGAAGATCCCACATGCCACGGAGCAACTAAGCCCGCGAGCCACAACTACTGAAGCCCGCGCGCCTAGAGCCCGTGCTCCCCAACAAGAGAAGCCACCACAAGGAGAAGCCCACGCACCACAACGAAGAGTAGCCCCCACTCGCCGCAACTAGAGAAAGCCCGTGCGCAACAACGAAGACCCAACACAGCCAAAAATAAATAAATAAATACATTTATTTTAAAAAAAGAAGACTCCAGCACTATTGGCTTGTGATCTAGATTTTCCCATAAGCCCACATGAAAGAAGCCTAAGCCTCCTTCTCCAAAGCCTGCAATGAAGGCCATGGAGTTGTGGGCCACTTGTCCTACTCTGAGGAATCATTTAGTTGGATGCTTCTTTAGCCCATCCCCTTCTATGATATTTTTGCACCCTCAGCTGCCAAAAAAGTGTGTGTGCAAAGCCGCACCTTGCAGATTTCATTACAAAAGCAATAGCAGCATTTATATTAAATGAGCGTTTTCAAACTTCACACCCAGCTCATGCCCTAGGGAACCTTCTCAGGTGCAACTGACTTACATCCTTTGGAGTCCAGTAACACACTTAACTGGCTGTGACTAAACAACCTAGATGACAGGACTAAGGCAGCAGCTTAGTAGCCAGTGGTCTCTTCACAGCACTTCCCCGCATCCCCACCCCAGTTGACAACAATGATCTCGACAGTCCGAGGGCCCTGCAGCATCAGGAGGCTCCTCCTGAGGGACCTGCAGATGAAACTGTGACTAATGCGGGCCTGGGATGAAATTTTAAAAAGTCATGGTATTAGAAGCACACCCACGTCACTGGTTCAGCCTCTACTCCAGCCTAGAATCTGATAACCACAGATCATTCTGCTTTTGCCTGAAGCCTGCTAACTTTTCATTATTTTATAAGATGAACATCTATCTGAGTTCGTAAAGAAGTTAAGGAAGGACTTTACAATTAAATGACAATAATTTTAAAAATTAAATATTAGATGTAAAAATTAAATATTAGATGTAGTGAACAGAATCAACCAGTGATGATGGAAAGTCACAGCTCACATAGCAGAGTAATATATATATATATATATATGCCCCCTGCACTGGAAGTGCAGAGTTTTAACCACTGGACCGCCAGGGAAGTCCGGAGTAATATTTTTAATAACTGCGACTCGTTAGTGAGTCCTCCCTATGCTGCCAGGTTCTGCAGTAAGCACCTTACATATCTTACCACCTGCAGTCCTCTCAGCAACCCTGCAGGTGCTGGTATTACCCCCTTTTAGAGATGATGAAACTCAAGTATCACGTCACTTGCTCAGGCTACACAGTAAGTGCTTGTAAAGAAAACCCGTCCTAGCCTTGTACTACAGCTATACTTTTCCCTTACCCTCGCGCCACTACCACATTCAAAACGCTTCTGACTCCAGATCCGGGGAAGAAGCGTCCCCACGCCAAGCAGTTCTCTGTGACCCCAGCTGGGCATCCTACAATTTTACTCAGTTCTGACACTACGCACAGACAGCCTCAGATCCCACAAGTTAAGGGCTCAGGTCCACAAGACTGCCCCCGACTTCAGAAGCCGATCACAAGGAGGCGGCCCGCAGGTCATCCACAACTTCTGACTTGGCTACAAATCAGAGGTTGCCGTGACGTCCTCTCCCTTGGATTTTGATGATTTGCTAGAATAGCTCACAGAACTCAGGGAAACACTAACTTAGGTTTACCAGTTTATTATATAATAAAGGATCTGATAAAGGATACAAATGAAGAGTCGGAAGAAGCCATACATAGGGTGAGGTCGGGGAGAGTCCCGAGGGCAAGAGCTTCTGTTCCCGCGGAGCTGGGGTGCACCACCCGTCCACTACACGGATGTGTTCAGCAACCCAGAAGCTCTCCAAACCTTGTACTTTTGGGACTTCTGTGAAGGTTTCATCACGTAGGCATTTCTAGCCCCTCTCCTCTCTCTGGAGGATGGAGGGCGGGGCTGAAAGTTCCAAGCTTCTAATCATGGCTTGGTCTTTCGGGTGACCGGCCCCCACCCAGGAGCCCATCAAGAGTCACCTACTCAGAACACAAGACACTCCCAGCACCCAGGAAATTCCAAAGGAGGTAGGAGCTCCGGGTCAGGAGCCAAGGTCAGAGACCAAACACTAGAACAAAAGATGCTCCTAGCGCTCTTATCACTGAGGAAACTACCAGAGTTTCAGGAGCTCTGTGCCAGGGGCCAGGGGCAGACACCAGTATATTGTTTCCCACCACCTCACAGTGCTGGATGGAGCAGGGTTCTGAACCAAGACCGGTGATTCCAAAGCCAGAGCCCTCAGGACAGTGATGGCTGCCTAGTCACTTGGCCAAAGCTTCGGGTCGCCCTAATGGCACTACGGTGAATAATCACTCTCTCTTCACTCATTAGCACGCGTAATCCATCAAACCCTTCTAGATGCCCGCAGAGGGGCCTGTCTGCCAGCCCATCGCAGGCATATCCCTGGTCCCGCCTTCGCCCAAACGTACCCACGATCCTGCGGATGGGGTTGTCAGGACTGGCCATGGCCTGGATCTGGCCCTTGAGCACGGCCTCCTTGTCCGTGGTGAGGGGGCTGAATCCGCACAGGGAAAGGCAGCTGCTCACCTCCAGGCAGACTTTCTCCCCAACGGTAGTCAGGGCATCCTCCAGATGGAAGGAGCTTGAGCAGAGGAGGGAAGGAGAAGCCAGTGAAGAAAGGGCCCATCAACAAAGTGCACATCCCACCCCCAGCCCCGCCCAGCCCCCGTTTGGGGAGAGTCACAGCGACCAATTCACAGACTGATGGGTTCAAAGGGAAAACTGTGCCTCTTCCCTGCCCCGAGCCCCTCAGACTGTGTCCATCCAACTCAGGGGACTTTGTCTCTCTACCCGTCTCTCTCTGCCAGAAAGAACAGTGGCACGGGGAGGGCTCAGGTTATGCCTGGTCTAACGATCTAAAAGCTAACTTCTTGCTAGCATCTGTGTGGTGAAATAACCCTGGAACTGACTTAGGACTACCTTGGACACCTCTGGAGCAACACACCAGAAACCAGAAATGTGGCAGCCGCGGGACGGAGTGGGAGAGAAACTTTTCATTGGATACCACTTTGTCCCTTTAGGCTTTTGAAACACAGTGTATTAACGACTTTCAAAGAACAAATAAAACTGAAATCTAAAAGTTAAAATTCACACTTCGATTTCCTGGGGCTCCTGGGCTCCCCTGGAGTCTCTGTGGAGAGCCCTTGTGCTGGTGGGTGTTGTCTGAGAAGGCAATTGCCTTTGTCCTGGATCTAGAGGCTGTGTACAGTAGAATGAGTGTGAGCAAATGTGAGAGCCCCAGGACTTGCTGCTGGGGCCAGGGCGGACAAGGCAGGGCCGGCCTCCCAAGGAAGCACGGACAGGCCCTCCTCCTCAGTAGCTTTGACAGAGCAGTTTTACTGGAGGGGGACCTAGGTGACAGCCCAGGGCTACACCTGTGCAAGGGCCTCAGGCCAGGCCTCGCCTCAGCAAACACCCTGCAGGCCTGAGTCAAGACTGTTGAGCCTCAGGTCACAACTCGTGGACACGCCCCTCATCGCACTGAACACATGCAAGCTGTGTGCAAACTCAGCAGCCAATTCCTCCACTTTGTAAGGAGGAGGAGAAGGTTTGGGGACATGCCGCTTGAAGAATCCTCTGAGGTGGACCTTGTCAGATACAGGTTAACTTAGAAACATTCAAAAATATTCTATATGCTGGAAACCACATAAATCACCTAATCTGATTTCACTGCAGAAGCAGTTGCCCTCACACAAGTGTGGACTGGTGCTGGTTGATAGATAATCCATTTACACTCAGCACAAAATGTCTATGAGGAGTGTTTTCCGCAAAGGGCGGAAAACTTTAGTCACATTCACACACTCTGGAGGAATGCAGCTTGTTTCTTATTTGACCTTTCCCTAGGACTGTGTTGACCAAACTATTAGTTGATTATGAAAGCAATTCACTGGGTAGCAACCAGTATTTTTTTTCTTTTTAATGGGACAAGAATAGAATAGAAATATCAGGAAGTATTAAGCACAGTTGGGTAAGTTTCACTTTGTGAGGTTTTTATTGCAGTTACATGTGTGTCCAAGTATGCACTGTCACCACGGAAGATGAATTTCTTACTATGCGTCCTGGTCACAAACATTTGAAAGCCACTGTCCTAGAGCCTTGCTAATCAGCCCTGGAGTGGACTCTAACTTTGACCGTGTGACCCTGAGTAAATCCTGCGGGATGAAGAACGCTGGAGTGCCAGGTTTCCTCAGTCTCTGGTGAGTGGCCCCAATTCTGCCTTACACTGCAGACCCCCGCTCCAGTCTGCTCCCCGCCACCCGCTGCCTCCCACCATCTGTTGAAGGCCCTGGTCGCCAGAGCTCTCCGTCACTTACGGCAGATGCATATCTGTGAGCAGAATCTTCACAATCATCTTGAGTTTCTCAGCAAAGTCGGCCCGGCTGGAAATTCCTGGGGCTGCCATGCTGAACGTGACCAGCAACACGGCCCCCAGGACGGTCAACTGCTCCAGCTGGAGCTGGAACTCTTGGAAGCGAGAATGGTCCATCAAAACTGTCTGCAATGAATAAAACAGAAATCATCCTGAGCTGCAGGTCTGGGCTGTCACCGGCAGAGGGCAGTGGGGCCGCAGCCCATACAGAGGCCTCTGAAGTTCCCCTGAGGATTTTCTAGTCCTTTCAGAGCCGGCCATAAGGGAGGCAGGTGTGAATTCTTCCACCGCAGCGCCCCTCTCCCTTAGGAAGGCTGCAGTACAACATAAGCCAGACTGGGTGTAAATCCAGACTTCATCATTTAATAGCAGCACAACCTCATGCAGGTTTCTTCAACTCTGAGCCCTAGGCAAAATGGGGATTCCTCCTTCGCAGTGCTGTTTTAAAGACGAAAAAAGGGGAGAGGGATAAGATGGGAGACTGGGATTGACAACATACACTCTACTATATATAAAATAGATAACTATTAAGGACCTACTGTATAGCACAGGGAATGCTACTCAATACTCTGTAATGACCTATATGGGAAAAGAATCTAAAAAAGAGTGGATATATGTATATGTATAACTGATTCACTTTGCTGTACAGCAGAAAGTAACACAACACTGCAAATCAATTATATTCCAATAAAAATTAAAAAGAAAGAAAGAAAGATGAAAAAAGACCATGTATATAAAGTGGCTGGGACTTCCCTGGTGGCGCAGTGGTTGAGGATCTGCCTGCCAATGCCGGAGACACGGGTCCGATCCCTGGTCCAGGAAGATCCCACAGGCCGCGGAGCAACTAAGCCCATGAGCCACAACTACTGAGCCTGTGCTCTAGAGCCCACAAGCCACAACTACTGAGCCCACGTGTGGCATCTACCGAAGCCCGCGTGCCGAGAGCCCGTGCTCCGCAACAAAAGAAGCCACCGCAGTGAGAAGCCCGTGCACCACAATGAAGAGTAGCCCCTGCTCGCCGCAACTAGAGAAAGCACACGCACAGCAGTGAAGACCCAACACAGCCAAAAATAAATAAATAAATGTATTAAAAAAAGAAAGATAATAATAAAGTGGCTGGCACAGCCAGCACTCAATAAATAGGAATTACATCATTAGATGGGAAAGAGTAATGAGGTACACAGGGGGCCAACTCATCCCAGTTTTTCCAGGAGTGGCTTGGTTTAAAACTGAAACTCCCAGGTCCTGTGAACACTTCCCCTCCCCACACCCATTCCCAGTCCTGGGTAAACCAGACAACCAACCACCCTATCCAGGGCACAGGAGGGAAGGAGGGGAGAAATACACTTATTCACCTCAGTATCCCCCTCAGTATCCAGCACAAAGGAGGCTCTCAAGAACTGGGAAGTGAATAAAGAAAGAGAAAAATGAACGATAAGTAGAAAAAGTAGGAATGACAGATAATACCTGGAAAGTAGTCAGTGAGTGAATTTCCATGACGGCGTCCCCGTGTTATTGACAGGCCTGGGCGCTGCCAGGCCAAAGTCTTCTGTGTGGGGTGAGGTAAAGGGAAGTGGAAAGGCTGAGGAGATATGGCTTCTGATCTGAGTTTTTACAGATGAATCAAATATTAAGGCCCAGTCTTGCTATAAGAAACTGACACACCAAATCGAGACATTAACGACGTGGAGTCTTAGCCCAGAATTCTCCCTAAGAAGTAAAAACCACCTTTGAAGGCTGAGACTCCTCTATGGTTAAACAGAGAGGCTTCACCAGTCTCTTTTTTGACTTCACTTTGTTACAGGGCAGCACCCTTGCTTTGCAGCCTCCTAGCAGTATGCCATACTTGGGTTTAGGATGCAAAGGATTTCCAAGGATCAATTCTGAGAGTAGACATCTGTCCCCAGTGAAAACACCATTTTCCCCACGGCTATCTTTGCAGAGAAATGTCTGCAGGAGAGAGCAGAGAGCATGGCACTCTGCAGGAAGGAAGCTCCCCACCCCCACTTCAATATCCCCTTGAGAGGCTGCTCTGGCACAAAACAGGGAACTCAGAGGCAAGAGGTGAAACCTTAGGCTCACAACATCTTAAAAAGAAAAATAAGGAACCGAGAAAGAAACTTCGAGAAGTAGCAGGATATGAGACTAGAGATAAGAAGCGTGAGTGCCCTCAAAAAAGAGGGGGAGTCTAGACGCCAAACCAGCTATTTGCTGGGGGAATCCCCTGTTAGTCATGTCTTTAAAGGACTCCTGCAGTTAGAAGCACTTACTGTGAAAAACATACAAAGAAAAAAAATATTGCTCTAGGCTTCCCTGGTGGCGCAGTGGATAGGAATCCGCCTGCCAATGCAGGGGACACGGGTTCAAGCCCTGGTCCGGGAAGATCCCACATGCTGCGGAGCAACGAAGCCTGTGCACCACAACTACTGAAGCCCGCGTGCCTACAGCCCACAAGCCACAGCTAGAGAAAGCCCGTGCACAGCAACAAAGACACAATGCAGCCAAAAATAAATAAATAAATTTTAAAAAATATATATTGCTCTGCATGGAAGGGGAAGAAGTTTCTTTAGATAAAACTGAAAAGCACCGTCACTGTTAGGGTTTTCATCAAGATGAGTAAAAACAGGACAGAAGCTCAGCAGCACAAATTAGAAGCCCCATACACTGCTGGTGGGACTGTAAAATGAGGCAGGCGCTTTGGAAAATAGTCTGGCAGTTCCTCAGAATGTTAAACTTAAGAGTCACCACGTGACCCAGCAATTCTAATCCTAGGTACATACTCAAGAGAACTGAGAACACATGGCCACACAAAAACTTGTACACAAATATTCAGAGCAGCACAATTCACAATAGCCCAAAAGTTGCCCATCAGTTGTCCATCAACTGATAAATGAATAAAGCAAAATGGGGTATAGCCATACAATGGAATATTTTTCAGCCTTGAAAAGAAATGCTGCCACAAACAACATCGTGGATGAACCTCGAAGATATTATACTAAGTGAATTAAGCAAGTCACAAAAAGACAAATACTGTGTGATTTCACTCATATGAGGTAGCTAAAGTAGTCAGATTCAAGAACACAGAGGAACCGGGGGAGGGAGGAGTGAGGAGTTAGTGTTTAAAGGGTACTGGGTTCCAATGTGTTCCATGAATGGGTGGCTGTGATGGCTGCAAAGTCATGTGAACGTACTTAGTGCCACTAAACTGTACACTTAAAAATGATACACTTTATGTTGTGTATATTTTAACACAATAAAAAAAACTTAAAAAGAATGAAGTACTGATTTATGCTACAACACGGATGGACTTTATGCTAAGAAGCCAGACACAAATGGCCAACATTGCCTGATTCCGTTTAAACGAAAAGTCCAGAATAGGCCAGATCCATAGAGACCTAAAGAAGATTAATGGTTGCCAGGGGGTGGGGGGAGGGTTGTGACTGCTAATGGGTACAGGGCTTCTTTCTGGGTGACGGAAATGTTCTGAAATTAAACAGTGGTAATGGAAGTGTAACTCTGTGAATGTACTAAAAACCAGTGAATTATACAACTTATAAGGGAGATTTTTCTGGTATGTGAATTGTAACCATTATTTTTTTTAAAGTTCAGCAGCACGAAAAAGAAATGAGCAGTCAGCACCTACTTCAGGGAAAGGTCTGTGGAGGTGGTCCCACTTCAGAAGCTTCAGGTACGCATAGTTCTGGACAGCAATAGGATCTGGCCCGGGACTGTCCCCAGAGCCAGAGGCCTCTCCCACAGCCGGCAGGGCATTTCTATACTTCTGATTCATAAGGTCATCTGCGGCTTCTTCCAGCCACTGGGTGACAAAGTCCAGGGAATCTGTGAAAAGCAAGGCTTCGAACATTACTGGAACGCTCTGGACGGATGCGTCCCAGAATTACTTTAGGGAAGATCATCCTGGAATTGTGGTAAAAGTATAAAGTACGGACTTTGGAATCAAATAGAACTCGGTTCACATCACAAGATTGCCAGTTACCAGCTGAGTGTTCTTAGATACGTCATTGCCTGACTATCAAGATTCTTAATACAAAGAAATGTCCACCACCACCCCACAGGCTGCTGTGAGGACTAAGCACGACAGAGGATATAAATGCCACCTTGGATGTTCAAAAGACCTCCACTCTCTTCTCTCCCACCCTGGCCACTCCTGCATGATACGTGGCTGGAAGCTCTGATAGCTCCAGCTCAGTGAGATGCAAAAATTCTTGCCCAAAGACAGATGGGACGAGACACTGACTAGAGTTTCCCAGTGTAAAGTATCCTCCACACTGAAGATGAGGCTTGTCCTTGTCTAGATCTTAGTCTTGTATCAATCTGGTTTACTTTCAGCCTTGCTGGGGTAGGGGTGGGGGGTAAGTTCTGTCACGTATTTGACACACACTGTGCAGTGTTTGGAGCACTGCGGGGGGGGGGGGGGGGGGGGGAATCTCAGTTGTTTTTCATCCGCCAGCATGCTTCCCCTACTTTTCTAAGCTGAATAATGCACCAGGGACTCTGAGGGACAGAAGAGAGAAGATGAGGTTTTTGTCCACATTGTATGAGCAAACACCCCTCTGACAGGACCTGGAACAGGTTGCAGCCCGGTCAGTGGAGGCCACCTTAAAACAAAATGGGCAGCCGAGGGCATGGGTGGAGTCCACTCTTCACTGCTGCAGCAGGACACTCCTCTGGTTCTGCCCACATGCTGATCACACCGAGCTCTTGGTTCCGAGCTTCGCTCACCCTTTCGCCTCTGCAGACAGCATTCTGTAGGCAACCAGCTCTGGAAAACCTCGGCTTTCATGCTGTGAGTGATAAGCACTACACTTGGACCGGCTCAGCGCCTGGGCCCCGGCTGTCCGCACCCGGCCCTCATACAAAGGCTCTTCAGCCTGTAAACTGCAACCCTGGTTTCTCCTGAGGGGCAGTAAAATACCGGTTGAGAAAGGGAGCTGTGTGGTCATCAATTCTGATCAAAAAGCTCTCAAAATCTGGGGACTTCCCTGGCAGTCCAGTGGTTAAGACTCTGAGCTCCCAATGCAGGGGGCACAGGTTCGATCCCTGGTCAGGGAACTAAGATCCCGCACGCTGCCTGGCACAGCCAAAATTTTAAAAAAAACCTCTCAAAATCTATTACCACATCTGTAAAATTGGTTTAAAAAATACTGCCAACCTCGTAGGCTTACTGTGAGGTCACCTATGGCAACACACGTACACCCTTGGCACAAGCCTAGTACACAGTAAACACTAACCAATCTTCTAGGACTGCTCCTTCAACTCTGCCCTTTCTTGACTCCTCCTGGCCCTCAGGACCAGTTCCAACTTCTCTGCCTGGAGCTGGATGAGCAACTGTTGACCTGATCCTGGTCAGGCAACACAATCTATCCAGAGACTGCCATTTTCATCTTGTGACCCGCAAACTTAGAGGCTAAACGGAACTCGTAATAAATTGGAACTGAAGACTGCAGTTCACTTAGAGCATCAGCTGCCAGTGCAGAGACCGAAACAGCGCCCTAGAAATGAAACGTAGTTTGGATTTTAATTCATCTGTTTCCTGCAGTCATCTGAGTGGTTCATAAAAATGAGACTTTTTCTGGGTACAAAACCAGATTTATGCATATGGAAGAGAAGCAAAGTGAAATTTTTTGACGTACCTCATAGAGAGATTTATGCATATGGAAGAGAAGCAAAGTGAAATTTCTTGACGTACCTCATAGAGAGATTTATGCATATGGAAGAGAAGCAAAGTGAAATTTCTTGACGTACCTCATAGAGAGTAGAAAAGTGAGCTAAATAGTCCTAAGAAGTTCGTCATGTTCTTAAAACCAAGGCCAAGTATACAATTCACCTCAAACTGGTGTTTTCATAAAAACCCATTTAATTTAGGGCTTCTTTGTTTTTTTAAATTTCTGTTCTCCTCTCCTACTTACAGTTTTCTTGCTTGTCAACTAAGTTTTCAGGGCCTAACATCTTGTCCTTTTCGGTCTTCAAATTAGACTACTCCTGAAACGGGAGGGAAGGGGGCAGGGCACAACCTTTGAAAGAATGATATAGCCCAAGGGCATGACATAAACTGATTAGAACCAAATGGGTCCAAGATGGCGGACAAGTCAACTTCCACTAGACCTGGAGCCTCAGTATAGGCTCACTGTAACACATCAGCAAGCGAAATGATACACCCACAGGCGCCATGACAGTTCCCAGGCCCACCATAAGGATCAAAAAGTGGGCGGTGGCCCAATTCCTGGAAATCACCGCCCCTTCCTGAAATAGCAGGAATACTCCTCCCACTCATTAGCCTATAAATTACCCACCTCTATAAAAACTGACAACCCCATAGCCTGGTGCCTTTCTCACCTTCTGAGACGGCCCACACTCTGTCTGTGGAGTGTGTTTCTCTCTAAATAAATCCACTTCTTACCCATCACTTTGTCTCTCACTGAATTCTTTCTTCGATGAGATATCACGAACCTGAGCTTCATTAAGTCCTGAAACCAAGTGTGTGATCTCAGTTGGAAGACCGTGGGTTTTGGCTGGGTTTGAGTCCCAGCACGTGGGTTCAAGCCCCAATCTGTGGTGCACAGTTTCATTCTCATACTAAATTCTCATGTTGTTTTGAAAATATCATTATGCGGCAAGCTACAGCCACTAAAATGAAAAAGCACAGACAACGAACAGGCACCACAAAACATTAAACATACTTGGATGCTTCTCCAAAAACTCTTGAAACTGCTTCCTTTCATATTCAACTGACTGCTGCATGAGATGTGGCCTAATGCTACTGACAGCAAAGTTTGCCATATCCACTTTCATTAGGTCCAACACGGAAAAAATTGCCCTGAAAGAGATAAAAGGATTTATCACTGGGCGCTTGTAAAGTAAACACTGCTGTAAAAAAAAATGAAGTGAGCTGATTTGAGACAGTTTTTTCATCTCAGAAAGGGTGGCAAGAAAATTTGGAGAAGCCATGAGAACGCAGATTTAAAAAAACAAATTTAGAAGAAACGACTGCATATTTTTAAGTTGCTCTCTGTCCCCACCCTTGCCCCTAGGCAAACGTCACTTCCCCCACTGCCTGTCAGGCCCAGAGCTCTTTCTTTGGCTCTGGGTCAGCCCTCTTGGCTGCAGAGGAAGGACGGCCCCAGACCTGAGGTTAAGAGCAGAGAGTTCACCACCTGGTCTCCATGCTCATACAGGTTAATATGTTCACGGCAGGTTTTATGTTCTAGCTCTCATGGCATAACTGCTAGCTCACACTCTGAATGTAACCCATGGGCAGATCTGATGCAATGCCAAGGATGCCTTCCATACCACGCCTGTCACATACCAGCAGCACTCTTACCAGAGGTCAGGAGCTGCTAAGTGACCTACTTGCAGAAGGTGGATAAGAACCCAAGGTGCAGGTTTAGGTTTAGGTCCTACACAGGTAAGAACAGGATCAAACGTCCTCCCAGTCCCCTGATGCCCTTTGGGACTGACTGAACATCATATGACAGAATAAACTCACCTTTTATGTGAGTTTATGTATGGGAAAGGATACACAGTCTGAGGAACAACTCAGGGCCCCTCACCCTGCCACTCTGTCCCTCTCCCAAATGCGTCGGGCAGCCCACTTTCTGGAGGGTGTTCTGCCTCTCCTTTGAGCATTCCCAACAGTCCCCTAAATCCACCTACAGGAAACCAGAGACTACTGGAGACTGCCAAGTGGCAGACCACTGACTGGAAGTAACCCACAGTCATGTTTTATGCTCACAGTGTTTTTAAAAGCCAGGATTTCTAGCTTCTCTTGAAAAATCAAAAGATCTGGCAACCCGGGCCCAAACTCCATCACAACTACAATCGGCTGGCACTAAGCGGCCACCGTGGCCTCCTTCAGATAGGGTGTATACTCCCAGGTTACCAGTTTCCCCAGTCCCTTCTCTTTCCAGTAGGAATCTGAGTTAGGTTGAGTTTGCTACCAGCTATTTCCCCAGAGGACTCTCTTCCAAGGAATTCCTCATTTAACTTAGCTGATTTTGAGCTCTTACCGACTATATTATTTCTAATGTCTAGCACCGTGCCTAGCACATAAGAGGTGCTCAGTAAGAGCTTGTTGAATGAATGAACAAATCAATAACTATATTTAGGCAGTCTTTTCAACATGCTCTCTCCTATTAAACGTTAGTTAATAGGAGAGAGGGAACCTGACAGTGAAGGGCATTTTTCTATGTAATGAATATTGACAGCATAATGATATCAAGAAGGCTAGAGATTAAACTTTTTTTACTTATAAAACTTTTGGAAAGCAACTTGGTACCATGCAATGAATCTTAAAACTGTTCACATCCTCTGACACAGTAATCCCATTTTAAGAACGTATCTTTAGGAAATAACCTAAAATAAAGAAAAAATTTTGTGCAGAGATGTTCACTGCAGGGTTAAATACTAAATAACTATACATAATCTAATTGTCCATCTTAACAGAGAAACAGTTAATCATATCTATGTGAATGAATATATTGCAGCCACTGAAAAAGCTTATGGAGAGTTTAAAAAAGTAACGTAATGTAAGTTGGTTATAAAAGGGCAATGCAAGAGATCCTTGTGGTGTTGGGACTGTTCAGTATCTTGAGTGGTGGATATTCCAACTTAGGTGATAAAATTGTATAAAAGTTACTATAAATAAACATATACATGTGTATACAGGAAATCTAAATGAGATCAGTGGACTGTATCAGTGTCAACACCCTGGTTCTGATAGTTTTGCGATGTCACCACTGGGAGAAGCTGGATAAAGTGTACTGTATTATTTCTTACAACTCCATGTGAATATATAATTATCTCAATGATACTTTCAATGAAAAAATAAGTGAAATAATTAGGGTGTAATGTTAACAAAAAGTCAGGCTTGCAGTGCCCACCGGGAGGTCTTCTTTGGTTCAGCTGAACAGTCAGACTCACAGGACAATAAGCCACAGGTTTGGCACCATCTATTCACACAGCTTGCCAACAGGGTGGCACCAAGCACTCCTCTTCAAGAAGAGTTACAATATCAGTCATGAACAGACAGCTTAGAGATGTGGGAGCACCCTGACTTAAAAGCTCGTAATAACTCCACGGCATGACTTCTAGGGTCTCTATGGGGGGCATGCCCAGTTATAAAAGTTTCCCCACTCGAGGAAGTATCAAGTATGATGTGCCATCGAGTATTTATAGTTCATTATCATTTCTTTCTGTCTAGATGCAATTTACCAGTTAGAGGTCATTTTCCCCATAAGTAATGTTACCTAGTAGTATTTTGATACGTAACACCTTCATCTGTTTACAGGAAAACAGTAAAGCAGTTAACCAAAAGTCAAATTCTCAGGCAGCATCATGTCAATCCTTTGCCCATATTAGCATATAAATTATATAAATTTGATCACAACTGTATACATTTAAAAATAAACATTCAAAAGACTAAAGGAAGTTAACATGGACTAAACGTTAGTTAATAGGATTATATTAATGTTAAATTTCTTGAATGTCCTGGTTGTATTTTGATTATGTGGGAGAATATCCACATTCTTAGGAAGTAGTTGCTGAAATAGTTAAGGGTGAAATGTCATAATATCTGACATTAACCATCAGAAGGTTCAGGGGAAAAAATATACATACATACGTACATACTCAATGTGCACATACTCAGTGTATATATAAAAAGATAAAGCAAACTAACTAAATGTTAAAAACTGGTGGATCTGTGTAAGGGTTATATGAGTGTTGATTGTATTGTTTTTGCAACTTTTCTGTAGGTTTGTAATTTTTCAAAATAAAATGCTGAGGCAAAAAAAAACAAAAAAATTTATATATCAATATGACAGTAGTGATTGTGCCTTTGTGTGGTAAAATTAAGGGTGAAATTTTTCCTTCTTTCTCCTTTTCTATAGTTTATAAAATGTTTGCTTTTTAAAAAATATCTCATGCCTTTTTGTTTCATTGGATTTATATTGATTTTAGTAAAAAACAGATTTGAATTTTAACATTTTTAAAACATATGCTAATTATCAGTCTTTACCTTGACCTGCCTTCAACCAGTTAAAGAATATACAGACTATAACCTCACCCAGAGTCTCAAGTTCACTGTCTTTTTCCCCTTCCTTCCTTCCTTCCTTTCAGTCTTCCCTTTCTCTTCCCTCCCTTCATTCCATCCCTCCCTCCTTTTCTTATTATAATCACTATTTTTAAAAAATACAGAACGTTTCACGAACTTGCGAGTCATCCTTGCACAGGGGCCACGCTAATCTCTGCACGGTTACAATTTTAGTGTATGTGCTGCCGAAGTGAGCACAGCAAAATATTTGCTTTTTAATTTTTTTTTTTAAATGCATGAATACCTACACTTGAGGAAGTCTAACTCTGAAAACGGGCTCTGTATTTTAGGTGCCCTGAAGGTGATTAACACAGTGCCCATACCTGAAAAGGGGCACTATTTCCTTAATGTCCTTTAGTTTCTTCACTTCCTCATCTCGAACAGGTGCGCACAGTGTCCCCATCATGCCAATAATGAATTCTGCCAGCTTGGAAATGTCCAAGGCCCCATTCTCTGCCTCCTGCTTTATCAGATCCAGATCCAAGACTTCTGTTATCTGGTTTCTCAGTCTAGTGTGACCAGGCAGCAAGAAAGATAAGAGCGTCTACAAGAGAGCACAGCCAAGTTTAATCAAAGCTTCCTAGTCAGAAGCCATTTTTGATTATATGTAAAGGAATTTACAATTATTCCAATAAGGGCTTACCAACTGCTATTGTAATGGTGCACACATTTTAACCTCTTATTCAACAAATCGACAGAAAAACATGTTTACAAATCATTTAGACTAGCTATTTAAGCTTCCATTTAAGCTCTAGGTAGCAATCAACTGGATGCAGGAAGAAAAAACTGTTAGAAGTGAAAAAAAAAACCCCACATTAATTAGTGTGTGCCTGTGAGCTAACAACAGATGGCAATTTCCACAGACACCTTACTTCTTTGGAAAACTGTTGCTAAAGGTATTGCAAAAACAGTTCTACCTTTCACTTAATACCTTCTCTGTCCCAAAGACTGAATCGCTTTTATGGTCATTATTTATTGAAGGTGTTCATATCTATTAAAATTTTTATAAATTATCTGTATTTTATAAAATAACTTGTTTTCTTTAAATAATTCTGTTTTCAAAAATATGAACCTTCTTTTCATTTAGAAGAGTAATGCCCTCAGGTTATCACAGCTTCTTTGAAAATTTTTAAAGACCAGTAAGCCAAAAATACCCTAAATCCACATTTCGGCAAGCAATTTAGAATCCTGATCCTTCAATTTCTTTAAGGCCTTCTGGCACAGTAACACAGGATGAGTAAGTACTCCTAACATACGAGGAAAGCACCGCGACTTGCTCTTCGCCTCACCTCTTTGATCTCACCAACAAGCTTGATGGCCCGGTCATAAGTTGGGGGGTCTTCACATAACTGGACACTCAAGCAATCCCAAAAAGCTTTATGTACAATATCCTTTACTTTCTTCTCCAAGCTGGAGGCAAATGGAAAAAAAGGCAAAAGCAAATAAAATATTATTGCCTCAAATTACTTTCAAAAGCACAAATTCTACAGGTTTAGGGTAAGAAAATTTTTTTTTTTTTTTTTTCTTTATTTGCGGTACGCGGGCCTCTCACTGCTGTGGCCTCTCCCGTTGCGGAGCACAGGCTCCGGACGCGCAGGCTCAGCGGCCATGGCTCACGGGCCCAGCCGCTCCGCGGCATGTGGGACCCTCCCGGACCGGGGCACGAACCCGTGTCCCCTGCATCGGCAGGCGGACGCTCAACCACTGCGCCACCAGGGAAGCCCAAGAAAATTTTTTTTAATTATTTGGATGAAGGAAAGATTTCCCAGATATACCTAAACCAATCACATACTTATTTTTAGTTAGTGATTTATTTCAATAAGTACCTCATTGGAAAAAATAACTTTCAACTAATTTGACAGGTGACATTAGTCCAAATAACAGCCCATAACAGTGCCATATGATAAAAAGAATACTGGAAAGTTCAGATCTGTTAATTTAAGTTCCCCGATACCAGCAAGTTTCCTAAGACATTTATGATTAAGTAGTTTAAGACTTTAAACTTTAAGTTTGTTTCCTAAAATTATCCTATTCCCATGTGACATACTGGACAACTGTTTAATTAGGTACCAAACTACTAATATAACAACTTATATATAGCATTTCAGGAAAACCAATCTTTATGTCATGAGAGCAAAACAAGTAATTAATTCTTCATGATTAATGTGAAAAAGTACTATCCTTGAAGAACATATAAGAAATGTTTGTAAAGTCATATCCAGAAGCCTCATGCGGGAGATACTATAGCTTGCTGACCCAGCAGCCATTGCTCCTCCTTTGTCAACAGAATCCCGATTTTTTTCATGGTGCTTTCACAATTATAAAGGGCAATGTTTTTTCCTTCTTGTGACAATCCATCTTTAAAAGGTGCACCTTACAATCAACAGAATTTTAGATTCAATATGATATGTGCCAGGTACTAGGTAGGGATAGAGAATAAAGCATAGTCCTCGTCTCTAAGGAGTTTACAATCTGGTGAAGAATGCAAGTAAACCAACAACTACAGTAAAATGTGATAGTTACAAAGAAGAAATGAAGGAGACAGTGCAATGAACACACAAGAGGAGGCAGCTAAATCCTATGGAGTGGGAAGAAGCTGACACGCAAGACTTCCACAGGAGGTTTCCAGACCTTTTACTACATTGTCAAGGATCAGTGGTCCTGAGATCTACTATCGAACTCTAGTAATTCCCAGGATAAGGAATATATTTTAGCAACATACAAAAGGAAAAGTATATTAGAATATATTGACATCAAGTGAAGAAAACATTTCCAGAACTGGGAAATGGCTTTGTTCTACCAAACAAGATAACTCAGTAACCACCTTACCTGTCTTCTGGTAATTCAACTGGTTTAATCCGAAAGTCTCCATTTATGACAATTTCATGGGCTATGGTCATGTTAGTTACTCCTTTTGCTGTCTCTAGAAGTTCTTCTACTGTCACGAATCGAGGAGAACTAGCTATAACAAAAATCCAGTGTAAGAGGTCTGTTCCTCTAGATTAGGATTTCTATTAAATTACGGAGAAGGTAGTGGTTCTGGTACCAGCTAATAATTTCAGTTATCCCTTTACTTATGAAAATATTCTGGCAATTTCAAATAGAATTTTACCTATTTCATATTCTTTTTTTTCTTTTAACTTAGAATCCTAAAAGCACAGATCATTTACAATACTCAAAACATCTTTTTTTTTTTTTTGCCAGAACTGGTCAATGGAAAATGATTACAGTAAACTAAGACTTAGAACAACTTTTTTTTTTTTTTTTTAACATCTTTATTGGGGTATAATTGCTTTACAATGGTGTGTTAGTTTCTGTTCTATAACAAAGTGAATCAGTTATACATATACATATGTTCCCTTATCTCTTCCCTCTTGCAGAACAACTTTTTAAAGTTACTGATTATCACTTTTTAAAGTTACTGATTATCACCTTCCCGGCAAGCTAAGAGTTTATTTTCTAATCCCTATGCCTCCTGTCTACCCTAAATGGAAAAAAGACACCAGATTTAGGATCTTCTCTTTTGTTCCCATCAGCAGTTTACATTTTGCTCCATCGTTAACACTGTGCCTTGAACCAGTCTCCCCAAATTAAAATAGCCTTGAGCCAGGTGCTGTTTAAACAGTGCTAAAACCACTACCCTGTACAGGATACTAGGACAATATAAGAATTCTGAAGTTGACAAATGAACAAATTAGAGTGTGTGACACAAGAATCTGTAGAATGCAGGCCCACTGAATCAAAAACCTCAGAGTCATCTCTGACTTCTCCCTTTCCACTGCTCTGTTATCCAGGTCCTGCAGATTTTACTTCTGTGTCAACTGTGGCAATAGCCTCATAACTGGTCTCTTCTGTGTCATCTGTGGCAATAGCCTCATAACTGGTCTCTGTTCTTTGCTTTCTTTTGATAAAGTTTGAGATTTATCTTCCATAAAAAAAGTTCTCACAAATCTCCCCAGGTGTTCCAAGCCAAGGAACAAAGGGTAATTCCTACTTTTAAAAAGTCTATGATTAAATACTTGCATTTTTGGTTTATCAGTTACATCTCAATAAAGCTGGGTTATTTTGTTTGCTTTTTTAAAAAGTCCATGATAGCAGGTCTTTAGTTTATATCAGAATCACAGGGAAGGCTTATGAAGACAGATTGCTGGGCCCCCTCTCAGGGTTCTGATTTAGCCTGTCTGGATGGGGCTGGAGAACTGCATCTCTCATAAGACTCCAGTTGATACTGATGGTTTCAGAAACCACACTTTGAAAAGCACTGGCCTAGAAGATGATTATATTAATTTTATGTAATGGTGGTAAGATCTGGGCTTAAAATGAGATAAAAATGCCACTGGTTTACACAGGGTTTAAAACATAAAGATCTTCCTAGGTTAGTGAAAAGTTATTTTCCCTCTTCTTTTACTTCTTTCTTTTGCTCACCAGAAAAAGGAATCAAATCTAAGAGCTGGTCATATTCTGTCTGCTAAAAATCTTTATTTACTCACATAAGGGGAAGTTGAGAAAACTCACAAAATTTTTTTCAGCATTTCCAGGGAATATTAATAAAAATAATAAAGAATATTGGCTTTGTGGATATTGGTAAAATGCAATAAATATCTAAAATCAAGGCCCAACAGATCTTTTCAATTCTCGGTATTATTTAGAAGTCAATTTCTACCAAATTGATCTACCTATAAAATGCAATCCCAATCAAAATCCCAGCAAAGTTTTTGTTGAAATTGCCAGACTGATTCTAAAATTTGTATGGAAATGCACAGGACCTAGAAAAGCCAAAACTATTTTGAAAAAGAAGAATAAAGTTGGAGGACTTATACTAAGTGATTTCAAGACTTACTATAATGCTAATAATCAAGTCAGTGTGCATCTGGCATGAGGACAGACATATAGACGAACTGAACAGAGCAGAGGATCCAAAAATAGACTGATGCACACACATACATATGTATATTTGTGGTCAGTAAGGCAAGATTCGTTTTTTTACCAAATAGTGCTGGAACAATTAGAAATCTATAAATAACAGAATGACCCTCAGCCCTTACCTCACATGATAAATAAAAACCAACTCAAAATGAACTGCAGACCTAAATATAAAAGCTAAAACTATAAGACTTCCAAGAGAAAACACAGACAAAAATCTTTGCGATCTTGGATTAGGCAAAATTTCTTAGATAGGATACAAAAAGCTTAAAATGTAAGAGAAAAAACTGATAAATTAAACTTTACCAAAAGTCAAAACTTTTGCTCTGTGGAAGACTCTATTAAGAAAATGAGGGACTTCCCTGGTGGTCCAGCAGGTTCAAGACTCTGTTCCCAATGCAGGGGCCTGGGTTCGATCCCTGGCTGGGGAACTAGATCTCGCATGTATGCCACAACTAATAAGTCCACATGCCACAACTAAAAAAAAAAAAGATCCCGCATGCTGCAGTCGCTTTGGAAAATAGTCTCTCAGTTTCTTATCAAGTAAAACATACATACACTTACCACATGACCCAGCAACCCCATTCCTAGGTCTTTACCCAAGAAAACTGAAAACATATGGCTATGTAAAGACTTGTACTCAAATGTTCATAGCAGCTTTCTTCATAACATTCAAAATCTGGAACTAATCCAAATGTCAGTAACAGCAGAAGGGATAAACAACTGTAGTATAACTATACCATGTAATAGTACTCAGCAGTAAAAAAGGAACAAACTACTGACACATGCAAAACCATGGATGAATCCTAAAAGCATTATCCCTAGTGAAAAAGTCAGATACAAAAGACTGTACAGTAGGGACTTCCCTGGTGGCGCAGTGGTTAAGAATCCGCCTGCCAATGCAGGGGACACGGGTTTGAGCCCTGGTCCAGGAAGATCCCACATGCCATGGAGCAACTAAGCCCGTGCACCACAGCTACTGAGCCTGCGCTCTAAAGCCCGCAAACCACAACTACTGAAGCCCACGTGCCAAAACTACTGAAGCCTGCGTGCCTAGAGCCCATGCTCCACAACAAGAGAAGCCACCGCAATGAGAAGCCCGCGCACCGTAATGAAGAGTAGCCCCCGCTCGCTGCAACTAGAGAAAGCCCATGCACAGCAACAAAGACCCAACGCAGTCAAAAATAAATAAATAAATATTTTTAAAAACTGTTGCTAAATTGTTACAGCATTTGTGCACTGACGCTCTGTTACAGAAACTGAAAACCTCATTAAGTTAAACATGCCCTTTGGGAGCCTGCCAAACAGATTCCAAAATAAAATGAAGGTCTAATTCAGAATGGCTTACTCTCACCTTTCTTCACTAAGGGGTTCTGGAACCAGAAAAGTCTACACACTCTAAAGAGATGCTTCCAGTACACAAGTGGATGGACATTTATTGAGGGCAGATGGCAAATGTCACCCAAAGAGCTACTATAGACTGAGTATAGTGAAGCAAGGGTAAAGCTTATCCACTGAACATATTACACTGTGTGGAAATGGTTTGTTACAGTATCTTCCTCACTAGATTGCAAGCTCTAGGAGGACGGAGAGCATGTGTGCCTGGTTCACTGCTGGACTCCCGCTACACAGTGTGCACTCAATCAACACTGATTGATTAACTAAATATAGGGACACCATAATTCAGTCTGGTCTTGCACTTTAGAAAGGTAAGAACTTGGTGTCACCCGTTTATCTAATGAATCTCATAAGGACCTGATTTAATAAACTAAAATGCTAAATGGGAAATATTAACTGGAATAACAATTGATGTTTTTCATCTGAATATGGCAACTTTTACTGATCAACTAGGTGATTAAATGCTAGAGCAAAAGGTGCATTGTGAGCAGAGAATTAAAGTATATTAAAGGGGCTTCCCTGGCGGCACAGTGGTTAAGAATCGCCTGCCAATGCAGGGGACAGGGGTTCGAACCCTGGTCGGTGAAGATCCCACATGCTGCAGAGCAACTGGGCCTGTGCATCACAGCTACTAAGCCTACTCTCTAGAGCCTGCAAGTCACAACTACTGAAGCCCGCGCACCTAGATCCTGTGCTCCACAACAAGAGAGGCCACCATAATGAGAAGTCCACGCACTGCAAGGAAGAGTAGCCCCTACTCGCCGCAACTAAAGAAAGCCCACGCACAGCAACAAAGAGCCAATGCAGCCAAAAATAAATAAATAAATTTTTTAGAAAAAGTATAAAAAACTCCAAAAAAAATGATACAAATGAATCTGTATACAAACAGAAACAGACTCAGAGACACAGAAAAACAAACTTATGGTTACCAAAAGGGAAAGGGAGAGGGGTAGGGATAAATTAGGAGTATGGAATTAACAGATATAAACTACTATACATAAAATAGATAAGCAACAAGGATTTACCGTATAGCACAGAGAACTATATTCAATATCTTGTAATAACATATAAAGGAAAATAATCTGAAAAATATATGTATATACATATATACACATAACTGAATCACTTTGCTATACACCTGAAACTAACACAATATTGTAAACCAACTATACTTCAATTTTTAAAAATCACCATTAGAATAAAAGGGTAATATTGGTGCAGGCAAGATCACTGGTAAAGGCTAAAATCAGTGAATTGAAGTATAAGCAGAAACAGGGTGACTGCATAGTCCCAAAGTATTGTAAGCAGATAGGGTAGGTGGTCTCCAGAGAAAAAGAACCAGGCATGACTCTCTTGACATAAGATGCCATTTTTGACCTAAGCCACTCTGTGACGTAAGCCTGGCCACAGTGCTTGCCCTTGAACAGATCTCAGTAATTTAGTAAGATATGCATAACAATGTGATACATATCCTTGAGTTCTGCAGGAACTAAGGCCCCCACTCAGGTGGAGGATGGTAACTGCATGCTGAGACCCCAGACTCGTCAGAACCGGAGGAATGATGATGTTGACCTTTTTCTACATTCTGTATCAGTTTCTAAAAGTTCTGAACCCAAATTCCATTACATGCAGGGGAAGTGGGGTGAAGGTTTTTTCCCCACACCACCAAGCAATTCTCTGACACCAGACATGTGTCGTACAATTCAACTCAATTCTGACACTACCTACCTGGAGACAGCATCAGATTCCACAGGTTAAGGGCTCAGTCCTACAACACTGCGCCCCCTGCCGCCCCCCCCCCCCCCCACTTCAGACAACAGTCCCAAGTCCAGATTGTCACTTTTTTTTCCCCCCTAACTGGATACCTTTTATTTATTTTTATTTCCTGGCTGGGATCTCCAGTTCAGTTTTAATTAGAAGTAGTAAGAGTAAATATCCTTGTCTTGTTCTCAAACTTACAGGGAGAAACATTCATTCTTTCACCATTGAGTATGATGTTAACTGTAAGAGTCTGTAAATGTCCTTTTATATTTTGTGGATGTTCTCTTCTTTATTTGCTGAGAGTTTTTACCACAAACTGATGTTAAATGTTATCAAAATAAGTCTATTTGTTTTAAACAAACACATTATTTTGCTTCCTATGAACCAGGCACCATTCTAAAATGCTTTACAAATAGTATCTCATTTAATCCTCTAACAATCCTAGTAACATGAACTAGTTTTGAACTAATAGTGAATTACTACTGTCCCCATTCAGATAAAGAAATAGGCATAGAGAGGTTAAGTAACTTGTCCAAAATGACATGGCTAGTAAGTAGCAAGTCACCTCTGCTTCTGACAGACTGGCTACGGATGGGAAGTTCCAACAACCTCTCCTTGCGTTCAGTTATTCACTAGAGCAGCTCATGGAAGTCACAGAAACATTTTACATACTAGATTACTGGTTTATTATAAAAGGATGTAACTCAGAAACAGCCAGATGGAAGAGGTGCATAGGGCAAAGTATAGGGAAGCAGTGTGCCACTCTCCCAGCACCTCCATGTCTTCACCAACCCAGAAGCTCCCTGAACCCCATCCTTCTGGGTTTTTATGCAGGCTTCATTACATAGGCAAACTTGATTAAATAATTGCCATTGGCAACTGATACAACATCCAGCTCCACCCTCCTCCCCAGAGGTGGGGGTGGGAGGGTGGGACTGAAAGTTCCAACCCTCTAATCACAAGGCTGAGTCCCCTGGCAAACAAGATGCCATCCTTCGGTTAGGTTACCTAGGTGCTTTCCAAGTCTAACAAAAGACATCTTTCTAGCTCTCATCACTTAGGAAATTCCAATAGTTTAGCAGCTCTGTGCCAGAAACAGGACGAAAACCAAACATTTCCTATAATAAATCACAGTATCACAGTTACCAATAGCAGTTCTACCCTTAAAACATTATTCTGTATTATAATTTGCAAGGCTAAAGGCTATCTTTTTGCTTTTAATTTGTAGCATCCCAGATGTGATTTTAGAGTTACTTATAAATTCAGTTTGGGAGAAATGTCTGCAAACGGCTAATTTCATATTTTATAAATTCTTATTTATGCTCTATGCAGGTAGTGATGTCTCCTGACCTGGTGCCCAGACTACGGGGTCTTAGTTTTACCACTGGAGTCCACAGCCCTATACCTACCTATTACTACAAGGAGAAAGAGCAAGAAAGCCAGAAACAATATTTTAGGTCATTGATTTTAAACCTCATTTTGATATGGATCTCTATGAGAATTTAATGAAAGCTTCCATGACCTTCCTCCTAGAAAAATGCACATACACACACATGTTGATACACTTTTTTGACTGTTCCTGGGTTCCCCAACTCTTGATCATGGGTGCCAGGATAAGTTGCCTTAAGGACATAACCACATACAATTTCAGATAGTCTAGTGTTGGCCTGACATTAATTTGGAATCATGCCATCAAAAACTGACAGGATGCCAAAGACAAGGACATTAATCAAAGAACAACTGAAGATCTAAACCAAAGGTACTTCTTTACCAGAAACTGCAAGTGATAAAACTACCATATTGGCCATAGACAGCCACATTACAGCTATCAGTCCTCGGTATCTTTAAATGCAACAGATGGGGGAATTCCCTGGCGGTCCAGTGGTTAGGACTCTGCGCTTTCACTGCCCAGGGTGTGGGTTCAATCCCTGGTCGGGGAACTAAAATCCCACAAGCCGTGTGATGCGGCCAAAATAAAAAAATTTTTTTTTATGATAAGTAAATAAATGCAACAGATGACATGTTAGTAGCAGTAGTATTAACAACTAATGTTTACTGAGCATTTATTATGTGCCAAGCACTGTTCTAAGGACTTCACATGAATTCATTTAAACTTTTCAACGACCCTAAGAGATAACATGTATTTTCCTCATTTTAAAAATGAGAAAACTGATGGTTTCTAACTATACATATTGGAGACAAGGCCTAACATGCATGATAGGCTGTTATTAACAGCATGTTTCCTTCCCTGAACACAATTTGACCTAGCAGTATATTTATCAAAATCTATGTGATAATAAACCACAATAAAATGGGGTCCACCAATGTTTGCTATAAGAATACTCTGTTGACTAATAAATTACCTGGGAGGGGCTTTTATCATTTTAAAAGAAACACACCTTAAACCCCAAAATGTTTGTACTTCTTCCAAATATGAAGGATTACTGATCATCTATACTTTAAAGAGATAACATCAACACTAACATTCTTAGACTATGACACCCCCTCTTAAAACTTTCATTTTTGCACTCACTTCAAAAACCTCGAGTGTTCTTAATAAAAGACATGAGTTGGAGCAACTGCTGGGAATGCATGCGGAAACTGCCACCCTTTCATCTATGAAGCCTGCTCCCTGCCAGGGATCTGAAATGACTTCACCACACACAGTTAGCAAAGTGAATCCCCTCAGCCTTGTGGGAACTAAGCCCCCAGGCAGTGAAGTTAGGGTGTGGTGAACTCACTCACAGTCAAAAACTTTTTTTTTCAACCTCCACAAGCACAGTCCTGGCTGGGACCTGTCTTGGGCTTTTCAAACACTCTTTTAATTAAAGCTGCTATTTGCACTCCACCTTCCTATTTCTCAGAGCATTTCAGACAAACTGGAATGTCACTGAGGCTGGAGGAAAACAGGAATATTCTGGACATTATTCTAAAATTGTAATTTCTCATGCAGTTGAAAACCCAAAAGTGACTAGGCTGTCAGTTGCTAATGCTAAAATGCTAATTATTGGCAATGTTATCATATTATTAGAACCTAGTTCAAGGCCACATGCACAAGGAAGCATAATAAAAATATCATCTGAAAACAATAAAGATATTGCTTCTAATCAAAGTCAAATGTGCTTACAGTGAGGTCTTTGCACTCTTTGGGTGCTATGAGAGCCCGACTTTATTTTCTGTAAAGCTTCATCAGAACTTTCCACAGCATCTTCAAGGCCTTGCTCAGAATCATTTGATTTTGATTTTCCTTCTTCGTTTATATTGGACTTGTCAAGGTTTTCAGACATTCTCAATTAAGTTCATTCACTTTCCTAGGGGGAAAAAGAAAACCAAAATGTTCTTGCTCTGACACTAACTAGCAGTGTGACTCTGGGCAAATGATTTAACTTCTTTGGCTTTCAGATTTCTCATCTGTAGAAATCAATGGGCTTGCTAAAGTCTTATCCAGCTATAATATTCTACTTCAATGATTAAACAGACCACCTGTAAAATGACACTTGTAACTATCAAATTTATGGACCTGTACTTCAGAGAGTAACAAGTTCGAATACTTCTGTCCCAATCTGAGTACCATGTCATGAGAACACAGGACCTTAAACTGTTGGGAGGTAACACTATAAACTGCCTGCTCCTATTTTTATATAGATATATAGATATTCTTTTTTTTTTTTTTTTTTTTTTTTTTTTTTTTTTTTTTTTTTTTTTTGCAGTACGCGGGCCTCTCACTGTTGTGGCCTCTCCCGTTGCGGAGCACAGGCTCCGGACGCGCAGGCTCAGCGGCCATGGCTCACGGGCCCAGCCGCTCTGTGGCATGTGGGATCTTCCCGGACGGGGGCACGAACCCGTGTCCCCTGCATCGGCAGGCGGGCTCTCAGCCACTGCGCCACCAGGGAAGCCCCCTGCTTCTATTTTAATCAAAGAGTGATTCAATTCTTAAATTCTTTACTTTCAGTCCTGAGAAGTGATAGGAAAACTCTGGAAATAATGCTTTTCATTGGGCTTCGAAGTAAACATACACTAGGCTGAGGAGTTGGTTCCCTGATCCTCTTATGTGGATAAGACACCTGGGGATGACAAACAGAAGGCAGAATCTCATGGAGCATTTAGGAAAAATGTGTGGGGCAAATTATTTTTGTTAACTCCTTGCCAGTCAGCAGGAAAAGATGGTGAGTAAAGTAGGAAGTTGCAGACAACCATAATGTATGTGGTTGGGAGGGATTTTAATTGTCTTAGTTGCTGATTAGAAGAGGAGTAACACTTAACACGCTGGTTTGGGCCTGGTTAATAGAGGCCTGGAATAGTAACCTCTGAATTACTATAAATGGTTTTTGTCAAGTTTTTTTTTCCCTAGAATTCTCTATTCTTAATGTGTTTCTAAGTAAGGGCAAAGAAAGACACAACATTTTCTGCATTTATAATACTGAAAATATTAGCATTTGTACTATCAGCACTTGGAGATCACAAAACATTTTCATAAGCACTAATCAGACTTTATTACATACCTGGATGTTAATCCAGGGATCAAAAGAAATGACTATTTTCAGGAGGTTTGGCAGACTCTCTTCTGTGCATTAGAAAAGAAGAATCACTTGATATAATTATCTGAACATCAGATACCCCATTAAATAGAATGAAGCTATTGGAATTGACATTTTCAGGCTTGTATTATTAACATGAAGGTTGCTTTAATGTAGTTCCCGTTTACCTTCCAGCAACCCACTCCAGACACCCATCTCCTCTGTCCTAAATCCTGTCTGGCTCTAGAAATGCTCCAAGACCCAAAAGATAACATTACCAGCATATTCTATGAGAAAGGACCAACAAAAACACTTCTAATTTTATCCTCTTCATATGCTGGGAATTAGCTCAGAAGGATGAAGTAACACATTCTGTGCAATAAGGAGGAAAATCAGGATTTCCAGGTCTTTAATACTAAGTTTAGTAAACTAACCCATCCTTGTAAAATTCGGCTCAACGCCTATCTCCTCCCAGGTCACTTCCCAACCTCACCAATGTTTGCACCTTTCTCTGAACTCCTGTAGGGATGGCTATTAGACATCTGGCATTCATCATTGCCTTAAATCCAATTCAAAATATCCTGATTTAAATAGGAATACAACGATGAAAAGGCATGGTCTAGAGAGGGAGAGAGACAGTCTTACAAGGAAATATAGTGAAACTTAAGCGTTAATGGCATTATGACATCACTAGGGGAATACAGCAGAGGGAGAAACTAATTCTGCCTGGAAGGAGGCTGAGATAACCTTACCAGAAAAGGTGACATTTGAGCTTGTCTTTTTGAAAAGAGTAGGATTTCACCCAATTAAACACAATCTGGAGAGAATTCCCTGGCGGTCCAGTGGTTAGGACTCAGCACTTCCACTGCAGGGGAGACGGGTTCGATCCCTGGTCGGGGAACTAATATCTGGCAAGCCAGGCTGTGCGGCCAAAAAAAAAAAAAAAACCAAAAAACTATCTGGAGGTGAAAAGAGGGGCCTTTCACACAAAGGGCAGCATTTCACTCAAAGGGCACATGCGAAAGCAGAAGAAAATAAGTAGACGAACAAGCAGCAGGTGATGAAGAAGGAGAGATGGGTTGGGGTCAGATGGTAAAATTACAAGTTCTTATTTTTTAAAAAACTCTTCAACTAGATTTTTAACTTCTTAAGGGCCAGACCAACCACATTCCCTACGTATGCTCCACACATATAAGTATGTCCTTCAAACAGATACCCACTAAGTATTTGTTGATAGCTGTGTCATCTCTTTAATGTCAGTTTATACGGGACACATGGGCGTTGGTCTCAGACATAGCTGGGTTCCAATTCTGGCTCTTTACTAGCTGTGTTAATTTCAATTTCCTCAACTGTAAAATGCAGCTACCTGCCTCTTGGGTTTGGGGGACGTGTAAACGACAAAGCGTACATAACGACAGCTGGTGCACAACAGGCTTCCCACAAATGGCAACTATAATTAGAGGACTACAGGATGCAGCGAGGAACCATTTAACTGCGTACAACGTGCTCATTCACTCAACAAGCCCCAACTCCTGCTATGCCTAAAAAGGGAACCGAGGGATAGAAGACCCTCGCACTTGCCGTGAAGACCGTCTATCTGAGCCGCAAGCCGAGCCCAAGCTGCTCACAAGAGACTCCCCCAGGAGAAAGGGTCTTTCAGCAAAAGAGCTCTGTCCAGCGCCGGCGAGAATCACATCCCCTAGCACTCAGCACCACTCACACCCAGCGTCCGGATTCCGTTGTAAACAACTGTTTGGGCCGGCGAGGGAGTGGCCGGGCCGGGAGCAAGCAAAGGAAGCGGGGCGCGCCTGGAGGACGGCCTCGAGGGGTGGGACAAAGGCCGCGCTAAGACTCAACCCTCCCGCCTTCTCTGCCTTTTCCTCGCCTCCACCCGACATCGCCGGGAACTGACCGACGGAAAAAGGCGAAGAAATGCCTGTAATCTCGACCTTGTTCCTCCCGTGCGGGCCCCGCAGTGCTGCCAGCCTCCGCTTCCCTCACCTGCAGCGGAGTCGGCGTCCTCTCTCCTGCCGCTCGGCCGGGAATCTGACGGGGGCTGGCGCCGCGGCGGAGGCGGGGAGGATGCGCGTCGGGCAGGGCGGTTCAGCCTCTGCCCCTCCGAGGCCGCACCCCTCACTGCGCTGCGAGCAGTCCTCCTCGACCGGCTCGGGTGGGCAGCGGCCAGCGCCGCAGCTCCTCAGCGTCGGACAGCGGGAGAGAGCTCTTAGCCCGGAGGCGCCGGTCCCATGCAGGGCGACGCCATGTTTCCGTACGGAAAGGCGGGAGGCGCGGCCGGATGCCGGCGGAGAGAGCCCAGTGGGCAGTGACTCGGAGCCGGGAGGCACCCCCACGCCACAGAGGGCGGCGCCATGTTTCCGTACGGAAAGGCGGGCGGCGGGAGGGGGGTCGCGGAGCCAGTCAAATAACGGAAAAGGGTTGGCAGTTTAGCTGCAAAGCTTTCCCCGCCCTGGTTTTCAAATTTAAATATTACATCACGTTTTGTAGCAGCGTATAGTTCATTCCCCTCCCCTCATTTTGGCTGTTAGAAAAAAGGCACGCCCACCACCTTGATAGCCAAGTCTCATTTTAATGGCACAGATTCGGTTTGGTTTGGGTCATCTCTTTTATCTAAGTGGCTGCTACACTTTGTCGACAGGAAGAGCGAGACTTTAGCCCTGAAAAGATGGAAGGTGAGGGGGCAAACACGTCCCATGAGGGTTCAGCTCGGTTTAGATAGTTGAGAAACACAGTGAGCACTCAGCATTTTATGTGCCGTCTGCGTTCTAGAAAGGAAACATCCCATGTTAAGACAAGCTTGTTCTGGAGCCTCCTTTCCTTTTGTCCCAGATACCCGGGCCGTGGCTATCGCGGCGCTGAATAACTAGAAAACCATGCTTTTCTCAGCCTGTAGTAGTAAGATAGTAAGCTAAACGAATAGAAATAGTTTTGGGGCCTAATCTTAAAAAGTAAAAGCTACGTGGCTCTTAACTGTTCGTTAGTAAAATGCTTTAAGACTGAGCATCAAACATATATGCCTTAAAATGAAGGTAACAATCAAGTCTCTTACCTGCAGCCTATAAAACCTGCTAAATTTAAGTAACTAGAACAAAACAAGATGGAGTGGAATTAGTGCTTTCAAACACTACACCTGGAGCTTCCCTGGTGGCGCAGTGGTTAAGAATCCGCCTGCCAATGCAGCGGACACGGGTTCACTCCCTGGTTGGGGAAGATCTCACATGCTGGGGAGCAATTAAACCTGCGTGCCACAACTACTGACCCTACGCTCTAGAGCCCGGGAGTCACAACTTCTGAATGCTCGCGCGCCTAGAGCCCGTACGCCGAAGCAAGAGAAGCCACCGCAACGAGAAGCTCGCACAACCGCAATGTAAAGTAGTCCCCCCAGCACCCCCTTCCTCCAAGGGGCGAAGAAACAAAGACCCAATGCAGCCAATAATAAATTAATAAATTTATTTTTTTAAAACGCTACATCTAAATTGATCACACGTGGAAAGTTACTCCTAAAGTATTGAAGACTGATGGCAATCCAGCAACCTCAAACCATTCACTAACTAACACATTAAAGTAAGAATTTTTCCCTTAAACACACACAGTTCTCAGATGAGGATTCACTTTAGAGGGGGGAAAAACGTTAAGACACTCAGTTAACTGGAACTGAGGTTTAGGCAGAAAACATTCAGTTCTCACTTCTGAGTGAGAATATACCATAGTCTCTAGATGAGTGGTTCTCAACCCTGACTCCACCTCAGAATCTCCTGGGGAGCAGTGGTTCTAAAGCTATCATCTGAAGCTCAGGGGGTGGGGTGAGTGGTGATGCCAGGCAAGAATTTTTAAGCTTCCCAGGTGATTCTAAGAGGCAGCCAGGCTAAAACTACCTTCCTAGAGAGATCTACCCCCACCTCCATGCCCCCAGTGAGAGTCCCCCTACCTTCCTTGAAGGATGAGTATAAACGATTTTCACATGTGGAGAAGATGCTGCAACACCACCAAAACCACTGATTTGACTTGGATGGCTCACTTGTAATCTTTTGATATATTTTGAATTGTTTCCTTTAAATCTTAAAAACATTGGCACATGTTCCAGTTTGCTTTTTGGCTACAAGAACTGGAAATTCAAATTACCTCAAGGTAAAGGGATTTCACTGACGGGCTACCTAGGGTTTGGAAGAAACAAGCTGGCTGCTGCTCTAGATTATTACTACTCTATCATCTCCCCAGGACACACAGGATCTCTTTCATCACATCTCTACTCCTTGCTGCAGTTGGCTTCACTCCTCTCTACACTACAGACTAGCTTCTTTATTTTTCAGTCGTTCCTCCTTCAAAATTTAGACGTTTCTATACAGAATTTGATTGGCCAAGCTGATTTTTGTGCACAGTCTCATTAGCCTCCAGGTAGGCTGTCCTTGGATCAGTTCTTAGCCCTGGGCTACTCAACTAGAGTGGTGGGGAAGCCCTTAGTCACCTAGGCATCAGGTGTTTTAAGTGGGGATGGCTTTCCAAGAGGACATCATGAATTAGTGAATGAGGGCAAGCAGCAAATGATGATTGACAGTTCTAGTGATATAAGAGGGTTGTCTAAGGCATTCAGGGTAGCACCAGACCTGTAGTTTAAAACTTTGACGATGCTTGCCATAAACATGACCAATTTTTCTTAAACTTTGTGCTGATGAAGTTTGAGGTAAACTGTGGTTTTACTAGATTTTCCACGAAATTAACATTCTATTAGAAGGCCACTTCTTCTAGGACCATGAATATAACTAGGCAGTTCTGCCTTCCCCTGAAGGAGAGGTGTTAGTTTTGTTGCCAAATAATCATGTTATTCCATGAAGTGCAAAATAAAGGTTGCAAATCACGTAGTACACACAGTTTTTGTCAACTATGGTCTCACCACACTTTCAGTAGTTTGTTTCTAAAAACTTCCTCACCCCTGAATTATGAAGTATCTTCTCTTTCACTTCATTGTAGAGACCTGCCTTCCTTTCTTGCCTATGCAACAAAGCAAAATACACACCACAAAAAACCCACCTGACATAGTTATTCCCTGCTTTATTAGGAGAATTGGTATTTTATACTATAGATATGTCCTCAACTTTATCCCATTTAAAGACTAGTCAGCATCAGTTATATCTTAACAAAAGATTGACATGCTAGCATATTGGTACATCATTTTAGTTTTCCCTACCTCTCATTAAAAGTCTAAATTTAAAGTTCAGCCTCATTTTATTATTTTTTCTTTGGTCATAATTCCTACGTATTTTTTTAAGTTTTAAAAATTTATTTTTGGCTGTGTTGGGTCTTCATTGCTGCACGTGGGCTTTCTCCAGTTGCAGCGAGCGGGGGCTACTCTTTGTTGCGGTGCGCAAGCTTCTCATTGTAGTGGCTTCTCTTGTTGTGGAGCATGGGCTCTAGGCGTGCGGTCTTCAGTAGCTGTGGCACGCGGGCTCAGTAGTTGTGGCTCACGGGCTCTAGAGTGCAGGCTCAGTAGTTGTGGAGCACGGGCTTCTTTGCTCTGCAGCATGTGGGATCTTCCCAGACCAGGGCTCGAACCCGTGTCCCCTGCACTGGCAGGCGGACTCTTAACCACTGCGCCACCAGGGAAGCCCTCAGCCTCACTTTAATCTTTTGGTTTTATTTTTGTGAAGATGCACAATTTAAAATTGTATTATAAAAGTATTATATTGCACGTCTATTTGCCAAGTACATCTTGACAGTGCAGTAGTTCCAAAGTAATCATTAACTTGGATAAAAAGTTGAAGAGTTTAGCTCTAATTTACAAGAAATGAAGGACACAGAGGAACATGATAAAGGATAGTACAGGCTTGCAATCAGCTAAATCCAGACTGTGGGAAACTCAAGAACAGATGACCAGGTTTATTCAATGACAGAAAGAGAGAAAAGGAGAAGGAAGGAGGGATAAAGAGAAAAACCTCGAGTAAAAGATTTAAGAAGCACATTAACCAATTGCACTTTATGAACTTTGTTTAGATCCCTATTTGAATAAACTGTCAAAATCATTTGAGATCAGAAAATGTGAACACTGAATGCATTTTGATGATATTAAGGAATTGTGGCTTTGTGTGTAATGACACTGTGGTTATGTTTTTTTAAATTTAATTTTTTATTTTTGTCTGCGTTGGGTTTTTGTTGCTGTGTGCAGGCTTTCTCTAGCTGCAGTGAGCAGGGGCTACTCTTCACTGCGGCGTGCAGCCTTCTTATTGCGGTGGCTTCTCTTGTTGCAGAGCACAGGCTCTATGTGTACGGGCTTCAGTAGTTGTGGCACATGGGCTCAGTAGTTGTAGCTCGCGGGCTTCAGAGTGCAGGCTCAGTAGTTGTGGCACATGGGCTTAGTTGCTCCGCAGCATGTGGGATCTGCCTGGACCAGGGCTCGAACCCATGTCCCCTGCATTAGCAGGCGGATTCTTAACCACTGAGCCACCAGGGAGGTCCCTGTGGTTATGTTTTTAATGTCCTTATCTTTTAGCTATACATACTGAAACTTAATAGATGAAGTGATAGGATATATGAAATTTGCTGAGGTGGGAGCACAGAATAGATTAAACAAGATTGGCCATGGGTTGACAACTGTTGAAACTGGATGATGAGTACATGAGAGTTCATTATTCTGTTCTCCCCATATTTATATATGTTTGAAATTTTCCACAATAAGCTTTAAAAGATGTTGAAGTTTTCAAAAGCATTAGGACAGCTCAATTTTTACTTGTCTACAGTTTATGGTAATTGACAAATTCACTGTAGCATAGCCTAAGTTTCTATCTTGTATCTTTAAGAAGTATACCTTTCAAGGTACAAACCATACTCCTATTAACTTGTAATTACAGACTTCCTTACTGTTTAATACTTTCTTATATAAACACTGCAATGTCATATCATTTAAATTCCTAGGATGTTCTATTAAGTGTCGTGCACAATAATTATAAATCAACCCACCTAAAAGAGGTCAATACTTAACAGCAATACACCATCTAATACTCAGTTTCAGACACAAAAAGTTATACAAAAAAGTTTTATTAAGTACAGTTTCATATCTAGAAGAACATCCAATATTACAATGTGATTGGATCTTTAGGATACATAATTTATTCTTAAAATACACAAGTTATATACAGACACTGGAACACTCAGTCCCCAAAATACTCAATAAAGATGTCTGGGTGACACTTATAGAACTGACCTAGCAATTTTTTCTTCTCTTTGGCAGAAAGTTTTGAATCCTCATCAATATTTTTTAGTAAATTCATTAGCTCATCCTTGGTTGTCTTCCTTGTATGGTCAGAATAATCACTTTGATCAATTCTCTGGCAATAAATATATCCTTAAAGTTTAAAAGTAAAAAGTTCAGTTAATGAATCTATTCCTCAGACTTAACTAGAAAAATCAAGCAACACTTTTATACTTATATATATTTTTCCCCATTTTGTAAAATGCATGTAAAGATGCTAAGCACTGCTGACTTTCGAACCCTGTCAAGTTGCTTTTTGACATAAGGAGGCTCTCAGCTAAGTCTGGATGGCTCTGAGGAGATTGATTAGAGTCTAGCTGAAATTAAAGTACAACTACTTACAGCAAAACACTTTCAAATAAACACCAGGAATTTATCCTCGTGAGACATGGAAGTAGTATTTCTCAGATTACCTGTGTCTCTGTTTGGATCTCTCCCCTTCTGAATGTCCATGAGCTTAACACTGACAATTTTATGTAGAGTTCCAGGAATCTCAAAAAAAAAAAAAAAAAAAAAGGAACATGGAACATTATTCTAATGCATTTTAATCTAGTGATCTATTACATAAGATCAACTTAACTACTTTCAGAGTTTTACCTTAAAAACATCTTTTTGATGATCCATTAAAAAGAGTACCAGAAGATCAGTTTTGCCTTTGGATAAATTTTTATTGTCAACAATAGCTTTTGAGAATATCCTTTTCACAACCATTCGGTTGTCACTCTATAAAAATAAAACAACACACACCCAACGGTATATATTTTTAAGAATTGTAATATAAAAGGGAATGTTAAATATTAATAGCTACTATCCATTTCAGCATAATTGATGCTGATGACGGATATGTCCTATAAATATTACAGATACTGAATACAATTAACATTTAGACAAAAGACTTACTTCTTTCTGTAATTTCAATTCAGAAGGATGTGCTGCAACAGCCATGAAATACAGTAGTCTTCTAAATTCTTCTCTATTTTGGGAATCCAAAAGCTTTAGAAAGAGCTGAGTAGCTTCTAATGCTATTTCAGTCTTCCCATTCACTTCAGTCAAAAGAAAAAAAATGCTTTTAATTTTGACCAGACACGACTATATCAAAGGGAACAAAATTCAAGTCAGAGCTTATGCTAATCAGTAAACTTATCCAAAATGATGTTCAAAAGCAAAACAAAAAGACTAGGAATTACAATGAATGACCAATACCATCAAGAAAGCCTGTACTTGGGACTTCCCTGGTGGCACAGTGGTTAAGAATCCACCTGCCAATGCAGCGGACACAGGTTCAATCCCTGGTCCGGGAAGATCTCGCATGCCGCAGAGCAACTAAACCTGTGCGCCACAACTGCTGAGCCCACATGCCACAACTACTGAAGCCCGCGTGCCTAGAGCCCATGCTCTGCAACAAGAGAAGCCACCGCAATGTGAAGCCCATGCACCTCAAGGAAGAGTAGCCCCTGCTTGCCGCAACTAGAGAAAGCCCGCACGCAGCAACGAAGACCCAACACAGCCAAAAATAAATAATTAAAAAAAAAAAAGCCTATACTCAAATTGGCCAGTCCTAAGTCCTTGTTGTACACAAATCTTAAGATGTTAAATCTAACTTGGTTTGTAAATAAATTCTCAGTCTATGTTTTCCAATAATTCACTACATTTCGAGGGTACACTTTGTATACAGTACTGATGTATCCAACTCTACCTGAGAAAAATAAAGGATTCTCTGAAACCTGCAACTTGTTTTCAACAAGCCATATGGAACAGTCTGGCTCACTGGTACAGAGACAAAGCAGAGTGTCTGCCATTGTGAAGAGAATGAAGGGGGAATGGTGATAGTGCTGATAACACTTTCTGAAAAAGAGAACTGCTACTCTATGCTTATTAAGCTTCCAGTGAATGAGAGCAGCATTCGCCTGTAGCAACCAGAATTCCCTGAATAACTTCAGAGCTTATTAAAGCCTCTTTCCAAATGAGGCCTAGAAGTTTTGGAAAAAACACACTTTCCATGGATTAATCCAGATCCACTCTCAGCTTGAAGTAGTACCATTTTGGTTAATTTTGAGGACAAGTAACGTTTTCCTGTTCCCTCCAAAAGAGAAATTCTTGTATCCAGTAACATCTTACTTACCTAGGAGTTCTGCAATTCCATTATGAACATCAGATAGGTGATTTAACAGAGGTTCCCTACTACTGTAATATTTGCTAATGGCATCAAACAGAAGTTCTTTCACTAAGTCTGTTCTATCTGGTTGCTCAGGAAAGTTTCTGCTTATGTCTACAACCATCTGGTCTGGAAGGTATTCCAAGCAGTCAATTGCTGAAGAAAGCCACTCATCTTCCCTATGGGAGAAAATAATTATTATTTTAAAAAGCAAAGGATAACCAACATACACTCAGTACCTAATTTACTAGCTATTTCAAGTTTCCTACCAGAATAAATCTCTAAACACCTAGATAAAGAGATGTGTAATTCTTTTTAATATATAGTTAGATCATGAATCACAGATAAAAAGTTGGGTTTAATATGTCTTTTTTTTTTTAAGTGAAAACAGAATCCATCCACTACAATATAGGCCTGAGAAAAACATCAAAATTCAAACTCTGCTCCTTAAATTTACTATGGAGGTCCAGAAACTCTAAGTTGCTTGCTCAGGGTCCCAGGTAGGGCTAGATCCCAGATCTGACTCTTAGACCAGCATTTTTCTAATATAGTATTGCTTACTTCAAAGCTCTGTGTATGATCTATCATCTCTGACTTTGGCTAGAAGAGAATACAGGAAGATAAGGTACGGTTTCAAAATAATTAACTATTAATTACCATTTCTAATAAAATGCCAGTTGGGTAACTTAAGAAAATTGCTACATTTCAAGGAACAGAATGACTAAGTTTTTTTTTTAATGTCTTTATTGGAGTATAATTGCTTTACAATGGTGTATTTCTGCTGTATAACAAAGTGAATCAGCTATACATATACATATATCCCCATATCTCCTCCTTCTTGCGTCTCCCTCCCACCCTCCCTATCCCATCTCTCTAGGTGGTCACAAAGCACCGAGCTGATCTCCCTGTGCTATGCAGCTGCTTCCCACTAGCTATATCTATTTTACATTTGGTAGTGTATATATGTCCATGCCACTCTCTTACTTCGTCCCAGCTTACGCTTTCCCCTCCCTGTGTCCTCAAGTCCATTCTCTACGTCTGCATCTTTATTCCTGTCTTGCCCTTAGGTTCTTCAGAACCTTTTTTTTTTTTTAGATTCCATATATATGTGTTAGTATACAGTATTTGTTTTTCAATTTCTGACTTACTTCACTCTGTATGACAGTCTCTAGGTCCATTCACCTCGCTACAAATAACTCAATTTTGTTTCTTTTTATGGCTGAGTAATATTCCATTGCATATATGTGCCACATCTTCTTTATCCATTTATCTGCAGAATGACTAACTTTTAATATTCAATTTGTTAATATATATAGTTTAAAAAAAAATCATGTCCTCCACTGCTGTGGACTCAGGACAATTAATTCTGCCACCACCCAGGTCATGTCATTTCCTCTAGTCATCAGCTTCATCATAAGATGTAGATAGATGAACTTTAAGGTCAATTTCTGATTCTGTACTTAAAATTTAAGGTAATCATAAATTTTTTTCACATGTTACTTTAGATTGTAGAAATGTAATTTAAATTCTTGTAGAATAATAAGCTTCCTCTTTATATAGAGTTCAATAAGTAGTATGTTGGGATTAATTTTTTCACATAAGGGTTTAAGGTACCTTTTGACATTCAGTTGTTTATTAATAATTCATTAGAATGCAGAAATGGTAAAGTATAGTAAAAATATAAGTTGTATTCCTTTCAAACATTTGCATCTTCCTAACTACTGGAACACTATCTGCTAAGGCAAAAATCACTAAAAAGTAAACTAGAAAATACAAGATTTTAACATTTAATAATTTTACTTAGGGGAAGAGTTTCAAGGTTATAAGGAATATAGAACTCCTCCTTAAGGAAAAATGAAATCATAATTCCCTTAGCACCTGGAGTTAAGCCTTCAAATTTTTAATCAGGAGAGTGTAGTCAGAGGTGAGAGCAAGAGTTATTCCATGATGTTTCTTTAATAAAACTAGTTAATTTAAAAACATACTTAGTTGTTTTTAATCGTTATTTTTAATATGGTTGTAAAACTAAATATAATGGCAGAACTAATTCTTAAAAGAGGACTCATGTATGAACAGTATAGTAAACTCAATATAAAATAATAGATTTTTATCACAACAACCAGGAAGTTGGTGATGCAATAAATATATATATATGCTTAACTTATAATAATACATATGGGATAAGTATATATTCTTTTTTTTAAACATCTTTATTGGACTATAATTGCTTTATAATGTTGTGTTAGTTTCTGCAGTATAACAAAGTCAATCAGCTATATGTATACATACATCCCCATATCCCCTCCCTCTTGCATCTCCCTCCCACCCTCCTTATCCCACGCCTCTAGGTGGTCACAAAGCACTGAGCTGATCTCCCTGTGCTAAGCGGCTGCTTCCCACTAGCTATCTATTTTACATTTGGTACTGTATATATGTCCATGCCAGTCTCTCACATTGTCCCAGCTTACCCTTCCCCCTCCCCTTGTCCTCAAGTCCATTCTCTACATCTGCGTCTTTATTCCTGTCCTGCCCCTAGGTTCATCAGAACCATTTTTGTTTCTTTTTAGATTCCATATATATGTGTTAGCATATGGTGTTTGTTTTTCTCTTTCTGACTTACTTCACTCTGTGTGACAGTCTCTAGGTCCATCCACCTCACTACAAGTAACTCAATTTCGAAAAACACATATTTAATACACATTCTAGAAGACTATAAAAGCATATATAGTCAAAGGAGTCTAAGAATTTGACAAATCTGTTCATTTTGTTCCAGGTCCGTCTGAAGACCAGACAGCTTTAAGAGAGCAGACAGCCCTCCATTTTAACAAAGAAGATGGAACATAATAATTTTCTTCACTTGATGTGCAAGTGAGATATATGTGAAACAAAAATGAATATGAAAAATAATGACATTTAAATCTCGGTAATTTTGACCAAGGTAATTTTGTTCATTTTTCCCAATACTGATAATATCAATTGACAAAGCATATCTGATTGTATGGACAGAAGAAGTCAAAAGATTATCTTAAAACTAATATCTTCCTATACACACTCAAATTATTATATGTATTTCCACATACTGAGATTCACTGTAAGCCTTGAGAATCCCTCGATCCAGATAGTTCCTGTTGCTGACCAAGTCAGGCTGCCTCTTAGGTTGAGTACCTTTAGGTACCACCTCTTGCCGTTTGAGGAGGGAGTCAAGGAGTGGAAGGTCTATAAGTTGTAGCAGACGCCCAACTGTTTCTTCTTGCCATACTTCATTAACAACTGCACAGGGAAAATAACAAGGGGAAAGGTAACGATTAATAGTTACTACATGCTCACCACAATATCTGCCTAGGCAGGTCTAAGCTAATAAACTTGTGGCAAAAGAAAAAAAAAAGAAGAGAGAGAGTCAATTTTATGAAGTAGTTTCTTATAACAAAGTAAAACAATTCAAGATTTGTTTAAAGTGTAGGAGAACAGACTTTGGACAACAGGAATTCTTTTCATTTTTGTACTGTAAAAAGCAATATGGCTTGATAAGAGATCAAGTCATATAACATGTTAATAAGGACCTTGGAAGAAAGAATGATTCATTCAATCTGAAAACTGGTTTGAAACCATTGGCTGCAGATTATTCCGCTCAGGGTTTCCACAAATGGGATGGGGGAGGGAAGGTGGAAATCAGTCATTAAAACCACATTCCATTGCCACAGACAAGGAAGAACATATAACCCTGTTAATGTTTTAATATAATTCTCAAATTTTTATTTAACCTAATAAAATTTTAGGGAAAGATATATCTGAGAGCAGATTTCAAATAAATTTTTTAAAATCTGCATGTAAAACATTTCAGATTTGAATCTCTGCCAGCTGATAGGACAAAAGTCAGTGTTCCAGAATTGCAACACTGATCTATTTGTTAAAGATAATAGACCTCTGTTAAAACCTAATATAAACAGCTTTAATACACAGTGTGCTCTTTCTTTATGCTCTGAATATCTAAATTCTAATAAAGGTTAAGATTGAAAAAATTTAAATAACTTTATTTGAAGTTAGTCTTCTATTTCTTCCTGTATCATCTTTAGCTTACCTTGTGGAGACAAGTTTGCAGAGACATTTACGTGAGGGGATTCGGCAGGCTTTAAACTCAGATTTTCCCACAGATCCTCTAAACTTGCAGATTTGATATCAGAGGACTTAAATAATGCATCTGCATACCTAAAATGAATTTATTTCATAAATTCCTGTTTACTAGTAAGCCTACAGAAATATTTTTGAATCTGAGAGCTAAGAGTTTCTAGAAAGTTTATGTATTTCAGAGCAAAAACATAACAAATACAAATTCTAAGAGTAGAATGAAATATAAAAACATCCCACCTTCTTTCTCAAGCCTGAATATACACACTCTACATAAATTCTCCTTTGAGCATTTAGATTTAAGTAATTCAATGACTAAAACGTTAGTCGCCAATTTTAAAACATAATCAAACACAGTCAAACTTCATTATGCTTACTGTTTTTATTAGTTATCTCTCTTTCTGGGGCATTCTCTGGTAGATAGTGCTCAAATACAGAACTATAATGTCTTATTCATAATTCTGAAACCCAAAAAGCTTTATAAAACTTAAAGTTTATTCAGAATTCATATAGTGACAAAACCTGTTCTGAGACTATCACAGCCTTTATCTATCCCAGTTAGTGTGAATATTTTCACTGCAGAAATACTAATGTGTTTGATTACCAGATGCTATCCCAGACCCCTCTCAGAGTGTGATCTAGTAAATGATATATGTACATAATGACCTTTCTAAAATCTCCAAAGTTCCAAATTCCTAAACGCATTTGTTCCCAAAGGTTTCAGATAAAGCACATGGACCTACATTTGGAAAGTACTGACTGTGCCCTACCTTATTCTCCTACTTCCTTCTTATATAGAGAGAGATAAATTTTATCATGTTTTAGAGTTTAAAAAAACATTTGAAAGTCAATACACTAAAACTCTGACTTTGGGTCAGATCTGAATTGTAAGAGCTTCAATTACGTGGTCACCTTTTCAAAGCTTAGCTGAGGGGAATAAAAGGGAGAAGTTTTATCTCATGACAAATAACTAAGTTAGCTATGCACTTATCACCTACACCCATTTCAATCACTGGGTTCTACAATTCTGTCCCCCAGGCTCCCTTTAAATGACTCCTGCTTCTCCACCACTGCTGCCTACTTCCCCCTCATCTGTAGACCACAATATTCCAAGATTCCTCTCCCCATTAGGCTGTCCATATAGCTACTTAAAATACAATCTCATCATGCTTAACATCTTTCTGTGGCCTCTCCAACATCTGTGTGATCACGTGCAAACTCCTTAAAATGTCCTATGAAACTTTCTGCATACTGGCTCCTTTCATATTTCACATCTGCTATTTTCTGGATTCTAGCGACAACCCACCTGCTTGTCTTCACCTCTCCTGTTCTCATACCACTTAGTGTATAAACTCTCTAACATTTTTTATACTCTAATTGTAACCTGAAGCAGAAAAATCAAAGTTTGTTGATGGTTTCTGCTAAATATATGAACAAACGAGAATTCTAGGAGATACCAAATAAACAAAGGTTTGCTCTACTTTATCAAATTTACCCACAGACCCAGATTTTAGCCTAATTTACTGTTCCAAAAATAACAGACAGTCAGCATCTCATTAAAAAGTAGACAAGGGCTTCCCTGGTGGCACAGTGGTTAAGAGTCCGCCTGCCAATTCAGGGGACACAGGTTCATTCCTCCGTCTGGGAAGATCCCACATGCCGCGGAGCGGCTGGGCCCGTGAGCCATGGCCGCTGAGCCTGTGCGTCCGGAGCCTGTGCCCCGCAACGGGAGAGGCCACAGTAGTGAGAGGCCCGCGTAATGCAAAAAACAAAAAACAAACAAACTAACAAAAAAAGTAGACAAAATCCTGCCAATATCATGAGACACGCTACCTACTGCACTAAAGAGGTACCTCCCCCTGCCAATATTAAATGAAAATCTAACATAGACTAACCTGGAAGGTGAAAACAGTTTGTTCTCTTTGCCTAATTGACTGTCTTGGTTAGGTATCGTTGTGAATCTATAAAGGCTGCAACTACTATCTTCAAATGTAGGTTTTTTGTCTTTTCCAAAGACTTTGGTCGGAACTGCTTCAAATACTTTGTAGTCCATAAGTGCTTGACACACTCTCACCACTTTGGCCCGAGGAATATCTACATCACCAAAGTATTTATTCTGAATTAGGTGAGAAAAAATGACATCCACAGCTTCCGAACCAACAAAACAGTCATTGTGTCTTTTTAAATGATGCCTTCGTTTTTTCACCTCCACTTGTGTTTGAAGAGTGTTTATAATGCTGCTCCATACGTATGTGGCTCCAAATGGCTTCTGGGCTACACTGAAACCTGGAATGGGAAAAATCACAGAGTTACCGCACTCATTTGTAATAAGGTCTAAGCAATCCTTAAGCAAACCTCCAAAGTTATTAATAAGAAACAATTATGAGGGCAGCTTATTATTGAAATATGAAATTATTAGTAGCAACTCATTAAAAAATGTAGTGCTGAGCCTGCGTGTCCGGAGCCTGTGCTCCGCGACGGGAGAGGCCACAACAGTGAGAGGCCCGCGTACCGCAAAAAAAAAAACGTAGTGCCTACTATATGCTAAACACTGTTCTATGTGCTAGGATACAAGAGTGGGCAAAATAAAGTCCCTGTTCTTATAGACTTATTCTTTGTGGGAAGATACAGACACTATGTATATGTTAGATCAGTGCCAAGAAGAAAAATAAAGCCAGGTAAGAAAGAGAATGGTGTTTTAGATAGGAGGTCAGAAAAGACCTCTTTGACATGGTGATCTCATGGGATCTCCAGGGAAGTCCCAGCAAGATTGTTTTTAATTATCAAAATTATATTTTAAAATTCCAGGGCTTCCCTGGTGGCGCAGTGGTTGAGAGTCCGCCTGCCGATGCAGGGGACACGGGTTCGTGCCCCAGTCCGGGAAGATCCCACATGCCGCGGAGCGGCTGGGCCCGTGAGCCATGGCTGCTGAGCCTGTGCGTCCGGAGCCTGTGCTCCGCAGTGGGAGAGGCCGCAACAGTGAGAGGCCCGCGTACCGCAAAAAAAAAAAAAAAAAAAAAAAAATTCCAGATACTTCATAATTCATTACTAAACAAAGAAGGACGTAATTGATGCTAGTTTTCCAAATATGTGAGCAGTTTTAAGAACTGAATTATGGAGACTCAACTAGATAAATCAAGCTGAAACTAGACTTACTACCGGTACTGTATTTAGTCTCTACTGAGTAGAGCCAGAATCATGCACTGGGTGGAATCTCAAAATATGTCCAGGTCATTCCCCTGGTATCCAGAACTAGGAGTAGCTGTACTGTTTCCAGCCACTATGACTAAATAAAAGGAGGATTAGCATTTAATATTCTTAACTTCCTAACATACCAGAGATTATAGCTGAGATTTAAATGAACTTAATGTCTGTTCTTTAGTCTTTTTTCAAATCTTCATTATATTATTAATAGTAGCTAACATTTGAGGACTTACAATATGACTCTGCCTTCTCTCATTTAATAAACTGATAAACTTCTCTAAAATAGTTATTAATAACCCTATTTTGAAGAAATTGAGGCTCAGTGAATTAAACAAACCCTCAGTATTTTTTCCCCCTCAGTTTTACAGGTAGTAAATATATACTAGCTTTTCTTAGTACTTAAATATAAATATATTAAAAGTCAGTCAGGGCTTCCCTGGTGGCGCAGTGGTTGAGAGTCTGCCTGCCGATGCAGGGGATACGGGTTCGTACCCCGGTCCGGGAAGATCCCACATGCCGCGGAGCGGCTGGGCCCGTGAGCCATGGCCGCTGAGCCTGCGCGTCCGGAGCCTGTGCTCCGCAACGGGAGAGGCCACAACAGTGAGTGGCCCACGTACCACAAAAAAAAAAAAAAAAAAAGTAAGTCAGCAGGGCTTTCCTGGTGGTGCAGTAGTTAAGAATCCCCCTGCCAATGCAGAGGACATGGGTTCGAGCCCTGGTCCGGGAAGATCCCATATGCCACAGAGCAACTAACACCATGCACCACAACTACTGAAGCCCTTGTGCCTAGAGCCCATGCTCCACAACAAGAGAAGCCACCGCAACGAGAAGCCCGCGCACTGCAACGAAGAGTAGCCCCCGCTCGCCGCAACTAGAAAAAGCCCACGCGAAGCCACAAACACACAGTGCAGCCAAAAATAAATAAATAATTTTTTTAAAAAAGCTTTGAAAAAAAAAAGTTAGCAGATAGTTTTAGCATTAACCTTTCATTGAAGACTTGGATTAACTGAAAGAGCTTTAAGTGAGCCAATGAGATTAAAGAAACAAACAAAAAACAACTTTAAGATTTTTGAATCCTTAACCAAGCTATTTAAAAACACTTAGTAGTCATTACTCCTAAAATAAGATAGTTATCATAATTCTATGATATATACTATCCATAGTATACAGGAAAGGAAAATAAGCAAGGTTCAAACTTGTAGAGCTCAGATTGCCTATTAAGTACCAACAAAACAGACTTCTGGGCTAGTAATAATACTAAAGATGAAACACATAAATCATAACAGTTGAGCTACAAGTAAGTTAGCATAAAAACCCTAAAAGATAAGGCTGACTCCGTTATTAATTTGAGATCAATAAGACAACTGATGGGGGTGAGAGCCTCAATGATGTGAAAAAGGCTAATCTTCACAGAGGAATTAAGAAATAAAGAATATATTTCCCCATATTAACTTGCTGTTTAAATATGGAAAATCAGGAAGTCTTGCAGGTTGGATAACAAAGTATAAAAGATTAAAGAACAGGTTAGAGCAGGATAGTAGGCACCTGTGAGCCATACAATGTTTCCAGAGTTCTCCAGGCATAATATAATTCAGCCCTTTCAGGTCCCCTCTGTTCTCACTGACCATTAATTCCCAACCATTGCATCCTGGTTGCAAATATCCTGGGATATTTCCCCTTAAGCATCACCACCCGTAGACCCAAACTAACTCATGTTCGTACAGATATTTTAATACATAATCTACCCTGGACTTGACGAGTAAATGTGCCAAAACCCACACCAGGATAACCTGTTTTTTTAATGCTGACTTCACCAGTTGAACATAGATCCCCCACATGCTGGTTTGAAACTTCTTATTGATCATCATCTAAGAGCTGAAATGAACATTGGTATCGCTGACAATGGCCCAGTAAGATGAATTATTGTGACTTCTAAACAGGATTCGAGAGACCCAAAGTATACAATGAATGTTTTGTAAGTCTAGCAATCAGAATTTAAGCTTCAGCTTGTCCTCAAACTTCACTTGCATATGAGCTTGACAATTCTTTAATATTCATCACTGTCTACATCTTGATGCTTCTTTGTTTACATTTGGTTAAGCATGTTCTAAAAGCATCATGACCTAATGATCAAAGTCTAGAGACCAGCTGCGATAACCCTGAAAAACAGACTTAACTTTTATAATTTGTTTTCTTCATTTACTGATACAAGAATTAAACACTATGTTTAAGGTATGTTTCAGGTCTAAACTGCTGATTTGCAGGACTTTAGAGACTAAAATTATATCTCTCTCCATTTAGACACAGTCATTGAACACCAAACAAAATATGTAAGAAATGAAGCATAGGAACAAATTGGACCTGTCGAATAAAAAGCTTTGAGAAGCTATCAAGAGGCTCAGAAACTGTTTTAAACTAGATCTATAACATACTACACATGCTCTTGAGCACTGTATAAACCTAGGCTAGTTAACACTCAGTTTTCAAGCAGGCTCTTCTTTATCCGTGTGAAAACAATAGCCATTTTTCAAAAGCAAAGACCCATCCTTTGCATGTGTTTGAAGTCTACCCAAAAAAGTTTACCAGCCATAAAAAAGTTAAACTTCTAATATTGGACTTATGTGTATTTGTAACACTACTAATAATCATCTTTACTGGGCTTCCCGGGTGGCGCAGTGGTTGAGAGTCCGCCTGCCGATGCAGGGGACACGGGTTCGTGCCCCGGTCCGGGAAGATCCCACATGCCGCGGAGCGGCTGGGTCCGTGAGCCATGGCCACTGAGCCTGCGCGTCCGGAGCCTGTGCTCCGCAACGGGAGAGGCCACAACAGTGAGAGGCTTGCGTATCGCAAAAAAAAAAAAAAAAAAAAAATCTTTATTTCTAAAAAGGTACACTAAATAATCAAGTTATTCTAATAATAATTCCTTAAAAATCAAGTCATAAGGCAGATCAAGAAATTACATTTACTCATTAAGTCACAAGGGGATAATCAGCATCAACTATGGCCCTGCTGTGAAAACCAATTTAAGGGTGAAAACAATTCTATAATCATTTCAATCAGTGAGATTATATTAACTCCTTAGAAGATCAATAGACACATTATAAAACTGGATCCCACTGTAAGGTAAACATACACACAAGAGTTACTAAAACATGCTACTTCTAAATGAATATGTAACAATTTTATCTTCAATTTTGGACATTACACTGCCCCCGCCCCCAACACACACAAAAGAAAAGAATTCAGAGAGTTATGTTAGGCAGTTTTGCACAAAACTTAAAGAAACAGTGAGCTAGTGCCTTATTTCATTCAAATTTCCTTATACTTCACAGACGTTCAAATTATTCAATACTTGTTAGTTGTAGATTACTGCCAACTATTAAAATATTTTAAAGAAGGGTTAACACAGTGGTTCTTAGTGGGTGATTTCACTCCCCCCGGACATTTGGCAATGTCTGGAGCCATTTTTGGTTGTTATAAGCTGAGGGAGAAATGCTACAGATGTTTAGTGGGTAGAGGGGCCAGGGACACTGCTTAACATTCTACAGTGACAGGCCAGCTCCCGCAACAACAAAGAAAATGTCAGCAGCGCCGAGGTTCAGAAACCCTAGGTTAATTGAACCCTAGGTTCAGAAACCCTAGGTTAACCCTAGGTTTCCATGTCTTTAGACATGGAAACTTGTGTTAATGCAGCAGGCACAGTGCTAGGTTCTGTGAATAGAAAAAGACGAGAGTGTGGGTTCTGGAGTCCCAGAGAACTTGGTTCTCTATTCTTGGCTCCATCATTACTAATAATGCAATCTTGGGCAAACTGCCTAACTTTTCTGGTGCAAAACAGAGTTAATTCCACTGCTCTCAGTTACTGTGAAGGTCATCTAAGATATATATGTAAAGTGGCTGGCACGTACCCAGCAATTAACAGATGTATAAAAACGAAAGGGGAAATTGTCTCAATCTAGAAGAGCCGAAGGACATGTGGATTCACTGTAATGTAATATCCTGGATGGGACCCTGGAACAGAAAAAGGATATTAGGCAAAAACTAAGGAAACCTGAGTAAAAGTATGGACTATCAATATCGGTTCACTAATTGTGGCAAATGTATTACACTAAATGTAAGATGTTAATCATAAGGGAAACTGAGTGAAGGGCATATGGGAACTCTAAGCGCTAACTTAGTGACTTTTTGTAAATCTAAATCTATTCTAAAAATGTTTAAGTTTATTTAAAAAGTTAAAAAAAGGAAGGTCTCTTTCTTCCTCTTCCTTTCTTTGAACTAAGAAGACACAGTCCCCACCCTCAAAGAGTTTACCCTCTACCTATTCATACCACTTGGATGATGAGGTCAAGTGCTGAACAGTAGTCAGTCAAATAAAGACCACTAGCAGGTGAGATGACAAATGTGACACATACCAGAAGATTTCACTCCTCATCAGAAGATAACAAGTATATAAAATCCTAAATCATTTAGGATTTGAGAGAATTTTTCTTCAGAATTATTTTTTTTCAAAAGAGGTTTTAAAACATTACTCACAGAATTGTTAAGACAAAGGAAAAGGACTACATTTATTGGACATTAACCAAAACGTCATGAAAATAGATAAATGTAGAGAGCTGTGCTTCGAGTGTTAAAACTAGGCAGATGTGACTGAGTGGGGAAAACTTCCTATACGCCAGTATCAATACTGCAACACTTTTACTGCATATTGGTTTTGGTAATCCAAAGTTTGTTTTCTTCTTACACAGCATTAGAGATGTCATGCTGAAGACTGACATTGCCTCTGAAAAGAAGGCTGCAGGTAAACTACGTAAAATAAATAAAGAACAATTTTAGAATATGTTTAGAGAACTATTAACAAAAGTAGGCACTGGCCCCTGCTTTAATTCATACAGATTAATGAGATAGCATATGGGAAGTACTTTGAGCTCCCTGGAAAAGTGATACCAGGTGAATTCAAAGAATTAGGTTACAGTATAAAGGGATAACAGGATAACATACCACTTTCTTGCTTGTCTATATTAAAAGACAAATTTCTTCAAATTACTTACTAAAGGTTAGCATACAGACTTTATTTCTTCTACATAAATCAGGTCCCTGGTTGTTACAGCCCCTTTAAACTATGGAAGGATTACTAATAGGTAGAGAAACAAAAATACAAAGCTGCTTGCCAGAGGACACAGAAAGAGAATGGCAGGGAACCAAGAACACAGGCTCCCATTACCATGCTCGCTAGGACTGTGACAAGGCAACTAAAGAGTGGGAAGGGGGATGAACATAGGATAACAGGTAGGGTTCCAACTGTAGCAACGAAAACAGATGAGAAAACACAGTGGGCCCTTCTCTGCCCACTGCACCTGGTGTGCAGAAGACAGTGGTCCTTTCCTTGGGTTCAAATTCGATGACCAGCACTTCAACTCTTCCCTCTGAGAGTCATCTACTTAATTTTGAATATATATTCCCTTATATGAAGCACCTGTTCACTAATGACCAAAGCTCAGAACAGGAATTTCAGCTGTTAGAGAAGACAGGACTTTCAATCACATACAATTTGGCAATTCCTTTCACCCAGAAAGTAAGCCTAAAGAATTCTCAAGACTGTTTCCAATATTATTTGATTTTATATTCCTAAACGATGAAGTATTTCCCTTCTCTTCACACTGTAAACACTGGAGAAATTCTGAATGTAGCCATCATGCGCTTATTTGAATCCTTTTAATTGGAGAGTAAGATTAATGTTAAGATCGTTCTTAGAAAAGTACAAATGAAAAGTGGTTCTCTATCACAATTTATCATTAGCATTTTGAAGATTGAAAGGAGCATCACTAATTGTAAGTTAAACAGAAAACTGGGGGCACTAAGATGCACCCAATTTGTCCCACGTCAATCCACTGACCACTGTCATCTTGAGGAAGGAGTCACAGTTTCACTGGTTTGCTTTTACAAATGAAAGGCTTAATAATAAGGGAACTAATTCCTACAGCAACCCACATTGTAGCTACAGAAAGGGGGGAAAGTTGTAACTTCTCTAAAAGGAAAACAAAAAAGACAAGTATTATCTGTACCCCTTAACTCTATTAACTGAGACGTAGGGTATGCTAAAATCGGAATTTTAGAACCGATCATCCGATTCCGTTCAATTGTTCGGAAATTTAAAGAAACCAAGATGTTAGCATACTAACATCCTAAGTAACCTGCCTCCCAGGACATGATTAAGCTGGCAAAATTCACCAGTGTTTCTCCTTATCTCATGCAACCATTGAAAAGGAAAATCAAAAACTTCTACTCATTGAAATACTGCTTATCCAGGAAGTGTAACTAATAAATACCTTTTATGCCAAGTTCCTGCCGGTAGAACTTAATGTAACAGAAACCTCTCACCACTCCCAGGAAGAGTCTGGGCAACAAACTGGGCAACAGAGGCACTGGGCCCCTGGCCATATTGTGGAGTCAAGGTTTGTGGCTGAGATAGTAACCAGTAATGATGTGCAGCACGTCTGGAGACCTACTGCAAGCGCCCGGCACGCAGCTGGCGCACAGACTAGTGCGCGGTGAAGTTAAAGTCCGGGTAACTTAGGAGAAAGCTGGCTGCGAGAGCACCAGGGTCCGGCACAGCAGCTCACCGGCGGGGCGCCGGCCCGAACGGCCACAGCTGTGCGGAGCTCTCGGAGGCGGCCATGGACCTGGCTGTACCTGGCGAGATGACCCGCCCGCGCGAGAACCTCAGCCTGCGCCCCCCGCCCGCCCCGTGACCCCCAGCGTTCCCAGACCGGGTCCTCGACACCTACTGGGAGGCCTCTGCGCGGGACTCTGGAAAGCCGTCAGGTTGAGAGCCGCCGCCTTCTCCCGCACCGTGGCCATAGCCGCAGCCGCGCGGACACCGCCGCCCCAGACCGCCGCACAACGAAGTGGGCGCCAGCGCAGCGGCCGCCAGTTAACTGGCCCGGGATGGGGCGGGGCTCCCGCCAGGCCCAGTCCCCGCCCTGTGATCGGCCGCTGCGCGCCGCACGCCGCCGGTCACGTGCAGGCCGGGGCCGACTGTAACCTGAGGCCCCGCGGGCGAGGAAAAGGTGCGGACCCCGCCTTCGAGACAGCCAGGTGGGAAGTATTTCGGGGTGCTGCGCCCTGCGAATCCGCGCCAGCCGCACTCTGCCCGCATCCCACCCCCGCCGTCGGCACAGCCCACGCGCAGGCAGAGGTATGCGCGCGGCAGGCTCAGACCAGCTGGGTGCAAAGCGCGTCCCGCCGTGGATTAGGTCTGGGGCTCGGCCAGCTGTTTAACTGTCTTGGGCTTCTGTGTCCTCACCTGTGACGCGAGGGCAGTATTAGTATCCGCTTCGCGGAATTTTTTAAATGAAGATTACACGAAACAATTCATGTATTTTAGTTGTTGGGTCTGGAACATAAGTGCTTAAAATTATGTCACGGTGATAAGTGCCTCGAGTTTTTCACGCATCCCCACCTGTAAAGAATAAATCTTTATCTGTTTCAGGAGAGCAATGTCTAGAGGTCACAGTCAGGAGGGCAGCTGGCTGGCCTTGGGGCTGGCTGCCAAGGAAATCGGTGCGGCCTCCAAAGTAACTCTGGGTCAGGTGGGTAGGGACAGAGTTAGGAAAGAAGGGAAGGGGGCTGTTAAGGGGAATTTGAAAACAGGGAATCCAGGGATCCAGCGCTGGGGTACCTGGGAAAAGATGAGTGGCGTAAGAGACCGATAATGCAATTGTCAGATACTTAACCACCCCCCGCTTTTTTTTTTTTTTCAAATTTGGGGATTTTTGCAATCATGTTAAACCTTTGGTACATATAATAAATGTCTTCTTAGAAGGAGGATGCCTGCGTGATCAGGTTATAAACCAGAATGGTTTTTTAAAAAAATTTATTTTATTTATTTTACTTTTGGCTGCATTGGGTCTTCATTGCAGCGTGTGGGCTTCCTCTAGTTGTAGTGAGCGGGGGTTACTCTATGTTACGGTGTGCAGGCTTCTCATTGCGGTGGCTTCTCTTGTTGTGGAGCACGGGCTCTAGGCGTGTGGGCTTCTATAGTTGTGGCGCAAGGTCTCAGGGTTTGTGGCGCGCAGGCTCTAGAGCGCAGGCTCAGTAGCTGTGGCGCATGAGCTTAGTTGCTCCATGGCATGTGGGATCATCCTGGACCAGGGCTCGAACCCGTGTCCGCTCTATTGGCAGGCGGATTCTTAACCACTGTGCCACCAGAGAAGCCTCAGAATGATTTTTAAATGGGAGTTCATTACTTAGCTTATTGGAGGAAGCTCCTACACGTTGTTGCTTCAAAATGCTAAGAAGAATACGAACGTGGTTATTTCAAAGAGCACATACCAAGAAATTGCGACCCTAGGGCCCCCAGTTTAGCGGGTTAGACGTGGGCCATTGCTGCTCCTAAGATTTAGAAACGGTTGCCAGGGTTGTCCTTTTTTTTAATGCGCTCTCTCCCCCTGGTGGTAGTAAAACCCAACCGCACCTCTGTTCAAGGAACTTTCCTTTGTCATTTCTCAGTTGACTACTCAGTTGACTACTGTATCTCAGAGATAAGATACAATTTAGGACGGGTTTCAGGTACTCAGTAGGCCAATTAACTTTAGTCTACCCCATGCTGTGTAACTGAATGAACACACAAGTCCATCCTCACTACTTGGGGAAAAAAAAGCTCATCTTATTTCTGAAAGCAAATCTTGACAAACACTAATATTGGGTCTTTTGAAAAAGGCAGGTGACCTCAGTGACTATTTTGATGAGTTATATAACATTTCAAAGAATTTTTACCAGCTTGTGCTGTCTTTGTCTATCTTACCTGGTGAAATGCTCTCTTTTACTTGTCCGCGTTCTATGTATCTTGGAGGCCTAATTCAAATCCCACCTTCTTTGCTGGACAGATTTTTCCAGATTACACGGATATATTCCTTCCCTACAGACCCATGACATTTATCAAATACATTTCTGTCTATGGCCCCATCGTACTGATACTACCTAATTATTTGAGCACACACCTCTTGATTGCCTAGCAAAGTTGGAAAACTGTTCAGGGCAGGGAGAATATCTTAACCGCTCAGATTTCTTTCAGTATCTGTCGTGTTGGGCACATAGTATATGTCTTATATAGTAATGATTATCCTCATTAAAATACAGAGCTTTTAAAAATATCAGCTTCATGCTTTTAAAACTTTAATTTTGTTGTTGTTGTTTGTTTTTGTTTTGGCCACGCCATGGGGCTTGCAGGATCTTAGTTCCTCGACCAGGTTTTGAACCCACGCCCTCAGCAGTGAAAGCGTGGAGTCCTAACCACTGGACCAGCAGGGAATTCCCCAAATTTAATGTTTAGGAGCCTCTAGTTAAAAAAACATTAAAAATCTCTTTCATATCTAGAAGTGTCACAATCAGTTTATGACATGAAAGGAAATTTCGTCCATCCCTTTCTGGATGAACCTAGTGCACTGCTACACAGCCTGCAGCCTCTTTCTTTCTGTTCTATAAAACTACTATAAAACAGCATGCAGCTAGGTAGTTTTTGCACAGTTTTTTTTAACAGAGTGCTTTAAACTCATTTTTATTGATTATTAAACAAGTGTGTCAGGTCAATATTATGTTTAGCATATGGGAAAACTTTGCTTGGTCTAACTTGTCTAAGCCAGTTTAGAGGCAGGAAACAACTGTTCTGGTGCAATCCTGCATACACACACACACACACACACACACACACACACTAAATCACCCCCAAACAAACAACCAGCACTACCATTTTCTCTAGCAGTGGAAACTAGAAATGTAAATCTAGAAATGTAAAAAAATAATGAATAAAAATCTTTTGGAGTTTTTGAAAAAACTTTTTTATTAAGGTAGCAATTTAGTGCCATTTTTTCACTATTAAAACATGGCAAGTGTAATTTTTAAATTTTCACCTCAAAGTTTGGCTAAATCAAACTTCAGGCTCATATCTTAACCAAGGCTCCCCCTCCCCAAAATTGTTGTAGTGGACTATTTGTGTTTTAGGAAAGGTATCCATCTCATATTCATTCCCGTTTTCGGTGGCCAAATGGTTGGGGAAATGAGGAGGAGGCCACTGAAAACAGAAAGGAATTGAAACCTGTTTTCTAGAAAAGATCTGATACACAATTTATAAAGCTGACTACTTGGTTTCCAGCCCATGACACTGAATATTTCCCCTGTCTCGCTGGTTGTTATTCCTCCATCTCCCTTCCTCTGATTCCTCCTCTTCTCCCTGCTACTAATAATGTTCAGGTGTCCCAGAGTTCAGGCTTTGTCCTCTATCATTCACTCCTTCAGCCAGCCTCGTGTTTTAAAAAACCATTTGAAGGCTCCCCAAATCATAGCTCTACTGTAAACATTTCATTAAAACTGCAGCCTCATTTATCTGACTGCCAGCTCTACATCTCCACTTGGATGTCCGGTAGGCATCCCAAACTTAACATGTCCAAAACCAAACTCCTGATCTTTCCCCTCAAAATCTCTTCCACACAAATTTCTCCAGCTAAGTTAATAGCAGCTCCAGCTCTATAGTAGCTCAGGCCAAATATCTTGGAGTCATCCTTAACTCCTTTTCTCTCACTATACACCCACCCAATTCATGAGGAAATCTGTTGGCTCTATTTTCAAAATATGTCCAGAATATGACCATGTCCCAATACCTCCATTCCTACTACTCTGGCCTGAATCGCTACCACCTCTTACCTGGGTTACTATAGTAGCTTCCTAATTGGTCTTCTTGCTTTTCTCTTTGCCCCACCCTTTTCAGTCTCTTTTAACAGAGCGGCTAGAATAGTCCTTAAACCATAAGTAAGATTATGCCACAGATTAAACCTCTGCAAAGGCTACCCATCATTCCATTCCAGCCACACTAGTTTCTACCTGTTCTATTAACACATCAGTCACATTCCTACCTTAGGGGGTCTCTGTACAGTTGTTCACTCTGCCTGCAATGCTCTTTTCCCAAATAAACCCACAGCTAACTCTCCTGTATTCAAGTTTTGGTTTAAACGTCACCTTCTCGATGAGGACTTCCTTAACAATCCTATTTAAATACTGTTGTCATGACCTCATCTCTCATACTTATCCCTCAGCAATCCAGACCCTCCTTATCTTGGTCTTTTTCTCTTTTCCAAATTTCTTATCCTTTTCTAATACATGTCCTAACTTCTAAAAATCTATGTTTAGTGTCTGTTTCTTCCCTCTCCCCCAGTGTAATCTCCATGTGGTTAAGATTCATCAACATATCCCAAGTACCTAGAACAGTGCTTGGCACACAATAGACATTCAATGAATACTTGGTGAATTAAAGAATAAAAAATAGACTCCACCTTGCTATTAAGTTCTCTTATTTACATTGCAGAATTGTCCCATAGGTTCCATTTTGAGTTTTTTCAGTATTTTTTCATTCTTGAAAGAAAAGAGGTCTATTTAAGTCTAACATTTGCTTAAAGACAAAGGAAGGAGATCATCCTTGGATCGCCACATTACACACTGTCGTGTGGTTGAGTATGTCCTCTCCAGTCTTTAAGTGGGAGAGCTCCTGTTGTAAATGTGCATGACTAGGTCCATAATCCAACATCCTGAGAGTTTCTTTTTTGTGTTTGGTGAAATATCTGTACGAGGGTCAGCTTCCTAACTTTTTATTTGGTCCAGCTCCCATTCCACATAGATTGTGTGACTGTATTCCATGTCTTTCCTATTGCAATTTCCTCCTAGGTGGGGAAATACCACATCACCTGCGGGCTTATGTTTGGTGTGGGCGTGCTTACCCTGAGGATTTCCAACTGCTGTGGCTTTCAAAGGCCTTTTAAATGTGGCCTTCAGTTGGACTGCTCCCCTAAAGTCTTGTGACCTTATTCTTTCTGCCACCCCACCCCCCTTTGGCTACATCACGTGGCTTGCAGGATCCCAGTTCACCGACCAGGGATTGAACCCAGGGCCATGGCAGTGAAAGTGCCAAGTCCTAAATACTGGACCTCCAGGGAACTCCCTTTCTGCCACTCTTTATTCCACCAAATTAGAGGTTGATAGTTGGATTCTACCAAGATCTCCTTTATTTACTTACCATACCACCATTCTGTTTTTTGTTCTTGTTTTTTGTTTTTGGAAGAGAAGTTGAATGTCATCTCTGGCGTTATTTTTCTTCAGTCTGGTCTCGTTCAACACCCAGAATTTTTTTTTTAAGTTTGGAGCATTTGGATCCTATCTACTTATTGATGCAGATTTTTCCCTTGTTATTTAGTTCCTTTGGCCTTTTCAGTTGTAGTTTGGCAGCAGCCTGTTATAAACTGGTGCCTGGAAGTCCAAGAGTATATAATTCAATAATTACCTGTAAGATGTGTACAAAAGTGTTCAATCTCTTTTGCACTTGGAAATAAACTCCCTAAATGATTTCAGGTTGTAGCTAGATTTGGGGACTGCTAGAATAGATCATCAGTGAGGCTTATATTTAGGATTGAAAAACTTTGTGCTGACTACAAATGTACCTGAGAGCTTTAAGCAGTGCGCTCAATTTGTCACCACTTAGCTGCTTTTCTTTTTGTTTTCAAAACCAAAAGGCATTACCCCAAATAGCAAGATACTGCAGACATCAAATTATCATCACTGCTTGAGATGTGTGTGGACAAAGAATGTTGCCTGCCATTTCAGTAAACAAAGACTGTTACCTGCCATTCTGGTGTTTTTTGAATGGATAAATGATGAAATCCCATAATTAAGATCCAGGGAAATTATGGCACTAGACAGTGAATCCTAGAAAGAATGGTTCCCCTTGAAACATTGGGAAATTATAAGGCAAAAAGTCTAATTTGAAACAACTGTTTTTGTTTTGTTTTGTTTTTTAGAGGATTTTATTTTCAAAGGAAAGTACAAGTGAAAGCAATCTTTTTTAAAATTAAATTTATTTATTTATATATTTTTTCATATATGGCTGTGTCAGATGTTAGTTGCGGTGCTCAGGCTTCTCTCTAGTTGAGGCACGCAGGCTCAGTAGTGCATGGGTTCTGTAGTTGTGGCACGCAGGCTTAGTTGCCCCGTGGCCTCTGGGATCTTAGTTCCCTGACCAGGGATTGAACCCGCGTCTCCTGCATTGGAAGGCGGATTCTTTACCACTGGGCCACCAGGGAAGTCCCAAAAACAATCTTGAAGAGTCAGCAGCAGTTAGTTCTGCAGTGCCAGGTAAGGACCTGGAAGTAGCACATGGGATCATATAAATGTGTACATATCTTTGTATGCATGGGGATTATTATTATTTATTTATTTTTGGCCCACAACACGGCATGTGGGATCTTAGTTTCCTGACCAGGGATCAAATCAGTGCCCTCTAGTGCCCTCTGCAGTGGGAGCACGGAGTCTTAACCACTGGACTGCCAGGGAAGTCCCTGAAACACCTGTTGACAGAAAAAAACCTGCACAACCTAAAAGTTGAGAATTATGTTTTATTTGGCCTACTTACTGAGGTCTATAGCCCAGGATAGTAGCCTCTCAGATAACTCTGAGGAACTGTTCCAAAGAGGTAAGAGAGTTGCCAGGATATATAGGAGTTTTTGCTGGGAAAAAAAAAATTTAGTTAAACATCAAAAGATTATGGCTGGGCTTCCCTGGTGGCACAGTGGTTAAGAACCTGCCTGCCAATGCAGGGGACACGGGTTTGAGCCCTGGTCTGGGAAGATCCCACATGCCGCGGAGCAACTAAGCCCATGAGTCATGACTACTGAGCCTGCGTGCCACAACTACTGAGCCTGTGCGCCACAACTACTGAAGCCTGCGTGCCTAGAGCCCATGCTCCACAACAAAAGAAGCCACTACAATGAGAAGGCCGTGCACCACAACAAAGAGTAGCCTCCGCTTACTACAACTAGAGAAAGCCCGTGTGCAGCAACGAAGACCCAATGCAGCCAAAAATAAATAAATACATTTTTAAAAAAAGATTATTGCTAATTACAAAAAACAGACATCTCAAGTTAATGATTTTAGTGCTTTTCTATGTATGGGAAGATACAAGAGTCTCTGCTTATTGAAATTATACCCGTGACATACATCTTAGCTACCTAGGGCCAGTACCCTGCTTTTCTCCATCCTGAATTACCCTCAGGGCACACCATGGGAGTGGGGGGTGGGCAGCTACAGTGGCTGATGGCTTGGTGGCAGCAACCTGTTTTTTTCCATCCTGAATTCCCATCAGGGTGTACCATCAGGGGCAGCTGCAGTGGCTGATAACTTTATGGCTGCAACATCCTTTGTTTACTGAAATGGCAGAAAGAATATTTGAAGAACTAATGACCAAACAACTTTCTTAATCTGATGAAAAATCTAAATCAACACATTCAAAAATCTCAGCAAACTCCTAGAAGGTAAAGTCAAAGAAATCCAAACCTAGGCAATCATCATCAAACTGTCAAAAGTTAAAAACAAAAAGAGGCTCTTAAAAACAGTAAGGGATACTCAATTTGGTTAACAGATGACCTCTCCACAGAACTCTTGAAGTGCAGAGGGACAGCATATTTCAAAGTGCTGAAAGAAAGAGACTATCACCCAAAAGTTTTATATCCGGTAAAACTATACTTCAAATGAAAGAGAAATTAAGACATTCTCAGATAAACAAAAACTGAGAGAATTGTCACTAGCAGAACTGTCTTACAAGAAATACTTCATCAGGGACTTCGCTGGTGGCGCAGTGGTTAAGAATCCACCTGCCAATGCAGGGGACACGAGTTCGAACCCTGGTCCGGGAAGATCCCACATGCCACCGAGCAACTAAGCCCGTGTGCCATAATTACTGAGCTTGCGCTCTACAGGCCGCGAGCCACAACTGCTGAGCCCATGTGCCACAACTACTGAAGCCTGTGCACCTAGAGCCTGTGCTCCACAACAAGAGAAGCCACCGCAATGAGAAGCCCATTCACTGCAATGAAGAGTAGCCCCCACTTGCCGCAACTAGAGAAAAGCCTGCGCACAGCAACGAAGACCCAACGCAGCCAATAAATAAATAAATATATAATTTTTTTAAAAAGAAATACTTCATCAGGCTGAGATGAAATGACACTAGATAGGAACTCAAGTCCACATAAATTAATGAAGAGCACAGGTAAGGTTAAATACATAGGTAAGTATAAAAAAATATGTAAATATATTTTTGTTTGTCACTCTTCTATTCTCCCAATTTTAAAAGACAACTGTGGGAGTTCCCTGGTGGTCTAGTGCTTAGGATTCTGTACTTTCATTGCTGTGGCCTGGGTTCAATCCCTGGTTGGGGAACTGATATCCTGCAAGCCATGCAGTGTGACCAAAAAAGAAAAAGACAAATGCATAAAGTAATAGTTATAAAACGGTACTGATGGGCTTTTAATATATAAAGATGGAATTTATATGACAGTAATAATACAAGGGAGGGGGAGGGAACACAGCTAAACTGGAGCAAATATTTTATTATTTAAATTAAGTTGGTATTAATCTGAATTAGATTATTTTACATTAAGATGTCAGTTATAATCTCCAGAGCACCACTAAGAAAATAACTCAAAAAATATGTAGTAAAACAACAAAGGGAATTAACATGGCACACTATAAAGTACCTATTTTAACACAAAAGAAGGCAATAATGAAGGAATAGAGGAATAAAAAAGACATGAAGCATTTAGAAAACAAATGGAAAAATGACAGAAGGAAATCCTACTTTATCAGTAAAGACAATAAACATGAATGGATTAAAAAGTCCAATCAAGGGAATTCCCTGGTGGTCCAGTGGTTAGGACTCTGCTTTCACTGCCGAGGGCCCAGGTTCAATCCCTGGTAGGGGAACTAAGATCCCCTAAGCCACATGGTATGGCCAAAACAAACAAACAAACAAAAAAACATGATCCAACTGTATGCTGTCTGCAAACAATACACTTTATTTCCTTCCTCCCCCAAGCAATACACTTTAGGTTCAAAGTTGGAAGTACATAAATATTTATCAAGAAAATAATACATTGCTAGTAGTGTGCTAGGATTGTTATATACAAAGGGAAATAGCACACTGTTTCTATTTTTAAGTTCCATCAAGTGGGAACAACTAAGATGTTTAGAAATAATTCCATGGCCGTGTGAGTAGTGTTATAATAGAAGCATTTGCAGAGTTCTCTGTGACCACAGAAGAAGAAAGATCAGACTCTGTCTGAAGGAAAATAGAAGGCTTCCCTGTGGGTCTGTGTTAAAGTTGAGCATTTAAAGATGTTTACCTGATAGAGGAGGAAGTAGAGGACTTCCAGTCGTGCAGAAGAAATATCATAAGTAAAAGCATGATAACATGCTTAAAATGGCGTACTCAGCAATGAAAAGCTCTGTAGGGCTACAGAGTAGGGTCCATAAGAGTAAAGATGGGAGAGCTGAAGGGAGATTACATGAGAAATATAAGGTAGGCTACATCATGAGGGGTCTTAGGTGATCAGGAAGCCAGTTTCTGCTGAGTGTGTAGAGATAAGATTGAAGGGTTAAGAATCTAGAAGTAAGGAGACCAGTGAAGCCATGAAAGATACAGATATGAGAACTAAAATAGTACTTAGTTTTTACTGAAGGAGAAATAGAAGGAAAAAAAGGGAAGATTTAACAGATCCCTTCCTTCCTTCTACATGTATTTCTTGAGCACCCACTAATGGACATGTATAGTGCTCAGTGAATATACAGAGCTAGGTGGACGATTACACATGGTCAGAGAAGAAAAGGGAAGAGTCAAAGATGATTCCTAGTATTTCTAGCTTGGGCAATTATGGACAGTGAGGGTATCCACACTTTCAAAATCAAGGTTAAAGAATTAGAGGGAATCTTCCAAGAATTCAACTTATGTATCAATATGTCAAACTCAAGACCTTTTATAATTGATGACCAAAGTGATAAGCTAAGGATGGTGGGAAGAGATGGCAGTTTTGTTTTCCAAATATTAAAAAAAATTTAAAATTCTGGCAAAAAACACACAGTATTAGTTTACCCTCAACCATTTTTAAGTGTGCAGTATCATAGTGTTAACTATATTCATACTGTTGTATAACAGATCTGTAGAATGTTTTAATCTTGCAAAATTAAAACCCTGTACCCATCAAACAACTGCTCCTCATTTCCCTTTACTTGCAGCCCCTGGCAACTACCATTCTACTTTCTATTTCCAGAAATTTGACTGTTTTAGATATCTCATATAAGTGGAATTATGCAGTATTTTTTCTTTTACAAGTGGCTTATTTCACTCAGCAAAATGTTCTCAGGGTTCTTCCATGTTGAAGCATGTAACAGGATTTCCTCCTTTTTTAAGGCTGAATAATATTACATTGTATGTATATTTTCAACATCCATTCATCTGTCAATGGACATTTGGGCTACTTCCACTTCTTGGCTATTGTAAATATACTGCAATGACCTCTTTGAAATCCTGCTTTCAACTCTTTGGCTATAAACCAAGAAGTGGGATTACTGGATCATATGGTAATTCTAAGTTTTTGAGGAACTTCCATACTGTTTTTCATAATGGCTACACCATCTTACATTTCCACCAACAGTATGCAAGTGTTCCGGTTTCTCCATATCCTCATCAACATGTGTTATTTGCTTTTTTTTTTTTTTAATTTTGGCCATCCTAATGAGTATGAGATGATACCTTGTAACTTTGATTTGCATTTCGCAGTTGATCAATGATGTTGAGCATTTTTTCAGGTGCTTCTTGGCCATTTGTATAGGAAGAAATGACTATTCAAGTCCTTTGACCATTTTTTAATTGGGTTGCTTGTTGTTGTTGAGTTGTAGGAGTTCTTTATACATTCTGGATATTAACCCCTTATTAGATATATAATTTGCAATTATTTTCCCCATTCTACAGGTTTCCTTTTCACTTTGTTGATTGTTTCCTTTTATTTGCAGAAAAAATTTTAAGTTCGATAGATTCCCATTTGTCTACTTTTCTTGCCTGTACTTTTAGTATTATAGTCAAGATGTCATTGTCACATTTGATGTCATGAAATGCTTCCTGTATGTTTTCTTCTAGGAATTTTATAGTTTTAGGTCTTATGTTTAGATCTTTAACTCATTTGAGTTACTTTTTGTATATAGTGTAAGGTAAGGGTCCATTTTCATTATTTCACATATGGATATACAGTTTTCCCAGCATCATTTATTGAAGGTAAATCCTTCCCCACTGTATGGTCTTGGCACCCTTGCAAAGATCATTTGACCATATACACAGGGTTTAATTCTGGGCTCTCTATTCTATTCCATTTGTCTATGTTTCTGTTTTTGTTGTTGTGTTTTTGTTTTTGTTTGTTTTGCAGTACGCAGGCCTCTCACTGTTGTGGCCTATCCCGTTGTGAAGCACAGGCTCCAGACGCACAGGCTCAGCAGGCATGACTCATGGGCCCAACTGCTCCGCGGCATGTGGGATCTTCCCAGACCAGGGCACGAACCCATGTCCCTTGCATTGGTAGGCGGACTCTCAACCACTGTGCCACCAGGGAAGCCCTATGTATCTGTTTTTATGCCAATACCACACTCTCTGATTACTGTAGCTATGTAATATGTTTTGAACAGACTGTTGTTTTGATAGGGTCATTATTTCTGGTATTTAGCAGAGGATTTAATACAAATCCATCAGAAGTACTATTGTCATTTACAGAGTATTGGACTAATGTTTCTCCCTATGTTAAGTAAAGTATGCTAATTTAAAATAATATTTAAAACAATACTTGTTTGAGGATGTGGAGAATTTTACCCTCATATGTTGCTGGTGGGAATGTAAAAGAGTGCAATCACTTTGGAAAACAATTTGGCAGTTCCTCAAAAAGTTAAACGTAAGAGTTACTGTATGGAGGGGGCAGACAGCAGAAGCAAGAAGAATTACAATTCTGCAACCTATGGATGGAAAACCACATTCACAGAAAAACAGACAAAATGAAAAGGCAAAGGACTTTGTACCAGATGAAGGAACAAGATAAAACCCCAGAAAAACAACTAAATGAAGTGGAGATAGGCAACCTTCCAGAAAAAGAATTCAGAATAATGATAGTGAAGATGATCCAGGACCTCAGAAAAACAATGGAGGCAAAGATCGAGAAGATGCAAGAAATGTTTAACAAAGACCTACAGGAATTAAAGAACAAACAAACAGAGATGAACAATACAATAACTGAAATGAAAACTACACTAGAAGGAATCAATAGCAGAATAACTGAGGCAGAAGAACGGATGAGTGACCTGGAAGACAGAATGGTGGAATTCACTGCTGTGGAACAGAATAAAGAAAAAAGAATGAAAAGAAATGAAGACAGCCTAAGAGGCCTCTGGGACATTAAATGCAACAACATTCACATTATAGGGGTCCCAGAAGGAGAAGAAAGAGAGAAAGGACCCGAGAAAATAATTTGAAGAGACTATAGTAAAAAAATTCCCAAACGTGTGAAAGGAAATAGCCACCCAAGTCCAGGAAATGCAGGGAGTCCCAGGTAGGATAAACCCAAGTAGAAACATGCCGAGACACACAGTAATCAAATTGACAAAAATTAAAGACAAAGAAAAATTATTGAAAGCAGCAAGGGAAAAAAGACAAATAACATGCAAGGGAACTCCCATAAGGTTAACAGCTGATTTCTCAGCAGACACTCTACAAGCCAGAAGGGAGTGGCATGATATACTTAAAGTGATGAAAGGGAGGAACCTACAACCAAGATTACTCTACTGGCAAGGATCTCATTCAGATTCGATGGAGAAATCAAAAGCTTTACAGACAAGCAAAAACGAAGAGAATTCAGCACCACCAAACCAGCTCTACAACAAATGCTAAAGGAACTTCTCTAAGTGGGAAACACAAGAGAAGAAAAGGACCTTCAAAAACAAACCCATAAGAATTAAGAAAATGGTAATAGGGACATACCTATTAATAATTACCTTAAACATGAATGGATTAAATGCTCCAACCAAATGACACAGACTGGCTGAATGGATACAAAAACAAAACACATCTATATGATGTCTACAAGAGACCCACTTCAGACCTAGGGACACATACAGACTGAAAGTGAGGGGATGAAAAAAGATATTCCATGCAAATGGAAATCAAAGCTGGAGTAGCAATACTCATATCAGATAAAATAGACATTAAAATAAAGAATGTTACAAGAGACAAGGAAGGACACTACATAATGATCAAGGGATCAATCCAAGAAGAAGATATAACAGTTATAAATATATGCACCCAACATAGGAGCACCTCAATACATAAGGCAACTGCTAACAGCTATAAAAGAGGAAATCAACAGTAACACAATAATAGTGGGGGACTTTAACACCTCACTTACACCAATGGACAGATCATCCAGACAGAAAATTAATAAGGAAACACAAGCTTTAAATGACACAATAGACCAGATAGATTTAACTGACATTCCATCTAAAAACAGCAGGTTACACTTCTCAAGTGCACATGGAACATTCTCCAGGGTAGATCACATTGTGGGTCACAAATCAAGCCTTGGTAAATTTAAGAAAATTGAAATCATATCAAGCACCTTTTCCGACCACAATACTATGAGATTAGAAATGAATTACAGGGAAAAAAACGTAAAAAACACAAACACATGGAGGCTAAACAATATGTTACTAAATAACCAAGAGATCACTGAAGAAATCAAAGAGGAAATTAAAAAATCAAAACCTAGAGACAAATTACAACAAAAACATTACGATCCAAAACCTATGGGATGCAGCAAAAGCAGTTCTAAGAGGGAAGTTTATAGCAGTACAAGCTTACCTCAAGAAACAAGAAAAATCTCAAATAAACAATCTAAACTTACACCTAAAGGAACTAGAGAAAGAAGAACAAACAAAACCTAAAGTTAGTAGAAGGAAAGAAATCATAAAGATCAGAGCAGAAATAAATGAAATAGAAACAAAGAAAACAATAGCAAAGATCAATCAAACTAAAAGCTGGTTCTTTGAGAAGTTAAACAAAATTGATAAACCATTAGCCAGTCTCATCAAGAAAAAGAGGGAGAGGACTCAAATCAATAAAATTAGAAATGAAAAAGGAGAAGTTACAGCGGACACCACAGAAATACAAAGCATCATAAGAGACTACTACAAGCCAATAAAATGGACAACCTGGAAGAAATGGACAAACTCTTAGGTATAACCTTCCAAGACTGAACCAGGAATAAATAGAAAATATGAACAGACCAATCACAAGTAATGAAATTTAAACTGTGATTAAAAATCTTCCAACAGGGCTTCCCTGGTGGCGCAGTGGTTGAGAGTCTGCCTGCCGATGCAGGGGACACGGGTTCGTGCCCCGGTCCGGGAGGATCCCACGTGCCGCGGAGTGGCTGGGCCCGTGAGCCATGGCCGCTGAGCCGGACAAAAAGATAACTACTAATCTCTTTCAGAAGGAACTGACTTCATTTACAGCAGAGCATGGAGAAGACCAAGCCTAAGAGGATTCACAAGGACAGTGCATGTTTTGGTGAAAAACATTTGGAAGGAGATTCAAGATACATGCTAAACTGTAGGCTGGTTAATTTTCGAAAGAGAACCAGAAATAAGGCAGCAGGAGAGACCCCCCTGGAGTCAGAACAAATATCGAACACTGACCTCAGAAACTATCCCTTCAAGTGAGCCTTGATTGGAGTAATCTGAACAGAAATTTATGCTCAGGCATAAATTAAAAACAAGAGAGCAATCGGCTGGAAATTAGTGAAGTTTAACCCCAGGTGTGTTCAAGGAAAGACAGGAAGACAACTCTACCAAAACCACTGTCATCTCGGTGTGACTGTGGGCATACCACTTCGCTGAGGGGCAACCCCACAGCTGAGGGAATACTAAAAGGTGAAAGACTGGATGCTTCCTCCTAAAGTCAGAAAGAAGACAAGAAGTCTGCTTTTCAACATTGTATTAGGTGTCCTAACTGGAGCAACACTGTAAAGGAAGAAGTGAAACTTTCCCTATTTGTGAATGATATGATCTTTTATATAGAAGATCTCAAGGAACCCATTAAAAAATGATTAGAATGTTCACCAAGGTTACAGGATAAAAACCAAATATACAAAAAAACAAAAGTTCAAGTTATCTATTTTTTCTTCAGTGACCTCTGATAGTTTCTATTCAAGGAATTTGTCCACTTTATCTAACTTGTCAAATTTTTTTTTTCTTTTTTGCCTTTCTTATTTTTATTTTTTATATATGTATTTATTCTTTTTCAAATTCTTTTCCCATTTAGGTTGTTATATAATATTGAGCATAATCCCTGTGCTATACAGTAGGTCCTTGTTGGTTGTCCATTTTAAATATAGCAGTGTGTACATGTCAATCCCAAACTCCCTAACTATCCCTTCCACCCAACCCTCCCCCCAGTAACCGTAAGTTCATTCTCTGAGTCTGTGAACCTGTTTCTGTTTTGTAAATAAGTTCATCTGTATCGTTTCTTTTTAGATTCTGCATATAAACGATATCATATATCTCCCTTTCTCTGCCCGACTTACTTCCCTTAGTATGACAATCTCTAGGTCCATCCATGTTGCTGCAAATGGCATTATTTCATTCTTTTTAATGGCTGAGTAATATTCCATTGTATATATGTGCCACATCTTCTTTATCCATTCCTGTCAATGGACATTTACGTTGCTTCCATGTCTTGGCTAGTGTAAATAGTGCTGCAATGAACACTGGGGTACATGTATCCTTTTGGACCATGTTTTTCTCTGGATATATGCCCAGGAGTGGGATTGCAAGATCATATGGTAGCTCTATTTTTAGTTTTTAAAGGAACCTCCATACTGCTCTCCCCAGTGGCTGTACCAATTTACATTCCCATCAACAGTGTAGGAGGGTTCCCTTCTCACCACACCCTCTCCAGCATTTATTATTTGTGGATTTTTTGATGACAGCAATTTTGACTGGTGTGAGGTGATACCTCATTGTAGTTTTGATTTGCATTTCTATAATAATTAGTGATGTTGAACATCTTTTCATGTGCCTATTGGCCATCTGTATGTCTTATTTGGAGAAATGTCTATTTAGGTCTTCTGCCCATTTTTTTATTGGGTTGTTTGCTTTGATGATATTAAGCTGCATGAGCTGTTTGTAAATTTTGGAGACTAATCCCTTGTTAGTCAGATAATTTGAAAATATTTTCTCTGAATCAGTGGGTTGTCTTTTCATCTTGTCTATGGTTTCTTTTGCTGTGCAAAAGCTTTTGAGTTTAATTAGGTCCCATTTGTTTATTTTTGTTTTTATTTCCATTACTCTGGGAGATGGATGGAAAAAAATACTGCTGTGATTTATGTCAGAGAGTGTTCTGCCTATGTTTTCCTCTAAGAGTTTTAGAGCGTCTCGTCTCACATTTAGATCTTTAGTCTATTTTGAGCTTATTTTTGTGTTTGGGGTTAAAAATGTTCTAATTTCATTAAAAAAAAATATTTATTTGGTTGCACCAAGTGTTAGTTGCAGCAGGCGGGCTCCTTAGTTGCAGCTTGCGGGCTCCTTAGTAGTGGCATGCAAACTCTTAGTTGCAGCCCACATGTGGGATCTAGTTTCCTGACCAGGGATCAAACCCAGGCCCGCTGCATTGGGAGCGCGGAGTCTTAACCACTGTGCCACCAGGAAAGTCCCGGTATTATTTTTCTTTTTAATATTTATTTATTTTGTTTTTTGTTTTTTTTGGCTGTGTCAGGTCTTAATTGCAGCACACAGGGTCTTCGTTGAGGCATGTGGGATCTTCGTTGAGGCGTGTGGGACTTTTCATTGCAGTGCGTGGACTCTTTGTTGTGGCACCGAGCTTCTCTCTAGTTGTGGTGTGCGCGTTGTCTCTCTCTAGTTGTGGCGCGTGGGTTCCAGGGTGCGTAGGCTCTGTAGTTGTGGCGTGTGGGGTGCAGAGCACGTGGGCTCCATAGTGTGAGGCATGTAGGCTCTCTTGTTGAGGCACGCAAGCTCAGCAGTGTGGTGTGCGGGCTTAGTTGCCCCACGCCATGTGGGATCTTAATTCCCCAACCAGGGATCAAACCCATATCCCCTGCATTGGAAGGCAGATTATTTACCACTGGACCACCAGGGAAGTCCCCCAGTATTACTTATTGAGATAGGTTTTACAACCAATTTTATTTCTGTCCTTCATTTTTTCTGATATAAGAACTAGGAAACGTTGTTCTTATAAATAATGGATGAATGAAGGAATAAAAGGTATTTTATTCCCTTTTATGCAATGTCACTGAATTTTGAAAATACACTCTTTCTAAGTTACATGGCAAAACAAATCACATAGCTATCTATGAACAAAAACAGAGATACGGCCTCCAGCAGACCCTCAGAAAAGAAAACTGTAAGGGACATGGTTTAGTCATAAGCTTGTCATCCCAAAGAGAAGATGTAAGGTGCAAGAAAGAATGGAGGGCAATATGGTAAATATATAAATAAACCTAAGCAAACACTGACTATTTAAAACACTATTGCTTGTTGAGTATTAGAAAACAGGATAGAATTAAAATATGTGGGGGTGGGGCTTCCCTGGTTGCACAGTGGATAAGACTCCACACTCCCAATGCAGGGGGCCTGGGTTTGATCCCTGGTCAGGGGGCTAGATCCCACATGCATGCTGCGACTAAGAGTTTGCATGCCACAACTAAGCTCACCTGCCACAACTAAGGAGCCCATGTGCTGCATCTAATTTCATTGTTTTACATGTAGCTGTCCGGTTTTCCCAGCAACATTTATTGAAGAGACTGTCATTCCACCATTGTATAATCTTGGCTCTTTTGTCGTAGATTAATTGACCATAGGTGTGTGGGTTTATTTCTGGGCTTTCTATCCTGTTCCATTGCTCTATATTTCTGTTTTTGAGCCAGTACCATACTGTTTTTATGACTATAGCTTTGTAGTATAATCTGAAGTCAGGGAGCTTGATTCCTCCAGCTCCGTTTTTCTTTCCCAAGATTGCTTTGGCTATTCGGGGTATTTTGTGTCTCCATACAGATTTTAAGATTTTTTGTTCTAGTTTTGTGAAAAAATGCCATTGGTAATTTGATAGGGATTGAATTGAATCTGTAGATTGCCTTGGGTAGTAGAGTCATTTTGGCAATATTGATAATTCCAATCCAAGAACATGGTATGTCTTTCCATCTGTTTGTGTCATCTTCAATTTCTTTCATCAGTGCTCTTATAGTTTTCAGAGTATAGGCCATTTGTCTCCTTAGGTAGGTTTTCTCCTAGGTATTTTATTCTTTTTGATGTGATTGTAAGTGGGATTGTTTCTTATTTTTTAATTAATTTATTTATTTGGCTCCACTGGGTCTTAGTCACAGCACACGGGATCTTCATTGCCACGTGTGGGATCTTCATTGTGGCATGCAGGATCTTTAGTTGCAGCATGCGGGACCTTTAGTTGTGGCATGTGGGACCTTTAGTTGTGGCATGCGAGCTCTTAGTTGTGGTATGCAGGATCTAGTTCCCTGACCAGGGGTTGAACCTGGACCCCCCCTGCTTTGGGAACACAGAGTCTTAACCACTGGACCACCAGAGAAGTCCTGGGATTGTTTCTTGAATTTCTCTTTCTGATCTCTTGTTGTCAGTGTATAGAAATGCAACAGATTTCTGTGTATTCATTTTGTAACCTGAACTTTACCAAATTCACTGATGAGCTCTAGTAGTTTTCTGGTAGCGTCTTTAGGATTTTTTATGTGTAGTATCATGTCATCTGCAAATAGTGACAGTTTTACTTCTTCTTTTCCAATTTGGATTCCTTTCTTTTTCTTCTTCGATTGCTGTGGCTAGTACTTCCAAAACTATGTTGAATAAAAGTGGCAAGAGTGAACATCCTTGTCTTGTTACTGATCTTAGAGGAAATGCTTTCAGCTTTTGACCATTGAGTATGATGTTAGCTGTGGGTTTGTCATATATAGCTTTTATTATGTTTAGGTAGGTTCCCTCTATGCCCACTTTCTGGAGTTTTTAATCTTAAATGGATGTTGAATTTTGTCAAAAGCTTTTTCTGCATCTATTGAGATGATCATGTGGTTATTATTCTTCAATATGTTGATGTGGTGTATCACACTGATTGATTTGTGGATATTGAAAAATCCTTGTATCCCTGAGATAAATCCCACTTGATCATGGTGTATGATCCTTTTAATGTATTGCTGGATTTGGATTGCTAGTATTTTGTTGACAATTTTTGCGTCAATGTTCATCAGTGTTATTGGCCTGTAATTTTTTTTTGTGGTATCTTTGTCTGGTTTTGGTATCAGGGTGATGGTAGTCTCATAGAATGAGTTTGGGAGTGTTCCTTCCTCTGCAATTTTTTGGAACAGTTTCAGAAGGATAGGTGTTAGCTCTTCTCTAAATGTTTGGTAGAATTTGCCTGTGAAGCCACCAGGTCCTGGACTTTTGTTTGTTGGGATTTTTTAAATCACAGTTTCAATTTCAGTGCTTGTGACTGGTCTGTTCATGTTTTCTATTTCTTCCTGGTTCAGTCTTGGAAGGTTGTACTTTTCTAAGAATTTGTCCATTTCTTCCAGGTTGTCCATTTTATTGGCATATAGTTGCTTATGGTAGTCTCTTATGATCCTTTGTATTTCTGTGGTGTCAGTTGTAACTTCTCCTTTTTCATTTCTAATTTTATGGATTTGAGTCCTCTCCTTTTTTTTCTTGATGAGGCTGGCTAAAGGTTTATCAATTTTGTTTATCTTTTCAAAGAACCAGCTTTTAGTTGGATTGATCTTTGCTATTGTTTCCTTCATTTCTTTTTTATTTTTGGCTGCGTTGGTCTTCATTGCTGCATGTGGGCTTTCTCTAGTTGCAGTGAGCGGGGGCTACTCTTTTTTGTGGTGCATGGGCTTCTCATTGCGGTGGTTTCTCTTGCTGTGGAGCACGAGCTCTAGGCACACAGCTTCAGTAGTTGCAGTGCTCAGCCTCAGTAGTTGTGGCACGCGGGCCCTGGAGTGCACAGGCTTCAGTAGTTGCAGCACACAGGCTTCAGTAGTTGTGGTGCACAGGCTTAGTTGCTCTGCAGCATGTGGGATCTTCCTGGGCCAGGGATCGAACCTGTGCCCCCTGCATTGGCAGGCAGATTCTTAACAACTGCACCACGAGGGAAGTCCCCTGTCTCTACCTTCTTGAGCATATATATTTAGAATAGCTGTTTTATTATCCTTGTTGACTAATTTTATCATTTGGATCTTTTCTGCTTCTGTTGCTATGGATTGATTTTTCTTCTCAAATGAGATGTAATTTCTTGTTCTTTGCATTCCTGGTAATATTTGATTTGATGTCAAAGTTAATTTTACATTGTTGGGTATTGGAAATTTTTTTGTATTTCTTTATATATTTTGGCGCTTTGTTCTGGGATGCAATTAAGTGACTTAAAAACAATTGAATTTTTTTTCAGGATTGCTGTTAAGCTCTGTTAGATGAGTCCAGAACAGCCTTTATTCCAGGCCCAATTTTGTTGCACTAGTGAGACAAAAATCTCCTGAGGATTCTACTAATGCCCAGTGTTAGGAAGTCTTTTCAATCTGCCTAGTGGGAACATGAATGCTGCTAGTTCCTGTGTGAGCTCGGGAGATTGTTCTGACTCTTTCTGGTGGTCCTTTACTTGACCTTGGTAGTGTCCTGCCACATGTAAGCTGGTCAGTCAGTACTTAGTTGGATTCTTGAGGGGAACCCTCTGCAGATCTGCAGAACTGTTTTTGTGCAGCTTTCTCCTCTCCGGTACTCTGCGCTTCAAATTCTAGGTGCCTAGGCCTCCCCAGAACCTGAAGTTTGTCTCAATTTAGCAAGACCTACATGCTCTGGGTTCACTGTTCCTGTGCTGTGTCCTAGAAACTTTCCAGAGAGTAAGCTGTGACAGCTGGAGGGCTCAAGTCATTTGTTTCCCTTCTCTCAGATTACTATCCTGTGCTGCCTATTGTTTAAATGTTTGAAAACCATTTTCATAATTTTGGCCTCCTTTATAAGGCAGAGTTACATCTGGTCCCTGTTACTCCATCATGGCTGAAAGTGGAGGTTGCCAGTAAAGTTTTGGCCTTTATCCTAAGAGCAACAGACGGCACTGAAGGGTTTCCAGTGGTGTTTAAAATCACCGACTGCTCTGTAGAGAATGGATGGAAGGAAAGCAAGATGGGAAGTGGGGGAAACAGCAATTCATAGATTACTATAGTAGGCCATTACTACAGTTGATGGTGGTTAGGACCAGTAAAATGACAGTGGAAGAAGAGAACTGGGGAAAGGTGAGGTTTAGTTAGGAACTGCCAGGATGTTATTGCCTGTGTGAATTTCAAAGAATACGTCTCAGTGATGAAAGTCTTTTTTTTTTTTTTTTTTGTGGTACGCGGGCCTCTCACTCTTGTGGCCTCTCCAGTTGCGGAGCACAGGCTCCGGATGCGCAGGCTCAGCGGCCATGGCTCACGGGCCCAGCTGCTCCGCGGCATGTGGGATCTTCCCGGACCGGGGCACGAACCCGTGTCCCCTGCATTGGCAGGCGGACTCTCAACCACTGCGCCACCAGGGAAGCCCAGTGATGAAAGTCTTTGATCTCTATGATGAGGGAGTCTCACTGTGAACCTCTGAAAATCTCATAGCAGATGACAGCAGTGTATATAAACTGTGTTCTTGCTTCCTGGTAGACCAGAGATAATTTCAAGAAAATCAGTGATGATTTTCACCTTTTCTATGCCATAGTTGATAAGTTAGTGGTTATGGACTGAATGTTACTGTCCCTCCAAATTCATATGTTGAAGCCCTAACCCTCAGTGTGGTAGGATTTGGAGATGGAGCCTTTGAGAGGTAATTAGAGTTAAGTGAGGTCATGAAGTGAGGGGCACTCATGCTGGGATCAGTGCCTGTATAAAAGACACCACAAAGCCTGCTCTCACTGCCATTTGAGGACACAGCGAGAAGGCAGCCATTTGTAAGCCAGGGAAAAGAGCCCTCACTAGCAACTGACTCTGCTGGACCTTGGTCTGGGAGTTCTAGCCTCCAGAACTGGGAGAAAATAAGTTTCTGTGGTTTAAGCCACATAGTCTATGGTATTTTGTGATAGCAGCCTGAGAAGACTAATGCAGTGGTGTTCAGACTCCAGTCAGTGATGACTTCTCATCGTTCTCATTTGGATGGCCATGTGTTTGTTAATGAGCAGTACGGGGTATACCTTAAAAAGGCAAATTTTTTTTGTTTTTTTTTTTTGCGGTACGTGGGCCACTCACCGTTGTGGCCTCTCCCGTTGCGGAGCACAGGCTCCGGACGCGCAGGCTCAGTGGCCATGGCTCACGGGCCCAGCCGCTCCGCGGCATGTGGGATCTTCCTGGACCGGGGCACGAACCCGTGTCCCCTGCATCAGCAGGCGGACTCTCTACCACTGTGCCACCAGGCCGCCAGGGAAGCCCAAAAAGGCAAATTTTTGCTTTGCAGTGCTTCGTGAATGGTGCTTTAATACATAATCCTTTTGATAGTGAACTGTTTGCAGACTCCTGTGGTAATGTTAATGTATCTGCATTAGTGTTGGCTGTGAAAAACCTTAACTTCCTGACTTCTACTTTAGTCAAATAACATTATCTTATAATAAACTCAATGAAGGACTGGCATTGGAAAGACCTTCTGCTCATTTGCCCATTAACAGTTTTTAAGTCATTGATAAATAGTCTATGTAAACAAGGATAATTAAAAAAATTCATTCTGAAGCCAGGTTCTTTCTGTTAGGCTTGTTGCTAGCATTTTGAATTTCTCTGCTTCACTGCTTAAAGACAGTTGCTGTCTGATGATAGCCCATTCACTTCCATTGACTAAACGGAAGTTAAATATAAGAATTAAGAGAATGGACTCTGGTCTGTTGAGAAGTAAGCACAGAGTGAGAACTCAGAGTGACATGCAAAGGATGCGTTCTATAAGAGATGTTTTCCTCTAAAAATAGAGAAAGCAGGGAATGGGCCACTGACTATTATATTTTGAATTACTTAGAGGTCAACCTGAAAACACTTTGAACTGATTCCAAAAAAAACCCCATTTATCCATTCACCCATCTACTCAACACATACCTATTAATTGCCCGTTGTGTAAAAGTCTCCACGCTATTGGAGATATCAAGATGAAGACTATGTGGATACTGACCTTAAGTACTTCACAACTGACTGGTGACATCAGACATGATTCTACTTAATCTTATGCTAGTGTCACGGATGAACTAAGCGCTGCTAGGGTGTGTGCGTGTATAAGATACCTACTTAATGACTCTGATACAGTCTTGCAAGTTAGTAAAAGACTGTAAATGATGGAGTAAAGCCATTCTTACCATTCTGCTGTCCCTCTCTTTTGGTGCTGCCAAACTGAACCGCCTTGCATTTCTCCCAATATTCCAGCCTCTCTATCCAGATTCAGAGAAGATTAACAGCTTTAGAAGACTTTCTTACCTTACTTTCTGGATGAGAAAACACCCAGATTAGGCTTCACATGACATGCCTGAGGATAGAGCTAGTTTAGTGACAGAACTGAGACAAAACCATTCTCCTGAATACAAACTAAGTATTATGCCTTCTTCATCCAGCCCTGTTTAGAAGTCCTCCCGAACTCTGAGGCTCCACTCGATCATTACTGTTTCCATGAAGCCTTCCCTGACCCTCCCCAAGAAATGAACCCTCCTCCCAAGAGTATTTTGCTCACAGTGAGTACCTCTAACAGAAACATTCATTTATTTTTACCAGGACTTTGTTCCCTAGTTATTCTGTCTAGAGAGTCTCAAGCCCCAAAGACAGAGGAATGTGAAGTCCTCGTCCCTGGGCTCTCTCTGCATGAGGGCAAAATGGAGAAAATCATAGCCACTACATTCACTTTTTCATAAAATACCAGCAACTTTCCTATTATACAAACTCTTGATATTGTCATTTTTTTCTGATGTCACAATTACTATTGCTCACTAAGATCATGAACACCTTTATTGCAAAATTCATTGTATACTTTTCTGTTTTTACCTTTTTAATGTTCCCTGTAAGTTTCCTTTCATATATCCATTTATTCATCAAATATTTACTGAGAACAGATACTGCACTAGATGCTGGGAATACAATGGTGAGGAAAACACACATGGTCCTATCATCAGACGACAGGACCAAGCAGCCACAACAGTGTGGTAAATCCTACATTAGAGGAATCACAGGGCATATGATCTGGTCCAGAGGGTTAGAACCTAGTCTGATTACTTTTCTCTAAAGAAGACATACAGATGGCCAAAAGGCACATGAAAAGACGCTCAACCTCTCTTGTTATTAGAGAAATGCAAATAAAACTACAATGAGGTATCACCTCACACCTGTCAGAATGGCCATCATCAAAAAATCTACAAACAATAAATGCTGTGGAGAGGGTGTGGAGAAAAGGGAACCCTCCTACACTGTTAGTCGGAATGTAAATTGGTACAGCCACTATGGAGAACCGTATGGAGGTTCCTTAAAAAACTAAAAATAGAGCTACCTTATGATCCAGCAATCCCACTCCTGGGCAGGTATCCAGAGAAAACCATAATTCAAAAAGATACATGCACCCCAATGTTCACAATAGCCAGGACATGAAAGCAACCTAAATGTCCATCAGCAGATGAATGGATAAAGAAGATGTGGTACATATGTACAACAGAACACTACTCAGCCATAAAAAAGAATGAAATAATGCCATTTGCATCAACATGGATGCAACTAGAGATTATCACACTAAGTAAGTCAGAAAGACAAAGACAAATACCATATGATATCACTTATATGTGGAATCTAGAGTACGACACAAATGAACCTATCTACAAAGCAGAAACAGACTCACAGACATAGAGAACAGACTTGTGGTTGCCAAGGGGGAGGGAAGTGGGGGAGAGGTAGACTAGGAGTTTGGGGTTAGGAGATACAAACTATTACATGCTGAATGGATGGACAAGGTCCTACTGTATAGCACAGGGAACTATAGTCAATGTCCTGGGATAAACCATAATGGAAAAGAATATAAAAAAGAATGTATATGTATCTATAACTGAGGCACTTTACTGTACAGCAGAAATTAACAACAGTGTAAATCAATTATACTTCAAAAAAAAAAAAAAAAAACACCTAGTCTGATTAAACAGAAGTGATGTTAAAGTGAAATCTGAAGATTAAAAGATGAAGAATAGTTCAGCAGAGGGAACCTGAAGGCAAGAAAAAACATACACGTTCCTTCAGGCTGGGCCACAATGGGGAAAGAAGAACCATTCCTTAGAGGACTTTGTACACTGTGACAGAGTCTGGGCTAAAGGCAATGAAAAGCCATGGAAAGGTTGTGAAGAGGGGAAGGACAGGAGAAAGATAATTTTGGCTGCAATTTAAGAAAAATTTCTACCATGTCCATTATTTTTAACTCTATGTCTAAAATGATTTTCATTGTTGCCTTATTCTAAATACTGTAAGAAGCTAAATTAAAAGAAAATCTGTATTTGATTTGAGAGAAAACAATAAACTATATACATCATAGGTAAATTACATAAAACATAAGCTATTCTTATAAAGCAATTTCTTGACTCCTGATTAACATCACAAAATAGATAAGGCTTAACAATAGACTAATAGGTAATTGTATCTTCCTTTTATTTGAAACCAGTCAGTTCTAAATTATTCATGCTAACTGAAGAACAGATACATACGTAACCTGAAATGATCAATGATCCAGATAATTTCTATTTCACTTAGGAATGTGCTTTTCAATTTTCATTTGAACACGGGTGTCTGAAATTTAGGACTTTACTTAAAGCCATACCACAGAAATGGGCCAATCCATACAGGCTTAAATCTTGTGACCCATCCCATACTGGGAACTAACAGTATGTTTGTTCTAGGCTGATGTCAAGACTTAGTAGAGAGTGATTTATATCTTTTTAAAATATATTTTTTGTATTCTTTGACTTTTTTTGTACAGGAATGAGTAGCTTTATTATTTTTCTGGTAATAAAAACATTTCCACATGGAAAGCAAAGAGCAGAAGTATCCTCTTTCACATCTTCCTTGAGAAGGTCACGTTAAATAATTGAGTTTAGAGAGCTTCTCTGAGATACAAAGTATATATTTTTAAAAATGCTAATAAAAAGAACCATATAGTAACAAGACATTAACAAAGCAGTGTAGTATAAGTACTATTATTTAGGTTTGCCGTATGTATAATTTGAATAATGACTATTTTCTAAAATATATGAACGATGACCATTTTCTAAAATGAACAGCAATTTCAGCAGCCAGTGGAGAATAAAACAGAGATGTTACAGAATTTTAAAAATTTTTGATAGAGGTCATTGATTAAAGATTTATTTTTGTACTGTGTAAAAAAAAAATCAAGGAGTGAAAAGTGCTTTTATAATCAAAACTAAAACCTAGCAAATATGCTGACAATATTTTTACTTGAAATACTTAATATTTTAAAATATTACATGAAAGTAAAGGCAGAATCTTATTCTGAAAATTAAAGGATCAGTCAAGACAAAATCCTTTTTACTTATTCAACAGTTTATATAGATAATAAAAAGTATCTGGATATCAGCAATTACTTCTAGCTATGCATTATTTTCAAATAAAAATTAGAAATTATAGAACTTATACTTCTTTATAGGAGGAAAAGGGCTAAAGGAGTTGTATCTTAACACAGAAACTCCTAAATACTTTCTGATATTGTCAGCTGAAGCTGAATAATTCATCAAATATTGACTTAATCATTTGAGAAAATGATGGGTGGGCCCTTTACCATTTGTACCTAATAACTTTACTTAGGACTCTATAATGTTGAATCTGTAACATGATGATGCATGGATAATACCTCAGTTTTCAATTCTTAAAAATAAAAAAACCAAACCCCAAAACATTCTGATCTTGTTGTTTAAAAAATTGTTTTCATTTTAATGATCTGAGTTAGTAACAAACAAATATACAAAATTGTCTTTCACATTTCCATACATTGTATTATGGACCACTTAAAACTCTGGACTACAAATGCAGGTTTCTTTGTATGCTTAACTTCAATTATTGTCACTTATAAATAACAGTGATTTGCCAAAACATGCATTTGTGAACACAGGTGCCAAAAGTCGTATGTGTAAGTTAATGTACAACCAATAGTGTACATTGTTCATTTGTGCAGTTATGTGTCAAGTGTAATTGACACAGAAGCAGTTATCCTGGGATATTTCAGTCTTTGAAAAGTATTTCTGAGAAACAGATGGAACTACAGTTTAAAACAAAATTGTATTCTATAGATACAATAAAATTCACAACGTGCACATCTGAAGCAACTTCTGGGACCCAAAGCTGATTCAATAACCCTGCTGCCATATTAGCTTTATGGGTATATCTCCAAAATCACAGGTTGGAAAATAGCTGCTTTAACAAAAATAATATGTATAGTAAAAGGAAAGTGAGACTTTGAAAATAGTAATGATGTGAGCCATCAATAATTTTCACTATTTTAGAAATTAAAAGAAATTTAGAAATTTAAAGGTAATCTGAATATTTTCTAGGCCATTTTAAGTTTAGATTTTTCCATCTCATCAATGTTTTCTATCTGATAGTATAACAGAAAAATGGGCAGTTTCTATTGTTTACTATAATTCATAAATCATAAATTTATGACTTCATTAGAAGATCAATTAAGTAGAAACTGGGTCATCATGAAATGGGAATAAGGAGGCCCCTTTTCTCTAACCACTAATCTGAACTAGAAGTAATTACCAATACAAAGTGATTTTTTTAAGGAGTAAATCGTTTCTAGGTTTCTGTAGGTAGGAAAATCCAATCTTTCTTAAACAGGTTTTCCTGGGTTGTAGCAACATGTGCTTTATCTCTTGAACTCCATCTACAACCTAAGGTTATTCCTATATTATACATTTCAAACTCCCTGGCAAGGAATGTGAATACTAACCAGCTAGGTATTTATTCAACTTCATACAAAGAAAGGACTCATGTGTGGATGTCATACTAATAGTCCCACTTCACTAAGGCCTGAGTTTGACGTCTTCACCTATGCTATATGGATCAAATGACAGAAGATGGTGCAAAGCAACTGGCTCTCCTCCAGGCAGTATCACACACTTGGCCTCTGATTTGACTAATATGAATACAACTGCAAACAGCTGGAAGGGCAACTGCAGTTGAAAAGGAAATGGGTTATTTTCTACAGGAAACAAGGAAAGGTCTCTGTTTTCCATGGGTCTTATCATGAAGGAAATGTGGCTAGTGATTTCAAACGTGTACATCAAGAGTTAACCTAAGTGCAGGATGGCTTTTAAAAATGTTTAAACCATCAATGCTTCAGGGAAGTAAGCTGGGGGAAATAACGTAAAGGTGTATACTTACAACACTACGTTAGGAGATGTAGTTATCTACTTCTGCACTTTGGAAATGAAAGAAACCAATTCTGTCCAGAGTCAATATCAGAAAGAAATATGGCTGCTTCCTACTCTTCTCCACTTAGCAAAATTAATTTTATGATGCTCTCACTGCTGATATTCTCTCATTTGAGTTAGTTAGGCAAAATGAATCTAATAGGTTACTTTTGTTTTCAAAATAAGCTGCCTAAACAGGTTTTCAAAAGACTTTCAGAAATGGAACATTTAATCCTTGAGAGAAATTTCCATGATTATCTTGTCTAATGGCAGGTACAAGGATTGTTGGATTAAGGATTATTGCTTTCAATAAGATAACCATCAGAAATAAATATGTAAGCTTAACTCAAATACTCATTTTTCACCCAATGCTACAACGTTTATTCTCAAATCAAGTCACGTGTTACTTTTAATTCTTTGCCAGTTTACCAAGGTTTTAAGTGTAGGAAGTTGGCTTGTTAACTCAAAATCAAGACAAGAGCAATATCCACATAAGCACGTCTTATTTGGGCATTGAGCAGTAACACTGCTTTCTTGATAGGACTTACTTAAGGCACTAAATGGTGGTAAAATAAAAGTATGATGATTAACAACTTCTTTAGAATCGTAAAAAAGGAGATCATTTAGAAGGACACTAGTAAATCCTTTTCTCAAACAAATAAGGCATCCTGTTGGCAAACACAAATAAAACACAAGGTCATGTTGAACCTAATACATTCATGGTCTCAGCTAAACTACTTGAAGAAACACTAGCTATCAAACTAAAGAGAGCTACCATAGCATATATAAAGGTTGGAAAGGCACCAAAAGGAGGGCTCTACCACTTCCAGTTCTAAGAGTTGGGTAAGCTGTGTTTAACACTGCATGTAGTCTAATTATAAATTTTATTCTTCAAAATGTATAATGTGGTTAATTTTTACTTCAACAGATCAGTTAACCAAGTGCTAGTTTACTAAGAAATTTATTTTCATGAATTAGAAAATTCCTGCAGTGTCTAACACAACCCCATTTATAAAGCTAAACTAATTCTAGTACTGAATGCATATTCTGGATAACACTGAAGCAAATCTGTATAAACAAAAATGGTTACCTCAAGATAGAATTCACAATAGAAATTCAATATATAACTAAATAAGATTTACTGAAAATAATGAAAAGTGTAGTACAGATACATCAAACATAATTATAACCACAACACTTTCCTTGTGAAAAATACAACTATTAGTGAAATAAAATGTACAATTGAAAATTTTTCCAAAGGAAAAACAGTATAAAGGAAAATACTTTTCTTTGAGATAGGGAAAATAGTATGTCATTGTTTTTTCATCACCATATAATTTGACACAAAAAGCAGTCATAGAATTGCACCAATTCCACATCCAGTTTCCTGAACATGTTAAAAGTAAAAGGAGTTCATAAACCAGAATGCAGTTTCTGAATTTTACATTTTAAACTGATGATGTTCTCATACAGAATGTCACATCACACCAGATATGTTTACATAATGTACAATACTTTCCATTTTGTGGTCAGACATGAATATTAACATGTTTTCTGCCACCTCTCTTTCATTCTGGTGTTTAGTCAGAGTCAGGAAAAAATAATCATGTTACTTAAGTGTTATCTCTCTAGCAATAAAGAAAAATTATATTTAGTGCATGCTTCATCATTTGTCAAAAAACATTTCTGAAAATAAAACTGTTACCCAATGGTTTACAAAGTAGAAAAATCGTTCATTAGGATAAAAACGTGGTGGGATTTTAGGTCCATTTCCAAAGGACTGACTTCCTTGGCAGCACCACTGTCCTTTAGCAGAGACCAGGATGCAAGTTCATGATCAAAGCAGGCGTGCTTGCAGGAGACCACTGCTTGACATTCAATTATCTGAGGCCCCTAGACCCCCTTTGACCACCCACCTCTGCCGTCTTATTAGTGCTAGAAAATAGATGGAATTTTTGTGAAAATGTTAGGAACATTTCTGCTGTACATGATTTAGAAGTTCTCCAAATTTTTCAAATAGGTCTTCCACCCATTTTACATTTTTCATACAAAGTTGGACAATTTCTTCCTGTCCTAAATCTTCATTTTTTTTCTGCACAGAAGAAATCTAAAATAAAAAGAAATACCAAATTGGTTTATACTTATCACTTTATAAGCTCTTCATGAGGGCCTACTGTTTCTATATCCTGAATGAAAAGAGGATTTATAAATTCACCTACAAGTACAGATTTTTTTTAAAAAATCCATCCACGGATAATGACTATTTCATATAAATTTGGGTGGTCTGATCCTATTATTTTTGACTACATGGGGGCAGGGAGGAAGGCTAGGAAAAGTGGTTCAAACTTTCTCAATTACTTCCATTTGTGTTAAAAGCCGAATGACAAATTTTGGAGTAAGTTCTGCGTTTCAGGGCATTGTAAAAATAGCCAACATACTTTACATGACCATCTTTACTTTCTCCTTTGCTAGACAGAGGTTAGATTTATGAATGTCTTTCCACACCAGACCATTGTCAAACACATGATTGTACAGCCTTGAGCCAACTTAACCCTTTTTAATTAAAAAACTGATAATGCTTGTCAAAAAAGTTTACTGTCTACAACCATTTAACCTCTGAGATTAATCCTTACATCCTATCCACCAAGTGTTATTATGGTCATACATAATTTCTGAGCAACTTAAATTGATACTTAAAAGTTACAATTAAATTTTGACTATCATTTCTTCATGCCAAGGGACAAAACTCCCATTTTCTCCGCAATTAACTGGGATAAGGCCATTCTACAGATAAGGAGGACAGCAAGATATTCAAAGCAGTGACTAACGAGAATTAATTAAAGCAGGATCATTATACGTATGAGAGAAGAGAATGCAATAAAGTGCCATTTATTATGGCAACGTAAAGCGAGTATAACAGCTTAAAAACATTACCACTTACAGCTCCTATGCGATGGTGAGCCTCAGATTAATCTGAGCACAACGCTTAGAGTACAGACACATTTTTTAAAACAATTTTTAACAATTCTCTTTAAAACATTAAAAAATACTGTAGCTAACTAGTGCATATAACAAAAAAGAAGCAGACTCACAGATATAGAGAACAAACTAGTGGTTACCAGTGGGAGGCAGGAGGGGCAATATAGGGGCTGGGGAGTGAGAGGTACAAACTGTTGGGTGTAAGACAGGCTACAGGGATATATTGTACAACACAGGGAATATAGCCAATATTTTGTAATAACTGTAACTGCAGTGTAATCTTTAAAAATTATATATATAAATGCTACAGCTACAGTCTTCATAAAGTTCAGAAAAACATACATTTCTAAGTAAACGAAAAAGTAATTACCTCATCTTTACATATGAGATAAACATGGTATTTATAATGATGGAGTGAATGATACAAAGAATACAACTGTATTTTCTCTGGATCAACGGCAAACTCCTATAAAAAGAAAAGAGTTTATAGACACATTTATTTCATGGAGCATCTGAACTAAGAATACTTTTATGAAAATACTAGACCAAAAGTCTCAATGGAAATCTTAAAAATGGCTAGATATTAATATGTATTAATATGGACAAGAAACTTATTCAAAATAAGATTTTAAATTGTATTTTAAAATCTTTATTCTTTTTCCTGAATATAAATATACACTATTTCAAAAAAGTTAAACATTACAAAAAATTTAAACAGTAAACATAGAAGATGACTTACAAGGTAAAGAATTCTATAATTCTTGCTTCAGAGGTAAACAAGGTTAACAGTATGTCACATATTCTTCCATGTGCATGCTTCCATATGTATAACATATATCAATAACACTAATTTTGTAATGGGAAGGGAATCATACTATATATATTGTTTTGCAGTTTTATTTTTTATAATTCTTTTTCTTTAACCAAAGTAAAACTTGGATATCTTTCTATTTATTAAGCACCACCCTCCCAAGAGAAATTATATGAGGGCAGGATTTTGGACCATTTTTCACTGTTATATTCCTAGTACTCAAAACTATATTTGGTATACTATAGGTACCAAATTTTTTAATTGAAAGAATGAATGAATCTCTCTCTTCTTTTTAAAAAGTACATAATATTATTTATTTAGTCTCACGCTGGTGATATATAACTGGAATTGTTCTTACAACTAATTCTACAATGAGCAAAGGCATATGGTTTTTATGCATTTGTGAATGATTCTACAAAACACATTTTTGATGGGGAACTGATATGTTGCTAAACTGCTTTCTGAAAAGGCAATAATTTAGACTGTTTGAAAATAAATGAATTCCAATTTTAATAATTTTACAGATATGGAATATTGAATCTTATGGAATGTGTGCATATCCACTTATCTGTATGCATTTGTACCCAGTGACACACAAAAATATTAAAAATATAATTATAAGCATGGGATGATTATTAGTCTTATCTAGAAAATTTGTGAGCACTCACCATATACCAGATACTGTGCTAGGCAATGGAGAAAAACAAAAAGTAAGAACGAGTCCCTATTCTGTAGGCCAGAGCTGCTCATTCCTACCTGAAACCATTTCACATTTAACAACAGAGTAAAATATTTGCTTGTTTCAATGTTTGAAGTAGGATTTATATTGACAACTAGAAGGTATAATTACATCAATCAATATATACTTACTTGTGCAGATTTAGTAGTTGTTTTAGAAGTTCTTAGAGTTTTTTTATTATAAGCTTTGCCATTCATTTTGATTTTAGAAATAGCAGATCCCCCACTTTTTGTTTTAGAGTCTCGAGTAATTATTGTTAGTTCAGGAAAACTTTCCAAGGCATTCTTTAAAATAAAGCAAAAATAACTGACATCAGAAAAGTGATCTCAACTACTTCCAGCTTTTCAAAACTTATTTTTAAAAAATATAGAAATATATTCATACATGTACATATACTCAAAAAATATATGTGGGGGGGTACTGATGGGGTGCAGTAAATATATACAATCTATACAAACATACACAAACATATGTGGGGTGTTAAACATGGCCACAAATTCTCTGTAGCTCCTCCCATCAAGATGTGGAACCTACTTCCCCATCCCCTGGATCTGGGCCAAACTTATGACCTGATTTAAGCAACAGCATGTGACACTATGGGGACTCCCGAATGAGTAAGACTAGTAATGCCTCTCTGGCTTCAAGGCAGGGGAAAGAAGGACATTTGTAAGCTTCAACTGTTTATAAACAGTTTCAACCTGCAAGGTCACTCTTTCCCAAACTCTATATAGATTCCCAAGCACCTGGTATTGTGACCCCTCAAACAGTGCATTCTAAAAGAACTTAATTTTCTAAACAAAAGTGTAGGAGTGAACTGTTTCATTAATAGAAATAATAGAATTTTTGGCACTTCCTACCATAGTGAGCTATTTGTTTCTAGCTTCATTCTAACTTTTAATACTGTATGCATATTTTGGCTTTGAAATGCAAATTGCTATAAATGAAAACTATCTATCATAGACATCACTATTATCATTTATAGTTATATTAAATAACTATAATTTCAAAATTAGAAATTTTGTGTTTTTTCCTGTGAAAACAAGAATATGAAAATGAATATTTCAGTTATTCACCATAAACTATTGCATAAGATTTAAATATCTACTGAGGGCTTCCCTGGTGGCGCAGTGGTTGAGAGTCCGCCTGCCGATGCAGGGGACACGGGTTCGTGCCCCAGTCCAGGAAGATCCCACATGCCGCGGAGCGGCTGGGCCCGTGAGCCATGGCCGCTGAGCCTGCACGTTTGGAGCCTGTGCTCCGCAATGGGAGAGGCTGCAACAGTGAGAGGCCCACGTACCGCAAAAAAAAAAATTCTACTGAGTCTATTAAATTCCAAGTGGTGGCTTTATTTTTCTTTTTTTTAATATTTATTTATTATTTATTTATTTTTGGCTATGTCGGGTCTTAGTTGCGGCACGCAAGATCTCCGCTGAGGTGTGCAGGCTTCTCTCTCCAGTTGTGGCGTGCAGGCTCCAGGGCGTGGACTCTGCAGTTTGCGGCACACAGGCTCTCTAGTTGAGGTGCGTGAGCTTAGCAGTTGTGGTGCATGGGCTCAGTTGCCCCGCAGCACGTGGGTCAGGGTCAGTTCCCTGACCAGGGATTGAACCCGGCTCCCCTGCATTCTAAGGTAGATTCTCTACCACTGGACCATCGGGGAAGTCCCGGTGGCTTTATTTTAATACAAGTTGTTAGAGAACTGGTTTGACATCTCTAAAATGGTTAGCCAAAACCGGTCATTTTTAAAATTTAGTTAATATTCAGATAACAACATTCCATTGTCTGTAGGAAACATGGTATTTCTCCCCAAAATATTTCATTTGAAGACAGCAGTTAAACAGTAAATACTGGACTAGGAGTGAGCAGAACAAATTCTTAGCACGGGGTGTCTTACTAGCTTCTGAACTTTTTCTTTCCCCTCTGCAAGTATCAATACATGTCAGTGAAGAATACAGGACTACTAGTCAGAGTTTGGTGTCACATAACCTCTAAATCAATCTCAGAGCCTTAATTTTCACCTAGCTAAAATGAAGTCGATTTTCACTTTTATGTGGAGTTCAGATAAAATAGGGATGTGAAAAAGCTATACAAATTGCCCAAAGGAGTTGACAACTTATGTCCACACATAAGTTCACACAGACTTGTCTAGCAGTAATTGCCAGGACTAGGAAGCAACCAGTCCTTCAGTAGGTGAATGGATAAACTGTGGTACATTCAGACAATGGATTATTATTCAGGCTAAAAAGAAAGAAACTATTTCACTATTGCCATGAAAAGACACGGCAGAACCTTAAATGCATATTAGTAAGTGAAAGAAGCCAATCTGTAGCCAAAGCTACATAGTGTATGGTTTCAACTATATGACATTCTGCAAAAGGTAAAATTATGGAATAAAAGTAAAAAGATCAGAGGCTGGGGGAGAGAAAGGGATGAACTGACAGAGCACAGAGGATTTGGGGGGCAGTGAAACTACTCTGTACGATACTATGATAGTGGTTATGTCTGTCCAAATCGATGGAATGTACAAGAGTGAACTGTCACGTAAACTATGGACTTTGGGTTGTAATGATGTGTCAGTGCAGGTTCATCAGCATGACATTCTGGTGGGAGACGCTGGTAATGGGAGGTTATTCAGGTGTGGCGGCAGGGGGCACATGGAAACTCTGTACTTCCTGCTCAATTTGGCTGTGAACCTAAAACTGCTCCAAAATATAGTCTGTTTTTTAAAAAGCTAAAAACTTCTCTTGAGAGAGATATAATCAAGTGATTCTAGGTGTTACATGTTATACTTTTTTTTTTTTTTTTTTTTTTTTTTGCGGTACGCGGACCTCTCACTGTTGTGGCCTCTCCCGTTGTGGAGCACAGGCTCCAGATGCGCAGGCTCAGAGGCCATGGCTCACGGGCCCAGCCGCTCCGCGGCATGCGGGATCTTCCCGGACCGGGGCACGAACCCATGACCCCTGCATCGGCAGGCGGACTCTCAACCACTGCGCCACCAGGGAAGCCCATATGTTATACTTTGAATAAGAAAAGGCGGGAAAGTTTTGACTACTAAGTAGCTTCTATGATATATTTTCTGAGTTTAGATTAGCTTTTTGTTCTCTATTTCTGGTAACACCAAAAACCAATGTATAGTGCCAAGATACATTAACAGACGTATATACCTCCTACCATTAGGTGAGGATCAATTTTTCCTCAGATACTGAGTAATGCAGGCAAGTAAAGGGAATTTTGATAACTGTGCTAAGGCCAATTTTAAGTATACATGAAATGTGAAATTTTTAAAGAGGTTTAAAAGAAAAACAAGATTGGAATACAGTAGTTTAAAGGAAGTATTTTTTAAAACATTTGGAAATTATTATATATAAGGAACACGAGATGAATATAAAAACCTGAAAAATGAATTTAAGCAGAGAAAAGCAAATGATTAACACTAAGAATATACTTAATAAAATAAAAAGACAAGCTCAGACAAGACTCATAATGAATAAAAATCAAATTTTTGTTGGGTGGAAAAATCTTATAAAACTGAGAATGACTTCCCAAAATTTTCTTTCCTATTATATCTAAGACTATGATTGCCACTGAGTTTGCTAATAAACCACCTGATGGAAATACCTTGAATGACTGATCCAAATGAAGATTCAAAAGGAGTCTCTTTCGGTTATCATTCAGCATGCTATCTATTTTTTTCATATGAGGCAAAAGTAGCTCATCTAAAACAAGATAAAAATTTATTGTGACAGGATAAACTATCAACAAAAAAACTTGTTAGAAATACAGCTTTTCTTTAAAACATTAATAGATTGACATTAAATTCACTGATTAAGTATTGATTTAAAAATATTGCACATGAAGCTTTTTGAACAAAAGTTACCTTGAAAAAATAGGTTTACAATAGCTAAGTGAGAAAGAAGTAGCATAGTGTGATGACAGAATCAAAAGTCCTGGGTTTTAACGCCATCTATGCCACCGGAATTGATCAACCAGTGGGCAAACTGCCTAATCTCTTCAGACCTCATTTACCATGTGAACGATAACAGTATTCCAAAACATAAATTTAACATTAAAATTTTTTATAAAATACTGAGTATGATATTCTTTTTTTTTTGCGGTACGCGGGCCTCTCACTGTTGCGGCCTCTCCCGTTGCGGAGCACAGGCTCCAGATGTGCAGGCTCAGCGGCCATGGCTCACGGGCCCAGCTGCTCCGTGGCATGTGGGATCTTCCCGGACCGGGGCATGAACCCATGTCCGCTGCATCAGCAGGCGGACTCTCAACTACTGCGCCACCAGGGAAGCCCCTGAGTATGATATTCTTAATTCACTATAGTTTGGGGCAAAGAAAAAGTAGGGCAAGAAAAATAGTCAAAATCCAGTTTCAAATACACAAGGGAAGAGTCAAAATAGTTATTTGAGAAAAGGGGAGAGTAAAAGTATGATGAAGGTTTCTTACCCAAAGATTATGATTTCTTTTTTACCGTTCTGAAACTTTAAGCTCTTTTAAGAGAAACACTTTCAGAGTATAAGTTAATTACTTTTAGTGATGTATTAAATATTTTAGGTTACTAAACTATTTAATTTATCAGCATAACAACATTTTATAATGCTAATTAGCTTTAATGACCCTTCTGAAAATGTATATATAACCCTCAGAATCTGGTTACTAATTTCATAGCTAAACAAAATGACTCTTTAAAATTGGAGAATAAACACAAGCACAGGGACCAGAAAAAGAACACTTCCCTCAAATTGAAGAAAAAGTCCTCAATAAGGAATGCTTTCTAAGATCACCACAACACACCTTTTTATCTTTCTAGCAGTGATTAAATCTATTCAAGTATTATAAAAATTTACATTTCACACAAATAAGTTTTAAACATTTGTGGATTATTTTTAAATATAACCATTAAAATTTTCATCCCTCATTTTAAATGGAGAAAATTAAAAAAAAATGATAAGCAATAGAAAAAAAATCATTTAAAATACAACCACCCAGAAATGATCACTACTAAGAAATGCATATTTTATGATGCAAGGAGTTTTGATTGAGAGAGAAAATGTTTATTGGCAAAATGCTGACCTAGGGAATTAATTTTGGGTTTTGATTGTGGCTCTTCTACCACTAACTTGTTCTGTAACTTTAGGAAACACATTTAATATCTTCTCTAACGTCTCTTCCAGCTCTACAATAGTTGATGTATGAATTACTGCCTCTGATTATATAGTCAAAAAAGCAAGACTAGAAATTAGAAGACCTTGGATTTAATCCTTTCTCTGCTACTTGCAAGTTGTGGGCTCTTAAGCAAGTCACTTAACCTTTTTTCTTTTCTTCACTTAACCTTTTTCAAAAAAGGCTCAGCATCATTGTCTTCACCCAAAAAATGGCTGTCTAAGTTGTTCTGGGATTAATATAGAATAATGTATGTCAAAGTATGTGGAAATAATAAAACAATATACATTATTAGGCATTGCTGTTGAAGTATATTGTTACTGATTATTCATTGTTACTATCTTTTTGATCTTACACTTGTTCAACTCATTTTGATAGAAGGATAATGGAAACTGACTCGTTAATCCTTTTATTCTCTCTTCTAGTTGTCCCTGGTGAATGCTATAGTAGCTGAAGGGTAAATGTTAGTGAGCAACATTAGATATATAAATTACCAGTTTATTTCTTATGTCAATTTCATCCCTACTCTACCATAAGAAAAAGTGACTAAAGGAAGAGTAAAAAAGGAATAATATTAATAAATATAACCCATGGCCTTTATTGTTCTACTACTAATTGATTAGAAAATAATTACTCTGTGATGTATCTTTTACTGGACACGAATATACAATTTAAATCTTTACACCATTATTATAAAACAGAATATATTGACATCTGGACCTTCCACGCAACTCAGACAATTGGTGAAATGTTATGAGGATGATAAAGATTCTAGAATTGAAAGAAACTAGTGGGTAGTTACATAATATTCTCATGAGTAGAAATCAGTAAAAATATATTCAATATAAAATTGTTCGTATATTCAAACAATTCATGAAAAGCTATGACCCCATTTTATAGAATCAATATATCAAGTTTGTTAACTGACAACATATACAAAAACCACATATTAAATATGTAACTAACAGAGAAGAATAAAAAAGATCCAGAAAGTACTACCAAGAAAGTACTACTTAGCAGACTGTACCGTTGCTCTTCTCTAAGGCTTGCATTGTGTCAGGATCCAAAGCAATGCTAACAAGCAATTCCATGTAACTCTTAAAGGTTTCCTTCATTGCTCTTGTGTTCAAAAAACGAGTGACAAAGGGAGCTGGAGGATTAAATTCTGGGAGGGAGAAAAGATGAAATATTAAATACTCCTTCCTGACAACTTTAAAAACACTCTGCTCTATAGCAAGTGTCTATAAGCAGATAAAAGGTTGTAGATAAAATTTCTTCAAATTCAAGGTTCTCCCACTCTGCCTTTAAAAACACCGTGGGTGAGAGATTCTCAAAGGTGGTTTTGCACATCACAATCACTGGACAGCTTTTAAAACAAAACAAAAAACACAGATTGCTGGACTTATTAAAACAGAATCCGGGGTGGTGATGGTGGTAGTGGTGATGAAGCTTAAATGTTATACTTTTTAATTAAAAAGTTCCCAGGTGCCTCTGAAGCCCAACACCAGCCCAGCATTTGGAAACATCTGCCCCATAGGAACCTGTTTCTCCTCCCCTGGCCCTACCAGACATCCGCTGCCAGGTCGTGCTACTTCAAAACTGATGGTTTCTATAAAATTTCTATAAAATTCTGGTCTAGAGTCAACACATATTAAAAAAAAAATTTTAATGTAAACATAGCCTGTGCATAAAGAAAATTTCACTCAAATTCAATGGCAAGAACTGCAAGATTAGAGGTGTGTCTGAATTTTGACTCTTTTCATTCAAGTACAGAACTATTATCACGGCCTTTAACAGGGGTTCTTAGACTTTGGTCCACGGACCCCTCGGGGTCTCCCCCCATAACCATTTCAGGGGTCTCTGATGTCAAATTGTTTTCCTAATAATATTAAGATGTTATATACCTTTTTCACTCTGTTGACATTTGTAAAAGGAATGTTGGGTAAAACTGCTGGGGCATTACCTAGCCTGATTGAGGCAGTGACACCAAACTGTACTAGTAGCCATATACTTTGCCATGACTGTCATCTAACTGCCATGAATTTGAAGGAAAAAAAAAAAACAATTTCCCTTAAGAATAATCCTTGATGAAGCGGTAATAATTATTAATTGTATTAAATCTCTACTCTTGAGTACATGTCTTAAAATTCTGTGGGATGAAATGAGAGGTACATATAAAGCATTTCTGCTATGAAGTATGACAGTTTTCTCCAGGAAAAGCATCCATGTAATTGTTTGAATTACAAGATGAACCAGCTACCTTTTCCCCCATTGGGATACCAATTTTATCTGAAAAAAATGACTGACAGATACACTATGCCTATTCAGACTTGGGTATTTGGCAGACATTTTCTTAACGAAGTGAACCTGTCACTGCAAGGAAAACAACTGACACTATTTGTTGCCAATGATAAAATTTGAGGTTTCAAGTGAAAATCAGAATTCCAGAAAACTTGTTTCCACCACTGTGAGCCTGACAACATTCCAATACTTAAGGACTTCATTGATGAAATCAGTGTTGATATTAAAAATGTCATTTCTTTGATACTGCAAAAATGTATGATGTAAATGTAAGAACTAAAACCATAAGACTCTTAGAAGAAAATACAAGGATAAATCTTCATGACCTTGGATTTGCAATGGATTCTAAGTATGATACCAAAAACATGAGCAATGAAAAAAAAAAATAGATAAATTTGGCTTCATCAGAATTTCAGAACTTTGTGCATCAAAGGACATTATCAAGAAAATGAAACACTGTGCTCACTTCAGCAGCACATATACTAAAAAAAAAAAAAAAAAAAAAAGGGCTTCCCTGGTGGCGCAGTGGTTGAGAGTCTGCCTGCCAATGCAGGGGATGCGGGTTTGTGCCCCAGTCCGGGAAGATCCCACATGCCGCGGAGCGGCTGGGCACGTGAGCCATGGCCGCTAAGCCTGCATGTCCGGAGCCTGTGCTCCACAACGGGAGAGGCCACAACGGTGAGAGGCCCGCGTACCGCAAAACAAACAAACAAACAAACAAACTGAAATATCTACAGAATGGGAGAAAATGTTTTCAAATCATATGTCTAATAAGGGTTTAATATCTATAATATATAAAGAACTCCTACAACTCAAGAACAAAAGGAGACATGAACTGGGCAAAGGATTTGAATAGACATTTCTCCAAAGAAGATAAGCAAATAGCTAGTAAGCAACTGAAAAGATGTTCAACATCATTAGTCATTAGGGAAATACAAATCAAAACCACAATGAGATACCACTTCACACCTACTAGAATAGCTATAATCAAAAAACAAAATATAACAAGTATTGGTGAGGATGTGAAGAAATTGGAACCCTATGCATTGCTAGTGGGAATGTAAAATGGTGCAACCACTGTGGGAGAAGTTTGGCAGTTCCTCAAAAAGCTAAACATATAATTATGTGACTCAGCAATTCCACTCTTAGGTATATAAATAATTGAAAACAAGGACACAAACAGATATTTATATGCCAATGTTCACTGCAGCATTATTTACAACAGCCAAAATGTGGAAGCAACCCAAGTGTTCATCAATAGATAAAAAGATAAACAAGAACATACAATGGATAAACTTACAATGGAATTGTATTCAATCATAAAAACTAGTAAGTTCTAATATATGCTATGTAACATGGATGAACCTTAAAAACATTATGCTAAGTGAAATAAGCCATGCTTATATGAGCTATGTAGAGTAGGCAAATTCATGGAGACAAAATAGAGTAGAGATTCCCAGCAGCTGGGGGAAAGGGAGAATGAGGAGTTATTGCCTAATGGTTACAAAGTTTCTGTTTGGGATGATCGGAAGTTTTGGAAATAGCTGTGACAGTTGAGCAACAGTGTGAATATAATTAATGCTGCTGAATCGTTCACTTAAAAATGGTTAAAAGTGGCAAGTTTTATGTTATATATATTTTACCACATTTTAAAATGTGGAAAAAACATGAAATAGACTATGTACATCAATGAGCTAACAGATATTTTCACATTACCAAAAAATGTTATAAAATCATTCATGGATGAAAGATACCTCAAAGGGTAAAACAAACCAATAGATTTTAACGTAACAAACATGAAAAGTTGAAGAAGCTACCACTTGTCAAGTTTATCAAATAAAATCCTTTGAGTATCAAAGAAAAATACACATAATTATCTGAAAAGGTAATCAAAATACTCCTCTCTTTCCCAACTACATAGCTAATGTGAGGCTGGGTATTCTTCATATACTTTAACCAAAATAATATGTATACAAACTGAATACAGAAGCAGATGTGAAAATGCTATTCTTCTAACTAAATACAATTGTCTAAAAAAACTTATGTGAATATGTAATATGTAATTTTTATTTAAAATATCTTAAAATTGTCTGTTTTAACTGATACTTGGTGATATACATAGATACAGGCCACACACACACACAAAAAGTGTTTTGGAATCCTCAGTAAATTTGAAGATTATAAAGAAGTCTTGAAACAAATAGCTTGAAAATCACCAGCCTATAAATCTATGTTTATTATCAATATTTGCCTTCTTTTTAAGAAGCACTAAAAATGCTTGCCTGTTAGTGACACCTAGTGGTAACTCAAGTTACCAATGAAAGAAAATTTTCACCTTAATTGTCATTTGAGGAAGCTGTATAAATAACTGAGTGCAAATTCAGAACCCAAACTTCTCTAAACAGTAGGCAGAAATGCTAACTGCAAAATTACGTATAATGCCTTCCACACATACTCAAAGCACTAAATTTCTTTATAAATTCCAACGTGCCTACTTCTAAACAACAGTTCAAAAGTAGCTTTTAAAAACAATACATTTAAAGTAAACTTCTGTACTGAAGAGTTTTTATTATAATTCTGTTTCTATCCAAGTAATCTCTAAGATCAGCTCCCTAGCAGTGATACTTAAAATGTCAGAAACCATCCTGGACATCAACCTCAACCAATTCATCATTCAAGTTCTGCCAAGATTACATCCTGAATTTCTCAAATGTGTCCTCTCTCCTCCATCCCTGCTGCCAAAACTTAGGTTCAGACTTTCAGTTTATACCTGAACTGTGATGTCACGTAATTCAAATTCAGATTTTACCATGTTGCTCCCTTACTTAAATCCCTCCAAGGACTCCCCTTTGCTTACAGGATCCCAAGCTTTTTAGCTTTAGCATGGCATATGCAGCCTTCCATCATCCTTTCATCTTTTCCTGACTACCTTCAAATGTATGCTCTAGAAGAAGAAGGGTCAGCAAACGTTTTCTGTAAAGGGCCAGATGGTAAATATTTGGGGCTTTAGTGGTCATATACTCTCTGTAGTAACTACTCACATCTGTCACTGTAATGGGAAAGTAACTGTATGAAAATATGTAAATGAATCCCAGTGTTCCAATAAAACTTTATTTACAAGAATAGGCTGCAGATCAGATTTGGCCCACTAGCAGTAGTTTGCCTACTTCTGCTCTAGACTACTGAACTGCTAGAAATTTCTTGCATATATTACACAACAAGTTTGATGGCTGATGGAACGTTTCCTGGTATATTCTGTGTTTTACAGCTATCTCAGGTTTAAGTTGTAATGAAGTAAATTTCAATATATATAGCCTACATAAATGCTCTTTGGTGTCTTCAACAGTTTTTAACAGCGTAGAAGGGTTCTAAGGTCAAAAAGTATGATAACTGCTATCTATTTCAACCTTTTCACTTTATAAAAGAGAAACTAAGGCACAGTTATCTAGCTCGGTCATGGGCAAATATATGCCTAAGCAGAACTTAATCAGGTAGCTAAATTCCCTAATTAAGTAAAAGTAAATACATTTTGAATTGTCAGCATCACTGCTCCTCCCCATTAATGTACATAATCTAAAATTATCAAGGTATTCATTTCATGGAGAACTCACCCTCATCATCACTACTACTAGAGTGGATCTCGGGAGATGAGTCAGATTGGGATGATGAAAATTCTTCTTTCCATTTCTTCCTTTTCTTTGGTGGTGGCTCAGCCTTTACTTTTAGCTGTTTAACTTTGGGTTTCATGGAAGGGGCTTTTGTCGTTGTAGTTTTTGGTGTTGGAGCATCAGAAGTTTTACTGCTACTACTTGGCTTAGCCTGAACAGTTCTGCAATGTTACAAACAGACTTCATTAATGCACTGAAATCTTGTCAAATTAAAATAAATTAGACGAGGGATTTTCCCGGCGGTCCATTGGTTAAGACTCTGCGCTTCCACTGTAGGCGGGGGTGTGGGTTTGATCCCTGGTCAGAGAACTAAGATCCCACATGCCGTGTGATGCAGCCAAAAATAAATAAAATAAAATAGACAAAAACCCGAGAAACACTGGTGAAGAAAAGTTTATTTACCTCACCAGTATCTCCAAAATAAAGTCTAAGTCCTACACATCTCCAATGGTGATTCCTCCAAAAGTCTCTTGTAATATACTCTTTAACCACTGACATTCAATATTCAGTTAATAAGGGACTATATTAATTCCATCCCTATTTCTCTCTCTCCCTCCACTCTTCCTTTCCCTTTGTAAATTCATTTTCCTGACTATGAGGCTGTACACGGCAGATGATCAATGGACTTACAGTCAGATCAGAAACTCTCACAGGCTCTGGTGGTGCCAGGTTTTGATGTGGAATCCCAACTGCACCTGTTCTAGAGCCCCTCAATAAGATGTGCTATATACTAGTTCTGGAGATTTGAGGGAGTGGATAAAATTGCGTCATAAAAATAAGGTGGGCTGTGTCCAATACGTTGGAATCTTCATTAAACGAGATCTTCCTAGCACTAGATTGAGAGTATCAAGGTTCACACCCCCTTTCCCACAGAGATCAAAGGGAATTTTCCAAATTCACGCTCCACACAACCCAGAGCCACACTGATCCATGACGACAATTCTACTGCACTTGTAATGTGCAGGCTCAATGTTTTTTTACTGTACTTGTAATGTACAGGCTCAATGTTTTTTCATTTTAAATTTGACATTCTGTTATTATTTTCACTTTATTTATGGATAAAAAAGAGGGCTTAGAAAGGTTATCTTTTTTTTCTTTCTTCTTTGTTTTTGGCCACACTGCACGTGGGATCTTAGTTCCCCGACCAGGGATCGAACCTGGGCCCTCTGCAGTGGAAGCGTGGAGTCTTAACCGCTGGCCCACCAGGGAAGTCCCTAGAAAGGTTATCTTAATCTAGGTCACAAAAAGATGGATTCAAACCTTTAGACTGTAAATCCAATTTTTTTCACTATACTAGGGTGACACCAAAAGGACTCGGAAGAAAAGGGTACCCATCCCACCATGATAGCCATGGGCTTTACAGTTCCTGTCTCATTACTTCAAAAAGAATCACTTATTACATCGGGCACTGAATTTTCAGACTTGTACATAATGGAAAAAAAAAATCAGCCTCTTTAATTTATGTAATTCTTTATACAAGACATTGCCAATAATAAGCCTTCCAATAATTACTACAAACATATTACATAAAATAATAAATACCTGATAGTTTGTGAAGGCTTATTTCGTGGCTTTTTGGAACACACTCTGACATACTCCTTTTTGTTAGTGTTTTCAATGAACTTCACATATATCCTTTTGTATTTACTCTTTGCATCTCCAAAATATCCAAGGTACTAAGGAAAGAAACACTTTGAATTGCATAATTGTACATTCTGTACATAAAATATTACTTTGTTGTCTTGATAGACTGTCACAGAGCCATCCTTCAAGTTTTTCAAAATGCAGCTCTGGTCAGGCTAATTGTACCCTCAGTAAAACTGATTCCAGCCTCACTCTTAACTGCAAGCCCATATATAGATGCAGTCTTATTTGGCTGATCATCAGATGCTCACTTACTCAGGGCTATGAAACAACTACTTAGGTAGAAAATAATTCTGTAAGTCTTCTTGGTAAATCAGGATATCTGACTCTGGCAGAACAATCAATATAAGAGTCTCTGAGTCCATCTGAATTCTTCACAGACTAACACTAATTCCTTTCCTTTATTTAAAAAATAAAAAGTTAAGCAATTTAAGTAGCTGGTATTTAGACATTAATTTTATTTTAAAATCAGTATCATATACTCTGTAGTTCAATTTTAATATTTTATCTCAGAAATGCTCAATATACATACATTAAACAATACATTTAAATTTACATCATTCTGTATTTTACCCAGGATCACTGTCAAAAAATAGGAAGGTTAATGTAAACAAGCATTTTACTTACACTATTTGTAGCAGCAAATTCTCTTTGCCCATCTCGAATTTCAGGAACAAACTTCTGTAATAAAGCTTTTTGTACTTTCCAAATAGCTGGGGGTTCTTTTCCTGCTTTTAAAGCCTCCTGTAATAAGAAGTATTAACAACATTTATAGAAACTAGCAACATATTCTAGATTTATAGAATCTTAGAGCTGAAAGGAATCTTAAAGACCTACCTAGCTCAACCTTTTATCTTTTACCTAGCTGAACTTTTGCAGTAATTCTTTTAAGTGGGCTATTCAATCTCTGCTTAAATTCTTCCAGAAACAGGGAGCAAAAACATGCAAAGTAACCCATTACCCTTTTGTATAGCTATTGGAAAGTTTTCCACTAATGATATTGTCATACATTATTTATGCAATGTTATAACAGTATGTATATATGCAAAAAGACCAGAAACAAATATGCTAAAATATTAACAATAGTTAATCGTGAATGGAAGGAATATGGATAATTTAAATATTATGTTCTTCATTGTATTTTTAATACCATTTCTCTCCACCCCAATTAAAAAATAAAATCAAAAGCAAGCAAACAAAAACCCCAAAATAAGTTTTCTTAAACACTGCTAAAAATTTCTTGTATGAAATTATAACATTCTGCAATTTGAAAAAAGTCTAATTCTACTTTTACATTGTATTCCTGTAATTTTCTTTAAACTTTTAAGTTAGATAAATAACCATTTTCTCCAAACTTCTAATAATACAAATGACTTGGAAGCTTTGAAAAAAATTAACATTTCAAAACTGCTCTAATTACTAGTAGCTAAATGCAATATACTGACCAGTCAGAAATACACAAGACTCAGAGATGAGTTAAAATTATTTTAAGCTATTTTCCTTTTCAAAATACCTGACATCTCTAGTTTGATTTCATTATTTAACAATTTTGACAACAGAATTATAAAAATATAACTTTTCACAATTCAGGCTAGATGCGTGGTATTAAAAGTCATCATGAAGGCTACCACAGGGCACGCCCATTAAGCTATGACCTTTATACCTGTGAACATTCACATCACCTTAAAAGTCTCTATGTCTTCTATCTTTACCACAAATTCATCACGCTCTCTGTATTGGCCTTCTCCTCCACTTTCTGTGTTCTCCTCATCTGTAAAACCTTCTATGGCAACAGTGTCCTGTCCTTTTGCAAACTGGTCTGAAGGAAGACCATCATGTTCGATGGACTTTGGGGGTTCTGCAGAGTTTATATTTTCCAGGATATTTACTGCAGATGAAGTAGAGTAGAGAGGTTCTTGCTTAACTGCACCCACAGTGGTGGAGGAAGTAGTAGCAGTACCAGTAGTATTGGCAGTTGGACTAGTAGTTGCCACCTGTAGGGCTTCTGAAACTAGATCAAGCAAATGCAAATTAGTAATACAAATTATTAAACATTTACTTGCTTTGAGTAAAATCTGAACAGTTTACAAAGAAAGACCTTATTATTTTTGCCATCAAATTGTTTGAAACAATGAAATTAAAGAATGGTTGTTAACTTCCAAGAACCAAAGTGGTGAGAATTACATCTGGATGACAATTAGACAGAACCTCCATCGACCTGAACTCCCTACCTCCACTTAAGTATTTAGCATAAAAATATTTTTAAAAGAATAGAGACAAAAAAGTGATGCAAAACAAGGAAGGGTCAGCCAACTGAAACTGTGAATTCCTAGAAGAAAAGCTGATTGGACGTGGAAAACAAAAACAGCACCTCCCAAATACTTTGAAATAGCAGTAGAAGCTACCGAAATAAAAAGGATTATAAAGTAATGTTATGAAAAACTGTATGCTAACAAATAACTTAGATGAAATGGACAAATTCCTAGAAAGACACAAACTACCAAAAGAACTCAAGGAGAAAGAGAACATCTGAAGAGACCAATAACAAGGGAATAAAAGAAATTAAGAACATCCCACAAAGATAAGCACAGACCCAAATGGGTACACATGGGTTCTATCAACAGTTAAGTAAGAATTAATACCAATCCATTATAAACTCTAAGAAATAAGAGGAAACACTTCCCAACTCATTCAAGGCCAGTATTATTCCAATACCTAAACCAGACAAAAATATCATGAAAAAACTACAGACCAGTATCCCTTATGAATACAAACACAAAAACCTTCAGCAAAATATGAGCAAATATACCAACACTGAAAAGAATTATACATCATAACCAAATGGCTTTTATCCTAGGAATGCATGCTTGGTTTTAACAGCTGAAAATCAATCAATCACCATATTAATATAATAAAGGACAAAACCACAGGATCATCAGAATAGGTACAGAAAAAGCATTTGGCAGAATTCAGTATCATGAATTTAAACACTTTCATGATAAAAACACTCAAGAACCTAAAAATAGAAGGGAACTTCTTCAACCTGATAAAGGCCATCTACAAAAAACCCACAGTTAACATCATACTTAACGGTAAAAAATGAGATGCTTCCCCCTAAGAAGGATGTCTGAAGAAATAAAACTGTATCTGCAGATGAAATGATCTTGTATACAGAAAATCCTAAGGAATCCACTAAAAAACTATTAGAATAAATAAATTTAGCAAGTTTGCAGGGCATAAGATAAATATATAAAAATCAATTGTATTTTGAAATGCTTGCAATGAGCCATCCAAAAACAAATTAGAACAAAATTCCATTTATAATATCATCAAAAAGAAGAAACTATTTCGGAATAAATTTAATGAAAGAAGTACAAAGTTTATATTCTGAGACCTATAAACATTGTTGAAAGAATTAAAGGTCTAAATAAGTGGAGAAACATCCTGTGCTCATGGATAGGAAACGTCAACGTTGTAAAGATGGCAAACTCCCAAATTGATTAAAAGAATCAAGGACTACCCTGTTGGTCCAGTGGTTAAGACTCCACGCTTCCACCCCCACTGTAGGGGGTGTGGGTTTGATCCCTGGCCAGGGAACTAAGATTCTATATGCTGTGTGGTGCAGCCAAAAAAAAAAAGAATCGGCATAATCCCTATAAAAATCCTAGCTGCATTTTTGGCAGAAGCTGACAAACTATTCCTAAAATTCATATGGAAATGCAAGAGAGCCAGAATAGCCAAAAGAAATCCTGCAAAGAATAAAGTTGGAAGACTCACATTTCAGAAATTTCAAAACTTTACCACAAAGCTTTAGTAATTAAGACAGTGTGATGGTGGCGTAAGGATTGACATATAGATCAAAAGAGTAGAATTAAAGTCCAGAAATAAACTCTGTATTTATGGTGAAATGATTTTCAACAAGGGTGCCAAAACCATTCAATGGGGGAAAAATGAAAAAGCTTTTTAACAAATGGTGCTGGGACAACCAGATAGGAATGAAGAATAAAGTTGGATGTCTACCTCACACCATATACAAAAATTAACTGAAAGTGGATCATAGACATAAATGTGAAAGTTAAAATCATGAAACTCTTAGAAGAAAAATAGGTATAAATTTTCATGACCCTACATGTAACAAAAGAAAAAAATAAGCTGGACTTCATCAAAATTTAAAACTTGTGCTGCAATTGATGCCATCACAAAAGTGGAAAGATAACCTACAGAATGGGAAACACTGCTTACAAATCATGTACTTGCTAGAGATTTGTATCCAGGATATATAAAGAACTCTTACACCTCAATAATAAAAAAGACAACCCAATTTAAAATGTGAGCAAGGGCTTCCCTGGTGGCGAAGTGGTTAAGAACCCACCAGGGTTCACGAGTTTGAACCCTGGTCCGGGAAGATCCCACATGCTGCGGAGCAACTAAGCCCGTGCGCCACAGCTACTGAGCCTGTGCTCTAGGGCCCATGTGCCAAAACTACTGAGCCCACGTGCCACAGCTACTGAAGCCCGTGGGCCTAGAGCCCGTGCTCCACAACGAGAAGCCACCGCAATGAGAAGCCCATGCACCGCAACGAAGAGTAGCTCCCACTCACCGCAACTAGAGATAGCCTGCGTGCAGCAACGAAGACCCAACACAGCCTAAATAAATAAATAAAATTTATTAAAAAAAAAAAAAGTGAGCAAGGGACCTATTTGTCCACAGAAGATATAAAAATTGTCAATAAGCACATGAAAGGCTGTTCAACACTATAAGTCATTAGCTCAATGCAAATGCAGTAGATAATTGCAATCTCACAGCTATTAGGATGGCTACAAAAAATACAGGCAATAACATGCTAGCAGGCGTGAGGAGAAACTAGAACCCTTGTACCTTGCTGGAGAGAATGTAAAATGGTACAGCCACTATGGAAAATAGTTCGGCCATTCCTCAAAATGTTAAGCATATAACCAAGGAATTCCACTTCTAAACTCCACTTTCTAATAATCTACACAAATACCTGTATATGAATGTTGACAGCAGCATTATTCCTAATGGCCAAAAAATGGAAAACACCCAAATGTCCATCAGCTGATGAATGGATACACAAAATGTGGTATATCCACATTATTAGGGAATAAAAAGGAATGAAGTACTGATATATTCTACAACATGAATAAACACTGAAAACATTACATTAAATGAAAGAAGCTGGTCACAAAAGGTCAAATATTATATGATTTCTTTTACATGAAATGTCCAAAAAAGGGCAAATCTATAGCGAAGATAGATTAGTGGTTGCCTATCATTGGGTGTGGAGACTGACTAATAATGGGTTTCTTTTTGGATAATGAAAATATTCTAAAATTAGATTGTGGTCACGGTTATACAACTCTACAAACCCACTGAATTGTACACTTTAAATGGGTGGATGTTATGATATGTGAATTATAATTTAACAAAGCTGTTAAAAAAGGACTTTGAAGCCTAGAGCTGATAGAGAAGCTCCAGGCTGAGAAACAAATATAAAGAACATGTAGCACTGCAGCAGTAATTTTGAGTAGTGCTGATGAACTAAAATAATGACATATACAATAATAAGTAAATAAAACAGGAAGGGCAGTGATCCCCTTGCTTATGCTGAGCTGTAGGCAGCAGGGGTGGCTTGATCACAGGCCAAAATGTAAAAACTGTTCCCTGAAGAAAGTGAACTCTACCTGCCTACAGGAGGGGTTGAGAGGGAATCGAAGCAGAGCCCAACACAAATCCAGACCTATGAAACACAAAAGAAAATGGAAAAGCAGATAGGCAAGGGAAATGAGTGAACTACAGTGCTTGGCAACTAGAGTACATCTCTCCCTTATTCTAGCTAACTAGGGGGGAGGAGGGGCTGGGGGGGGCGGTGGTCTAATAGCTGTCACCAGCCAGCCTACCTGATCTGTATCCCAAATTAAAACTATCCTCATATATTTATATGACTCCTCCCAATCAAAGGGAGAGGCCTGTTGAGGAAATACAAATGAATAATCTAATTATCAAGTCACTGTGCTGTATATCTTGAACTTATACAGTTTGTACATCAATCATATCTCAATAACAATGGGAAAATAATCTAATCATTCAAGATTAGATTACAGAATTTTATCCTAATGTAATATATTTTTATGCTACTATAACATCATACTTTCTGCCTCAAAAATGTATATAAATGGAAATCAATTTTTTATGTCTTGTGACCAGAAGGCTCTATATATTAAACACTTCTAACGTTATAATACTTATAACACATTATAATACCGTAGATCTAAATTAATATTTTTTCAAATTTAATGTAAAACAAATGTAAATGTAAAAAGAATGCTTCTTTTGAGTGGATGTGGCATTTAAAACTTACTCGTTTATGGACTCATGGGCGAATATTACTTATTGAGATAGGTTTTACAACCAATTTTATTTCTGTCCTTCATTTTTATTGATAAAGGAACTGGGAAACATTGTTCTTCTAAATAATGGATGAATGAAGAAATAAAAGGGATTTTATTATAGCAATGTCACTGAATTTTGAAAATACACTCTAAGTTACATGGCAAAACAAATCACATAGCTATCTATGAACAAAAACAGAGATATGGCCACCAGCAGACCCTCAGAAAAAGAAACTGCAAGGGACATGCTTTAGTCATAAGCTTGTCATCCCAAGGAGATGTGAGGTGCAAGAAAGAATGGAGGGCAATATGGTAAATCTATAAATAAACCTAAGCAAACACTGACTATTTAATACACTATTTCTTGTTGAGTATTAATAGGATAGAATTAAAATACGTGGGGGAATTCCCTGGTGGTCCAGTGGTTAGGACTCCGCACCTCTACTGCCGGGAGACAGGGTTTGATTCCTGGTTGGGGAACTAAGATTCCACAAGCCACGTGGCGTGGCCAGAAAGAAAAAAACGCAAATATTAAAATACACGGTAACATTAAAGTTAGGAGGGGATAAAATGGAGTTTTAGTGCTCAGAGTCTTTATGTTATTCGGGAGGAGAGTAAGATACTAATGGATTTTGAGAAAGTGAAAATGCATATTGTAATCCCTATTATCTCCAGGTAAAGAACAGAAATATTTCATCAAAATCATCGGGCGGGGAGGGGGGGTGAGAGGGTAGGTAAAGATAAGAATGAAATAAGACTGACCATGTATTGATGATTACTGAAACTGAGTGATTCATAGATCGGTTTAATTATACCAACCTTTGTAACTTTATGTTTGAAATTTCCATAATAAAAAGTTAAGGAAATATTTTATAAAAAGAATAGCTTCCAAATTAGCGGAAGGAAAAACTTATCAATACTGTATGATGCTCTTTATGAGAAGTTTTAAAATGGGCCAAACAAAAGTACAGGGGTACATACACAGGTGGTAAAATTTATAGAAGAAAAGCAAGGAGGTGATTACCATCCAACTCAGACAGTGGTTAGTTCTACAGATTATGAGCTGGATTTACTTTAACACTCAATTTATTTTTGAACTTTCTTGCTTTCTAACGAGTAGCATTTAACACCATAAATTTTCTTCTTTGCCCCACACATTCCTGGCACATCCCCTTGGTTCCAAAATATGATGCTCCACTGTCCTAAGTGAGTTGTCATTTCAGCTTTGGTTTCCTTTTAAAGCCGTGAGTTATTTAGAAGTTAGCAGAAGTTATTTAGAAGTTTTAGAAAGAAAAACTTACTTTTATTTATCTCTTTTTTCCTTTCTGCTATTTTTTTATGAAATTACTACATTGTGGTCAGGGAATATGTCTTAACTAATATCTGCATCTTCAAATTTATGGGAATTTTCTGTGTGTTTTTCTTACGTGTATCATATTTCCATATGTGAGTTATATCTCACAAGAAAAAAATGTTCTGAAAGAAGAGATATGGAAAATATACTAAAAATGCTAACAATAAGATTAGTATGGCAATATTAAAAACCAAAATGGGAAATTAAATGTGAAAAAGAGATTTTGTTATGATAAAAGGAAATTTAACTGTAGTAAAATTTCAAACACCCAATTACACGGATTCAAAACAACTACACAGTATTAGAAAAACAATAAAACATAGTTGGATACTTTAACACACCCTTTTCAGTAATCAACAGATGAAGCAATCTAAAAACAAATAAGGATAGGGAGGATTTTAAAAAACCTTTTTATTAAAGATTTAAAACATACATAAGACTATACAAACCCTCAGATACCATAACCCAACTGTAACAACCACAAACATTTTGATAAATTTATCTTTCTGTCACCTCTTTTATATTTGCTGGGATAGTTTAAGGCAAATTCCAGACCTATCATTTACTTGCAACATGTACATATACATTTTGTTAAATAACCTAATATCATTTATTACATTACACAAAAAATAAAAAGATATAAAGGACTTGAACAATATTACAAATAAAATCTATTAGCACTTGGTACTCATGGGATATTTATAAAAATTGACCATTTACCAAGCTAGTAACAAAATTTCCACAAATTTCATAATGTAGACATTACTTAAGCCATATTCCTTTGACCACTATACAACAGGGCCATAAGTTAGTATTAAAGGAATACCAAAAACAACCAAAAAACCAAAAACCTACTGGGAAACAGGCAAGACCCCACTATTCTTAATAACTCTTGGGTTAAAAGGAAATCAAATGAAACGACAAACCATTTAGAAAGGACAGTGAGAGCATTAAAAATTGAAACCAGAGGAATACAGCCAGAGTGTAGTGAAAAAAAAAAGGAAACATACAACTTTAATGCCATTCATTAGACAGCAAACAAATAACAAACTAGCCAGAAAGAGAATATTCAACCCAGGGAAGATAGGGAAAAAGAACTGATAAAAGCAGAAATTAAGAAAAAGTGAGTAAAAAATGATAAGAGGAAAAAAAAAAAGAAAAGTACATTGGTTCTTTGAAAGGAACCATTAAATAGGCAAATCTTCCATAGATTGATAAGGAAAAAGATTCAAATAATCAGCTGGAACAAGAAAGAACATACCTACAGAAACAGAGGAGACTACAAACTTATGAGGTAATAGTATATACAACTTTATAACAACAAATTTTAAAATCTAAATGAAAGAGATGATTTTCTAGAAAATATGCCATTCTTAAATTGGCCCAGATAGATCAAACTATCAGGAAAAAACTAGAGAGTTCTAGATATATTCTTAGAAATCCCAATTATATATAATAAGCTTTTTAAAATTTAAACAAATATAAAAACTTTCCTAATTCAATTTGTAAGGTCAGCATATTCCTGAATACAAAAATGAACAAGATTAAGACAAAAAATACGATACATTCACTTCATTTATGAATCTAGGTCTAAAAATCCCAAATAAAATACTAGCAACTTAAATCTTACAGTGGACTAAAGCAATTCATCATGACCAAGCAGAGTTCATGGTAGAAATTTTTAAAAAGAGGTTTAGCATTAAGAAATCAAGTAATAGATGAATGTGGGGGTAAAAGAAAGCAGATTTACCAGAACCAGCTCAAAAAGGCATCTGACAAAATTCAATGCTCACTAACACAGCATTGTAAAGCAATTATACCCCAATAAAGATGTTAAAAAAAAAAAATTTCAATGCTCATTGTTAATTTTAAAATAATCTTAAGAACTTCAAAACATAAGGATATCTTCTTAAAGAGTATGGTATACTAGAAACTGACAAATATATTTCATAGTCAAACACTACATATTTTACTAAATATCAAGAAGGAGGCCAGGATGCTTGCTATCATTGCAACTATTAAACAACAGAGGCCTGAGCCAGTAAGATAAGTTACCAAAAAAAAAAAAAAAAAAAAAAAAAAAAAACTATATTTATAAAAAAAATTAAAAAAAAAAAAAAAAAAAAAGAAACATAAATTACCATTATTTTTAGAAGATATAATCATCTACTTAAGAGGGCAAGAGAATCAGGTGGAAAAACTGTTAAAATAGAAGTGCAACAAAAATGCCAAACACATGATGGAGACACAGAAATCAATCATTGCCATATATTATCAGTAACCAATGAGAGAACACTATGGGGAAAATAATATTTAAAATACTAGTAAAACTAGTATTTTTTAGATACTATAATATAGAATATCTATGTGGAAAAAAATGATAAGATATTAAAAGACATAAAATAAGATCTGAATAAGTAGAAAAACACTACATTCCATAAGTGGATGAGAAGACAATATTGTAAAGATTAACAATTCTCCCTTAAAATTAATTTATGAATTCAATGTAATCACAATCAAAATCTCAAAACACTGAAGGGGCTCCTACCGGCCCATTACAGGACAGTTTGAGCATCAGAAATAACGACTGTAACCTGTAAGACAAATTTTTAAAAATTCATGAAAGGCTTCTGGTGCCAACCAAGATGAAGTTAAGTCCACTAGACCTACTTATTACAAATAAAAACTCTGGACAAAACATAAAATGCAACTACCTGAAGACTCTGCAAAGTTAGTAACTGCAAGCAGACTGGGGAGGGAAGCCCAAACTGAAATAATCTTTATATAGAGGTGTTTCCTCACTTTCCTTCCTCTCTTATCACCTAGCATTGACTAGAGGGTGGCCCTTATGCAGAACTACACAGGACACAGACAACAAAAACTCCAAGAAAATCTGTCTTTCTGGATAGAGGAGTGGGGAAAGGAGCCCCATGCGAAGTAAGAATGTGGGGGGCCACTGTCATTTCTTTTTTCTTCTCTTTCTCTCTCCCAGCCCTGCCCCAAGGGCAACCCAAGTCACAGAGCTGCAACGCAAAGGCAGTAAACCTGACATCTTAAACCCGAACAGAAGACCTGTCTTTTTGGTGTACCAGAGGCACCTGGATGGGGCATGGGCTCCTATGGCATGAAGAGAGTAGAAAATGCTGTATGTCAATTATATCTCAATAAAGTTGGGGAAAAACATGTAGGAGGATTCCCTGTCCTTTTTTCTCTTCTCTCAGTGTGCTGCTCCAAGGGCAGTCCTAGTTGTACAGAATTGTGTTAAAGCATAAGCAGCTAAAAAAAATCCAAGGAAAATTCCAGATTTCTAGCCAAATGTCTGGGAAAGGGAACCCTGAGAGCTGGGCATGTAGGGAAATTCCCAGGGAAGAGAGAACTGGAGAGTGGTATCCTCTAGTTCTGTGCATGAACCTACACAAATCTTAGTTTCATGCCTAAACTGCACATATGCAGAATATACCCAAACTAGTATAGCAAAGTCTTTGAGATCTAAACTATAACAGTCTACCATCCACCCAAGTTCCAGACTAACTGCTCCGACAGATCCAAAGCACCAGAGCAAAGGCTTTGAAAACTGAACTAACTTCAGACCATCACTCAAAGATGAGACAGAACTTATGGTCTGACTGCCTGCTAAAACAAAACAAATCAACATTCTGCAGAGGATTTTAATAGAACCCAGAGTCTTACAGTATTGTACTCAAAATGTCCAGGATATAATCCAAGACTGCTCAATATATTAAGAACCAGAAAAATGTGACCAAACTTCAAAGGGAAAAGATAATTGGCAGATGCCACTCTAAGGTGACTCAGATGTTAAAATTATCAAAGACTTGAAGGCAGCTATCATAACCATGGCTCCCTGGGGTAAGGTGAACATACTTTTGAAATGAATGGAAATATGTTAAGTTCTCAGCAGAGACATTGGAACTAGAAAAAAGAACCAAAAATAAATTTTAGAATTGAAAAAAATATCTGAAATAAAAAATTCACTGGATAGGCTCAGTAGCAGAATTGAGAAGGCAAAAAAGTCAATGAACTTGAAGACAGACCAATAGAAATTATACAATCTGAAGAACAGAGGGGGAAAAAAGATTGAAAAAGAAATAAACAGACCTCAGGAACCTGAGTAACAGTATAAAAATATTTTACATTTATGTCATTGGAGTCCCATAGGAGAGAGATTGGTGCAGAAAAAAATAACGTCCCCAAACTTCTCTAATTTGGAAAAAGAGATACATTTTATAGATTCAAAAAGCTCAATGAACTCCAAACAGGATAAACCTTATCCAGACAAATAATTACAATCCTGAAAATCAAAGAAAAAGTCTTAAAAATGGAAAACTTCTTTGTGTTGAAAGGAAATGATACCAGAGGGAAACCTGGAACATCAGGAATAAAGGAAGTGCAACAGCAATTATAAATATCTGGGTAAATACAATAGACTATTCTGCTCCTGTTAAGTTATTTAGAATATATATGACTGTTGAAAGCAAAAATTACTTCTCTATCAGCGTTTTCAATATATGTAGAGGTAATATATAGGAGAAATATATATAACATAAGGGCAAGGGTAAAGAGATCTCTATTGTTTTTAGGTTTTTACATTTTAAGTAGCAAAAATATTAACTAAGTGGATTGTAATCACTATGTCAACCACTAAAAACATAATACAAAAGGATACAGCCAAAAAAAAAGAGAGATAAATTTTAAAATAAAATAGTAAAAAAGTTCAAATAATTTTTTTTTTAAAGACAGGAAAGAGGAGACAGGAACAAAAAAGGGGGGAAACAGAAAACGATAAAATGGAAGATTGAACTATATCAATAATTACATTAAATGTAAATGGTCTAAACATTCTAGCTGAAAGAGAGATTATGAGATTAGAGTTTTTTAAAAAAAGACAAAACTGAACTATATACTGTCTACAAAATACCCACATTAAATATAACGTCACAGATAGGTTAAAGGTAAAGGATGGAAAAAGATATACATGCAATTCATCAAAAGAAACCTGGAGTGGCTACATTGATAACAGACAAAGTAGACTTCAGAATAAAGATTACTACCAAGGAAAAAGAAGGATATTATATACTGATAAAAGGGTCAATTCGCTAAGACTTAACAATCCTAACTGTGTACATATCTAAAAACAGAGGTCAAAATACACAAAGCAATAACAGATAGAAATGAAAAGCAAAACAGACAAATCTACAAGCATACTTGGAAGCTTTGGAAATCCTCTCGCAGTAATTGACAGAACAAGTAAACAGATAACCAGCAAGGAGAAGAATCTGAACAGCACTAACAACCAACTTGATCTAATGGACATTTATACAACAATCCACACAACAGCAGAATACACATTCTTTTAAAGTGCACTGGAACATTTATCAAGATCAACCATATTCTGGGCTATAAAGCTAACCTTAAAATTTTTAAAGAATTGAAATTACACAAAGTAGAAATCAATAAAGGACAGATGTCTGGAAAATTCCCAAATATCTGAATATCTTAAAATATGATTCTAAATAACTCATAGATCAAAAAGAAAGCACCAAGTGGAATTTTTAAAACTTTTAGAACAAAAGAAAATAAAAACAAATAATAAAAATAAAATCTGTGGGATATAGCTAAAGCAGGGCTTAGAGAGAAGTTTGTAACATTAAATGCTTAAAGCAGAAAAGAATAGAGGTCTGAAATCAGCAATTTAGGCTTCTACCATATGAAACTAGAAAAAAAAATACTAGCACATAATAAACCAAAATCAAACAGAAAAAGGAATTAATGAAAATAGTAGAAATCAGTGAAACTGTCAACAAAGGAGAAAAATCGATGAAACTAAAAGCTGGTCTTTTGAAGAGATCAATAAAATTAATAAACTTCTATCCAGACTAACGAAGATGAAGAGAGAAGATACAAATGACCAACATCAAGACTGTAAGAGTGGGACCCATGTGCTACAACTACTGAGCCTGCGTGCCACAACTACCGAAGCCCGCATACCTAGAGCCCATGCTCCGCAACACAAGAAGCCACTGCAATGAGAAGCCCACACACCGCAGTGAAGAGTAGCCCCCAACTCGCTGCAACTAGAGAAAGCCCACGTGCACCAACAAAGACCCAGTGCAGCCAAAAATAAATAAATAATTTTTTTTAAAAAAAGGCCATATTTTATTTTAAAAAAAAAGACTGTAAGAGTGGGAATCACTACAAGACCTACAGAAATTAAAAAGATAATGAGGAAATGCTACTAACAACTCTATATTCATAAATTTGACAACTTAATGAAATGGACCAACTCCTTCAAAGATACAAAACACAGTCAAGAAGAAACAGACTAGTTGAATAGTTCTGTCAGAGAAATTTAATTCATAGAAAACTCCAGGTCCAGATGGTTTCACTAGCAAATTCAACCAAACATTTGGGGAAGAAACAATACTACCCAATCGCTTGCAGAAAACAGAGAAGAAGGGAATACTCCCCAACTCACTTATGAGGTCAGCAATAACCAGATACCAAAACCAGACAAAGGCATTACAAAAAGAATACTACAGACTAATATTCATTGTGAACACAGATACAAAAAAATTAGAAAACTGAATCCATCAATGTATAAATGAGATAATATATCAGTCAGTGGAGTTTATCCTGAGAATGCAAGGCCACAGATATATTTAACAATCAATCAATGTAATTCACCATACTGACAGACTACAGAAGAAAACTACATGATCATTTAAATAGATGAAGAAAAAGCATTTGACAAAATTCAACCTCCATTCATTATAAAAACTGTTGGCAAACTATGAAATATAAGGAACTTCTTTAATGCAATAAAAAAAGGCATCTACAAAAACCTACAGTGAACATCATAGTTAATGGTGAAAGACTGATTTCTTTCTCCCAAAGATCAAGAACATGTTCAGGATGTCCACACTCAGCACTCTTATTAAACATTGTATAGGAAGTCCTGTATATTAAGACAGGAATGAAAAAGGCATTAGACTGGAAAAGAAGAAATAAAACTATCCTTATTTGCAGATGACATCATTTTCTACATAGAAAATCCTACGGAATCTAATTTTTAAAAACCATTTTTTTTTTTGGCCGTGCCACATGGCTTACGGGATCCTAGTTTCCCAACCAGGGATCGAACCTGTGCCCCCTGCAGTGGAATTGTGGAGTCCCAACCACTAGACCGCCAGGGAATTCCCATTTAAAAAGTCTTAAAATAAATCAGTTGTGCGGATTTAAGATCAACGTATAAAAAATAACTATTTTTATAATCTAATAATGCATAATTGGAATCTGAAAATTTTAGAAAGTGTCACTTACAATAAATAGCACCCCAAAAAACTTAGGAATAAATCTAACAAAGCAGGATCTATATGCCAAAAACTACACAAGACTAGTGAGAGAAATCAAATGTGTGCATGAATTAAGGCTCAATATATTGTTAACAGTTTAGTGTTCCTCAAATTGCCACAGATTCAAGGAAATCAAAATCCCAGAAGGATTTTTTTGTAGATACCAACAGCTGACTTGAACATTTAAATGGAAATGGAAAGGAACTAGAATAGGCAAAACAATTTTGAAAAAGAACAAATTTGGAAGACTCACACTGCCTTATTTCATTCAAGATTTACTGTAAAGCTATAGGAATTAAGACAGTGTGGTACTGGTGAAAGCATAAACACATAGATCAATGTGACAGAATTGAGAGTCCAGAAATAGATTCACACAAATATGAATTCATACAATTAATTTCTGACAAAGGTGCAAAAAGCACTCAATGGAGAAAGGACTGTCTTTTCAACAAATGTGTTGGAAAAGCTGGACTTCTATGTGCAAAAAAATTAACTTCAACCCATACCACATATCTTATACCAAAAAAAAAATATATATATATCAAAAGGGACCCTAGACTTAAATGTAAAATGCAAAATTCTAAAATTCCTAGAAGAAAACAGGAGAAAATTTTTGTGACTATGGGCTAGGCGAAGATTTCTTAGGATACAAAAAGCGCAAATCATAAAAGGAAAATTGGATAAACTAGACCTTGCTGCAATTTAAAACTTCTGCCCTTCAGAAATATTTAAGGGCTGTGGGAATTTAGAGGATATGAGCACTAATTCTGCCAGGAGTAACTTCCATAAAGTGACTTTGAAGATGGTCTTCAAAGATAACTAAGTGTCTGCTGGGCTAAAAAATCAAGAGAAAGGCCTAGGTAGAAAAAAACCTGCCCAAAAGAGCACAATTGTGACAGGGGCTCACAGGTCCAAGGAACAATGAGAAATTCAGTTGTCACGGAAGAGGCGAAGTGGAAAGGGTGGAGCAAGAGTGAAACATGGAAAGGGAGAATTTTTACACATTATAATTGTTTCCCATGGAGCAACAAGAAGCATTTCAAAGCAGAGAAGTAACAATTGGTTTTCCTTTTTTATAAAGTGTGATGACAATGCGGAGGACGGACTGGTGTAGAGACTGATGGGAAGGATTCTAATGAGAAGTCTGTTGCAATAGTCCAAGCAAGAGATGATGAGTTCTCACAGATGAGGAGGCAATGGGGATGGTAAAGGGAGAACTTCAAAGACCTATTAGTAAGGATCAGGTTGATGGTGGTGATTTTTAACTAAAAATGAGATAGTAACTGTTGTCTGGAAGAAACTAGTTCTAGATTCATGTTTTATAACAGAGATTATAAAATGTTTGCTCTAGGAACATAGGAGGGAATATAACAGTAATTGCAAAGAACTCTGAATTGGGGGAATAGAGTGTAAAACCTTACTAGGATTAGCCACATCTCTAATGTTTTGACTCTAACAATGATTTTCCATTATGCTAATTTCCTTGTATAACAAAATGAGAATTCTTTACAAATGTTTTAGCAGAAATTTATGCTGATAGAGTATTTGGGATACCAGCTGTTTCATATTACTCTAGTAGTTAAAAAGGTAGTCTCAAATCTGGAGAGAAGCTGAAAAGTACATCACAAAACAAGGTTTTACTCATAAAGCACCACTCTATTCATACAAAAGAGGTAGGCAGGGGCTTCCCTGGTGGTGCAGTGGTTAAGAATCCTCCTGCCAAGGCAGGGAACACGGGTTCAAGTCCTGGTCTGGGAAGATCCCACATGCCATGGAGCGACTAAGCCCGTGCGCCAGAACTACTAAACCTGCGCTCTAGAGCCCGCGAGCCACAGCTACTGAGGCCACGTGCCACAACTACTGAAGTCTGCACAGGTGTGCTCCGCAACAAAGACAAGCCACTGCAATGAGAAGCCCGTGCAGCGCAACGAAGGGTAGCCCCCTCTCACCGCAACTAGAGAAAAGCCCGCGCGCAGCAATGAAGACCCAATGTAGCCAAAAAATTATTAAAAAAAAAAAAAGGAGGTAGGCAGGAATACAGATTCTAGAACCAGATAAACCTGAGTCTGGATTTCAGCTCTTCCGTTTACTGACTATGGACCTGGAAAATTCATTTAGTCTGTTATATCGTCTGTATATTGGAGATAACAAAGCACATCTTATAGCATTGCTAATAGTTCCTGGCACAGAGGTGGTAGTTATTTTATTGTTATAAGTATGTTTTTCCTTAGCATGATTTTTTTTTAAAAGCTTTTTTTTTCAAATTTATTTATTTTATTTGTATTTATTTTTGGCTGTTGGGTCTTTGTTGCTGTGCGCGGGCTTTCTCTAGTTGTGGCGACTGGGGGCTACTCTGCATTGCAGTGTGCAGGCTTTTCATTGTGGTGGCTTCTCTTGTTGTGAAGCACGGGCTCTAGGTGCACGGGCTTCAGTAGTTGTTGCTCGCAGGCTCAGTAGTTGTGGCTCGTGTACTCTAGAGCGCAGGCTCAGCAGTTGTAGCACACGGGCCCAGTTACTCTGCGGCACGTGGGGTCCTCCCAGACCAGGGCTCGAACTCGTGTCTCCTGCATTGGCAGGCGGATTCCTAACCACTGCACCACAGGGAAGCTCAGCATGCTCTTTAAAATAGTAACTTTTATACTACTTGTTAATCATTTACATAAGGCAGTGCTTCTCAAAACAGTTCCTTGAAATGTTCCCTTAACTACAGAATAAAGTGAAACACACACCCAAGGATTTGGGCATATACTTTGGAACCAGCACAATTTTTTTTTTTTTTTGCGGTACGCGGGCCTCTCACTGTTGTGGCCGCTCCCGTTGTGGAGCACAGGCTCTGGACGCGTAGGCTCAGCGGCCATGGCTCACGGGCCCAGCCTCTCCGCGGCATGTGGGATCTTCCCGGACCGGGGCACGAACCCATGTCCCCTGCATCGGCAGGCGGACTCTCAACCACTGCGCCACCAGGGAAGCCCCAGCACAAAATTTTTAAAGTTTTAACTTCATTATATTAATCTGCATGCTGCACACAAAATAACCATATTTAATAGTAAAATGTTAATCTTTAGGTAAAATTAGCATACCAAGAAAATATGCCAGTTTATATAACAACATGGCCCTCAATACAATGCCTCATATCCATGAGCCACTTCAAGATGTCTCAGGTTAGAAAAGTCTGGATAGTGCACTATGTAAATTATGTTGCATGTGGTAAAAAGCTGAGAAAAACCAGAACTACTCAGCCTAAAACCCAGAACTTTCCTATAGGCAAGGAACATTTAAAAAAATAAGTCTCCTTATTTAATGAGGAGATACCTACCTATGCATTTTGTCCTGAAAAATGCAGACCTGCTTCAAGCTAAGAAAGCATAAAACTTGGTATAGAGCCAGAAAAATTAAAGTGGAAAGCCATAATTATGAATCTAAATTTTAAAACTTTACCTGTTTTCTTCTTTTTATCAGAAGTGGCATCCGAAGTATTTAAGGTAGTAGAGGTGCTTTTATAAATATCGCGACTGCATACTCCAGGATCATCTTCATCAGAAGAAAGTGAAGATAAATGTTCCGAGTTTTTCAGTTCGTTATCAGCTTTGTCTGACGGACTATTACCCCCAGTTTCAGACACTAAAGGTGTGGGTGTTGCACATGCAGTTTTTGGAAGTGGTGGGGGACAAAATGTACGAACAGTCTGGGTTCCTGGTCGTCTAGTCCTGTTAGGCATTCGTACAGCAAGAGTGGAAAACTGCTGCTTGGGCCCAGATTTCAGAAAATCTAAGAAAGAGGCAATGAATCCGGTTTTGACTTCTGGCTGTTTTTCCTCTACTTCTTTGATCTTCTGTCTCATTTTTTCTTGATGCTGATAACCATCATGGCAGCTTTCCGAGGAAGGGGGAGTATACGGCAAATATATATCTGTTCCCCTTGGATTCTGGCGTTTGCCTTGGGCAGGTCTTTTCAGCTGTTTTTGATTACTGTTGTCTTCCTCTTTAGTTTGCCCTTTTCCTTTAGTTTTCTTCTTCTGAAGGTTAAAATGCATTAAATCTTGGTTTTCCTCTTCAATCTTGATGCTGATTGGCTCCCCAGGTTGGGCCATGGCCAACAGTGCAAGTGTACTCCTAGTCGGGTTCATTGACACACCACTGTCATCACCCCCTAAAGTGAATTCACTCTCCGATGTAGCACTCTCTCCACTTATACTTCTACTACTAGAAACAAACTCTTGATTTCTGTTATTATTTAATGTACTATCAACAGGTACTTCGCTATCTTCTTCAGGTTCATGATTGGTAGCAGACTGTTTCTTGAATGGGCCAGAACTTTGCTCCTGGACTTCATGACCCAGCCCAACCACTGGTGAAGTTACTTTAGAAGCTTTATTTTGACCAGGTGTTTCAATGTGCTGTTGATCAAGAGTCATCTTTGACTGAAGAGTAGGTACTGGTGAAAGGTTTACAGTAACTTGATTTCCATTTAAGGAAATATCATTTATATTCGGTGGCTTTCCTACTGTAGCTGCTATGGAGTTAAAATCTGACGTCACATGCCCGACATCTAATGATTGCTGAAAATGAGATTTAGAATCACCATCTTCAACAGCAGGAATGGTTTCATTTGAAGTTGACTTGGAAAAATCAGAAGGTGTGACCCCACAAGCTGCTGCTGTAGCTGCTAAGATATCATCTACATTTGATAAAATATTTCTTTCATCACTGAGGAGCATTGCCTCTGGGAAACATATTGATCCAAGAGAAACAAAATGATTCTTTGAATCATGTTGATTTGTTTCACTAAAATGGCCCTTTGTTGTTAGATGTTGTTGTAATGATTTTGAAGACTCAGAGAGGTCCATTTTCATAATTTCAGAATTTTGAGGATGGAGTTGCTGCTGAGAATGATCGCCATTGCTCTGAATAATATGACCATCCATTTGAAGGAAAGGATGTACTATTTGTTGAGGACTTTGAACACGCTGTACTTGTAGAGATGCCTTTACTTGTCCTAAACCGGCCTGTAGTATTGACTGCTGAAGAATTTGTAAATCACAGGCAGAATCTAAAAGGACCTGTGTATTAGGAAGAGATGCCTGATGGCCATGCCCTAAAGCATTATTTGGAATTTGAATCTGAGATGAGGCATTAATTATTTGATCATGCTGCTCCTGGACCTTGGCTTCATGTACCTTCTGTATAAGAGAATGCTGCTGGTTTAGGTCTTTAGTATTCAACCTTATTTGTGGAGTTTGCATTAAATTAGTTGTCTTCTTTATATCAAGGGTTGCTGCATTATTGACTTGGCCAACTTGTTGGTTAAGCTGTGCCACTGAACCAACTATGTTTTCTTCTTTTTTTGACTCCTGTAGAACAATCCCAACAACTTGATCTTCAAGATGGGAATTACTTCTGATTATGCTCTGGGAATATCTGTCATCTGTCTTTGACACCTTATAAGCTGACTCTGGAACATTAATTTCCCCATCAGATAGCCTTTGGGTTGATGACTCAAGAGATACTTGCGGCTGTAATACCTGTAACTCTTGCATTGGAAAATCATCCTCTTGCTTTGAAGATGTATACACATTTGAGTCAAGTTTTCTTTCAGCGTAAGACTTTGGATCTGGGGAAGGTATGTTATTCTGTAATGTCTGACAATGAGTAGAGGACGCAAAAGATGATGACTGGACAACAGGCAAAAACTTTTGGGACTGGGGAGATGATGACCCTTGAGTCTGAGCATTTTGGGAAGAATGCATAGAAATATAATTCTGAGTTGGGCTAGAATCTGGCATATTCTGAGCCCGAGAGGCAGAAGAATAAGAAAGAGAAGGGGCTGTTAATGTTAGGGACTGCCCTGAAGCATAGCTTTCTGAAGGACTAACAACTGACAAAACTTGTGACTGAGATGAATAACTAACCTGTGTCTGACTAACTGGTGATAAACCCTGAGAGTGACCAGATGAGTAACTCTGAGACTGGCTAACTGAAGATAGATCTCTTGTTTGAGCAGGGTAATTCTCATTTGTAACTGAAGATAATACCTCTTGCTGATCAGAAGAATAATTAAGTGTTGGATTTTCAGAAGTTATAGTCTGAGATGACCCAGAAAAAGTCAATGTTTTATATAAAGATGGCAACTTCTCAACTTTGCTGGACCTATAAACATGTGAATGAACAATAGATGGCACATTATGTGGCTGTACTAAACCATAATTTTGAGACTGACTAACTGATAAAAGGCTTGGTAGCTGCGCTGTAGAATAAATTTGTGCTTGGCCTGATATTACAGAACTCTGGTTATGTAAAGGTTTGGAATAGCTTAGTGTTTGCACAGGAGGAATTATACTTTGAGGTTTGGGGGACTTGGCTGATGTTAGTGGTTGTTTTGTAGAACAGCTTTTTACTTTTGTAGTAGAAGGAGGATACCCTGATGATGGAACTGCAGATGAATAGGACTGAGCAAGTTCCACTGAGACCTGGGATGTCTTCTGTTGCAATCCTCCATTGCTCACCTGAGTAGAATCTCCAATTGGGTTACAGGATAAAGATGACTGCCTGCTTGTTTCCTGAAAATTAACCACACTTGCATTTGATAGATAACTGTGTAAGGAATGCTGTGAACCAGTCAGTTGTGCCTGAATAGACTGAGTACCTGAAGGCCGCTGATGGTGTTTAATAACACTACATTCTCGAAGAAGAGCTCTTTCAATGGAAGCAGTAGAACTAGTAAAGAGAGTTGAACCGTAGGCTTGAGGAGTTTGCTGGGCTCCTCCAAGTGCTGAAGGCAACAAACTAAATTGAGGTTGTAAAAGATGGGGTGCAGACTCTTGAGCTGAGCGGTATGTTGAAGACTGAGGTGGTATGCTGTTACTTATCGCAGAACTGCCCAGGCGCTCAAATGCCAAAGCGGTTGGAACAGTTCCCTGGGAAGTCTTGATTTGCAGCAAAGGATCATGAGGATTTAAAATTCCATTGGATGTAGTATTAAAAGTTGAATCCTGAAGCACCAAAGGTGAGGTGGTGGCAAAGTTTCTATTGCTGAAGGTGGTGGGATGCTGATAAGCAGGGAGGGCAGAGGGTGGAAGTGCTCCAGTGGTTGGCAAAGGTCCAGTAACAAACAGCTCAGTTGCTGCTGAGGAATGCATACCTATGAAAAGAAAACAAATATGCTCATGCAGTTACAGCACAAACACTTGTATCTGCTTTCATAATACAGACTTAATAAAACTTACATAACCTTCAATCCATCAAAATCTCTTTAAAACTGAAAAGCCTGACAAATTAGTTCTGCACATGAATTTTCAAAAATACATTTCAAAACAGCTAGCTTTCATAAGGCAGGAACAAAATTACAAAGGTATCAGCAATTCATATGTATGATTGTTACAAATATGAGATTATACATATATATAGTCAGATAAGGTCATTTGATAATTAAGAAAACAGTGAAAATGTACATAATCTCTAATGATTAATTTCCCTTGAAATCCCAATGCAAAATACCAATGGACAAACTAAAATGTTCATAACATTAAAATTGAAACTGAACTGCCTACATTTAACATAATAAATCTGAAAATAATAGTGAGATTAATAGTGCAGCTTCTTTTATCAAAATAAATGCATTTTTAAAATTCCTTGCATTTCAAGTTTTGACTTCCTATGAACAACTTCTCATAACAATAGATGCATGCTTATCAAAAGAAGCTGATCAGAAATTAATAAAGCACTGTCAAGAAGAGAGTATTAACATTTCAGGACAGCATTCTTGCCACATACGGCAAAAGTAAAAACATGTTAAACCCATGCAATCCAAAAGTTCCATTTCTAGAAATTTACCCTATGGAAATAAGTGGACACAAAGATTCAAACAAGATATTCATTATAGTTATTGTGAATAACAGGTAGAAACAACCTAAATATCCATCAAGAGGAGACTGGTAAAATAATTATGGCATATCCTAATAATACTGATGCTATAAACATTGCTTAGGTGGATATACAAAAAAAGTTTTGATGTACAAAGATATTAAAGAAGAGTAAATACCAAACTGTTAACTCTTCTCTAAAAAGGGGGACTGTAATTAGGAACTATCACTTTCCATTTTATACACCTTTTTATTGTTTACAGTAAAAAAATTTTATCTTATATTGGAGCACCATTGATTAACAATGTTCTGTTAGTTTCAGGTGTACAACAAAATGATTCAGTTATACATATACATGTAGCTATTCTTTTTCAAATTCTATTCCTATTTAGGTTATTACAGAACACTGAGCAGCGTTCCCTTTGCTGTACAGTAGGTCCTTGTTGGTTATCTATTTTAAATATACCAGTGTGTACATGTCAATCCCAAACTCCCAAGTCTATCCCTCCCCTCTACTCTTCCTCCCTGGTAACCATAAGTTCGTTCTCTAAGTCTGTTTACATATATTTTAGTGAATTTCCTTTAAAAAAATTCTTTTTCATTTTGGAAAAATTGGGGAAAAAAGATTCTCTTGCCCTTTTCAAAAATATTCTTCTTTCAACTCTTTCCATTAAATGTCAAAAAAGTGGGAATTCCCTGGCGGTCCAGTGGTTAGGACTCGGCGCTTTCACTGCTGGGGCCCAGGTTCAATCCCTGGTCTGGAAACTGAGATCCCACAAGCCTCGCAATGCAGACAGAAAAAGGATTACCATTACAAGGACAGAAAATATCTAGCTACTCTTGAAGGAAAAAACAGCGCTTAGAATTAATGTTTAAAATAATGTAATTATAGAAACTGAGATAGAAAGTCTAACTCAATACATGTAATGTAAAATTATTCCAGGAAGCAAACAACGAAGCTATTGTGTAGTTTTGTTTTTTTAATATTTATTTATTTGGCTGCATTAGGTCTTAGTTGCAGCACGTGGGATCTTCGTTGCAGCACATGGGATCTTTTGTTGTGGCGCATGGGCTTCTCTCTAGTTGTGGCCCGTGGGCTCTCTAGTTGCGGCGTGTGGGCTTAGTTGCCCAACCAGGGATTGAACCTGCATCCCCTGTGTTGGAAGGCGGATTCTTAACCACTGGACCACCAGGGAAGTCCCCTATTGTGTTTTTTAATACTGTTTTATTTCACAGTAAAACATTGTTTCTTTGGAAGCAGAAGAAATGTTTCTAAGACATACTGAGAAGCTCTATTAATGGAGTTTATATCAGAATGTAAAATATTATTTCTTATAGCTATTACTTAAAACAATATTCTTTAAAATGAAACCTTAAAAAAAAAACTAACCTTTCTGTCATCCGGCAAAAAATAAAAGTATATACAAACACTTTTGGGGCGGGGAAACAGTTGAAAAATGAAATAAGAAAAATAAAACAGAAAACTACATAATAGGACTTCCCTGGTGGTGCAGTGGTTGAGAATCCGCCTGCCAGAGTAAGGGACATAGGTTCGAGCCCTGGTCTGGGGAAGATACCACATGCCGCAGAGCAACTAAGCCTGTGCGCCGCAACTACTGAAGCCCACACACCTGGAGCCCATGCTCCGCAACAAGAGAAGCCACCGCAATGAGAAGCCCGCGCACTGCAACAAAGAGTAGCCCCTGCTCACTCCAACTAGAGAAAAAGCCCGTGCACAGTAACGAAGACCCAACGCAGCCAAAAATAAAAGTAAATAAATAAATTTTAAAAAGAAAAGTACATAATATATCAACTTGGAATGGCTTTTATTAAAGATTGACTTATTCTGTTCAGTTAAGGATAACTTTACCTAACTCTAATGATGAAATCAGTTCCAAGATTGTTTTTTTTTACTATACCACACCTATCCAGCCCAAAGTCACTAAAAGAAATGAAATTTAATCTTTCACCAACCGCCCCCCACAAAAGATAAATATGTGAAGTGATAGCTGTGTTAATTAACCAGATGTGGGGATTCTTTCACAATGTAAATGTATATCAAATCACCACAATGTATACCTTAAACATCTTACAGTTTTATATGTCAATTACACCTCTATAAAGGTGAAATAGGAAAAAAAAATTTAATCTTTCCTCCTCTCAAGTAAACAAGTAACTACTTAAATTGCTAGATAAAAACTTGATATCTAGGATTTATCTTTAACAATTACCTACCTTCTTCAACTTGCTAGTTTTCATCAGAGTGCTAAAACCGAATTTCTGCTAGTAACAATTTCTTGAATTTTGTCCACCTTAAAATAGTGAAAAATTCCAGGTTTTAAAGTTCACTGGAAAATCAATAATTAACATCACTCTCAGCCACACTACTATAATGACAAGATTATCAAAAGTGAAATTTTATCCATATTTTTAAAGGACTTAAAAATTCTGAAAACAAAGTATCACCTGTCTGCCAGGATGGGGCCCTGAATTGTGGTACAAGAGTAGTTCCTGAAGAAGCAGCCTGAGCAGTTCGGGATTCAACAGCAGAGAGAAAATTCATCACTGAAGATTCTTTAGTGTTAGTGCTGGCATTGTTCACACTAGTATCAAATATTCCAGAAAGACCTACATTTGAAGATAAAATGTATCCCAAAGTAAAAATATATGTTAATATAAAATGATATTCCGGATGCTATTTTAAAAAGGAATCTCTGACATTTGAGGCCAGAAGTTCTACAACCCTAAACTGTTTTATTATGAATAGCAACAAACATTAATTTGCTCAAGCATAATTATAATTTAAAATCTACAGAGATGCATGAAAAAGAGATCTCCCTACTAATTATACAGATATTCCCTAGCAGTAAAAGACAAAGCTTTTAATCTCATTTTCATTTTAACACTTCCCATGAGACTGTTATGTTCCATATACTTTCATAACCCAACATGTGAAAATTGATTTTTCTTCTTATTCACTAAATGTACCCATATTTGTGGTATATTTCATAAGAGAATTTTTACCGGTTGGGTGAGGTGTGGCAGCATATCCAGGAAGCTGATGAGAGGCTGCAAAAGTCTGTCTCTGAAGGAGATCTGTTTCAGAGTGAGAAGGATGTCCTTCTTCATAGCTTAAACTAGAGGATGATAAAAATAAATGACAAAAAACACAGAGCTCAAACCAGATGATCAAAAAATTTCTAGGAGAGCAATTATCAAAAGTAGCATAAGTCTTTGACTAAATTCCTGACCTACAGATCAAGAGATCAAACACAGTCTGACAATACTGTCAAAATGCGGGGGAACATATTGAAGATACACTGGGAAGAAAAATAATACACAGTATTTTTCTTAGTTCAACTTTACCTACAACAAAGTCCTTTTACTGGAAGAGGTAGCATGGTACATTGGGAAGAGCAATATCCTGGAAAACAGGAGAGCTGAATTCACTGTCCAAGTGCTACTACTGGCTTACCATGTGATTTCAATAAGTGACTCTATTACTGTTGGACTTATTTCCTCACCAGTATGAATAAGGGACCCAGACAGGATAATCTCTAAAGTCCCTCTAATTCTAACAGTCTCTGGAATATAGTAGACAGTTCAAATGAATTGAAAATTAACACTATTTCCCAATAACTCTCCTAGAAAATTTCAAGCTTATACATCTTGAGAGTAATTCAGAACAAGATATTTTTCTCCCCTTGATTTTTATTCTGAATATTTTAAACCCACAGAAAAACTGAAACAGTACAATGAATAACCTGTATACCCATCACTTAAGTTTCAACAACTGTTAACATTTTGTTATATTTGTTTTATCTTTATACACAGACATATATACTCCTTTCTTTTAATCTACTTGAAAATAACTTGTGGACATCATGAAACTGTATCCTTAAATAATTCAGTTGCATCTCCTAGGAATAGGACATTCAGCTGTATAACCAAGTATCATTATTAGACTTGAAGAAATTCAACACTGTCACTATAACATGTAATACAGAGGTCACATTCCAATTTTCCTCAATTGTTGTCAAAATGTTTGATATTTTAAAGCTTTCTGCAGGATTCAATCAAAATTCAACAATTACATTTGGTTATGTCTCTTTACATTTAGAACAGTGCCTCCACTCTGCCTCTAATGCCAAACCCCTTTTGCCTTGACTCCATGGACATGGACTTTTTATTTTGAGGAGTCAGTTGAATGTCAGTTGAAGTCAGTTGAATGTACGCTATCCCAAATTCTGGATTTGTCTGATTGCTACTTCATGAGAAATACATAATGATGCTTTGTAATTCTTATTGCACTCATGAGGACACACATAATGTCAGTCTGTCTCACTGGTGATGCTAAACTTGAAGTGGTTAAGGTACTGTCAGATCTCTCAATGTAGTTATTTCTTCTCTTTGAAATAAGTATGCAATTGTGAGGTGTTACTTAAGACAGTGTCAGTATCTTGTCCCAAGAGCTAATGGTTTCAAACACCCTGCATTCATGATCTTCATTTCAATTATTGCACTGAAGATTAGAAACAGTAGTGTTCTAATTACACTACCTTCCATATTTAAAAGTTAGCATTCTTCTATAAAATAAAAATTAGCTTTTTTCCCCTTTTCTCTCTTATCTATATACGTACTTAAATATAATATATAAAATATATACTAATGTTTTTTAATGTATATACGTTGTGCTTAAAAAAATATCATCGTAGACTCTTCATATTTAATTTATAGTGTCCCTTCAATCTTGTTTCCTTTTGACATATCCTCCTTGGTGCTCAGACACATTCTTACCTCCTAGCACAAGATGCTTCAGGTTCACCTTGTTTTTTTAACCCTGTACCACACCTGAAATCAACCATTTCCACTAGGGGTTTTTTAGTGGGCAGTGGCATTTTGAAACCAAGATCTGGGTGTCAGGTGTATTCAATGCCTGAGGTGTCACTGCTTCTAGGCCCTTTAAGTGGACAAAGCTAGGAAATACATGTCTTTTTAAAAACGTGAGTTCATAATGACAACTCTAACTCAAATCTAATGTAGTATTCCTCACCTTCCTCCATTTCACATGTATTTCCCTTTTCCTACAGTCAGAATCCCAGTTCACAACTATTGATACATCAACATATTTACTCATTAGTTCTACCCGAAAATACTGTAACACAACCTCTTTCAAAAACAAAACCACCAAGTAAAGTTAAGTATTTCTTCACAGTACTTTCTGTCTCAAGATCATGTCCCATTAAGTATATACAGTTAGAATACTGATTCGAAAGTTAAGTAAATGATTGTTTTAGTTTGAAGATTCAATTTTAGGATTAATTTTAAATCTATTTTAAACTTTATAAATCACCTTATTAAGGTGTAAGTTACATACAGTAAAGTGCACCCATTTTAAGTGTACAGTTCAATGTGTACACATTTTTCCATAAATGTACACACCAGTATAACCATAATCCCAACCAACTTGCAGAACATTTCCATCACAACAGAAGGCTTCTCATGCCCCTTTGCAGTCAATATCTTTTTCATATCACCCCTGGCCCCAGACAACCACTGAGAAACCTAATGTTATGAAAATTTAGGCTTGCTTGTCCTAGAATTTCATATAAATGGAATCATACAGTCTGTACTCTTTTGTGTCTGGCTTTTTTTCGTTTCAGCATAATGTTTCTGAGATACAACCATACTGTTGCATACATAAGTAGGTCATTCCTTTTCATTGAATTATATGAATTTATCACAATTATGTTTATCCATTCACTTACTGAGGAACATTTGGATTGTTTGTAGTTAGAGGCTACTATGAATAAATGTACTACGAACATTTTGTATATGAGTCTTCTGTGGACATATACTTTCATTTCTCTAAGTTAAATATCTAGGAATGAATTACTGGGTGATAAGGTAGGTGCACGTACCATTCTACATCAGCATCAGTAATTAATCAACATTCCGTTTTTGCTTTACATCCTCGTCACCACACGATCTTTTCAGTCTTCTTAATTTTAGCTATTCTAGGTAGGTTAAGTGGTATCTCACTGTGGTTTAATTTGCATTTCCCTAATAACCAATGATGAGGAGCATCTTCGTATATGCTTATAGACTATTCTTGTAACTTCTTTTGTGAAGTTTGTTCAAAGATTTTGCCCTTTAAAAAAAATTGGGTTGTTAGCCATCTTACTGGGTTGTAAAAAGTTTTTAAAATACAGTCTGGGACTTCCCTGGTGGAGCACTGGTTAAGAATCCTCCTGTTAATGCAGGGGACATGGGTTCAATCCCTGGTCCGGGAATATCCCACATGCCGCGGAGCAACTAAGGCCATGCGCCACGACTACTAAGCCTGTGCTCTAGAGTCCGTGCGCCACAACTACTGAAGCCCGCGCACCTAGAGCCCGTGCTCTGCAACAAGAGAAGCCACCACAGTGAGAGGCCCTCACACCAGAACGAAGAGTAGCCCCCGCTCGCCGCAACTAAAGCCCGTGCACAGTAACGAAGACCCAATGCAGCCAAAAAATAAATAAAAATTTTTAAAAAAAATAATCAAATGTTTTAAAATAAATAAATAAATAAATACAGTCTGGATCCACATTTTTTTTGGTCAGATACATGTATTGTGAATGTTTTCTTCCAGGCCGAAGTTCTAACCAATTAATTTAATTGTGGTAAGAGCACTTAACATGAGATCCACCCGCTTAAAGTATATAATACAGTATTGTTAACTATGTGCACCATGTTGTACCGCAGATCTGTTCATGAACGATGAAGAGCTTACTCATCTTGCATTAACCAAACCTTTGTATCTGTTGAACAAACAGACACGCCTGTCCTCCTCTGACAGGCTCCCATTCGTAAACTGCGCGGCCAGGTTGCCCACCAGCCCTGGCCGGATGCCGCACTTCATCCTGTCTGCTACTTGGATGAGCTGCCTGGCGATGTCCCAGATGACTTCCTCTTGACTCTCAGAATCTCCCACAGTGGCGCAAGGCAGGTGGGAAAAGACCAATGCCCTCAAGACGTGGAGCGTGCCCACTTCCAGTAATTCATTATTTTTTATTGTGGAGTAGCACTCCATTATATAGATGTACCAAAGGTTGATGGTTGTTTTAAATCCGTTCATCAGTTGAAGGAACTTTGGGTTTTTTCCTGTTTTGGCAATTATGAATAAAGCTGCTATAAACACATGCCTAACGTTTAGTCTGAACATAAGTTTTCATTTCACTTGAGTAAATAACTTAGGAGGGGAATGGCTGAGTTATACAGTAATATGTTAACTTTAGAGAAACTACTTGTTTTCCAAAGTAGCTATACCTCTTTGCATTCCCATCAATAATGTACATCTGGTCTAGTTACTCTGCATCCTCACTGGCACCAAGTATTTTAAGTTTGTAAGTTGTTTCTTTTCCTTTTCTTTAAAAAAATTTGAGCTATTCTAATTGGTGTGCAGTGGTATCTCACTGTGGTTTTAATTAGCATTTCCTTAATAACTAACAATGTTGGGCATCATTTGTTTATCTACCATGCAGAAATATTCTTTGGTAAAGTATCCACTCAAATCTTTTCCCATATTTTATTGGGTTGTTTGTTTTCTTATTAATGAGTTTTAGGAGTTGCCTATATACTCTGGAACCAAATCCTTGGACAGATACATATTTTGTAAACATTTTCTCCCAATCTGTGGCTTTCATTCTCCTAACAATGTATTTAGAAGAGCAAAATAATTTTTTATTTTATGAATTGTACTTTTGATGTTGTAGCTAAGAAATCTTTGCCTAATCCAACATCTCAGAGATTTCTTCTTATGTTTTCTTCTAGAAGTTTTATAGTATTAATATTTCCACTTAGGTCTGTGATTCATTTGGAATTCATTTTTTGTACATGTTGTGATGTAAGGCTTGGGATTCATTTTTTTTTTAATTTGGATATGCAATTATCCCAGTACTACTTATCAAAAAGATTATTCTTTATCTACTGAATCTTTACCTATTGAACCTATCTGAACCTATGTCCAAAAAAGTCAACTAGCCATATATTTGTGGTTCTGTTCTTAACTACTGTGTTACATTGATCCATGTCTGTTCTTAGGCCAATAACACACAGTCTGATAAATGATTCAGGTTGTACAGATTTTCTAATTTTGTTCTTTTTCAAAATGACTTTGTCTATGCCAGGTATTCCCATATAAATTTTAGAGTCAGCCTGTCAATTTCTACAAAAACACTGCAATGACTCTATACATCAACTGGGGCAAACTACCATCTTAAGAGTATTGGGTCTTCTAATCCATGAGTATATCTATTTATTTGGGTCTTTAATTCCTGTCAGCAATCTTTTGTAGTGTTTAATGTATGATTCATACAAGTATAAATCCCTAGATTTCTCATTTTTCTTTTGTTCTAAATGTTTTTAAATGACAGCTTTATTGATATATAATTCACATATCATAAAGGTCACCCTTTTAAAGTGTACAAATCAGAGCTCTTTTAGAATACTCAGGGTTGTGCAACCATCACCATAATCTAATTTTAGAACACTTCACTGCCTCAAAAATAAACCTGTACCCATTAGCATCACACCCTATATATCCTCCTCTACCCAGTCCCTGGCAATCACTAATTTTTCTGTCTCTATGCATTTGCCCACTCGCAACATTTCATATAAATGGAATCATATTATATTACATGCAGGCTTTTGTGACTGGCTTCTTTCACTTAACATAATGTTTTCAAGGGTCATCCATGTTACAAACATGGATATATCAGTACTTCATTTCACGGCTGAATAACATTCCATTGTATAGATATACCACATTTTGTTTAGCCTTTCATCACCTGATGGACATTGGGTTGTTTCCACTTTTTGGCTATTATGAATTATGTTGTGATGAACATGCACATACAAGTTTTTGTGTGGATGTATATTTTTAATACTCTTGGGTATATACCTAGGAGTGGAATTGCTGGGTCTTATGATAACTCCATGTTTCACATTTTGAGGAATGGCCAACCAAACTGGCTGTACCATTTTACATTCCCAGCAACAACGTTTAATGGGTTACAATTTCTCAACATCTTTGCCAATACTTGTTATTGCCTGTGTCTTTACTTTTATTATAATACCCATCCTATTAGGTGTGAAGTGGTATCTCATTGTGGTTTTGATTTTCATTTACCTAATGATGTTGAGCATCTTTGCATTTTCTTCCTGACCAAACAAACAGAGAGAGGGGAAAAAACCTTACACTTACGAGGATATGTCAAAGGGACAAAGAGGCAAACTGAAAGAGCTCCCAATGACCAAAACTGGAACATTTTGAGCAAAAAAAATTTAGTAGTATATATCTGTGAGTCCATACTGATAAAATTAAATGATTAGTAAATAAGTGGAGTAGGAAACACAAATCTCCCTTGAAGAATTCTAAATAATTTACGTAGCAACTCTACATTGAAGGAGGTGGGCCATAACTCCCCACTCCTTAATGAGCTGCACATAGCAACTTTCTTCCAAAGAGGATAGTATTGAAAGGAGGAAAAAAACAAAAAAAATAACTTTACTGTGCAGAAACCTGACAAACACTATCTCAGCCAGGTGGTAAAAACAACATCAACAGTGATAAATCACATTGATAAGATATACCCTTAATATGATGTAACGAAAGTACACTTTACCTCTATGATCTCCCTCTAGAGAACCCATAACTCCAGTTTGATTACGAGAAAAAAAACATCAGGCAAATTCCAAGAGAAGGGCATTCTACAAAATACTTGACCAGCACTGCTCAAAAATATAAAGGTCATCAGAAACAAGAAAAGTCTGAGAAATTGTGATGGCAAAGAGGAATCTACTGAGACAAGATAAACAAATGTAAAGGGGTATCCCTGGAGAGACCAAAAAAAGACATTAAGTAAAAACTAAGGAAATCTGAATAAACTATGGATTTCAGTTGACTACAATGTATCAGTTAATTACTAGTAACAAATGTACCATAAGAATATAAGAAGTTAATAATAGGGGAAAGTGGGTGAGGGTGTATATGGGAACCCTGTAACTATCTGTAAATCTAAAACAGCTCTCAGGGAATTCCCTGGTAGTCCAGTGGTTAAGACTCCATGCTTTCGCTGCTGAGGGCTGGGGTTCAATCCCTGGCTGGGGAACTAAGATCCCACAAGCCACGTGGCATGGTCAAAAAAAAAACCCAAAACCCCACAAAAAACAAAAGAGGCTCTCAAAAATACAATCTACACTAAGAAAAATTTGTAAGCCATGTCAAATCTTGAAACCTCTTTAAGAGTAAGAATAATTATCAAGATAAACTGTAAATATCAGGAGGTTCTAGGGGTGGTTTTTTGTCTTGTCTTGCTTCTTAGAAATCCATGCTAACTCCACTTCTTTAACAGGCAAGGAATAATTATAACCTCCTAATTGGTCTCTCTGCTTCTGCCCTAACCCCTCCCACGCCCTATTCTCAGCCTGAGTCACTCCCTTAAAAATGAAGTCATACGATAGTTCAATTTTTAGTATTTTGAGGAATCTCCATACTGTTTTCCATAGTAGCTGCACCAATTTACACTCCCACCAACAGAGTACAAGGGCTTCCTTTCCTCCATACCCTCTTCAACACTTGTTATTTGTTGTCTTTTTGATGTTGTCTTTCTGACAGGTGTGAGGTGATATCTTATTGTGCTTTTGATTTGCATTTCATTGATGAGTGTTACTGAACATCTTTTCATGTGTCTGTTGGCCATCTTTATGTCTTCTTTGGAAAAATGTGTATTCAGGTCCTCTGTCCATTTTTAAAAAACCGGTTGATTTTTTAAAAAACATTGAGCTATATGAGTTCTTTGTATATTTTGGATTTTAACCCCTTATCAATAGAATTAAAATTAAAAATTAAATTAGGGCTTCCCTGGTGGCGCAGTGGTTGAGAGTCCGCCTGCCGATGCAGGGGACACGGGTTCGTGCCCCGGTCCGGGAAGATCCCACATGCTGCGGAGCGGCTGGGCCCGTGAGCCATGGCCGCTGAGCCTGCGCGTCCGGAGCCTGTGCTCAGCAACGGGAGAGGCCACAACAGTGAGAGGCCCGCGTACCGCAAAAAAAAAAAAAAAAATTAAATTAAAAAAATTGAACTACCATACTAACTGGCAATTCCACTTCTGGGTATTTTTCTGAAAATTCAAAACACTAATTCGAAAAGATCTATGCACCCCCCCCCCATGTTCACTGCAGCATTATTTACAGTAGCCAAGATACAGAAGCAACCTGAATGTCCATTGACAGATGAATTGATAAACATGTGGGGTGTATGTATATATCACACATATAATGTGTGTATCACATACAAATATATAAATAAAATGGAATATTACTCAGCCATAAAAAATATGAAATCTTGCCATTTGAGGCGACATGGACAGACGTAGAGGGTACTATGCTAAGTGAAATAAGTCAGAGAGACAAATATGTGGAATCTAAAAGACCAAATAAATGAACAAACATAACAAAACAAAAACAGACTCATAGATACAGAGAATAAACAGGTGGTAGGTGGGGGGGATGAGCACAATAGGTAAGGGAGATTAAGAAGTACAGACTCCCAGTTACAAAATAAATGAGTCATAGGGATGAAATGTACAGCATGAGGAATATAATCACTAATGTTGTAATAATTTTGTATGGTGACAGATGGTAACTATTTCGTAATGTACAGAAATACTGAATCACTATGTTGTGCACCTGGAACTAACATAGTGTTGTAAGGTCAATTATGTTTAAAAAAAAAAAAAAAGTAAAGCCAAATCATGAAACTCTTCTGCTCAAATCCTTCCAATGGCTTCCCATCTCACCCTAGTAAAAGCCAAAGTTCTTACAATAATCCTCAATATGCTAAGTAACCTAACTGCTGCCCCCTTAAACCTCCAATTTTATCTATTTTCCACTCCAGCCACACAGGTCTCCTGGCTCTTTCCTCAAATATACTAAGTTGGTTCACCTCATTTCCCCTCAGGTCTCTGCTCAAACTTCATCTCACTGAAGACTTCCCTGACCACCTGATACAAAACAACATCCTTCCTCTATCCTCTCTACACATTGCCTAACCCTCTTTTCTTGCGTTATTTTTCTCCATAGCACTAATAAACATTCAACATTATTTACTGGTTTGCCTCTTAGCGACTGAAATGAAAACTCCATTAGGACAGGGTCTTTGCTTTCATCACTGCTATAACCCCAACACCCAAAATATTGGGTTGGCAAAAAAGTTCCTTCGGTTTTTAAGTTAAAAAAAAAAGAGGCACATTTTCCATTTTCACCAAGAACTTTATTGAATAACATATTCACTGTTTTGTTCCATTACCTTCTGCCATTTTTCAGGCAACTTCATTAATTCCATCTTCTCAAAACTTTTTATATTTTTGAGCAAGAACTGTTCCAAGTGCCTTTTACAGTCTTCCAGAGAATTGAAATTTTTTCCATTAAGAGAATTTTGTAAAGACCGAAATAAATGGAAATCCAAAGGTGCAATGTCTGGTGAATATGGCTGATGAATCAGAACTTCCCAGCCAAGCTGTAACAGTTTTTGCCCGGTCATCAACGAAACATGCAGTCTTGTGTTATCGTCATGGAAGATTATGCGTTTTCTGTTGACTAATCCCGGACGCTTTTCCTCCAGTGTTGCTTTCAGTTGGTCAACTGGAAGAAGTTCTTGTTGGAATTAATCGTTTTGTTTCCTGGAAGGAGCTCAAAACAGAGGACTTCCTTCCAATCCCACCATGTACACAACATCACCTTCTTTGAATGAAGACCGGCCTTTGGTGTGGTTGTTGGTGGTGTATTTTGCTTGCCCCACGATCTCTTCTGTTCCACTTTATTGTACAGTATCCACTTTTCATTGCCCATCACAATTTGTTTTAAAAGCAGAATGTTTTCATTACATTTAAGTAGAGAATCGCATGTGGAAATATGGTCAAGAAGGTTTTTTTCGCTTAACTTGTGTGGAACCCAAACATCAAAGTGATTAACGTAACCAAGCTGGTGCAAATGATTTTCAATGCTTGATTTGGATATTTTGAGTATGTCGGCTACCTCCCTCGTGGTATAACGTTGATTGTTCTCAATTAATGTCCCTATTTGATGGCTATCAACTTCAACTGGTCTACCTGACCGTGAAGCATTGTCCAGTGAGAAATCTCCAGCATGAAACATCACAAACCACTTTTGACACATTCAATCAGTCACAGCACCTTCTCCATACACTGCACAAATCTTTTTTTGCGTTTCAGTTGCGTTTTTACCTTTCTTGAAATAATAAAGCATAATGTGCTGAAAATGTTGCCTTTTTTATTCCATCTTCAATATTAAAATGGCTACACAAAAATTCACCAATTTTTATAAGTTTTTTCTTTAAATGCACGCTGACATGACAGCTGTCACAATACAATCGAACAAAATTGTTTCAAATGAAGTTGAAGACAACTAAGCGCTACTAGAGCCGTCTAACAGAGAACACCAAACGAACTTTTTGGGCAACCCAATAGTATATGGCACATTGTAGATACTCATAAATAATTACAATCTATGTTCAGTTTCAGAAGAGAAATCACCTTTAAGTTACAACTCAATCACCTCTCAAGCAAATATGTACTGAGTACCTAACCTGATTGCCAGATATCCTGATAAGAATTGGGAAATAAAAAAATGAAGGATTGGGCTTCCCTGGTGGCGCAGTGGTTGAGAGTCCGCCTGCCGATGCAGGGGACACGGGTTCGTGCCCCGGTCCGGGAAGATCCCACATGCCGCGGAGCGGCTGGGCCCGTGAGCCATGGCCGCTGAGCCTGTGCGTCCGGAGCCTGTGCTCCGCAATGGGAGAGGCCACAACGGTGAGAGGCCCACGTACCAACAACAACAACAAAAAAAATGAAGGATCAAGCTAGTAGGTCAGCCCTTTCTAGAAAACTGAATACCTGGAGACTTCTATCAATTTTAAGCATTGTATGAGAGTTTTCAATATAAAGCAGAGATCTAACTGGGCCACTATTCAATGGATTTAATTATTGAAGCCCAAATTAAGAACGTTCTACACCATACATCATAGAGGGAGCAATACAGATAATTTTACCCTCTCAATAATTATATAAAATAAACTGGATTTTTTTTTAAAAAACAACATGTATAAAGCACAATGGGATAAAGATTATACGTGATATGAAAATTAGCTTTGAGTGAAACAGTAGTTCAATGAATTTTTAAAAACCAGTTAAAATTCCATGCTTCCCGCCTTTTCGAGGGTGGCGGCGAGCGCAGATGGAGCGCCATGGAGGCCTTGGGCACACTTCGAGAGTATAAAGTGGTGGGGCGCTGCCCGCCAAATGGCCCACACCGCCCCTCTGGCGCATGCAGATCTTTGCACCTAATCATGCTGCCAAGTCCCGCTTCTGGTACTTTGTGTCTCAGCTGAAGAAGATGAAGAAGTCTTCAGGGGAAACTGTCTGCTGTGGACAGGTGTTCAAGAAATCTCCCAAGGCTGAAGAACTTCTGCATCTGGTTGCACTATGACTCCCGCAGAGGCCCCCACAACATGTACCGGCAGTACCGGGACCTGACCGCAGCCGGCACCATCACCCAATGCTACCGAGACACGGGCACCCAGCGCCTTGCCCGGGCCCACTGGAGCCAGATCATGGAGGTAGAGGAGATCGCAGCCAGCAAGTGCCGCCGAGCAGCAGCCAAGCAGTTCCACGACTCCAAGATCAAGTTCCCACTGCCCCACCAGGTCCTCTGTCACCAGCACAAGCCACACTTCACCACCAAGAGGCCCAACACCTTCTTTTAAATGCAGGCCCTCCCCATCCCCAGGTCTGCCCAAATAAAACTCATTGGGAAGACCAGAAGAAGAAAAAAAAATTCCATGCTCCCCTCAAAAAATTAAACATAGTCACCATATGCCCTAGCAGTCCCATTTCTAGGTATATATACTCAAGAGAACTGGAAATACATATGTTCACACAAAAACTCGTATATAAATGTTCACAGCAGCATTATTCATGACAGTCAAAAGGCAGAAACAATCCAAATGTCCAACAATAAATGGATAAGTAAAATGTGATACAGCCATACAATGGAATATTACTCAGCCATAAAAAGAAACGAAATACTAATACATGCTACAACATGGATGAACCTTGAAAACACTATGCTAAGTGAAAGAAGCCAAATACAAAAGTCCACATACAGTATGATTCCATTTCTATGAAATGTACTAAATGATCAAATCCCTGGAGACACAAAGTAGATACTGTGGTTGCCAGGGTTTAGGGAGAGGGGAGAATAGGAAGAGACTTCTTATGAGCATGTGTTTCCTTCAGGGGTGATGGAAAATGTTCTAGAACTAGATAGTGGTGATGGTTACACAGTCTCATGTAACTACTACTGAACTGTACATTTCAAAATAGTGAATTATGGGAATTCCCTGGTGGTCCAGTGGTTAGGACTCCGTGTTCTCACTGCCGAGGGCCCAGGTTCGATCCCTGGTCGGGGAACTAAAGTTCCATAAGCCATGCGGCACAGCCGAAAACAAAACAGTCTTTATTAGCAAACAACATAATTTTAAAAAATAAAAATAAAATAAAATAGTGAATTATATGATTTGTGAACTATAGCTCAATAAAAGTTACGATCATCCAAACTTGGTGATTATGGGTAATTTTTCATGAAGTGTGCAACATCAACAAACAAGAAGGTGGTTATAGACAGGCTTGCTGTCATGCACGTATTCAGTCTCCCTCCTGTGGTTGGCCCATCTCCATATACCATATAATAAGGATTTTTTTTGTTAATCTGTACATAGTATTTTTAAGGTTTTAAAACAAGTTTCAAAAATATATATTTTTTTATGGTTTTAAAATAAGTTTCAAAATAATCTGATGGTCACTGGCTTGCTGAAGTTGTTTATTTTTTTCAAACAAAAGCCAGCCTAAGAAAATAAAAATTTATCCTGGAAAAAAAAAAAAAAGGCCTCAAAACATGGTCTTTGTTTCTAATTCCTATACCTAAATATAAGCTCCTTTGAATAAATGTACATTTATTTAATATAATAGTACCTACCGTAGTATAGCCCTTTCTAGCCTCCAAGGCCTGGATGGGTGGTAGGGTGAGAAAGAGGACTTTTACTACCCCTACATACTCCAAGCACTACAGGAGCTAAGGTCTAGGAAAGAGGAAGGAACCAAGGGCTAACAGTGACAGTTGTGTCAATCTTCAGATTCCCAACCAAGCACAAAACTTCCATTTTCCATCCCCTCCCCATACTTTCAAAGTCGGGTACAGACTTAATCTTGAGGATAAGAACGGTCAGAATTTTGCAGGGGGAAGTAACACTTTCCTTCAGTTCCTGTTACTTAAATTCCAAATTTAAAAACTGACGTTTTCCTCAAAATTAAAACAAACCAAAAGAGATTATTCTTTACCACTCTCTACCTTGTTTACTATAAGTATGACATACTTTCCGTAAGCCTCTTTCCTAATGTTAATCTAATTTGTTTAACAAAGAAAATTAAGTTTTAAGGCAGATGAGAAAGCTGTGACAAAAATCTTATCTAAAATGGCAAATTTGTGCAGTGAAGATGGCATATGATCATAAGAAAAAATGCTTTGAGTGTATTACTGAGAATAAGCTGTCTTACGGTTTATATCCAGATATTAATAACATGTACAGATCTTCTCCTTGGGTAGCATACTCTTATGTCCGTAATACTTAAGAAATAAAACACATTCCAAGTTTTAAAATCAATCAGCAAAAATTCCATGAAATATGTTAAATCCCAGGTAAACAAGCCAGTACTTGCACACAAGTAATAAGTTACCCAAGACTGAATGATTTTGCCTTAAGTAGTCATATTATTTTCTTCTCTGTTAAAGAACTTGGTCACTGAAAATATATATATTCTAATATAATAAAAACAGAATTTTCTTTAAATTTGGAAAATAATGTTTTAGTCTTAGGGTATTATCAACCTTTCAGAGTTGAGAAAGATAACCCTGGATTGGAAGTTAGGAGGCCGAGATTCCAGTCCTGATTCTGCAAATTACATACTTCAAGACTTTCAGCAAAGCACAGGGAGTCCTAGTTTTTCTCTTTATGAAGCCTAATGTTCTGCATATTTCTAATATTCTGAGTTAAGCTAAATATTTTTACTTCATCTATCACACAGCATTCTTCAGTATAAAATCTGTCTTCAAAATGAGTACAGTGATAACACCAAGTTCACTGAATTAACTTTGCATGTATGTAACTTTGCATGTATTGTAGTCTGTAGGATTAAAAACAAAAAAAAAAAACCCTGAAGCATAAGAAGAATCAGCCCTTATTAAGGAATTATTTATTGTGAGTTTGAAAAAATAAACTAATGAACCATGAAACAACTATGTAACAGCTGTAAAAAAAAAAAAAACACACACACACACAAGCTTTGCAAATAAACCACAGGATTCAAACCCAACTCTGTACTTTACAAATTCTGCAACTTGAGGCTAACCACATAGTCTCTCTATGTCTCAGTTTCCTCAACTGTAAAATATGGTGAATAGTAACATGCACATTCATAAAGTTGTGAGAGTAAACAATAAGGCATATATATATATATATATATATATAGCATTTAGTGCAGTACTATGTTTGGCACATAATGTTCAATCAATGCTATTATTACTGCACCTAAAGGTGAGGTCTGAATTTATACAACTGACATTTACTGACTGCCAAGCATTATGCTAGGCACTAGAAGGCACAGAAGTAAAAAGGCATAAGTAAATAAACAAACATTACATAGTATAAGAGGCTTACCTCTAGGAAATGCAGCTGAGTACTGAAAGAAAGAGGAGAAAGTATTCAAGGGAAGAAAAAGAAGATTATTTCAGGAAGAGATAATACCATATGTAAAGACCTAGAAATGTAAATAAGATGGTACATTAGTAGACCTTTCAGTAATTCTGCATGGGTGTACTAGGGATGGGGCTATGAGTCAGACAGGACCCAGATTATAGAAAATTATATGACAAAATCACATTTATCTTCAAGGGAATCAAAAGCCTCTAAAGAATTTTAATCAGTGTTAAATGATTAAATTTGTATTTTAAAAGAATGGTTTTTAACCAGAGGTGCTCATCAGCATCATCTGGCGGGTTTTTTCAAACTATACACTCCCAGTTCTCACTTTCAGAAGTTCTTTATTAGTAATTCTAAGATGGGACCCTGTAAGTCACTTTGAAAAAGCTCTTAAAGCAATTCTGCCATATACCAAGAGGAGAGAATGACTCTTAGAAGGATAATCTGATAAGCACTGTGAAGAAGAGCAAGCCTAAAAGTTGCAAGGCCAAGATCCTACTGCAGAAATCCAGGTAAAAAATTATAAGGACCAAACAGTGGCAATAGTTATAGACATTTGAGAACTCTTAAAAGGTGTTCATAAGAGATAAAGTGGGAAATACTCAAAAGAGGGCTAGTGAACGTTACCACTTAGAGCTGGAAATTAAAAATTGGGTATCATTACCAGTTGGGTTATTTGTGAAGTCATGAAATGGATGAAATTGCCAAAAGAGTGTCCTCCCTGAGAAATGGGGCTGAGGGCAGAAGCGATTGAGATATTACTTTTGGAAGACACAGCAATCAGCGAAAGTCTCCACGGAAAGGGGATATTAAGCCAACCCTGTGCCAAACCACAGGAAGAGGAGAGGAAAGAGTTATGCATGGCCTGAGGTTGGAAAGCTTGCTATATAGAGCAGCTGAAAGAAGACTAACATGCTTCAAGTGTATTGAGGGAAGGGGAGAGTGGCAGGAGACCCAGGAGACCCATTCACCTGTAAAGTAGTAGGCAAGGGGCAAACATGAAAAACCTTATGGGGGTACAGTAAGGAGTCTGGATTCTATTCCATGCGCAATGGAAAACAACTGAAGGATTTTTAACCAAGGGAGTGACTAAATACATTTTTAAAAGGTGACTCTAGCTGCTATGTGCTACAAAACTTACCCTCAGTTCCCAAACTAAAATTGAAAGCAAAGGGAATCTTAAACTCAAATAAGCCTTTCATTATCATAACAGCCCTTTCATACAAGTATTACTATGTAAGTCTCCAAGTTTTACTAAAAATTGCTTTAAAAGCAAGTGTTAAGGGATGTAGAGCTTAATGAACTTGGCTACCAACTGCTGAGTAATTCCACTGTGATGTCCTGTAGTTTAAAAAGCAGTGAAAATAATAAAGTTGTCGATGGTAAAAGATACCTCCCTTCTCTTGAACCTGACTGCAGAATATCATGTGAGAAGAGACAACTCTGTGTTAAAAATAGTGAACCTTTCAGGAGATTAATGGCTATATTAAAAAAAAAAAAAAAAAGGCTATAATCACAAGTGTTGACAAGGATGTGGAGAAACTAGAATCCTCATACACTGCTGGTGGGAATGTAAAATAAAATGATACAGTCACTTTAGAAAAGTCTGGCAGTTCCTCAAAATGTTAAACACCATTATCATATGACCCAACAATTCTACTCTTAGGTACGTGTGCAAGAAAAGTGAAACATGTTTTCATTTAAGTACTTTTATGAAAATGTTCACAGCAGCATTATTCACAAGAGCCAAACAGTGAAAACAACCCAAATGTCCATCAACCAGTGAACAGAAAAACAAATGAGCTATATCTAAACAATGGAATATTATTCCATTATAAGTATTTTTAAGTACTGATACATGCTGCAACATGGATAAATCTCAAAAACGTTATGCTTAGGCAAAGAAGCCAAACACATTTTTTGATTCCATTTATATTAAATGTCCAGGAAAGGCAAATCTATAGAGACAGAAAATGGATTAATGGTTGCCTAGGGAGAATGGGGAGTGAGGTTTCTTTCGGGGGGAATGAAAATGTTTGAAGATTAGACTGTGGTGACACTGTGGTGACATAAACATACTAAAAATTATTGAATTGTACACTTAATACAGGAGAATTTTATGGTATGTAAATTAAATCTCAATAAAGCTGTTAATTTTTTTTTTTTTTTTGACTGTGTTGGGTCTTCGTTTCTGTGCGAGGGCCTTCTCTAGCTGCGGCAAGCGGGGGCCACTCCTCATCGTGGTGTGTGGGCCTCTCACTATCGCGGCCTCTCCCATTGCGGAGCACAGGCTCCAGACGCACAGGCTCAGTAATTGTAGCTCATGGGGCCAGCTGCTCCGTGGCATGTGGGATTCCCCTCAGGCCAGGGCCCGAACCTGTGTCCCCCGCACCGGCAGGCAGACTCCCAACCACTGCGCCACCAGGGAAGCCCGAAGCTGTTAATTTTTAAAAAGTGCTGGAGGAGTCAAATGGCCTGGAATCACTATCTCTAATGGGACCTCAGCAACTTACAGCTTCTTTGGACCTTCATTTTTCTTTTGTTGAAGACTACCTCACAGCACAGGTAACTTCTATATACTGCATCACCTTGGCGCTTCAGGGGCCATTAGGGGTAGGTTCTGCAGGAGATCAGAAGGCAGAAGAGAGGAGCCTGAGTGTTATCTGTCCATTCCCTCCCTGTCACAACCACGGTTCCAGCCATGCTGCATCTCTACACAACTACAGTTCCTTCTGGGCTCCAATAACTGGTGCCCAGAAGTGGCCCTTCACAGGCCCAGAAGTGGCTTCACACTGCTGCTACTCACTCAGTGTCTCAATATCCCTTTTTGGTTCCCTTAACTCTGCTCCCAACCATAATACTGAGCCCTTCACCAAAGTAACTGCAAATGAATCATCTAAGAGAAATTACGTTTCATGCAGGCCCCCAACTGATAATCGTATAAAGGAGGTACAACTGGTATTTTGTACCAACAAGTTACTGTTAAATCAAGTATGATTTCTTGAGATAAGTAAATGTATTTTAATTTTATATACATCATTAATGATCTTTATAAAAAAATCCTACTTCATTTTGTGTAAATGATACATTTAAGTTTATTAAAAAGAAGGTGTTTTTGTTTTCACTAACAAGGTGAAATGAGTAGTATGGTATTTCCTGCCTAGTGGAGCAGTAGAACATATTCAAAAACCTATCTACCAGTTCCAAACATTATCCACAACAAAGAGAGAGAGATTTTGGCATTTGTAACAGATGCCCAAGAAAGACAATGCCAAAGTCAAGGCTACTCAGAGTTTCCGTCTGTTGTTCTGTCGGAAAATAAATGAAATGTGTTGGTGATGTGGCATATGCTTGGCTATATGCATGATAACAAGAGTCTCCAAGACCTGGATTGGACACAATTCCAAAGTTCCATCTCATCTTCCTTTTTTATTTCTGTCATCACCTGTATTACTGACCTTTCCATTGAACAAAGAAAACATTTCAGGTCCCATTTTTCCCAACCCCAATATTTTTCTAGAACACTTTTCTTTTAAAAGAAATACGTCTGTCAAAGCAAATTATTTTGTGATTTGAACTGCTGCAGTAATGTATTAACCATCTGTAATGTCCAGACATTAACATTCATTTAAGAGGTAGACAAAAATGGTCACATGGGCCCTGGATAATTCTCCCTCACTTCAGGCTATGAAGGGATTATTGAAAATGAATTAATACATAGCTGGTTACTTCTTACAATACACAATAGAGTCCATATTTCCATGATTCAAATGTATAGATGCCATGAAGTATTTTAGTTTAGTTTCTTCAATGCATCTTGTTGTGGCTTAGTCTTTCCCTTACCAAATTAAATTTCTTCCTTGTTTGAGAAACCAGTAGAGCTGAATTTTTAGTCATCACAATTTTCTTCACTAATATTAACATGGCCTAGGATTTCTGGCATTAAGTAAGGAAGTCTTTCTAAAGATATACACTTAACACAATAATTCACACTTGTGAATAGTTTTGTAGACAAACATTTATACATCTTTGGTTTAATATAAGAACTTAATAAACAACATTTTAGAGGAAGGAAAAAGATTTTCAGGAGAATCAAAATCCAAAGCTTAATATTCATTTTGATACTCATTGTACTTTTTCTTCTTTCCCTATAAATTTTTTAAAATTAATTTTTATTGGAGTATGGTTGCTTTACAATGTTGTGTTAGCTTTACAATGTTGTATTAGCCTCCACTGCACAACAAAATGAATCAGCCATACACATATAGATATCCCCTCCCTTTTATGTTACCACAGGGCACTAGGTGAGTTCCCTGTGCTATACAGCATGTTCCCCATCAGTTGTCCATTTTATACATAATATCAATAATGTGTATGTGTCAATCCCAGTCTCCCAATTCCTCCCACCCCACCCTTTTCCTCCTTGGTATCCATACATTTGTTCTCTACATCTGTGTCTCTATTTCTGCTTTGCAAATAAGATCATCTATACCATTTTTCTAGATTCCACATAATATGCGTTAGTATATGATATTTGTTTTTCTCTTTCTGACTTACTTCACTCTGTATGACATTCTCTAGGTCCATCCACGTCTCTACAAATGACCCAATTTCATTCCTTTTTATGGCTGAGTAATACTCCATTATATATCCCTATAAACTTTAAAAAAATTTTTTTTGTTGGAGTATAGTTGATTTACAATGCTGTGTTAGTTTCAGGTGTTCCCTATAAATTTTAATAAAAATTAATCAGAAATTTTCCAGATGCTCAAAAGGCTTTCCTAAGGAAATTTCCAGAAATCCATAAGCCCATTAACCAAAGACTTATAATAAAACCACTAGTATTTTATACAATTGTAATTGTATTATATTATTTATACTATTTTAAGATTGACTTCAGGGACTTCCCTGGTGACACAGTGGTTAAGAATCCGCCTACCAACACAGGGAACACGGGTTTGAACCCTGGTCCAGGAAGATCCCACATGCCGCTGAGCAACTAAGCCCGTGCGCCACAACTACTGAGCCTGTGCTCTAGAGCCAGTGCTCTGCAACAAGAGAAGCCACTGCAATGAGAAGCCTGTACACCATAAAGAGTAGCTCCTGCTCGCCGCAACTAGAGAAAGCCCGCGCCCAGCAACAAAAACCCAACACAGGCAAAAAATAAAGAAATTTATTTTAAAAAATTATATATATATATATTTTTTAAAAAGATTGACTTCAGATACCAAAGCAGGTAGAATATTTATAGATTGCCTTAAAATATCCTACACGTTGGGGCTTCCCTGGTGGCGCAGTGGTTGAGAGTCCACCTGCCGACGCAGGGGACACGGGTTCAGGCCCCGGTTCGGGAAGATCCCACATGCCGCAGAGCGGCTAGGCCCGTGAGCCATGGCCGCTGAGCCTGCACGTCCGGAGCCTGTACTCTGCAACAGGAGAGGCCACAACAGTGAGAGGCCCGCGTACCGCAAAAAAAAAAAAAAAAAAAAATTTAAAGCCTTTATCTTTTAGAGACATACTATGGTTGAAAGAGGCACATACATGGCATGAAATTTGCTTTGAAATAAAACAAAGCAAATATAAAGTAGGGAGACAAAGCTGGTAGGAACATATATGAAACAAGACTGACCATGTGCTGAAACTGTCAAAGCTGGCTAATGGATACATAGGGATTCATTACACCAGTCTCTCTAAATGTGTTTGCTTTGAAATTTTCCATAATAAAAATGTTGCTGTTGTTTGTAGTAGAGAAAATCAACTTCTAAGTGGCTAATTTGTGTTCTAGATTTGTTGTTGGTCCACAACAAAGGTTAATGCAGAGGAAGAAATTATAATGAACATTAGAGAAAAGGTATATATTTTGAAACAACCGTTAAAGAAGATTTCATAAAATGTTATTCAAGTGCCATAATTTACAAGCTGAAGTACCTTAAAATTTCTTAATAAACATGTCCGTTAAGCGTGAATAACAGACATACTCATTCCAAAGTATATTTTAGGAGGAGGATGCTAAAATGTCCATAAAAAGGTGCACAATACATAAATGTTAATTAGCTGATACTACGTTAGCTGTTAATAGCAAGTTTGGAACCATCATCTTCTATGCCATATTAAAATCCGGGAAGTTAAAGAGGATCATATTCAGCCCAAACTTGCTCTTGTTAAAAATGAAAAAAGTGATACAAAGATATTAACTAACAGCAAAAGACCATCTGTAGTTTTTTGTACAGCCACAGTTCTACTTTAATCCCATACTTCCAAATGGTTCACTTTTATTTTGGCACTATACCACTAGACCTTTTCTGGCTCTGGCCAAATCAAACTCTGACTTCAATAGTTTACTGTCTGTTTAAGTGGGGATAGTATCAGCTGTTTTTAGCAGATCAATATTCAGTTTTGCAGTCTGCTCAATATGAGATATGTTTTAAAATGTTAAGCCATCTAATTTAAGCAGATCCAAGCAAAAGTACTTTAGCTTATCCACATTTTTGTGTTTGCCAAGCTTCATTGGGTCAGACAAATCTGGTCTCAAGTTATTTAAATAAGATCAGTGATCACACAGTAATGAGAATGATGGCCTTAAATCATATGAAAATTTCCTTATTTTATGTTGTTATATCCCATAAATGCCTACAGGCTTACCAACAAAGGTTAGTCTACATGGTCAGGATCCCTAAAGAACCTTAAACTTATAGAGGGCAAATTTAAAGTCTGAAATATTAGATACTAAGTCAAAGCATAATATACTCTAGTATTAAATATATTCTTTATTAAAATCAGTATCTATTGAAGACTATTATGTGACAGATATATTGGGGAGGAGGAAGGTGGGAGGGGAGGACTAAGCAGCTCAAGTTGAATTGTTAAGAAACACCCAAGGGTTAATGGACAGGGACCAACAATAAACAAGAGTAAAGAAATATTTAATATCAAGGACTGATAAGTGCTATGAAGAAACTTAAAGCAGGGTACTAGGCAACACAATGATAAAGTAGGGTATTGATGGGGGCAGGGGTACTAAGGAGAGGCCTCTCTAACAATGTGACACTTTGAACTGAACGCAGTGAGGGAGAAAGCCATGTAGAAGAGTGGTCCTAGTAGAGGAAATCGCTCAAAGACCTGGAGATAAGAGCATTCCCGCTGCTGTTCAAGAAACAATGGAAAAATGGCATGTTTCACTCAGAGATAAAAGAGACAGAGGGCAAGGGAGAATCTGTGGTCATGATTCTAGAAAAAAATGAAAGAAAAATGAGTGGATATGCTAAAACCAGATCCATGTCCTCCCCTTTACCTCTTCACATAATATCCTCACACATTTTGTAACACAGCTGGCACGATGATTAACAAATACTTACTACTGAGCAAAAAGAAAAAGAAAAAGAAAAACTGATTGCAAAAAGGCCCAGGCTGGAAAACGCCTAGTGAAAATTCAGAAACTGTGTGTTGGTAGCAGCCTGGTAACAAGTTATCTAGCATGTTCCTAAAATTTAAAACCACACGAGCAGCAACAAAGCATACAGTTAACAAAGAAATAAGATTTTTTGTAAGCAAGTTTAGCAAAAGAGCAGGCAATATGTTTTTAAACAAAACCTGCAGTCTCATTTGAATCACTGGAAAAAAAAATTCTCTTATTGAAGATTACCACCATCAAACCTTTGTTCAAATATCACTATTTCAATTAGCCTGCTATTTAAATCTACAATGCCTCCCCCATCCACCTTCCATTCTTCGTAAGCCTGTGTTTTCTCATGTCACCTACCAACATACTAGATAATTCACAAAGTTATGTTTATTATTTATCATCTGTCTCACTCCACATACCCAGTTTAAATTCCACCAGGGCAGGGATCTTGGTTTTGTTCGCTGATGTATTCCAAGCTCCCAAAGCACTGTTTAATATATGAGAGGTGCTCAGGAAACATCTCTAAAACTCCCATACCTTATGGCAACCATTCAAACTGGTGTAAGCCCATGTTCCCCAGTTTTCTCCAAAAACTTTTAGTCAAAGTATGCTCTGGGAAAATAATTCTAATTTTTAAAGTAATTGAGAAAGTACAACCTTCCAGCACAAACACCCAAGAGACCCAACATCTTTTTTCCCCCCAACACCCTTCTTAAAAGTCTCCCATCACGGGGCTTCCCTGGTGGCGCAGTGGCTGGGAGTCCGCCTGCCGATGCGGGGGACGCGGGTTTGTGCCCCGGTCCGGGAGGATCTCATATGCCACGGAGCGGCTGGGCCTGTGGGCCGTGGCCGCTGGGCCTGCGCGCCTGGAGCCTGTGCTCCGTGGCAGGAGAGGCCACAGCGGTGAGAGGCCCGCGTACCAGGGGGTGGGGGGGGGAGTCTCCCATCACGAATGCCTTTGACTTTTTTCATCTGCCAATTCTACTTCATTCTAAATCCCCACAGCCAAAAGTTTTCCCCGAGAGCCAGGACACTGACTGACAGTCTCTGAAGTCACACTTCATGGGTTCAAATCCTGCCTCTGCCACTGACTAGCAGTGACCTTGCACATGTAACAGCTCTCGGTTTCAGTTTACTTGTCTGTGAACTGGCTAACACTACCCATCTCACAGAGTTGTGAGAATTAAATGAGATAACGCATGTAATATTAGACCAGTGCGTGGCACATGGTAGGCATTCAGGATCTGCTAGTTATCACTAACAGCTAAGGCTCAGGTCTCAGCCCTCTACCCTTCCTTCCCAGAAACCTTAACCTCTGAGATTCCACCGTTGTCTCTATACAAATGTCTATTCAGACTCCCTAAATTCGCCTTTCTGGTCTTGTCGGCTGAGGACAAATACTTTAAAGAATATACAAGTGTTATAAAAGAAAACTTGGTGGGGCTACGTAGATTTGGCAGTAAGGGAAGACCTTTATGAAAAGATGATTTTTAAGCAGAGATAAAAAGGGCAAAAAGAGGGTGATAAGATGACAAACAGCATTAGCATCACCTAAGAACTAGTTAGAAATGCAAATTATTGGGCTCTGCCTCAGACCTACTAATTCAGAAACTCTGGAGTTAGACCCAGCAACCTGTGCTTCAACAAGCCTTCTGGGTGATTCTGAAGAACTCTTAAATTTGACAACCACTGATCTAGCGTTAGATTGTGTCAGAGAAGGGAATTACCAGACTTGTTTTAGCCTTAGGACATCTGCACGTGCTCTTTCCTCACATTTCAGGGAAATGCTACTTCTTCAAGCAGGAAATTTTCTCGCTTGTCTACTTTCTGACTCCCACTCCCCACAAGAAAGTAAACTCCACAACAACAGATGTTGTCTATCTTAATTACCATCAAATCCCCAATGCCTAGAGGAGGTACATGGAATATCTGCTGACCAAAATGAGTGAACATTTTAGGTATTTTTCTTCACTGCATCATTCTCCAGTCACCAGAAAAAGGTCAACAATATTTCCCTTGTTCTTACTTTTTAACTTGTACCCTTGTCAACAATCTCAGGCAATTTGATCTTTAATGTCTCTCACATCCATTCCTTCCTTTCTATACCAGTATCACCACCAGTCTCCTAACCCCTCTGTGATGATTAATTTTACGTGTCACCTTGATTGGCCATGGGAAGCCCAGATTAACCACTGTTTCCGGGTGTGTCTGTGAGAGCGTTTCTGGATGAGTTAGCATTTGCATCAGTGAAGTCAGTAAAACAGACTGCCCTCCCCAGTGTGGGCCAGCATCATCCAATCCATGGAGAGGCTGGAGGAATCTGTCCTCTTTTGCCTGTCTCACAGTTTGAGCTGAGACACCTCATCTCATTTTCTCCTGCCCCTGGACTAGGGTTTATATCATGAGCTCCCCTGGTTCTCAAGTCTTTAGAACTCAGACTGAATTACACCACAGGCTTCCCTGGTTTCAAGGCTGCAGAGAGCAGACACATTTATATTATATATCCCCTATTGGCTGTGCTTCTCTGGAGAACCCTTATACCACCTCCCTCCTGTCTGGCCTGATGAACTGCCTCTCATTTGATGTCCTGTTTTCTACCTCTGCCAATTTTAATCCATTCTGTACTTGACTGCCAAATTAATCTTATTAAAACACTTTTCTTGCTAATATCATCATCTTTGTCATCATCACCACCATTCTTCTCAAAAACCTGAATTTCAAAGCTCCCTACTGAGCTGTAGAGACTGAACTCCATGGCCTGTCATCAAAAGTCCTCCAAAATCTAGTACTGATACGCTGTGCAAGAGTATTACTCTGGTGACCTCCCCAATGAAACACACCTTTGTGTAGTCTCCCTCCCATAACTCTTCACCAGGCCCAGGACTGCTTTGACCAGCAGACTGCGACAGAAGTGATGCTGTGCCAGTTCAAGCACCAGCCCTAACCAGTCCAGCAGATTCCACTTCCTCCCTCTTTGGAACACCTGCTCTTGGAAGCTCCCTCTTTCTGCTAATACTTTATTCCATTTACTCAACGTTAACAATAATTCAGATCAGTTTGTATGCAATACACCTGAAAAATGCTTCCTTGATACCCTTGAACTCGATTACAGTTTTTCCTTCGAGCCCCCAAACATTTTCATACTTCTTAAAAAGAAACAAATCTTCTGCCTAGTACTATAGTTATTTCATTTATTCACTGAATGCTTAACAGGCACTTACAACGTGCCAGATATTGTTGTAAGTGCTGACAATATCGCTAATATTCTATTTTTTTAATTAATTAATTTAAATTTTGGGGTGCATTGGGTCTTCATTGCTGCACGCCGGCTTTCTCTACTTGCAACGAGCAAGGGCTACTATTCGTTGCGGTGCGTGGGCTTCTCACTGCAGTGGCTTCTCTTGTTGCGGAGCACGGGCGCTAGGTGCACAGGCTTCAGTAGTTGTGGCACGCAGGCTCAGCAGTTGTGGCTCGTGGGCTCTAGAGCGCAGGCTCGGTAGTTGTGGCGCGAGGGCTCAGCTGCTCCGCGGCATGTGGATCTTCCGGGACCAGGGCTCGAACCCATGTCCCCTGCACTGGCAGGTGGATTCTTAACCACTGCGCCACCAGGGAAGTCCCAATATTGCTAATAGTCTATACGCTATTCTATATGCTAGACACCATTCTAAACACTTTTCTGTGTTCTCATTTAATCTTCAAAAAAGCTTGCTCCTTTCACACAGGGAACTTCAGGCACAGGGAAATTAAGAAACTTGTTTAAGATCATACTGCAAGTGTTGGAGTCAAAATATAACCCCCCCAAATTCTGACTTCAGAGCTTATGCCATCAACCATTTCTCTAAACTGCCTTCTACAGATGTGAACAAGACAGCTTCCTGTTCTCATGGAATATGCACTCTATTAGTAGTGGTTAGTGGTATGGGGAAAGGGTAGTGATAAATTATACATATAAATCTATAAAATTACTTCAGAGAGTGATAATGCTATGAAGAAAATAAAACTCTGTGCTGTAATACAGTGACGAGAAGTTACTCTAGATAGGGCAGACAGAGAAGGCCTTGCTGAGGAGGTAACATGTGGGATAAGACCTAAATGTCCAGAAGAAGCAGCAAAGCAAAGACCTGTAAAGGAAGTTCAGATAAAAAGAACAACTAGTGCAAAATTCCTAAGACACAAATATCTTAGCATGTTTCAGGAACAGAAATAAGGCCCATGTGGCTAAAGGATGGTGGTGGGAGCGGAATGATGAGGTTGGAGAATTAGCCAAGGCCTTGTAGGCCACGATAAGGACTTTGCATTTTCCTCTGAGTAACACTAGGAGGTTTTAAGGAGGGTAATGACATTATTTGATTTATATTTTGAAATGTTAACTCTGGCTGATGCACGTTTAATAAACTCTAGAAAGGCTAAAGTAGAAACAAGGAGGCAACTGCAATTGTTCACGTGGGAAATTATATATATGGAGATCAAACCAACAGGATTTACTGAGGGACTGGATATGGGAGGAGAGAAATGAGTCATAGATGGCTCCAAACTCTTAGGCATGAGCTACAAAGTAAACGGTAGTATTATTTACTGAGGTAGGGAAGATGAAAGGAGGACCTGGTTGGGGGGTTAGGGTGATAATCATGTTTTGGACATATTATGTTTTAAATACTTATTCAATATCCAAATGGAGATGACAGGAAGATACCTAGATATGAATCTAGAGATATAAATTTGAAAATCTTTTAATATATATGGCAACTTCACCGAGGGTGAGTTGAAAGAGAAGAAAAAGGATGGAGCTCCAAGTGTCACTTGTTGAAGGGCACTCCAACATTTAGAAGCCAAGTAGAGAGGCAGCAAGTATATCATCCTGTCACCCTTCTGGATTACAAGTTTTGTTGTTTTTTTTTTTAAATGAAGTACAGCTGATGTACAATATTATATTACACCTATATGTTACAGGTGTACAATATACTGTTTCACAATTTTTAAAGGTTACACTCCATCTATTGGATCACAAGTTCTTTCAGAGGCAGGACAGTGTCTCTTTCATCTTTATGGTACCCTGTAGAACTTAGCTTAGTAACAGAAACTCAGAGATGCTCAGTACATTCTAATGAGTGAATGAATGTTTGCCATTTGATTTCTCAAGCTTTCACTGAAGAAATATAATACTTGATAAAGGCAACAGTGCCTTGCATATAGTGGACACTCAAGTATTTGTTTAATGAATGAAAGAAAAATCCTGGACTGTGTTTTGCTATACACATTTTAGTACTCAAATTGTCCCAGAGAGCATGGCAAGGAAAGGCAGCAAGCAAGCAGCAGCCTACATCACCATACTTCCAACCAAGGACAATCACAAATGCCCTAAACCCTACATCCTGGTCCCTCCTACAGGGTAGCGGGGGAAGATGGGGAACGGTACTAGAGACTGCAGCAAGGAAAAGAAGGGCTTTCAATTCCCCCACTAAAGCAGAGTTCTGGCTTTCATGTCATAAATATGTATTAAGCACCTATTGTGTGCCAGACACTAGAGTTAAGTATCAGGTATACAGCAGTAGGCAAAACAGATAGTGTCCTTCAAAGAACTTCCATTCTAAAGAGGAAGGTACCTATTACATAAATAGCATATAAGTATGTAGTTATATTTCTAAGAATTTTGTGGAAGCACAGTAAACATATACCATTGCTCAAAGTAACAGGGGGCCAAGGGTGAAAGGCAGGAGGTTTCTAACAGGAAATACCTTAAGAAGTCAGGCTGGGAGGTAGGGAAGGGGTGAGAATTAGTTAGGTGGAGGTAACAGCATGTATCAGGGTTTTAAGGTAGAAAGGAATTTAGGATGATCCAAGGAATTTTAGATTGGCCAGTAAATGCAGGGCCATACACAGCACATTCCAGATTTTTAAAAACTTGACCTTAAGGTGTAGGAGTAGCAATGGAAAGGTTTCAAGCAAAGGAGCAACACGAGCAAACTGGTAGATCTGTGCTTTTAAAACTCACTCTGAATGCTATGAAGAGAGTGAACTGAAGCGGGGGGGAGGAAGAGAGAGGGACTGGGAATTTGGGGTTGGTAGATGAAAAATATTACATTTAGAAAAAAAAAAAAATTACATTTAGAATGGATAACAATAAGGTCCTACTGTAAAGCACGGGGAACTATATCCAATTCATACTTTAAAAAAGAATATATATATATGTGTGTAGAACTGAGTCACCTTGCTGTACAGCAGAGATTGCCACAACTTTGTAAATCAACTCGACTTCAATAAAAAAATAAATAAATAAATAAAACAATGAATTGAAGGAAGGAAAGAAAAGGTTTAAGATTACTTAGTTATCCAAGTGAAAAATAATGGCTTGGATCAGGGTGGAGCAGTAGAAAGACAGTAGACAATTTCAAGATATATTTAAGAGATTAAAAAAAATAGCAAGGCTTGGTGACTGAGCACACACACCTCTCAGGTTGTGGCCTGAGAAGCTAGGTGGACAGAGGTGCGACTTACTAGAAAGGATTCACTAGACAAGCAGAGGTGGGGTGGATGGGGAAAGTATGAGTTCATCACTAATGATTCTCGCTATACACCCAAGTAAAAGCTCAAAGAGGGAGACGGATACGCGATTAGGTGCTCAGAAGAGGTCTGGGCTTTAGACACATATATGGGCATCTCCAGAGATGGTATTTAAAGTAACGGGCATGGATGTGATATCCTCAGGAGAAAGCACAGAATGGACAAGAAAGCCTATCAATCCCAAGCCCCAAGGAAACAACATGTGGAGATAGAAGAGTAAGAACTAGTGAAGAAGAGGAAAAAGCAGTGGGCCAGAAAGGAGGAAAACCACAATAGACAGTGCTATGGAAGTGAAAGGAAGCATGTTTCAATTAGGAAAACAAACGGACAGTGGAGATAAAGAACACTGAAATAAGGATATTAATGACGGCTAGGTTTCCAGGCCAGTTACAGAAGGTCATTAACCCATTACATAGGTAGATTACGGCATTAGACTATCTTACCATGATGTAGTGCAGTACAGTAATGAAACATGCAGGCTTTAGATCCACAATGCCCAGGTTTAAATCCCAGCTCCACTACTTACTTGCTATGTGGGTCTAAGTTTATTAATGTCACAATGCCTCAGTTTCCAATTCTTAAAAGAGAAGGTAAAAATAATACCTACCTCAAAAGACTACTGTGAGGATTAAATAAACTAGTGTGGGTGTTTGTCACTTAAAACAGTAGCTAGCACAAATTAGTTGTCAGTAAATGATAACTACTATTACAACACTGTTTTTATGGGAAAATACTTTCTGAACAATAGAAGTTTATAATCTTTCACTAATTTGGGATTGTCTCTACTCCTTATAAATTGTGATCTTACAGGTCTCATTACAAAAGCCTTGAGGGAAACGTTAGATTTAAAACTTACTCAAAAAGTCCTCAATATAGTAGCTGACCATTTTTAGAAGAGCTAATCATTGTTTTCTTTTACGGAAGGGTACCTCTCACACTCACTGCACATTCATACTATAATCAAAAAGAACTTATGTATTAGGAAATTCTAAAAACTGGTGGCAAAAAAAAAAAGGCTGTTTCAAGTCAAAAAGGCAAAAAACAAATATAATTCTATTTTAAAACAAAATATTTCCATTTAGTCACTTTCTGGTGTGACTAAACACAACATGTATCATCACCATGATGAAACAGTCTGTCTCTTCCTGTTCTGTACAAGATATAAATGTCAGGGAGAGAAAAGGTGCAGGTCCGTAGCGTTCTGATGATCATCTTATTTCCAAAAGCATGGAGAGGTATTTATAGTATTTAAACTAGCCCCATAAAGAGTATTTCCAACCACATGGTGATAGGCAAAGATATGCTCATTTGGTCCCTGAAACTGAGAAGATCCCAAATAAATGGAGATTTATCAATATATGACCAGGTCCCATCTCTGAACTTCCATATACGTACCAAGCACTATTATAGAAACATTCAGAAATCTCTCTATACACTCTATTTAAGGTATCAATAAAATGCTTGAGTTTTCCCATTAGCACTTTATTTTTCAATTGTTAAAACAATGGAAATACCTAATACCTTATGGAGCTGTTATACCAAAACATTGTTTACTATGCTGTTTCCTATCAACTGATGAAAATGTTTCATTTCAGGACCAAGTAAAGACATAAGGTAGGATGTAAGATTCCATGTCAGTAACAACTGAATGTCATTACCATCTGTTAGCTTCTGAATAGGTTACTGGAAACAAGGTGAGAGGCTAACTCCTTATGGATAAGTATCCATACTGCGTCATCACAACTAGTATTCATTTCCACCTTCAAGAAAAACTGCCAAAAGGGGGAACAAAAATATTCAACTGATACACAAATTATGAAACAGTTTTTTAAAATGTTACAAAAATATGAGTAGGCTCCTGAAAGCACAGAATACTTAAAGGGCATATTTCAGATTCAGTATTTTTTATAGAACTGAAATGAGCGAGGACATCACAGTTTGAGGAATAAAATGAGGTACAATTAAGAAGTGTGTGTAGCCCTGTACAGATGGCCTGATCCTAACACAAGATGTTAACAAAGCAAGTTGATGGGGGAGGGGGAAAGCCTGCATTTTCTATGCTATAATTTAGCTAACTCCACCCCCAAAATATATTTTAAGAGGGGAGGGGCTTAGCATTTAAGAATCAGTAATTTCCAATAAACAGAAAATAAATCCCTTTTAGATTATGTGTTCCAAATAAATCTACTTACTGTTTTCAAATGTGTTTGGGAAGTCATTCTTTGTTACTTTGATAAATAACATTTGGAAAATATGACAAGTAGATTTTAGTTTCTTGACTCAGAAGTATTCTGCTAAAAGAAATAACAGAAATAACTAGATAGCATTTGTTTCATGTACCTAATAAAACAGTTGTCATTTAAAACATAAAATATGCTGCACAATTACCTATCACTGCTGTTCCCTGAAGAGAAAGTAATTTTAATTTGTAAATTATGGTATTTGATGCAAAAGCTACTTAAAAAATGATAGTCAAATTACCACCAAAAAAACCCCCAAAAAAACAAAAAAAAGGAAAAGTGCCATACATTTTTCATAAAACTCCTTAAAATGTCTTAACTGTATATAATACAAAGTTATGACTATTTCTGAAAAGTCTCAGCATTTAACTATTTAGCTCCAAATTGGCACATCACATTATTTTTTTAACCCTATCTCTTTTAAACAAAGGACCTAAAATTTTCTAAGAAAGCGTACTTCCCTTTTCTTGAACAAATTTTTTCTCATTCTCTCACAATCACCCCAAGGTACTATCTAAGACAAAGACCAGCTACTCTTCGCACATATTTTCCAAATCATGAACGTGGAACTTTTATAAAAACAAAGAAGATAACCTAGAATACTGTAATATATAAAGTAAAAAAAAAAAAGTTCACTTCTGTCGTGACAATAATAAAGAAATCTGATGAGATCATAAAACCACGAAGCTTCCTGTTGGTAGCTGAGGATGAAGTCATTAGCAACCCAAGATTCCCTGGTCCTTGTAATCAGAAGCTGCACCTACCAGATTCTTCATTGTTCGGCAGAGGTGTCTTTAAAACACCCCGCTCCCGAATGGTCCAAACCAAACCACGCCTTCCAGTTATCATTCAAATGGACCGTTTCACGTTTCACTGTGTGGCACTACTACACATTTCCCGCGAGCTTAAATATCTAGTAAGAGTCAACATTTTAGATTCCCTTGGTCATGCTGGAGCAAAGATGAACTCTTGAACCCCACGCTACATAATGAACCGGGGCTTCAGAAACCGAGATGGAGAAGCTTGCTTCTGTTCTTCAACCTTTATGGCCTTCACCGACCGCCCCTCACCTCCAATTTCTTCCCAACTTTAGTCACCCCAAGGCAAAGAGAGATTCCATACTTCCTGCTGTTGTTAAAAGAGGAGGACACCCAAGAGTAACTTTGAACCTGTATACAAGAAATAGCTTCATCTTGGCCACCACTGCAAACATATGTCACCCAGCCACGGCGCAGCGTTCGCGCCCCAACGGGCCCCCTCCTAGGGCCCACGCCCCCGGGGTTCTCCCGCAGCACAGCCCTCCCGGGTCCCCCAATGTCAGGGACGCAGCTCCGCGCCTCTTCCTCTCCCGCCTCCCCCACCCTCACACTCACCGCCGGGGCCCCCAAGACCACATTGTCGGTTCCAATACAATGGAATGTCACTGCCCCGAACCCCTCAGCGCCCCCCTCGTACCCCCGGAACCAGTCCCGAGTCTCCCTGATCGCCGAGTTCAGCCACGAACCCAAACTTCACCATGTGAGAGCCCGGACCCGGAGGTGACGGGGATCCACGACTCCCGCCCAACCCTCCCTTTTACCCACGGTCCCCGACCAGCCCTGGCTGCGAGTCCCGCACTGGGCGCCCGCACCCACCCCAAGACCACCCCACAGGAGTCCTCAGCCGTCTCTCCCGGCCAGGGCTAGGGCGAAGAGACGAGCGGAGGGCTCCCAGCCGGCCCGGACCCCTGGGCGGGGCTGCACAGGGGCGAAGGCCCCAAACGCATCCCTGGCCTTTCCTGGCTCACCACGACCCCGCCGCCCACCCTCCCTACCTGGCCTTGAGGCTGGGGCTGCTGCCGCTGCTGCAGCTGCTGCTGGAGGCGGCGGCGACCGCCGCGGCTCGGGGTTCGTAGGCCCAGGCGGGGGCGGGGGGTTGTGCGGTGGCGTTGGCGGGGGCGGCGGGGGGTGCGGGCGGCGGCGGCGGGTCGGCGAAGCCGGAGGTCGCGTAGTTCCTGTCCATCGTGGGGGTTGCGTAGGGAGGGCGGGCAGCAGCGGGGGCTCCTCTAGGGCGCAGCGAGAGGGGGGCGGGAGGGGAGGGAGGGGGCGGGGGGAGGAAGAGGAGGAGGAGGAGGCGGCGGCGGCGGCGGCGGCGGAGGGAGCTGGCCCCCTCACATGGCCCCGGCGGGCGGACGGGCGAAGGGCGCGCTGGCCGGTTTGTGTCGGGGGAACCCGAGCCGCGGTGGGCGGCGAGGCCCCAGCTGGGCGTCAGAAAAGCGGCGGCATCCGCGGCCGGGACTCACGGCAGCGGCGGCGGTCGCTGCGCCCCATGTTGGTGGATTTCCCAGGATGCACCTCCCGCCCCCCTCCGCCCCGCGGCCTCGCCCCGCCTCCCCTCGGCGCCCCGCGCCCGCGGCTCGCGGGCCAGGCGGGCGGCCCGTGAGGCCTCCGCCGCCACCGCCGCCTCTGGAAGGCCAGCCGGGGCGGAGAAGGCTTGAGGCCTGTCTGGCCCAGCCGGCTCCGGGAACGCGGAGGGGCGCCCGCCAGCCCTAGCCCAACGGGCCGCGGACTTCCCGCCCTCGTCTGCTCCAAGGGGAGCTGTCCGCGCTCGCCGCGCCCCGCGTGGGAAGGGGCCGCGCCTGCCGTTAGTCCTCGCGAGGGAGGGGAAGTTGAACGGAAACCCAGCGCAGGGTGCTGCAGAGGGGGAGGCTTGTCAGCGCTTTGCCTGGAGTTCGTTATTTGACCCTTCGAGTTATTTTGAGCGACACAAATACTCAGTTCCCACATCGCGATTCCTTTCTCTGCTCCTCGTCCCAAACCAGAAACAGCTGAGCGGGCTGTTTTACAGTTCCATTTACTCCCTTCCTGCCCAAAGCTTGGTGGGCTAGAGGACCCTTTTCCTGCTGTTAGGGGAGATTTACATTCAAAAAGATTCCAATTCAAACGTATTATTTTCCAATCCTAGTTGAAGGACTTTTCCCAGGGGCTCTTATTAACTGTCCCCACCCCCTCCTTGGCGATTTTTCTCATTCTGGGTTTCAGAATCGTCTGTCCCAAGATAAATACTGCTTCTTCATTGATTAATGCAGCTACCATCTGGATGACTTTAATTACCATAAATTTAAACTCACTGTGCACACGTTGTGTTGGACTTTTTGTTTGAGACTTGGAACTTCAGCAGGACTCTACCCAGACATTTCCGGTCAGACCTCCAAGCTGTTTGGTGGGGGGTAAATTAAAGATTATTTGCGGTTCTTCTAGTGTATGTCAGAGCTGTGTTTCTTTAGTAACTCACGAGTAGTGAAACTTCGGGATCATAGAAATCATCATTTGGTCCTTAAGGCATAAAGTAAAAGTTTAAAAAAACCGTAAAGTTTATTGACCACCACCCTTAAAAAATCAATACAGGTTTAACACCTATTTATGTGCTTAGCAGAGAAATCTATCCCTCAAGATAAGCCTGACATAAAGGTTAAGCAAATCAGACAGGCATAGTAGAAGTAATAAATTTGATACATTATCTCACCATTTAAAAAGCAGTTTAAACTTCGGTAATACCTGGTATTGGATCTGCTATTCCTTCTGAGATTAATTTTGTTCTGGGAGATTCTGTTTTCCTCCTGGCGCCTACATCCTTTTGTTCCTATTCATTCCTTTTTGTAAGTCTTTCGGCACCTGTGATGCTTGGAGTCTGGTCCGGGGTGGGGAAGCAAGGAAGTGAGTAGTCGTTATTTACAAATGAATTCAAATGTGTGGACACAAGTGACTTTGCCAATTTTATGTTAATCCAAGTATGCATTTACTGAGGATATCTTTGAAAAGTGGTTTTCTTTGGGGAAGGAATTTGCCAGATAATATGAGATCCTGCAGAGAAGTAACATAAATCTTCCTTACAACATTTACTTTTCTTATTGCAGACTGGAGATCTGTAATCTAAATAAAACAAAAAAAATTTTTTTCACTACTAACTATTCATTTATAAGTATTTTTGTGAGCACTAAAGTTTTGGCTGTATGGAAGGTGTAGGAAGTGGAGTGGCATGATATGTTTTATGGCACTTAGTTTGATACCCACAACTGGTACTCAGAATGAGTTATGCAGGCAATACCAAACAAGTGGCAATAAAACCTTTATAGTCCCTCACACCATTATGTAGTTTGTTTATGTCACATAAATCAGAGAAAAGATATTAAGCGGAAATTTTAGTATTTTATTTATTTAACAGTAAATTTTATTTTATTTTTATTTTTTATTGGAGTATAGTTTTACAATGTTGAGTTAGTTTCTACTATACAGCGAAGTAGTATTTGAAAAATAATATTACTCTGTCACCATATATGATGTTCCTTTGCCCATTAAGTGAAATTTCCCTAGTTTATCCTAAGTCAATGCAAGTATATTTCCAATGTTACAACATGTCTACAAAATAACATCATAAAATCTTTTTGGTAAAATTGATGGCATTATCTGAAGAATGTCTTCTACCCTACTGAAAATATACTCCCAACACTGCAAACTTTTCATGTTCTCTTTCAAATAATCCCCAACCACGCTGTTTAAGTCTGATCTAGACTGCCTCAAAAGTCTACAATGAGCCTTGTTGTTCTTGTTTTAAGTAAAAATGTTCATTCCAGTCTTTGCCTACGGAACTTATCCAGGTCAACTGTTATGTCTTCCATGACATTTCCCCAACTTTCCAAGGCAAAACCAATTGCTTCCTTTTCAATTGCTCTATGGTGCTTATTATATTTATTATATTTAACACCATCTTGTTGCATTGCAATTCGTTGTGTATTTGCCCCTTTCCCTCACAGATCATGAGTTCCTTAAAGGCAGGAGTTGTGTTTAATTCATCCTTGTATCCTCAGTATTTACCACTACTCCTGACATTATATTAGGCTCTAAATACATATTTATTGAATGAATAAATACAAATAGTATTTTTAAAATACCCATTCAGAAATTCCATTTAATCATTTACATACTCCTTTCTAGAAACAAACAAACAAAGACAATTTGGTTGCAAGATGAATTGAGACCCTCCACTTAAAAGAGCCCTTCCTCCTCCCCCACTCCCATCTTCACTTCCTTCTGAGTTTATTGACTAGAAGTTAGTGATGCCTTAGAAAATGTCCATGAACACTCTCCCCACATTTCCCAACCTTCCTTCCATCCCATTAAAAAATCACTGAGTATTTCAACTGGTAGGAAACTTGGAGTAGTTCATCACCCTCATTCTGTTGCTGATGAAACTGAAGCCCAGGATTCAGCTTGTTTTAAGGTGATAGAGGCAATCACTTGGGGGAGGGAGTAATGGAACTCTATCTCCACTGAGGCAGCCTTGTTTATTAGCTTGTGGGGAAATGCAGAGTTTAGGGTTAACTGATTAGAAATGTAGTCAGTAACTCTATATATTCCAATGTTACAAATAGACCAACCATTAATTAGAAAGATACAAGAAGGACAAGTTTTGTGGGAAGTAGGTTGTTTAAGGGAGGGGGCCTTAATTTTCCATTTTTCCTTTCTCCTCTGGCATTGGGAGGGGGAACTATAAGCCCTGTCTTTGCCAGGGGAGAACTCATTTCAATCTCTTAGGTCAACATCAGAAATTAAATTAAAACATCAGAAATGAAGTAAGTCCCACTATCATTTTCTCTGAGGCTTGACCATACCAGTCATCTTTGGCTGCTCTCTCTCTTGCCTATCATACCCTCCAGGGTGACAGCAATGGAGTCAGAAGAGCTGCATTTAAGCCTGATTCTTTGGAAACCACAGGTGTCACTGAAAGACAGTGATGAGTCACATTCCTCCCAGTGAGGAGAACTTCAAGAAACTTACTTGATCATCAATTTTGTATGTAGAGGAAGGGTCTAACTACAGATATGGATGACCTCTTGAACTCTGGTGACTGGCTTAGCTGATAGGGGTCTGGAAGAAGCCAGGTTGAATGACTAGAGACCAAGAGATCTGGGGATAAAGCACAGTTTAAGTATGAGCTGGAAAGACAGGGGTGTGGCCTGATCATGAAGTCTATCATTGAGTGATATCTTTTATCTCCCCGAGTAGATTACAGGAAATTTACACCTGTCTCTGTGGATGATAGCTCTTCTCATCAGACTAACCAATATGCAGAGCGGGGGAGGCGTCACCAACGCCACTGCCATCACTTCCTCAGTCATGCCAAAGCACGAGTTCTCTGTGTACGTGACCTGTGAAGGCTGCTCTAATGCAGTCACTCAGGTTGTCAATGAGCTGGGAGGAGTTCAGTTTGACATTGACCTGCCCAACAAGAAGGTCTGCATCAACTCTGAGCACAGCGTACACCCTCTGCTGTAGACCCTGGGGAAAACAGGAAAGGCCGTTTCCTACCCTGGCTCCAAGTAGTGAGGGCCTGGGCCTCCAGCCTGCAGGATGGACCAACGTAGACACAACTCTGATCCTCTCCTGCCTTCCAGACAGATCTAAGACCTGGCAATCCTGCTCAGTGATGGGAGTTCCTGCAGAGACCTTCACTTGCCCTGCTCCTCTGTAGCTTCCCTGCAATAAAGTCCAGCTGCTTTTGCTGGGGCAGGTGAGTGGGCAAGAATAACCAATATGTATCGAATACATATGTGCTAGGTCCTGTGCTATGGGCTTTGCATGGTTTATCTCATTTAATCTTCAAAATATCCTTACAATGTGGGTCACTATTATTTCCATTTTATAGGAAATTGAGGCTTAATGACATTAACTGCCCAAATCATATAAACTAATATAAATTGATAAGAGTGCAAGTGGAGCTTCAAACCAGCTATGTTTGACTCCAGAACCCAATAGGCTTGTTTAAAGTGCTACTGCCAGGTATCTCCACTAAAGAGTTGCTATGTTTTCTTTTATAATTAATGAATGTTTTGTGGGTACTTTAAGACTGTAAACTCCTGAAGCATCATTCCTTCACCACTGGTTTTAGTATCTGTATTAGTTTCCTGTGGCTGCAGCAACAAATTATCACAAACTAGGTGGCTTAAAACCATAGAAATTTATTGTCTCAAAATTCTGGAGGACAGAAGCCCTAAATCAAGATGTCTGCCTGTGTGCTCCCTCTGGAGGCTCTAGGGGAGAATTCTTCCTTGCCTCTTCCAGCTTTTGGTGGCATTCCTTGAATCGGCTACCTCACTCCAGTTTCTGCCTCTGTCTTCACATTGCCTTCTCCTCTGGATGTCTTTTTCATCTCTCCTTTATAAGAACACTTGTCACTGGATTTAGAGTCCCCCCCGGGTAATCCAGGCTGATCTCATCTCAAGATCCTTAACTTAATGACATCTGCAAAGACCCTTTTTCCAAATAAGGTCTCATTCACATGTTCTGTGGATTAGAAGATGGACACGGCTTTTGGGGAACCACAAATCAGCTCACTACAGCATATCCACTGATGATTCTTGATGAAATCAGTTATTATTATGGTTACCAAACTGTAATTTTTGTAACTCCATCCTTTCTTCTATAATAATTAGTTATCATTCTTCTACAAGAAGGAACTTTTCTTTATCTCCTATTTATCTACCTATTTATTTCAGTATAGATTCATGAATTTTTTTATTCAATGGAGTTGTGCAGTATAGAGATAACTTAGCAGGTTCAGGTTGTCCAAACCCTGTGTATTCCAAAGAAAGGTTTGGCCCTTGCCAGGCTCCAGGGCCATAACTTCTAAGCACTTGGAATATCCTGCCTGTTAAGAGTGGTTTTGTTTACCTAAGGCCTTGGACCACACTAGATAGCTATGCTAACAATGTGATTTATGGTGGGGGCTTTGGACCACACAGTATCAGTTGACCACTGGAGGGGTTAGAGAATTAAGGTCAGCCACCAGGGAGTCAGCCATGCCTATGTGATCAACCTCCCCCCAAAAAAAACAAAAACCCTGGACACCAAGGCTCAGGTGAGCTTCCCTGGTTGGCAACACATCATGTGATAAATGTCCACAGCACTCCACTGGGAGAACACAACTTCAAGCTGCACCTGGTCTCCCTTAGACTCTATGCCTTCTTCCATTATTGATTTTAATCTGTATCCTTTCATTGCAACAAACTGTAACCATCAGTATAACAACTTGACTGCCTTGTGAGTTCTTATAGCAAATCATTGAATACAGGGTGGTCTTGGGAGTCCTTGAACACAAGATTATAATCTGTTACCATACTTATTTATTTTGATGTTCAAATAGTGCCATATTTGGCCCAATACCCAAACATTTAATTACTTTAGTATAATTCCTCACAATAAGTAGCCATGTGAACCTCTTAAACAGGGAGTAAATGATCAAAGCTATGGAAAACATTCCCTTGCCCTTCCTAAAGTCCCACCCCATTCCACATCTTCAGCCTGGATGGAACATCAGTGTATCAACACGAGAAGTACAGTCCCTTCATAGGTTTACACACATACACACCACCACCACCAACAACAACAACAACAAAAAGAGAAGAAAACAATATTCCACTACTTAAGACAGTCCTATTATACTCCTGTTCTGGTTGTTTGCAAACACAACTTGAGGCAAATATCTTCCAGAGGTTTTGCTGCTGGAGAATTGAACCTCAAACCAAGGGTGGTAGAGCATGTGTTCTCAAGCCTCCAGTTTCTCATCTATGGCCTAAGAGTAGGGCACTAAAGCACACTCTGCCTGAGCAGAAATCCCCCTGCATAGCTGGTTTATATCCTCTCCCTTCTCTTGTTGCTTCTCTGTTCCCTTTATCACAAAGCCCCAGATATGGTGGTGGTAAAGGAAGCTTGTTGGGAGAGATCTAGACTTCACCTAATTGTCGTGCATGTTAATGTTAGTATATGTATATTAAATACTAAGCGCATCATTACCTGGTATCAGATTCAATTTTGTCAAATGGGATTTCTCCGTTACTTAAGATCCAGATACAGTAGGCTCAAACATCATGTGGAAGTCCAAAACCCTCTAACAATTTTCTGCAAAGTCTAGGGAAACTTATAGTCTCTTGCTCAACATGTCTTCAAGATTCTTCTGCTTCCATGAGTTGTTTCTCTGTTCAAGGGAGAAATTGAAATTCAGTCTCTTTATAGAGTTACACACACACACACACACACACACACACACTCTCATAGAGAACATTTTTGAAAGTAACAAAGTAAGCACAGACTATTCATTATCCTAGTTTTATTATTTTTATGCATACTCATCTTTTTTGCTACTCATGTAACGTGGTTGCTTGCTCACAACGTTAAAAACTCAGAGGGAGCATTGGTCATGACATGTTGTAGCAGACTCCTCTGGTGCCCACATCACATCCCTTGGCTCACCTCTGAGACAGTCCTGACTTACCTTGTGTGCATAGCAGCCTACCCCAAGACCCTGCCATGCATGTTTCTGCATTCTGCTTTCTTGGGCATCACTGGAGCTCCCCAGAATGCAGGGGAGTTTGTATTTCCCCATCAGGAGAAATCCTCAGTCAATGGAGAATGGATGTCCAGCCTCCCAGCTTCCAGGTGGGCCGTTATGGGAGGCATTTTTCATCCTTCTCAGAGAGTGGTCCTTATAGAAGTGAGCCCCTGCTGCCGACAACAGCAACTTTGATAATATGCCCTTTGGTTTGTTCTCCTGTCCTGCCTTTCTCCCTTCACTGTCATTCTTGCTCCCTCCCAATTAAACTACCTGTGCCCAAATTGTTCTGCTTTTAGGGGAACATGTCTTATATTATTGTTTGATATAACTACTTAATTTTAGTGTTGTGATTTAAATTTGTAGGTATGAGCTGTCCCAAGTCTTAGTTATTGAATCTTCTCCTATCAGCTATGGATTGGCTAAGGGGACAAGGCAGAGTGAAGGAAAGAATGTTGCTAAAAGTGCTAGAAGCTACATCTTGAAAACATATTCAAGAGGTCAGAACTTGGACATTTCCAGAGAAGTTATGATACAAGGGTGAAACAAGTGGGCTGGGGTCTTTAAAAAAACAAAACAAAACAAAACAAAACTGTAGTCCTTCCTAACAAAAGCTTATATGCCCACCCCCACCCCCCAAATAAAAACTAAAGATATACTCTTTGGAGAGACAGAATAGCATAATGCTTAAGAGCATAGACTCTGGAGCCAGGCTACATTCACTCAAATACTGCTTCTGCTGCTTACTGTGTGAAGTTGGGTAGACTACTTACCTTCTCTGTGCCTCAGTCTCCTTTTCTGTATAATACCTGCCTGTAAAATTATTACTTAGTAATAATACCTGCCTCATAGAGGTATTAAGAGAATTAAATAACAGTATGTGCTTGGAACAGTGCTTGGCACATAGTTTTCAATTATTTTTTAACTTTTTATTTGGACATGGAGTAGAATAAAGAATAATACAATTATATCCTGTATCATTCATTAACATTTCATAAATGCTAACATTTACTACATTTGCTTTCAAACTCTCAGGCACACCATTCTTCTCAACATCATACTGGAGGTTCGGCCAGAGCAATAAGGTGAGGAAAACAGAAAGAAAAAAATAAAACTATGTTTATTTGTGAATGTCATGTTTATGTCATAGGAAATCCTACGGAATCTATTTTAAAAAGTAGAACTAATAATTGAATTTAGCAAGATCACAGGATACAAGGTCAATAAGTAAAAAAACAATTGTATTTCTACATAGTAACAATAAACAATTGGAAAATACAATTTCTAAAAATTGAGATATTCACAAATTCTTAATTTCAAAGTATTCAATCCAGTGGCTTTTAGTATATTCATAAGGTTGTACAACCATCACCCCTATCTAATTCTAGAACATTTATAACACCTCAGAAAGAAACCTCATATCTAATAGCAAACACTTCTCATTCCCTCCTCCCCCTAGCCTTTGACAACCATTAATCTACTTTCTTTATGGACTTGCCTATTCTGGACTTTTCATATAAATGGAATCATACAGTATGTGTGGACTTTTGTGTCTGACTTCTTTCACTTAGCATAATGTTTCCAAGTTTCATCCATGTTGTAGCATCTATCAGTACTTCATTCCTTTTTACAGCTGAATAATATTCCATTATATGGATATACCACATTTTGTGTATTCATTCATAGGTTGGTAGACATTTGGATTTTCCACTTTTTGGCTATTATGAATAATGCTACTATGAATATTTGTATACAAGTTTTTACGTGAATATGTGTTTTTAATTCTGTTGGGTATACCTAAGAGTTAGAAAATTAAATTTTAAAAATAGCATTTTGAATAGCATAAAAAGACACAAACTGCTTAAGGATGAATTTAACAAAATATATGCAATCCTTGTATACATAAATCTATGAACATTGCTGAGAAATATTTTCAATATCTTGAAAAATATATTATGGATTGGAGGACTCATAATTGTTGAGGGTGATTCTCTTCAAATTTTTCTATAAATTTAATGCAATTCTAAATTCCCCAAAGTATTTTGATTTAGAAGTTGACAAGCTAATTCTAAAATATACATAGAAATGCAAAGTGCTTTGAATAGCCAAAAAAATTTTGGGAAAGAATAAAGTTGTAGGACTTACACTACTTCTTTTCAAGACTACCACAAAGCTTCAGTGAGCAAAACAGTACACTATTGGCATAAGGATAGACAGAGATGAATGAAACATAAAAGAGGGCCCCAGGTATATCACCAATTGATTTTCAACAAAGATTCCAAGATAATTCAGATAATTAGGTGGGGAAAGGATAGGCTTTTAAACAAATCTTGCTAAAACAATTGCATAGTTGAATGGAGGAAAATGAATCTCAATCCTAACTTCATATATACACAAAAATTAGACTTACATGTTAAAGCTGAAACTGTCAAATGTCTAGAAGAAAACAGAGGGAAATCTTTACAATCTTGGGGCAATGATTTCTTGACAGGGCACACAAAATAATGAACATAAAAGAAAAGCAGATACATTGGACTCCATCAAAATTTAAAACTTCTGCATTTTGAAAGACACTGCTAAGAAAATGAAAAGGCAAGCTATGACTAGGAGAAAATATTTGCCAGACACATATCTGACAAAGGACTTGTATCAAGACTATACAAAGAACACTTGTAGCTCAAAAGTAAGAAGAGAAACTAACCAATTAAAAAATGTCCACAGATTTGAATGAGCACTTGATAAAAAGAAGATATGCAAATAGATAATAAGCATATAAAAAGATACAAAAATAAAAAATTTTTTAAAAAGATACTCAAGGGCTTCCCTGGTGGTGCAGTGGTTGAGAGTCTGCCTGCCGATGCAGGGGACACGGGTTTGTGCCCCGGTCTGGGAAGATCCCACATGCTGTGGAGCGGCTGGGCCCGTAAGCCATGGCCACTGAGCCTGCGCGTCTAGAGCCTGTGCTCCGCAACGGGAGAGGCCACAACAGTGAGAGGCCCGCGTACCGAAAAAAAAAAAAAAAAAGATACTCAATATCATCAGTCATCAGGGAAATGCAAATTAAAACCACAATGAGATACCACTACATTCCACCAGAGTGGATAAAATTAAAAGACTGTAACAGCCAGTGTTGGCAAGGATGTGGGAGCCACTGGAAACTTCATACGTTCCTGTTGGGAATGTGAAATGGTTCAACCACTTTGAAAAATAATTTGGTAGCTTCTTATAAAGTTAAACATATGCCCATCTATTACCAGCAGTACTACTCTGAGGTACTTACCCAAAAGAACTGAAATTATATGTCCACACAAAGACTTGTAGAAGAATGTTCATAGTAGCTTTATTCACAAATACTATCAACAGGTGAATAAACAAATTGTGATATACCAATACAATGAAATACTATTCAGCAATAAATAGGAATAAACTACTGGTATATGCAACAATATTCTACTGAGTAAAAGAAACCAGACACTAAAGAATACATGTCATATTATTTGATTTAGTATATAAAATTCTAGTATAGGCAAAATTAATCTATAGTGACAGAAAATAGGTTGGTGGTAGCCTGAGGCTGGAGAGTCAGGGAATTGATAGGAAAGGGGTAGATGGGAACTTTCTTCAGTTGGGATGATTGCTACTTGGGTGTCTACATTTGTTAAAACTCATGGAACTGCTCGGTGAAGATGGCTCCATTTTATGGCATGTAAATTATACACCAGTGAAGTTGTTATATGTGTAAAAAAAAATCAGAGAATACAAAAGTGCTCTTGGAAATTAAAAACATGACAGTCTAAAAATGTTTAATTTAATAGAGTTAGAAGTTAAAGTATAAGAACTTATGCAGAAAGAAGAATGGCTGGAGGAAGAAATTGGAAATAGTGGATCAATCCAGAAAGTCCAATATGCAACCATTAGGAATCATACAAAAAGTAGAGAAAACTGAGGAGAAGAAAGTGGCAAAAAATTATACAAGAAAGTTTTCTAGAATTACGGGGCACAGAACTTCACATTAAAAGGAGGCACTTGTTGCCATGAACAATAAATGAAAACCAAGGCCCAGAATTGTGAATTTGAGATCACCAGGGATAAGAAAATTTGCAAGTTACCAGAGGATGAAAACTAGACCTCAGGAGACAAGAACAAAAACAGGGAGACCAGTGTTATGAGTGAATTGTGTCCTCCTAAAATTTTAGATTTGAAATCCTAACCCTTAGTATCTCAGAATGTGACTGAATTTGGAAATAGGGTCTTTAAAGAGGTAATTAAGTTAAAATGAAGTCTTTAGGATGGGCCCTAATGCAATATGACTGGTATCCTTACAAGAAGAGGAGATTAAGACAGACGCAGAGAGAGAAGACGGTGCAAAAACAGAGAGAAGATGGCTAATCCACAAGCCAGCTAGAGAGGCCTCAGAAGAAATCAACCCTGCCAACACTTTAATCTCAGACTTCTAGCCTCCAGAATTGTAAGAAAATAAATTTCCATCGTTTAAGAAAAAAAAAAAAAAAAGGTTTCCCGAGGGAAATAAATATGTCAAGAAATGGAATCAGAACACTGTTAGAATTCTTAATGGTGATTAGATGCTAGAAGATGTTAGAGCAATATCCACATTATGCCAAGTAAAATGATTTTTTAACCTAGAACACTACACTTAGCTAAATTATAAATCAAATTTGAGAGTACAGAAAACATTCAAGGTCATGCAAGAATGAGGGATTTGATCCGCTCTTTTCAACTACTTTTCCTTTGGGCGTGCCTTAGCCGGCTAAGGAATAGGACCAATTTCTCAAATTGTTCTCAATATTATAATCTCTGATATAAGTACTTTAATCTGTTTAAAGCTACTTAATGCTAGGAATTGTTGGAAAATGAACAAGAATGAAATGAAATGAAAATGGTAAATAATGAAACATTACAAAGTTTTCAAAAGCTGTAATAATACTACTATTAGGTGTTAACTCATGTTTACATAAAACTTTGCAATTGAAAGACTTTTAACATGGTCAGAAGAAATGAAAGATCCTGTAGAGCAGTGGTCCCCAACCTTTTTGGCACCAGGGACCGGTGGCTTCCTGGAAGACAATTCTTCCTCGGATGGTGGGGGCAGGGGATGGTTCAGGCAGTAAAGCAAGAGATGGGGAGCGACGGGGAGCAGTAGATGAAACTTCAATCACTCGCCGGCCGCTCACCTTCTGCTGAGCAGCCCGTTCCTAACAGGTTCGCGTTCTGGTCGGCCGCCCAGGGGTTGGGGACCCCTGCTGTAAAGTAAGCGTTTGGCCTAGAGACTGGCACATGATAGATCCTTATGGTGGACACACCCTAAGGTGATCCCCAATGATCTCTCACCTCTGGTATTCAAATCTTTGTAGAATCTCCTTCCTTAAGTGCAGATGGAAACTGCAACTTTGTTCTAACCAACAGAGTATAGCAAAGATAATGTGATGTCTCCCTTGTGATTATGTTACATTACGTAAGGCTTTATTTTGCTAGCAGACACACTCTAGCGATCTCTCTCTTGGCTTGATGAAATAAGCAGCGGTATAGAGGAATCCCATGTGGCCGGGAACTGCTGGCGGCTTCTAGGAACTGCAAGTGGCTTCTGGAGCTAAGGTTGGCCTCTAGCCCCCAGTCCATAAAGGCCTTCAGTTCTACAGATGCAAGGAGATGAATTCTGCTAACAACCTGACTGAGCCTGAAAGTGGATTCTTCCACGACACAGCCTGCAGATGAGAACACAGCCTGGCCAACACCTTGAGTGCAGCCTTGTCAGACCCTGAGAAGAGGACTTGCTAAGTGGTGCCTGAACTCTTGACTCATAGAAACTGTGGGATAATAAATGTGTGTTTGTTTGAAGTCGTTAGATTTGTGGTAATTTGTTATGCAGCGAAAGAAAACTACTACAGTGCTCAACAAATGTTAATTGATTTGAAATGTAAATGAGGTTACGTCTACTGTCTAATAACCTTCTTTCTGACCATCCTCTTGGTTCTGCATTGTTTAACCCCTGTCCCACGTCATCTGGTTTGTGACAGGAGATTCTGATTGATCTTGCCGCCCGCCTTGGGATGATTCTTGATGTCTGAAGTAGAGAGCTGCTAGTTTTTCTGCGCAATATCCGCTTGCCCCTGATTTAGTAACAGCATCATCTTCTTTTAGGGAACTGTCTCTCTCCAACTTCCAACCATGGTATGCTACCCTCTGGATACAGGGTGGGTACATGAACCAGGCCTGCCCACTCATTGGCCCAGCTAAGGTCATGTGACCCAAGCATGGCCAGTTAGAATCTTGATGGTAACCTGTGGGCTTTGGATGGGAGAAATTGCTTCTCTGCAGTCACTAAGCAGGTATAATGTAAGCCTGTGGCTGTGCCTTCCCCTGAAAATGGAGGAAGCCTGTGGGCAGCAGGACAGTGTTAACACAAAGAAGCAGATTTTAGAACTTGAGATATTAAGTCCCTGAGGACAGTTCCAACTGCAGACTTCCCAGTTTTGTAGACCAGTTTGAGTTAAGTTTTTGTGACTTTCAACTAGAGTTCCGACTTATATAGCGTCTTTTAGATTCTGCCTCCTAATCTATTTACCGGTGACCCTGACATCATTTCTTCTGGTCCCTGAGTGAGAAAAATACGCTGAGTCAGCAACGGACTTGACAATCTCGCATTAACTTTGTAAGGACATTTCTAATCACCCTCACCTTCCAAATCTCTCTGGTTTTAGCCCTCAGACTTGTCCTTCTTAAGCATATTTAATAAGCTTTTAGGACAGGTTCTATCTTTAGATGAAATGAGGCTACTCCACCTAGTTTTTTAGAGTTTGTGTCTGTGTTTCATTATCTTGTCACAGCAATCAAAATCTAGGAGATATATACATATATTTTATAACATTTTTTTAGAGATTCATATATTTTGTTTTTGTTTTTTGGCTGTGTTGGGTCTTCATTGCTGCGTGCGGGCTTTCTCTAGTTGCGGCAAGCCAGGTCTACTCTTTGTTGTGGTGCGCAGACTCTTCACTGTGGTGGCTTCTCTTTGCTGTGGAACACGGGCTCTAGGTGCATGGGCTTCAGTAGTTGTGGCACACAGGCTCCGTAGTTGTGGCTTGTGGGCTCTAGAGCACAGGCTCAGCAGTTGTGGCACATGGGCTTAGTTGCTCCACGGCATGTGGGATCTTCCCAGACCAGGACTCAAACCCATGTCCCCTGCATTGGCAGGCGGATTCTTTTTTTTTAATTAATTAATTTATTTATTTTTGGCTGCATTGGTCTTTGTTACTGTGTGCAGGTTTTCTCTATGCGGCGAGCGGGGGCTACTTTTTATTGCGGTGTGCGGGCTTCTCATTGCGGTGGTTTCTCTTGTTGTGGAGCATGGGCTCTAGGCACGTGGGCTTCAGTAGTTGTGGCTCGCAGGCTCAGTAGTTGTGGTTCACGGGCTCTAGAGCACAGGCTCAGTAGTTGTGGCGCATGGGCTTACTTGCTCCGCGGCATGTGGGATCTTCCCCAAACAGGGCTTGAACCCAGAACCCCTGCATTGGCAGGTGGATTCTTAACCACTGTGCCACCAGGGAAGTTCGAGGATATATTTTTGAATTTCTTGAAATTTTACTTATAGACTTCACCTAGTTAAATATTACATAAAACACATAACGAAAACAATACACTCTTTTTTCCTACTCTTCAACAGAATATAAGGAAGTATTTAAAAAAAAAACTTTCAATTGGTCCTAAGAAAACTTTTTGTCATAAAAGTAATTTTTTTAAATTAATACTTTACTTTTTAGAGCAGTTCAGAGCAAAATTGAGTGGGAAGTATAGACAGTTCACATATACCCCATCCCCACACATGAGCAGCCTCTCCCACTATCAATATCCCACATCAGAGTGGTACATTCATTATAATTGATAAACCTACATTGACACATCATTATCAGCTAAAGCCCATTATGGTTCACTCTTCATGCTGTACATTCTATGGGTTTGGACAAATGTATAATGACATGCATCCACCATTACAGTATCATACAGAGTAGTTTCACTGCCCTAAAAATCCTCTGTTCTCTACCTATTCATCCTCCACACCCACCCCCTCACCCAATCCCTGACAACCACTGATCTTTTTACACCTCTGTAGTTTTGCCAATTCTAGAATGTCATATAGTTGGAATCATAGTTTGTCGCCTTTTGAGATTGGCTTTTTTCTCTTAGTAACATTCATCTAAGTTTCCACTATAGTCTTTTCATGTCTTGATAGCTCATTTCTTTTTAGCAATGAATAATATTCCATTATCTGAATGTACCACAGTTTATTCACCTACTGAAGGACAACTTGGTTGCTTTCAAGTTCTGGCAATTATAAGTAAGGCTGTTATAAACAGCCATATGCAGGTTTCTGTGTGGACATAAGTTTTCAACCCAGCTGGGTCAGTACCAGGGAGCATCATTGCTGGATCAAATGGTAAAAGTATGTTTAGTTTTATAAGAAATTGCCAAACTGTCTTCCAAAGTGGCTGCACCATTTTGCATTCCAACCAGCAGTGAATGAGAGTTCGTTTTGCTCCACATCCTCACCAACATTTAATGTTGTCAGTTCTGGATTTTGGCCATTTTAATAGGTCTGTATCTCTTTGTTGTTTTGATTTGCAATTCTCCAATGACACGCTGTTGGACATGTTTTCATATGCTTACTTGTCACCAAAATATCTTTTTTTTTTTTTTGGTACGTGGGCCTCTCACCGCCGTGGCCTCTCCCGCCGCGGAGCACAGGTTCTGGACACGCAGGCTCAGCGGCCATGGCTCACGGGCCCAGCCGCTCCGCGGCATGTGGGATCCTCCCGGACCGGGGCACGCACCCGTGTCCCCTTCATCGGCAGGCGGACTCCCAACCACTGCGCCACCAGGGAAGCACCTAAATATCTTTTTTGGTGAGGTATTTGTTCAAGTCTTCTGCCCATTTTTTAAATCGGGTTGTTGGTTTTCTTACTGTTGAATTTTGAGACTTCTTTGTATAATTTGGATAACAGTCCTTTATCAGATGTGTCTTTTGCAAATGTTTTCTCCTAGTCACTACCTTGTCTTCTCATTTCCTTGATTAAAGTAATTTTAAGGAGTATAAGTATTAACATTTATGGATTATTCAATTGGATAAAAAAATTTAAGGTGGTCTAAATGTTGAACATGAAGTTATGTTTAATAATAATCAGTTTAGGGCTTCCCTGGTGGCGCAGTGGTTGAGAGTCCGCCTGCCGATGCAGGGGACACGGGTTCGTGCCCTGGTCCGGGAAGATCCCACATGCCGCGGAGCGGCTGGGCCCGTGAACCATGGCCGCTGAGCCTGCGCGTCTGGAGCCTGTGCTCCGCAACGGGAGGGAGAGGCCACATCAGTGAGAGGCCCGCGTACCGCAAAAAAAAAAAGAAAAAAAAAATAATCAGTTTATTTATGTGTATGATACATAGTATTACTTGTGTTTCTCTTATGTTGGAGGTACTATTACTCCTATAATTTAGTGTAACATTACTATATTTTTTTGATTTTTAATTTATGTATAGATATAGGTCACAGAAGTAAATTCAGTTTTAAGGAGTAATATATTATAAATTTGCTTCAAACAATATATTAAATATTAAAAGTGTTAAGGAATATTGCACTTTCACAACTGCAACTAAACTGTTTAGAAAGCTAGCACCACTGGGTGAAAGATACATACAGCAATACCATGCTATAAACATTGTTTTGAAAACATGCAACATGTTGTTCACATTTAACTCATATAATTATACGCCACTATATGAAGAATGTTTAATTGAAACAAGCAACAAATATTTACTTAGCATAAAGTTTATTCACATGTATAAAAAGCGTCTGTGATAACAAATCCATTAAAACCAAAATATAATCAAACCTGTAGGAAAAATATGCATTCAAAAATGGGTTGCTTTTTCCAGATAATGAAAATGCTGACAAATTTGTACTGAATTGCCTTAAACTCTTAAACTCTTAGGGAAACATTTGTAAATGACAAAAAATGTTGAAGGAAACACACAATACATTAGATTGAAGGCATCATTATATATCATATGTGTTCCAAAATGCTACACAGGCAGGATCTACAAAATAATCTAGTTTTTAAAAAAATTACAGAAATTCTAGACACTCTTCTAGTAGTATAAATGTCACATACATTTCAAATCAAACTAGTAACTAATTTATTTCACATTCAGTTAGAACAAAAGCAAAATGAATAATATGAAATTAAGCTTTTAAACAGCACTAACAAACTTTTTCTCACTAAAAAATTCTCTTGCACATATAGGAAAAGTACAGACATACATAACTTATCTGAGAAATAGGAAAAAATGATTCGAATTTTACAGGCAAACGGGAAACCAGACACAGAGGACGCTGTTGCTCTAGTTTTTAATTGTTCTGAGAATTATCACCCAGCTCTGTATAATCACGCAGAGGGCACAATATTAACAGATGCAAAAGTTTGACACAGTCATAATTTGTGCTCTCTTTGATTTTTTTCATCTTGAAAAGAGAATATTCTGTGTAGAATTATCTAGCCTACTGAAGGCATAACCCTATTAATGTGCACTTGTCTTTTTCTAGGCTTATTCCCTTTTCATACCCATATTACATTAATTTCCTGATTGTGATAGAGGGGAAAACTGATATACCTAACTAGAAAGCTTTGTGTCAAAAATAGATTTAATGGTTAACACTAATAAGTTACCCAGGGAAGAAGCACAAACAAAACAAATTAATCAAACTAGAAAACTCACCACCAAAAGTATACAAGGAATAGAAAAGCGTGAATGGGACAGAAATATGTGTCAATAATTTTATATTGATATTTTCCTTTTAATTATTATAAGTATTTGATTATGGTTCTATCACATTTTCTTTTTTATATTTAAAGTATTATGAGCTCAACATTGGATGCTCTACAAATAGCAGTTATTTCATAATCTTAATGATAAATTCTAGATTTGTTCAAGTCAGAGCAACAGTTTCACACTTAATGATGGCACATGACAAATCTAGGCTACTGCTGGGGTGACAGGGGTTGTCACAGGCTCTGAAGCTAGATTTGCAGTTAGATTCTTGTGAGTCAATGGGAGTAAACAAGTTCATGGAATATTTCAAATTGTGATTCAATAAAAGATATATCGTATCTTATATATATATTGGGTTTTTTTTGCAGTACGTGGGCCTCTCACTGTTGTGGCCTCTCCCGTTGCGGAGCACAGGCTCCGACCGTGCAGGCTCAGTGGCCATGGCTCATGGGCCCAGCCGCTCCGCGGCATGTGGGATCTTCCCGGACCGGGGCACAAATCCATGTCCCCTGCATCGGCAGGCGGACTCTCAACCACTGTGCCACCAGGGAAGCCCCCGTATCTTATATTTTTATTCATCCTAAGAAACACATGTGTGAGAATACATATACAGATATGTAATATATGCACCTATATACATTTATGTATATATGACAAATGTTTATACATTTCTCATAAAACTTAGAGTTGTCTCTATTTCATAATTTCATAATTTGAGACAGTGTAATTCTATAGATATGAGATGGGCCTAGAATAGTGTGCTTGTTCATTCTAAACCTAGCTCTCACCAACATGTTAGATTTTGGTCAAGCTATCGTTCTATGCCTCAGCGTGATTGCTAAAGTGAGTAGTTTGCCTCTGACCTTTTAAAGAGGATTAAAATAAGGGCAAAGTGCAAAGTTACATGAGGAAAAGTGCTTATGTAAGCCAAGGTATGACAAATAGTAAAATTTTTATAGGTAACGTAGGTGGCTTTAAAAAGACTTCTTCCTAATTATATCTAAATGTTGCCAGATGATTTCTTTGTAACACGCAACCAAAGAGACTGAAAATATAAAAGGTAAAGTCTTTAGCAGTCTATAATGATTAAGATCTTTCTTTTATCTGCATTAAGATCATGCTGTCTTAAAAGAGAGACATACACTCAAACACACAGTATAATATGATTTATATTTTCTAAACATTTAATTTGGAAGGAATTATCAAATGCATGTGAGTCTTAATCTCACCTGTGTGAAAATATAAAACAAAATACAATTTTATAAATGGTCTTAAATAGGAAAAAAGCAATGCCTGGCAAAAAACATAACAGAATTTTCTATTTCTCAGGAGTATGGTTTTTTTTTGAGCTCCTGCAAAGAGGAAACAAATTCACATATACGTACACACCCACTCAAATAAATTTGTGCACAAACATTCATTCCAGAAATTTATAGCTTATACTCTACTATGTTCTTAAGGGGAGACTGGTCATACATACAATTAGAAGAAAATACAAAATATAGGTCAAAATGATTACCTATGGTGTTCTGTGTCTAGACATTAAGAGATACAGGGGGTTGCTGGTAACTTTAATCAATATTATTTTGATAGCAGAAAAGTAAATTACTTCTTCCAGGTTCTCCAACTATTATTTATAAAATTCAACAAATTTTCCAGATTAATAGTTATAGTCAATACAGACAACATAGCAATGAAAATGGGTGTGTCTACTCATCATTAACATGCACAACTTATCAAGTTGTCACTCCTAGATTTGAGGCCTGTACCTTTATTTGGTGGTGTAACAACCCTTTCAAATCTGTAACATTGCAACCCTGTTCCCTCTGAAGAACTAACTCTCTATCAAGTATTTGTTTGGGTTTTTTTAAAGAAAACTATTGACCCCACTCCCCATAATATGACTGATAGCAAGAGTTCACAATAAGAACGTGCAAAATATGGTGAATGCTATGCAATAATTTAAAATAAAAAAACAAGTGATTATATAAAGGCCACCAATTTATATTTAAATGCCAAATTCTGTGAAGTATTTCCAACCAAAAAGAAATCCTAAAAAAAGAGTAGGTCAAATATTATGACTTGGGATAATCTAATAGTTAGAAATTCTTACCTTTTTAGTATTCAATACAAGAAATCTACAAACTTCTTCTGTACAGAGGATACAGATAGTTCCCCAGTTGTAGCTGTGACACCCATAACAGATTTTTTGAACCATTAAAAGGAACAAAAAAGTGCTCTCTTCTTAACTGCAAAGATACAAAGTTCCTTATCCAGCTGATTATGATCAAGTTTAGGTCCAGGATGCTAACAGATCTCCAGTGGCATAGTACACGTGCTTGTTCCTCCTTTACTCTCTGCAGTTTGTCATAAAGGGCTGAATCGACATGTCTTTTTGGTTCAGGGAAAACAAACCATTTAAATAATGTGAATGTCCTATATCACCAAGACAACAAGGTGGGCTTAGCGAGATGGGAGTGACATAGATTTTTTAAATACCCTAAACCCTTTTGCTGGCCCAGGATATGGTGGTGGTGGCGAAACATTCTGTTTTCTGGTCAGTGCCATTGCCTGTTCATAAGAAGGTAATCCTGTGTCCTCCACTGAAGGTGGCAATGGAGGCAAGACAGCCTCCTCAGGTCTTCTGAAAACGATGGAGGGAGTGTGTCTGCCCCTTCTTGCGTAGGTGGCTGAAGAACTAAACAGAGACAGCATTGAGGTCTAGGAAAGGCAGCATTTTTAGGTTAAGATGGCAATATTAAAAAATCCAACATTTTGATACAGGTGAACCCAATTTATTTTTATTGTTTTAATTTTTTGGCCGTGCTGTGTGGCTTGTGGGATCTCAGTTCCCCAACCAGGAACTGAACCGGTCCATGGTAGTGAAAGCACTGAATCCTAACCACCAGACCACCAGGAAAGTCCCTGAACCTGACTTATTAAAATAACAACAGTTTTATTTTACCCATAAACTCTGAAAGAATCTTGATATAATGGAAAGATCAAGAACTTTGAAGTCAGTCATGGGTAAGAAAGAGGATCTTGTCATTTCATAGCTGTGTGACCAGAGGCAAGGTAACCTAACTCAGCTTTCCTCCTCTATAAAATGGGGATAACAATAGCTACCTCAACAGAGATGTTTTGTGTGGATTGAGAAAGATGTCTTACGTAAAGCATCTAAGCAATGTCTGGAACACTGTAACAAGGACTCAAAACACGTGAATTCCCTCTTTCTCCTGCTCCTGAATTAAAATTTTCTCAAAGTATGGTGTGAAACCAAATCCAGGCTTTGTTGAAAGGCAGCATAACTCCAAGCCTAGGAAATTGATGCCACAGAGATAATCACAACAGCGATGCCCGTCTCTCTCTCCTCTGTTCCCCACTGAATCCCTGCTGCCTGGGCCAACCCTCCTAAACAGGACTTCTATCATATCATTCTTCTCCGCAAAAGTCTAACCTGCAGCCTACTTTCTACTGAATCAAGTTCTAACTCCTGTGCCTCCTTTTCAAAGCCTCCCTTATTCTGGCCTCACTTTATTTTATAGCTCTCTGCTCTTGCCAAGGTAGCCTCTTTACTCTCCTCTGTATGTGCAATGAATTCTATGGTCTATCTCTGTGGTTTCACCTGCATTGTTCCCTTTCTCAGATTATTATCTTTTCCCCATTGATCTCCATTGATTTAAGTCCAACAATTACAAAAAAAATTTTTTTAATTAAAAAAAAAAAAAGGCCTAGTTCAATATGGCCACTGTTTTCACAAAACTCTGTCACCTACACCACCAGCCAATGAAATTTGAAATGCAACACAGGTCTGGTGTTTTGAAACTACATTTTCCCTTCTCACTTGTGAATTACAAATTAAAATTTAGACATTAGTAAATTGATCTGTTTAGACTGTGAAGTTGGCTGCCTATGAAGATCTATGCGTAAATTAACCTCTTATAGTTATGACTAATAAGATAATTAAAATGTATAGGTAATCCCCAACCTCTAGTCAATATTTACAGTATTCTTCCCAATAAGAGACAGCTTAGCAGACCCAAAATACTGCAAACTTTTGCAAACTGAATCAATCAATTTGCCCCTTAGAATGCCTTGTCCTTTGGAGTTTATAATGAGATCTGGAACTGGATGGAAGGAGAGAGGAAAATTGCAGAGAGAAGAAAAGAAAAAAATCTGTGTAAATCTAGGAACTGGATAATCAGCCCTTCAATAGTTGAGAGGTGACTGATAGCCTCAGAAGTTTACTTAGAGGAGTCAACACAATTCCTCCTCTGTCAGAAACCTGGAATGTATTCATGGTAGGCTTGTCACTTGCCACATTCATTAGCTTGTGACGAAAAGTTCTACTTGTTTGTTTATAGGAAACAGGAGAGACAGATGTTTTATTTGAAGAAATGAATTTTTCCACGTTGACCTTCAAAATTTAAGTTACAGGAACAGTATAATTATATTAAAGTCATTAAGTGTCTCCACAGTGATTTCTTACAAGATTGAAATCAGAAAGTATGCACCAGGAACATCTCAAATAAGCTGACAGCATTATATTATGCCTGTTTTCCTCCATAAAATATAGGGACTAAGAAATGAAAAGATCTTGTTTCCCATTTCTTGGCATGTTTTTACAGAGGAATGAGACAAACTATTCTAACAATGATCTTATTTTTTACTCTTTTCTTTTTCAAATATTCCTCACCCTTCCCCCACTTCCAGACTTGCAAAATGTAGAAAGAGAACACATAACTCTGCTGCAAGAATTTCTTGGGACAATTGATGAACGGTACTTTACTAAGTATTTAAAAGTTAACCTTAACACAAGTGGATGTCTGGTTAACCTAGTTTGAAATGTCCCCTATAAAGGGTTTCTGTGAGAATCAAAGAGAGACAGTAGATGTAAAAATGACCTGTAAACAGTACAGCATTATACTGTACTAACATTAAGTATAACTAAACTTTTAAAATAAGAGATATCCAGGTTTTCAAAATGTTATAACAACATACATAGAAAATATGCATAATAATGCACCTCTTTATTCCTCGTGTCTTTGAATTCTGCTTCTAACCTCATGCAGGAAAGAAGCTAGAAGGTTTCAGAGAAAAAAGCCATAAGGTAAGAAGGTGTAGTGGTGCAGAAAAGTAGAAAAATGAAGAAAAACCGGAAAGAGGAGAGAAGACAATGTCGAGCATGAGGACACTGAACAATGGCTGTGCTCACAGACCTTGAGGGAAATTATTAAATGTGAGGGCATACAGAGACTTTTTGGGGAAAATACTATAAATGGGGTGGAAAAGAAGGAAAGATAAAAGGCAAGGAGAGTCTTTAAAGACATATTTTCCGATTTCTTCATTAACCTGTGAGTTTCCAGGTATGCTGCAGCTTGTGGAGAAGGACATATTGAATAAAATCTTAGTCAAAAGCCCTAGAAAACAGGAAGAACTTGCTCATTTCCTGTCTATTAAGTAAGGGAAACCTCTCAGCTCAAAACATAGTGGCTTAAGAAAAATTGCACAAAATTTTCCTTATCTTCTCTCACTTTTCAAAATTTTATAGGATTTACAGAAGTCTCAGACAATCTTCTTAGTCCCTGCCCATGATCACATTAATGCCTCAGGGAGTTGTTCAGGAATTCCAGCTTGGGGATAGAATTACACTATACTTTGCCCCTGTCCTCTGCCCCCTTTGCTGGCATGTCCTCCTCTGCACCCTTACTGTAGGCATCCTTTAAGACTCCGTCACTTGCCTTCTGTCCTTTCATCACACTCAGAGAACTTGCCTACTCTCATGGCTTCAGCTTTTATCCTCCAATGGATTTATCTTAATTCCATATCTGTTGCCTTAAACTCTTACCTTAACAATAAAGAAGAAGTTTTTATTATGGTAAAATACATGTAACATAAAATTTGTCGTTATAACCATTTTCAAGTGTACAATTCAATGGTATTAATTATATTCACAATGTTGTACAACCATCACCACTATCTATTTCCATAATCATTTTATCACCTGGTTACCATCATTAGCTTCTTCATAGAATTTGAAAGTGTAAATAGGGATATATAAGCATTAATTTCGATAGCCTGTTTCGCATGTGGTACTTTTTGTTGAATAAGGTTAGTTCTTCACTTTCTCATCTCTACTTACAGATAAGATAATAACTTTTTATTCTAATAAGGATGTTGAGATTCTATTATGCAAACAATTATGGCCTTTATGAAGCTTTACTAATGTGCTGGAACTCAGTTAATAGTAATGTACCAATGTTGGTTTGTTAGTTTTACAAATGTATTATGGTAACATAAGATGTTAACAACGAGGGAGCTGCGTGAAGGACATAAGGGAACTCTCTGTGCTATCTTTGTAACTTCCCGGTGTATCTAAAATTATTCCAAAATCAAAAGTGTATTTTAAAAAAAAGGCAGCCATTTTTTTTAGCCATTTAAAAATGACAGTATAGAACATATAATAGTAAATTAAATATTTTTATTTGGTACTTACCCTGGATGTCGTTGCCTGTTACACTTAGTGATACAAAGATAGTAACCAAGTAATCCAAAAATAACCAAAAATATTCCAGCAGCAATTAGTCCAGTCAGAAGGCCCATAACATCGATTTTCTCTCTGTTAGCATCTTAAGATAAATCATTAAAATAACATGAATATAACAACTGAAAAGCACCACCTATGATTTCAATAAATTCAACGCTGGGTGTAAGCATGCTACTGGGCATCTAATAATTAATATTGATTACTTTTAAAAGTCTGTGCTAGAAACATGACCAGAAAAAATTTAGATACACTTCCTAAAAGCCCTAGCTCTGACTTCATTTATTTTTAATTTTTTTAAGTTTTTGACCACACTGTGCGGCACGCAGGATCCCCAACCAGGGATCAAACATGCGTCATCTGCACTGGAAGCGTGGAGTCTTAACCCCTGGACCGCCAGGGAAGTCCTTAGCTTCATTTATTTTAAATGTTATATTAAATGGATGAAAGTCAACACTAAGTGGGATAAACATGTTCTTTGTTCAACTATACACATTTTGGTATTAACTACTAAGATAAATGTAGTAAGCAATTCTGGTGTAGCTATGTAATACAGTCTCCCTATAGCTGGGGCCCTACCTAGGGGGAATGAAAAAAGAGCTGTCAAACACAAACAAAACAAAACAAAACAAACCTGACTAAAAAGCAGCTAGAGATGATAAATGTAGGTAAAATAAAGGATCTCCCCTCTCTAGGAGTTACTTAATTCTACCTAACAATCCTAATTTACCTAGTACCATAAGTATTCCATTTACTTGTAATGGTAAAAAAGAAAAAAAAATTAAAATAGTTTGCTATTTGAAACTAATAGAGTCCTACTTTTATTCTGTGCAAGTCTTGACTTAGCTGGACTGTTTAAAATAGCATTAAGCCTATTATCTCATTTCCCTACTATCTCACCAAACTTGATTTTCAGTGTGTAAATAGATGAATGTGGCCTTCTCTGTCTTAGATAGCCCAGTGTATAACTGAGAAATCTTCCTTGGCTTTACAAGGTATGTATGTTGTGCAACAACCAAACTCAAACAATGAAACTAAAAATGTACTATGAGAGAGGGTGGGAAAAAACATGAAAATTGATCAATTCTTGCCTTACCTGATTCTGTGGTTGGTCCTTTAATTGAATATTCTTGCCAAAATGCCATCTAAGAGAAAGGTAAAATTTCCAAGTTTATTTAATTTCTTTATTGTCATTTCATTTGGTCTCAATGACCTAGACTAGGGGTGGTAAACGCTTGGCATGTGCCACAGGTAGGATACTAGTTCATTCATGCTGGAGGGCGTGACTCACTCTAATTAAGTACTGCCATCCACCACTGTTTCTTCCAACTCTGGAATTGGTCAGGGGATTATTGCCAGTGCTAGCTCTCTACTACTGTGCGCTGATAGTCTCCCTTCACCTGCCCAGAGCCCTCGCTCAGGCATCAGGGGACACTATCACATTAGAGAGTCGATGAAAGTAGCAGAGGTGGAAGTTGAAGCAGGGGACTCATTATCATGTTTGAAAAGGAGTCTGATTTTTTTCTACATTAGATGAGCCTTCAGTCTCCTAGGAAATTTTATTGAAAGTTATTTATTGATTTGGAAAGACATCCCTGAGACTGTTTAAGTTCAGTGTTACTTGAGAGAATGGAAGCCATTTTTAAGGAACTGTGATAAAATTAGAAAACGGGTTTGTGAAAAACAATAGAATTTCAACAGGCACAACTACAACGCAGAGTAGACTTTCTTTCCCTTCTCTAATAGATGCAGCAGATAATAGCAGGGAATGGAATCTGGGCACAATTTTGGAAGAAAAAAGAACTAAGTTTCAATAACACCTGCATTTAAAGGATACCTAGAGAGGTTCTTATTGACCAAAGAGTAAAATGGGATTCTTGAGGAAGGGGAAAAGGAGCTGGGGTTATTTAATCTACAAAAAAGTGAAAAATCTGGGTCACTTGTCATTCTTAAAGAATATGCCAGATTATAACAGGGACAGTGCTGGCTGTTTGTTTTGTACCTTTTCAGGATTAACAGATAGGATTTAATTGTATTTTAAGGGAGAACTTCTAAAGGTTTATTGCCAAGCAATAAAATCCTGAATGCAGGGACTATATATCTTATCTTCAGTCTCTAGCAAAGCACTTGGCACATAATAGGTCGTCAATAAGTACTTGAAATATAAATACAGTAATCAAAAATGGTAAGTCCTAATAGAAAAAATTGCTCTGAGTCTTGAATGACTGAAGCCTGAGTCAGAGAACTAACTAAAATAATATCCTGAAGTTTAATTCACTCTGCTTCATTATTGTCTTTGAATATCATAATGTTAAACACAGAAAATCACGACATAATTGATAATTTGATAATTACTATAAGCCCAGTTAAGTATAAAGCCAAGTCTAAATGGGCTAATTACAATATAAGAAAGTAGAAAGAGATAACAGGTATACAATCTGAATTCTATTTAAGGCACACAATCTCTACTGACTGAAAGTGCCACTTTCTTAAGTACAATTGAATAGATGTCTAGCCAATTAACATATCAACCAAATTACCGTTTTATCTTCATCCACAAAAATTTCTCTGGCTTCCTCATAATTACAAAGTTCTTCTCTGCATTCTCTTTCTAGGTCACTGGAAGTGAAGAGCTCCAAATCGAATCTATTATACAGGAGGTGTCTACGTATGAACAAGTTTGCTTCTTCTTTTGATGTAAAGACTAGCAAAAAAATAGAAAGATTTCAAACACCGATAAAAAATAAGGCAGAAAATTCCTGTTTTAATTACGGTAAAAGCATATAGTTCTTTTGATCTGGTTAAATTATACCAAACTTTCTTGTGTGGTTTTAAAATCTGACAAAAAGAAATATCATCAGTAAAAATAATTCCTGCTAAATATGAAGTACAGACACTAACAAAATTCCAGAACATACTTGAGTAGATTATGTCCGAAATTATCAGCATAAATAAAAATTATTTGAGTATCACTTTTTCCTCTAGACAATTATTTTTCCAATAAATGGCAGGCCAGACTATTCTATTTCTAAAGTGTTGGTTTCCTATTATCTTGACTGAGAAAAATTAGTCTGGTGTAATGGACAGAGTACTGGACTAAGAGTTAGAAGACAGACTCTTCTTTTTGATTTGGCTTAGCTATCAGCTATATCCTGGGATAAGTCACTTATATCCCTGGGTTGCCATTTCCTGAAACACTTTTTTTTTTTTTTTTTTTTGGCTGCACTGTGTGGCATGCAGGATGTTAATTCCCTGACCAGGGATCGAACCCATGCCCTCTGCACTGGGAGTATGGAGTCTTAACCACTGGACCTCCAGGGAAGTCCCTGGGTTGCCATTTCCTCATTTGGAAAATGGGAATATGAACTAAATAATAATTAAGATCTCTTTATGTTTTAAAATTATAAATTCATACATTTATATTAAAATTGTTCTATCAGGTTTATACCAAAAAATTTTAAACTTCTAAGCTAATAAAATCATAAGTTAATTATAAGATTAATTAAAAGCCATTCAGTCCCTCCCAAAGGAGTAGCTCCCTCCACTCAGCCCCTAAACATGTGTCTACAAAGTTTTATAAGACTCCGTCTACGTGTGCATGTAGGGAAGGTAAATGGTAGACACCATAGCTAAGCACAGGTTGACACAAAACCAAAATATCCTACCAAGGCAGTATTTTCAAAACCTGAAAACTTCAAACTCGTTCTGGTGTCACACAAAGCTGAAGTGATCTTGCTCCAGATCATATTACTGAGACTGGAATTCAGAAACTCTCTGAGAACTACCCCAACTGCTTGTAAGAATTTAAAAGTCTTGGTATTTCTCACTGCTAACCATTACTAAAGGAAGAATATATTAAAGTGGGCAACTGAAAGATGGATCAAGACTGACGACAGGGACTTCCCTGGTGGCGCAGTGGTTAAGAATCCGCCTGCCAATTCAGGGGACGTGGATTTGATCCCTGGTCTGGGAAGATCCCACGTGCCACAGTGCAACTAAGCCTGTGCCACAACTACAGAGCCTGTGTTCTAGAGCCCACGAACCAAAACTACTGAGCCCACGCACCACAACTACTGAAGCCCACACGTCTAGAGCCCAGGCTGTGCAAGAAGAGAAACCACCGCAATGAGAATCCTGCACAACACAATGAAGAGTAGCCCCCGCTCACCACAACTAGAGAAAGCCCGCGTGCAGCCAAAAATAAGACCTAATGCAGCCAAAAAAAAAAAGACTGACGACAGTGCATGGTCTGGAAGACTAATACTAATTTGAGAGTGACCTCAGGTTGGCCATTTATTCTTAGCCTTTGAGAACAGTCACACCTTGGCCAAGATATTTTCCTTACTAATCAATCACTTTTCCAAGCAGGTCTGAATCTTAACAGAGCTGGATTTGTCCGATACAGTAGCCACTAGCCACATATGGCTATTGACCACTTGAAATGTGGCTAGTGTGAATTGAGATGTGCTGTAAGTGTAAATACACAGGGGACTTCAAAGACATGGTTTAAAAAAATATGAAATATCTCAATGCTTTCTATTGCTTATATTTGGAAATACTGGGTTAAATATTTTGGATATATTAGGTTAAATTAACTACATTATTAAAATTAATTTCACCTTTTTTTTTTTTTTACTTTTTAAAATATGGCTCTAGATAATTTCTTATGTGGTTCGTATTTTATTTCTATTGGCCAGTGCTATTCTAGTGTATTCATTTCTATGTTAGAAATAACACATATGAGCTATTTGAACCAAGGGGGAAGCCAGAATGGGATCATTGGTGATAGATGTTTTGAGAAATATTCTAAAGGGTAGACCAGTGTGATAAAATATTTTTGCTCTTTCTTCTTCTTGTCTCCTTGTAGATTTTACACTACCACCTAATGGAGACAGAATGAAAAATTTTCCAAGTCTCCATCATCTCTCATTGGGATTCTTGCAATGGCCCTCTAAGGCAGGGGTCCCCAACTCCCGGGCCATGGACCACTATCGGTCTGAGGCCTCTCAGGATCCGGGCGGTACAGCAGGAGGTGAGCAGCGGGCCAGCGAGCGAAGCTTCACCTGCCGCTCCGCTCCCCATCGCTCCCCTTCGCTCCCCATCATTGGATTACTGCCTGAGCCATCCACCGCAACATCCGTAGAAAAATTGTCTTCCAAGAAACCGGTCGCTGGTGCCAAAAAGGTTGGGGACTGGGCTTCCCTGGTGGCGCAGTGGTTGAGAGTCCGCCTGCCGATGCAGGGGACACGGGTTCGTGCCCCGGTCCGGGAAGATCCCACATGCCGCGGAGTGGCTGGGCCCGTGAGCCATGGCCGCTGAGCCTGCGCGTCTGGAGCCTGTGCTCCACAACGGGAGAGACCACAACAGTGAGAGGCCCGCGTACAGAAAAAAAAAAAAAAAAGGTTGGGGACTGCTGCTCTAAGGGCTCTCCTTGTCCCCTACAGCTACACTGGTTTCCAATGTGCCTGGTTCTCTCCTGCCTTTGAACTTGCTGTTTCCTCTAAATAGAACTTTCTTCTTTCACTCTGCTCTCTCACTTCCTTCTGGATTTTGTTCAATGTTACCTTGAACCCCATCCCCACTCACCCACCTCTGGCAATCCCCATCTCCTACTATATTTTGTTTTTCTTCATAGCACTTATCACCATCTGGTGTTCTGTATGCTTTACTTACTTGTTACCACTCTGTTCCCCTAGCTAGAAGGAAAGTTCCATTAAAGCAAGGGATGTTGACACATAGAGATGTCAAAAAAATTACTTACAAAAATAAATGGATGAACTTGACTTTCCTGTAGTGGGAAGGAACTCTTGGACCTAAATTCTACCAGTTGAAGCAATTCAGAGGTATAGTCCGTTACTCAGCTTGGCATAGGTTTAAAATATTAAACCAGTAATGAAGTAACTCTGAGCCTGCCTAACTTAGCTATATTGTACTTACTACATGAAATCTAATTTCAGAATGGAGAATTAGAATCTGTCTCTGTATTGCTACTTCTCAGGTACGCCCAGATCTTTACATTTTATTGGCTAGAAAAGCAGTGCCAAATTTCTCATTGTCGGTCTCCTATTCAAGTCAGTTTTCTGAGTTATAAAATGCCCCTGCCCTCCAAATGGGACTTTCAACTTAAAACGAAAATAAAAAAGCGAGTCATACATATTTTTATTGTTCCTGAAATGATATTTATGCCAACGAAAGTCTTCACTGATGTATAAAACATGCCCTCCAGGAGGGGCTGCTGTTTACCACTTCCCTGACTGTGAAAGTTCTGATTCAGTCCATGGTTGACCTTACACTTTCAGTGCCTTATCAAACATCTTCCTGCCTCCCTTATGATCTTAGGAGAAATACTGTCCTTTGTTATTTGGGTTCTAAGTAGCCCTGGATTTGCTTTTAATTGAAAGAGGCAAACTTCCTTGCCCCTGGAGCATCCTGAACTTCCAGCGAGAGTTCCTGTTTTCCCTCTGGCCGTTGCTGGAGGATGCACTGGCCTTTGCACCTTTGTACCTGCCTCAGATTGTCTTTCCATCTCTGTCTCCTGTCTTAGACCATCCTAGGAAGTTGCCTGTGCATTCCCCTATTTTAAGTCCACCAACTGAGATATTCCATTTTCCTCCTCTCTCCTGTCTCCCCATGCTTTCTAAATAAATTCTTTTTAGGTCATTTCAACCCCACCTTTGGGCTTTATCAGAATGCAGCTGAAGGTCCTTTATTTTCCTAATTACTTTTCATATCTACATTTATTATATCTCATTTGCAGATAGAGAGCACTGGCTTCTGTGCCATACAACTCTCCGGAGACAGAGTTACTGCTAACTCACTCTTTCCTCTGCTCTTGAAACTCTCTGTTTTAACTTCTGTCATAGGGTTTATGGAGATTATCGGTTTACACCCTGCCTCTCCCACTAGATGAAGTAGTCCTCCCGGTCAGGATTACAATCTTTCATTTCTACATCTCCAGTGCCTAGCAGAGAGCTCGGCACATAGTATATGTTAATAAAGAGGTTATTACTGAACAAATCAGCTTTTTAAATATACAGGATTCTTCATTTACATTTCCCACAGCTAGCTCCAGCCTTCTGCACTCAAGTATGATCTCTAAATTCCTTCCATAGTTTGTGATGTCCTTGAGACTGTCTTTTATGCTGTATCGTGTGAATGAATGAATACACTCCCAAGCATTCTGGAGATCAGCATCTGGTCCTGCTGAGCATGGATCATCCACCTTATGTATGAGTGGACTTACATATATGGTGCAACTTGGGAGGCACCAAGAAGGATTTCCTTCCAAATCTCCCCCATCCCACTGGCTAGCCTATCCAATTGCCTAGAATTCTGCCATCAGTGTTTGATTCCTTCAGGTTAAGATATTGCCCTATCTTAACACACACACACACACACACACACACACACACACACACACACACACCCTCCTAGAAGGTTTGAGACACTAAGCTGTATTAATCATTAATAAGTCATCCAGGAGTATTAGTGTCACAGATCCTTCCCAAAAGAAAACAAGAGTAGGATCTGATGAGAATGAATAAGGGACAGGAATGTGTGGAGAGGTAGATCCAAAGCACTGGCACTGGGTAGGGAAGCACAGTGACTACGCAGGGAGAAATGAAAGCCATTTTTTTTTCCTTTTCTGTTTTTTCTGGTTAGGCTTTCAAAATATGGGCAGGAATCAGTCTAAGACCTGGAGTCCACAAGGTATGGAATTCTAGGTTAGCAAGCCCCAAACCTAATCTTCTTATACCTTCTGACTTTACCCAGATAACCAGGCATTTAAAAGTTAAAAAGGACCTCAGAGATCATTCCACTCCCCATCCCCCATCATTTTACAAGCTGAAAGGGGTTAAGTAACTTGCCCAGAGTCTCCTAACACATCCGGACTAGATCCTGGTCTCCCTGTCCATCTTTCCAGGAAGAACTGGAAGAATTATGCTCATTATAATTACCACATAGCTTCATCTAGAAAAATGGCACTCACTGATTTTCAGAAGTTGAAATAGGTTTTCCATTCAGTTAACCACCAACCTGGTCTTAAATATATACTTAGCAAAAGTAACTCACAGAAATGAATGTGTATAAATTGCACTTCACATAACAAACCACAACATTACCAAATAAACCACAAATTAAAGGACATTTTAGTGCTTCTATGATTGATGGGGGCATGTAGTTTCAAAGACTGCACTTTCTGGTTTGAGCTCTGTAATCCGAGTCAGGTTTCCAGGAGGGTTTTCCTGGAGCCGGAAGCCAGGCTTACCTTCTTCTCCCGCATGCCTCGACTCCTCTGGACTTCTTGTGCGATGAGGGAACGCGAAGGTAAGTATGCGCAGCTGGCTGAGTAGCACCAGGAGTGTAAACATAGTCTGGCAACTGTCAAACAAACCGAAACAAACAAAATAACCAACAAAAACCACGTCAAAAAAGGCCCCGGCTCAGCACTTTGAGTTCCTGTGGGAACTGAATCACCTACCTGTTGTGCTCAAAGCCACCGCGCGACTGCGCCCCGCGCGCGGTTTCGGTCGCCGGCGTCCGACCCGCGCCCGGAAAGCAGCCCCTAGAGCGTGCCCGGGGACAAATGCCGCCTCCGCCCTACCCCTCGCCTCCCCACCCCACCCTCCGGACTCTGCAGACGGCAGAGCGGGCACCTATCGCCGCGGCCGCCCTCTGCTTTCCGTTGGAATCGAGCCCGGTCCGCCGAGGTGGCCCCCTCCGAGTCGCCCATTCCCCGTCGGGGCCGAGCCGCCGGGCCCCGCACCTGCAACTCCGGGCGCATGTTCCAGCAGCTCCCAGGCCGGAGCCTCGTGCTTGGGTAGTCCCTAAGGCCGCCAGACCCTCCGTCTCGGCGCCCCCAAAACCCTCGCCTTGCTCGCCGCAGGGCCGGACTGGCCCGCACGCTCGAGGAAGCGCCTGGGGTCCGCGGAGCGCCGCCCTGGCCGGCACGGGGACGCGCGGCGCAGGCCCAGCCTTGATCCCGGGAGGCCGCGGAGCTGTGGGAAAAGGAGGAAGCAGCTCCTTGGGAGTACCTGGCCGCGCTCCTCCTCCCGGGGGCCGGCTCACCTGCGGCGGGCGGGCAGTTGGCCGGCGTCTCCGAGGAGCCGTCCCTCGCTGTAGCTGTCGCCGTCGCCGCCGCCACTTCTGCCCTGAGCCCTGGGCTAGCCCGGCCGCCCGCAGCCAGTTCTGGCCCCGCCTTGGCGCGCGGGGGGCAGGTTTGGGACTGGTTTCTAGATCCCGCGTCCTCTGCCGACTCAGGGGAGCGTGTTCGACTCCCAGTAGCTAAGCAGAGCACCCCCCGGAGCGTCCGGGGCTTTTCGCTTTGGGTTACACTAGGCTAGGGGCTCTGTCTTGAGACCTTAGGTCTCAAAGGGTGGTCCGCGAAGGAGAGCAAAACATTCATCGGAGAGGTACTATGAACTGGGAAGTGACCTTAAAAATTAATCGATTACGTTGGTTCTCAAATCGTGGTCCCCTAGGTCTGGGTCATCTCCAAGATCCTTTCAAGGGGTCTCCGAGGTCAAAATGATTTCTTTTATGGTACAAAGACATGATTTGCCTTTTTCACTCTCATTCTCTCATGAATATACAGCGGAAATTTCCAGAGGCTCTTTGACGTGTAATGATGTCATCACTCAGCTAACAGGGTGCCTGCATGTGTATTGTGTTTTCCAGTATTTTCTATGGTAGTAGGTTTAAGGATCAATATGTACGTTTTTATAGAGATTCAAAGAGATTAATAAAATTTGCTTATTATTAGTGCTTTCTGTACTGTTATTCGCTATCTTTAGTCATACCTGGCAGGATAGCTATAAATCATTTTTTCAAACAAGTAGTCATCTGAAATCTTGAGCTTTTCTTTGAGCCTAGGCAGGAAGACAACAAAAACTAAGTACACTTTGTTGTCTTGATTTGAAATAATATTTTGAAAACTTCTCAGTTTAACAGGTAATATGATAAATACCATTAGATAGAATTCACTTAAGTAAAAGCTCTTTGGGGTCCACCACCTATAATGACTTATAGCATTTGGCAGTATGAACACAAACTTCAGCCACCATGGAGCTGCAAGATATTTTGAGATTAGGTAGCAAAGAGAGAAGAGACTAGTCAGTAACGACATTGTTCAAGATTGTCAATTTCTTCTGTTATTTACTTGCTGTATTCATCTTCTTATTTTGTATCATTTGCTTTTTTAAAGTCACAGTATTCTTATGCTTTTCTCCCAAAATATTTTAAATGCTTTTATTCTGGCCATCTGTAGAATTGGGCCGGATATTATGAATCTCATTTTACAAAGGATACTGAAGCATGAAGAAGTAAAGGATCTTGGAGAGTCATTGGTCAAGTAGTAGCCCAGCTCTTGACTCTTTCCAGTGCTTTTTTGAGTTATTACCAAGCCGTGGAGGGCAGGAGGTAAAAAATTATTTAATTTCAAAAGAAAGAAAAAAAAATCAGAGCAATGAGATTAATGGACTTGGATTAGTATGGTAATGCATCTCTGAGTTTGAGCACATACCCACCCACTTACCTGTGTGAACTCAAGAATGAAATGGAAACTCACTCTATTGTGTGGGCATGAGGATTGACTCAAAGACTGTGACAGGAAATGTTAAGGTTGCAGCCATGAAGCTCAGCGATGTTAAGGGCACATCCACATCCTTAAAGGCACAGCGTTAACTGTGTCATCAGACTACTCAGAACAGAAGATGCTACTTTACTGAACTTATGTTTCTGTGACATTTTAGCCTTGACATTTCAACATTGGTTGTTTGGTGTTTTACTTTATCCCGGTAAAATCAGTAGGTGGAAAATGAAAGACTCCTACTGTTCAAGGCTGATTCTATGTCTCTATGCAAGTATTTTCAGATTCAACAAATAGGCAGAGGGGTTAAATATTTTATTTTAATCATTTGCTTAAATCCCTCTAAAGGAACTTTTGGCTAGAGCTCACATTTAATTCTATCATTTAAGAACAATGATTGTTAATAACAAAATAAAATAAAAAACAGTGTGAGAGGTTATCTGGTTTCCTGGTCACCTGATTTTATGTCATGCTGTGGTTAGTAACGAGAACTACATGTCATGTTAAAAAAAACAGTAATCCTTAGAGTCCTTACAGGGCACATAGGAACCTGAATCAGTGTGGTTCTGAGCTGCCCTCTGGGGCCTGTGACAAGGACCTATGTCATAGCTGGTCACAAAACTCTCACTCTTTGTTCAGACCTTGGCATTTTTACAGCTATGATTAGTTCTTTCACTCATTGGACTCATTTTATCATCATAATCTTACTCTCTGATTGCCACACAATTTTTTTTGGCCTCTTTTTTGTAAACCCAAGCTCAGGTAATAATGTGCTAAGTAAACAGTTGTTGTTTTTCATACACAAGTTTATTGGGCATCAATTGCAAAACCATACTTTCATGCACAATGTCTGAAAAGAGAGTTTAGACAAATCATGTATTTTTAGCTACACAGCTGACAGTGTTAAAGAATCATTCAGGGACTTCCCTGGTGGTCCAGTGGTTAAGACTCTACACTCCAAATGCAGGGAGCCCGAGTTCGATCCCTGGTCGGGGAACTAGATCCTGCACGCCGAAACTAAGAGCCCGTGTGCCACAACCAAGACCCAGTACGGCCAAATATATAAATAAATATTTTTAAAAAAGAGAATCATTCATTTATTCTGCATCAAAGAAGGGTAATAACGGAGTGCTGATGTTGCTGATACAGATTAAAGACATACATTATATGGAAGACCTGTTAGGAAATCTACAACCTAGGATCCTATTTATCCTTCTTTGGTGAAGGATTCTCCTTTGTTATTTTATGTACCACCCTGGTTTGAAGCTCTCAAAATGAGAGTTCTCAATGACTGAGTTTTGACATATAAAATGTGGGTTTTAAAGCACTGTTTATTTTACTGATGTACACTAATGGCTTTAGTAGAGTTTATGGGTCTCTTTTACCCACCCTCAACACTGCCACTCTGACAGCAACTTGAGAGCCAGGAACAAAGTTCACCAATTTTCATACCTTGTCGGGCACATGGCAGGATTTCCTGACCACTAAGTGAATGAAAGAAGGAATAAGTTCTAGTCCTAAGTCTGCTGCTCTCTAGCTTTGAACAAATCACTTCTCATCACTCTCTCTGCCTCTTCTGAGACATTGAGGGTTTGGTGTGAATGAACTCTAAGACTCCTTCTTGGGACTTCCCTGGTGGTCCAGTGGTTAAGAGTTCGTCTTCCAATGCAGGGGATGTGGGTTCAATCCCTGGTCGGGGAACTAGGATCCCACATGCTGCAGAGCAACTAAGCCTGTGTGCTGCAAGGAAAGATCCCGCATGCCCTGCATGCGCAATGCAGCCAAAAGTAAATAAATATTAAAAAAAAAAAAAAAAAGAAAGTAAGATTCCTTCTTATGCTAAAATTGTATGGGTCTTTGACCATTCTTAATCATGAAAGTATAAAGAGGGCTCTATTTAAGTAATTTTCTAATTTATTCTTTCCTGTCTGGATAGTTTTGGATTATTTGCTTTTATATAATTTATGTTATTTCAAATGAAGTCATTATATCAAAATATAAAATTTGGAATTTATATACACAAATTACCTATTTTATTATTTGTTCACCCTTAATTGTACAAAATGGGAAGTTAATATAATTTTCTATGTGGCAAAAGAGATAGTAAAACATTTTAAAATTTACTTTCTTTGGCTTCTCTGATAACTTGGTTTACACTTTTCATTCTTGTGTTATCAGGAGACATTGCTGCAGAATCGTTTTCCTATTATTGGGACTCCTATTTTATTTCTTTCCAACTTTGCTTTTTCTTGGATTTATATTGAATTTATATCTATTTTTTTGGTATTTCTACTACCATTTCCCCTGTTTTAGCTCTCCAACTGCCTCAATACTTTTTTCATTTTCTCTTGTATCCTCAGAATTTAGAATTTCAAAATATGGGGCACATTGATCTGTCTTTCTTCTCTAAGGAGAATAATGTTTTCTCTTTCTTTTGAGATACACGTTGTGCCTACCATGAGATTATCTGTATAGTGTTGGACACAATATACATTGGATGAATTAAATTATTTCGAATTTATTGAGCTTCCCTGGTGGCGCAGTGGTTAAGAATCCACCTGCCAATGCAGAGGACACAGGTTCGAGCCCTGGGCCAGGAAGATCCCACATGCCGCGGAGAAACTAAGCCCGTGTGCCACAACTACTGAGCCTGCGCTCTAGAGCCCACAAACCACAACTACTTAAGCCCATGTGCCACAACTACTGAAGCCCGTGTGCCTAGAGCCCGTGCTCTGCAATAAGAGAAGCCACTGCAATGAGAAGCCTGCGCACCACAAAACGAAGAGTAGCCCCTGTTCACCACAACTAGAGAAAGCCCACACACAGAAACAAAGACGCAATGTAGCCAAAGATAAAGAAAGAAAGAAAGAAAAAGAATTTATTAGTTTTCAACAAACAAATTAACAAACAAGCAGAAACCTAAGCTCATAGATACAGGGAACAGATTGGTGGTTGCCAGAGGTAGCGGGTAGGGAGTAGGTGAAATGGGTGACGGGGGTCAAAAGGTGCAAACTTCCAGTTCTAAAATAAATAAGCCATGGGGATGTAACGTACAGTATGGTGACTATAGTTAATAATACTGTATTGCAAATTTGAAAATTGCTGAGTAGATCTTAAAAGTTTTCATCATAAGGAAAAAAATTTTTCTGTAAATATGTATGGCGATGGATGTTAACTAGACTTATCATGGTAATCATTTCACAACAGTATATACAAATATTGAATCATTATGTTGTATACCTGAAACTAATTGTTGTATGTCAATTATATTTCAATTTAAAAAATTAAAAAATAATTTATTAGTTTTTATTGCCATATTTTGTAAAATAAATTTTATTTATTTATTTTTGGCTGGGTTGCATCTTCGTTGCTGTGCGTGGGCTTTCTCTAGTTGCAACGAGCAGGGGCTACTCTTCGTTGTGGTGCTCGGGCTTCTCATGGTGGTGGCTTCTCTTGTTGCAGAGCATAGGCTCCAGGCACGTGGGCTTCAGTAGTTGCGGTACGTGGGCTCTAAAGCGCAGGCTCACTAGTTGTGGCACATGGGCTTAGTTTCTCTGTGGCATGTGGGATCTTCCTGGACCAGGGCTTGAACCCATGTCCCATGCAGATTCTTAACCACTGTGCCACCAGGGAAGCCCTCCATATGTTTTTATTGTTCTATTCTATATTTTTTTTTTTTGCTGTACACGGGCCTCTCACTGTTGTGGCCTCTCCTGTTGCGGAGCACAGGCTCTGGACGCACAGGCTCAGTGTGGCCATGGCTCACGGGCCCAGCTGCTCCGCGGCATGTGGGATCTTCCCGGACCGGGGCACGAACCCGTGTCCCCTGCATCGGCAGGCGGACTCTCAATCACTGCGCCACCAGGGAAGCCCTGTTCTATTCTATTTTTGTTTATATGTTCCCTTGTTCCCGTTTCCCAATCCTGTTTTTTTCTTTTTCCTTTTATTCCCTCTTATTTCTTCTAAGTTGCTATTTTGGAAAATTCTGTTTTTTCTCATGATTTTCAACTCTGTCTTCTTTCCTGTGCACTGCAAGGAAAGATCCCGCATGCCCTTCTTTCCCTCTCTAAGGAATTTCTGTAATTTTCTTAGGTTGAACTACATGAAATTGCCATTGTTGTAAGTTAAAAAAATGCTTGACTATCAGCAATTTCATGTGGTTCAACCTAATAGTTTTCCTCAGTGCTTAGCACAGTGCTTGGCAGATGCTCAATTAATATTTGTTGAATGAATTCATAAATAAATTCTTTTCACTGGTTTCTCTGAGGGCCTGGATAACGTTAAGCAGAGAACTCTTTACCAGTTGTGGACTCAGAAATTTTTAATCATCAATAATCTTACTGATTTGCTCATTACCTGGTCTTATTAGTTCTTTTCATTAATGTGCTCAAGGTAAACCTGAGGATATGCTTATGCACAAGAATGTGGTTACCCACATCAGTGTTATTATATACATATTGGCATGAATGTTAGTAAACGTAAATTTCTGGAGCATGTGTCTTTTTGTGAACTTTTGTGGACATCTATATGATTAGCATCTCAAAAAGCTGAAATCTGTTAAAAGAGAAGTAGCAGAAATAGAAAGGAAGGTTAGATTTCTTAAAATACTATTTCAGCCTCTTTAGCAGTAACATGAAATATCTGTTATTCCCAAAACATTCACCTCTGATATTCTGCTACCCTCAATGAGCCTTTGAGAATTTATGCACACTGAAAGAACAGCTGAGCCTTGAAGAGGAGACACTAAATGAGGAAATTTTTAGGTTTCCTGAGTTGCTGATGACTAGAATTGCTGACCCTGTTCATGAAGATATTTAGTTCAATATGCTTTTAATACTTTAAAATATTAACTCATAAGCCCATGTTTCCTGACAACTAAGATCTTTTTTCATGCACTGACGAACAGGTGCAGATATTTTAAGAAATTTATCTAAGGAAATTTAGCAAGTGAATCAGGGGGAGCATTGAAACTAGGGTTTGTGGTTTCTACCCAATAGGATTTCCACTTCACCCCGTTGTCATTAGACTTACTTAATCATTCAGTAATTTCGTTTATGATTCATGCCCTATGAATCATGAAAAGTTTCTTTTGTTTTCTTTTAGTCATGAAAAGGTGAAATTCAAGATCTGTCTCTGACATGTGGCATCAACCTCTCATGCAATGAAGTGCATACTTTTTCTTTCTTTTTAAAGAAAGCAATATGTACGCTTTGTAAAACATCCAAATAATATAAAAGTTAATTAGTAAAAAGGCAACTGCTCCAAAAGAAAACTGTTAAAGTAGGTTTCAACACAGCCCAATCCTTTTTTAGTGAACTCTGAAGAACTGTTTAAATGCTATGTCATAGGAATTTTTTTTTATGTTAAGTGATGACTCCTTGGGCACATTTAATACTGCAAATATTTTCTTTGCACAGACTCTTTTATAATGTGTAATGTTTTAAAAATGTGTTTTTAAGAGTTGTCTCTCTCACATCTTATTCCAAAATAAACTCCAGATGGCTTTAAGAATAAAATGAAAAAAAATGACCCCATAAAAGAATTGGAAGAAAATACAGGTGGAGAATATCTTCTCCTAGAGTGAAGAACTCTCTAATAGGGCTTCCCTGGTGGCGCAGTGGTTGGGAGTCCGCCTGCCGATGCAGGGGACGCGGGTTCGTGCCCCGGTCCGGGAGGATCCCACGTGCCGCGGGGCGGCTGGGCCCGTGAGCCATGGCCGCTGGGCCTGCGCGTCCGGAGCCCGTGCTCCGCAATGGGAGAGACCGCAGCAGTGAGAGGCCCGCGTACCGCAAAAAAAAAAAAAAAAAAAAAAAAAAAAAGAACTCTCTAATAATAAAAGCAAAGGAAAAATGATAAAGGAAAAGATTGATATATTTGACCTCATAAAAATTAAACATTTTTAGACATTATAAGACACCATTAAAGTTAAAAAGCAAATGACAAACTGGGAAAAATATTTGAAACATACGTGACAGACAAGGAGTTAAGATCTTTACCCTTTAAAGTACTGTAACAAATCAACAAGAAAAAAGATCGGGCTTCCCTGGTGGTGCCATGGTTAAGAATCTGCCTGCCAATGCAGGGGACACAGGTTCGGTCCCTGGTCCAAGAAGATCCCACATGCCGTGGAGCAACTAGGCCCGTGCGCCACAACTACTGAGCCTGCGCTCTAGAGCCCGTGAGCCACAACTACTGAGCCCTCGTGCTGCAACTACTGAAGCCCGTGCACCTAGAGCCCGTGCTCCGCAACAAGGGAAGCCACCACAATGAGAAGCCCGCGCACTGCAACGAAGAGTCGCCCCTGCTCGCCGCAACTAGAGAAAGCCTGCATGCAGCAACGAAGACCCAACACAGCCAAAATAAATAAATAAAATTTTTAAAAAAAGATCACCTAAAAACAGAGACGACAGGATTTCCCTGTCAGTCCAGTGGTTAAGACTTCCCCATCCAATGCAGGTGGTGCTGGTTCGATTCCTGGTTGGGGATCTAAGATCCCACATACATGCCTCATGGCCAAAAAACCAAAAAACAAAATAAAAGAAAACAAAACAAAAGCACCATAAAACCGAAGCAGTATTGTAACAAATTCAAAAAAGACTTTAAAAAAAATCTTAAAAAATACACATGAGCAGGCAACTCACAGAAGAAGAAATATGAATAGCCAATAAATAAACCTTAGAAAATGTTCAGTTTCACTAATAATTGAAGAGATGAAAAGTAAATGAGATTCCTTTTTTGTTAGTTACATCCTGTACTGAGAAGGGTGTGGTGAAAAGGACATTCTTTGTTCACTACTGAAATCACCATTTTAGAAGGCAATTTAGCAATTCACTTCAATTAATGTGGAGATTCTGCTCTTTAACATCATGAGAGATTATTGCCTTGTCCATTTTCATCAGCCTAACTATTGCACTTTTGTACTGATGGTTTGTAAAGATAATATCTCATGGGTCATCTATCTAATTGTAGACCTAATGTCCCCTCAGTTATTTCTATATTTTACCTATTTATCATTTTCTAGGTATACCACTAACAACCTCAATAAAGTTCTAGTTTATTCATAACAGTTTAAAAAAATTAACAAGTTGACTTCAACAAAGTGAACTGATTTCTCCTGCCTCCATTACTTTTCAAAAATTTAAGAAATACTTTTATCATTTTCTGTTACAAAAGCAATATTTATGTTTATTGTAGAAAAATTTAGGGGATAAGGACAAAGGAGAAAGTTGCCTTATTCCACCTCCAAGTGTACCACTTGGAGGACATAATTCTTAGACCTTTTTCTAGCCATAAATATATGTATGTAGTATACATATTGTCAAATTAACCTCCAGAAAGCTTATAAATGTATATGCCCACCTACATGCAGTGGGAAATGACAAGCAAGACCATAATTTCCCCTTGTTAACAGTGGATATTAATGTTTTTAAAAATGATTTTTAGATGGTTTAAAAATAGCCTTTTTGTTTTAATTAGTTGTGTTTTTTTTTTTAACATACTCAGTGGATATTTATAGATCTTCTTTTTTTGAGTTCCCTATTAATATTTTTTGCTGGATTGTATTTTAGCCAAGTGTAATCCCAAGACTGTTGGAACTGTTTTGTTTTAGTTGGGCCCAGTCGATTCTTGGAATTTCTACAGATCAATAAATTACCTTTTATCTATGATTTGTTCTACATGCAAATTGTAATCACTGTAATTTATAGAAGTTGCTCAAATCATTTCACCTTTGCATTTAAGGTCATATTAAATCTCTCTCCCTTAAAAAAAACACCACACTTCCTTAATGATGTCTCTTTAGGCACTCTAGGGGATACAAAGATGAATAGTAATATAAATAACATTTTAAAAAATTGAGATAATAGTCACGTAACATAAAATTTATCATTTTAACCATGTTAAAATGCACAATTCAGTGAGTTTTAGTATATTCACAATATTGTACAACCATCACCACTAACGAATTCTAGAACATTTTCATCGCTCAAAAAAGAAGCCTCATACCCCTTAATCAATCACTCTCCACACCCCCTCATCCTCACCCCTGGCAACCACTAATCTACTTCTGTGTCTGTGGATTTGCTTATTCTGAATATTTCATATAATGGTCTTTTGTGGCTGACTTCTTTCACTTAGCATGTTTTCAAGGTTCATGCATGTTGTAGTATGCATCAGCACCTCATTCAGTTTTATGGCTGAATAATACTCCATTGTGTGTATATACCACATTTCATTTATTTATCAGTTGATGGACATTTAGGTTGCTTCTATTTTTTTACTCATAAATAATGCTGCTATGAACATTCATGTACTGTATATGTTTTTGTGTGAACATATGTGAACAAAATTCTCTTGGATTTAAACCTAGAATTGGAATTGCTAAGTCATATGGTAACTCTACGTTTAAATTTTTGAGAGATACATAACATTTCTGAAGACTTAATATGTGTGTGACACTTAGCACTTGACTTGCATTTTCTCATTGAATCCTCACAACTTTCTGTGGTTGGTCCAATTATTATGTCCATTTTACAGAAGAGGGCAACTGAGAGATGTTAAAAAAACTTGCTCAAGTACCCACAGCTAGTTGGGACAGATCCAGGATTTGAACTATGGCAGTCTAGTTACAGAATCTGAACTCTTTACTACTTATTGCCTTGACACATATGGTTCGAATGGGCAGAAGATAGCTCACAATAATGAAACAAGGTGAAATGAAGTAAGAAGTATAAGTCCCATGTAATGTGTTAAGAGGATTATAGAGGTGCAGAGTAGATTCAGGAAAGGCTTTCTAAAGGGAATATTTGAAGGGAACCTTCATTTATGGGAACAAGTTCAAGAAGAGGAGCTGGGGTGAAAGCCAACTAGGTGAAAGGACTATTACAGGGATGGCAAGTTAGTTTTACATCAAGTGGCAATTCCAGTTCATTGGTAGTGACTGTCTATAGCACTGTGTGGAGATCCTGTATGCCAGCTCAGTGGGAGAGAGTATGATGAGTCATTAGCAAAATCTGCCATGGGTGAGGGAGTGGAGATTTGAAGACCTCGTGATATGAATTTTCATCGCTGAACTATTACGCTATGGAGATGAGAAATTATGGGGCATGTTCTGGAAAACAATGACTATGTGATTTTGACTGGATCATAGGGTATGTGTAAGAAAGTGGAGGCCAAAATAAGATTGGAAATATGTGATGAGGCCATATTGCACAGTGTTTTAGATGACAGGCTGATGCATTTGTACTTAATTCAGTAGACAGTGAGAGTCATTGAAGATTTTCGAACAGGGGAATATTGGCACAGGAATCCTACTATAAGAAGATTAATCTGGTGGCATACAGAATGCATTGACATGGAGAAAGGTTAGAAAGAAGGAGACAAGTTAGGGTAATGTTAAAAAATTTAGTAGATGGTGATAAAGTCATGTTAAAACAGGGAACTACCATTTATTTTCCCCCATTAATTCCTTAAAGATTAAAATGTAGGTGTGAGGAAATGAACACTCTAATACTCTGCTGGTGATACATTGGTTCAACTTTTCTGGAGGACATTTTAGCAATGTGTATAAAAAGACTTAATAATGGTTTATTCTTTTTAATTCAGTATCTGTAAATTTATGCCAAGGGAGTAATTCTGAACATATGCAGAGATGTAGCTCCAAAGGTGTTGCATTGCCATTTTAGAAAACAAATGTAGCCCAGTTACTGGTTGGGCAGTTTCTCTTGTCACCAGCCCATCTGAGTCAGGACTTGGCATTTAATTCACCGTGGAGAACACACTGCATGAAAAACATTTAGTTAGCAATGTTGAGTTTACTGAAGATTATGTAGGGGAGATGGAAAAAAGTCTTTAAAAAAAATTGAAAAACATTCATTAGGGGGCTCCCCTGGTGGCACGGTGGTTAAGAATCCTCCTGCCAATGCAGGGGACACAGGTTTGATCCCTGGTCCGGGAAGATCCCACATGCCGCGGAGCAGCTAAGCCCGTGCACCACAACTACTGAGCCTGCGCTCTAGAGCCCAAGAGCCACAACTACTGATCCTGAGTGCCACAACTACTGAACCCCATGTACCTATAGCCCGTGCTCCAAGACAAGAGCCACCGCAATGAGAAGACCGCACACTGCAACTAAGAGCAGCCCCCGCTCGTCGCAACTAGAGAAAGCCCATGTGCAGCCATGAAGACCCAATGCAGCCAAAAATAAATAAATTAGATAAATAAATTTTTAAAAAATTCAGTAAACTTGATAAATATTCCTTAGACATTTCTGCTTCCTCCACAGTGCTGAGCAGGGATCCTCATCTCTCTGCCCCTTCCCTACACAGAACTTAGCCCTGCTACCCCTCCTCTCTTTTACTGTTCCAAATTACTTTTTCTGCTTGATTTTGGGAATCAAAGTCTATTGCAAGTGGGTCTCTTTTTTTAAAAGCTGGTTTCTATTAGAAAAAAAAAGTGTCATAAATATTTATGGAGGATATAAAAATTACTTATGAATTACACAAAACATCGGGAAACATATGTTAAAAAAAATAGGAGGGATTTGTTGAATAAATTATGGCACAGCTTGTTACTACCTAACACTATTGAGTGATCGCTCTTTGGAAACATTTTCTCCCTAGGTGTATTCATTTCCACGGTTTTAAACATTACTTATGTGCTGACAACTCCCAGTTGTATACCTCTAGCACAAATCTTTCCTCTGTGTTCCAGACACAAATTATCTCACTCCAGACTAACATATGTATACTTGGTATCTCTACTTGATGTCTCATAGATGGCTCAGAGTTGCTGTGTTAAACCTGGTCCTCCCTGATCCTGGTCTTCCTAAACTTGGAAAATGGCTGTGCCGTCTGAAAAGTTACTGAAGTTAGAAGCTTAGTAGGCAATCTTGATTCTTAAGTCCTTCCTTCTTTCCTACCCCATATCCAATTTATTTGCAAGTCCATTGCGTACTGCCTCCAAAAGAATGCCATCAATCTCTTTTTATAGCCACTGCTACGCCCACACCAGAAGTTTCCATGCAGAGAGTACATGATATGTAAAGGCACAGAGACCTAAGAGGACTGGATTGTCTGAGGAAACTACAGGTACATTAGTGTGGTAGGTCCATGTGGTTTTAAAGAGATGCTGGAAAGGATGTCCTTGCAGAAGTGGGAGAGGATGGGATTCAGAGCAAAGGCAGCAAGCAGGTTTGGGTGAGGACCAAAGCAGGGACCTGGAGGAAACACTCAGGCCATCTCTTTTTAGAAATACTAGTAAAATAAAAAATCATACAACAAGGCAACATAAGTCACAGTCTTATTTTTTTTAAAACAGGTACAATGTTTGTCATTAGAGACATAGCACAATAACAAGTGGGAGAGCACACAGAGAAACAGTTCTTTTTCTTTTTAAATAAATTATTTATTTATTTATTTTAGGCTGCGTTGGGTCTTCGCTGCTGCGTGTAGGCTTCCTCTAGTTGCAGTGAGCAGGGGCTACTCTTCAAGGCGGTGTGCGGGCTTCTCATTGCGGTGGCCTCTCCTGCTGTGGAGCATAGGCTCTAGGCACATGGGCTTCAGTAGTTGTGGCTCGCGGGCTCAGTAGTTGTGGCTCCGGGCTCTAGAGTGTAGGCTCAGTGACACATGGGCTTAGTTGCTCTGCGACATGTGGGATCTTCCCGCACCAGAGCTCAAACCTGTGTCCCCTGCATTGGCAGGTGGATTCTTAACCACTGCACCACCAGGGAAGCCCCAGTCACAGTCTTTTAATAAGCAAAGAGATGTTACAAAACTGTTGCCATCCCATCTTGAAGGATAGGTTTTGCTAAATGTACAATATCAAAGGTGTTACTATTAAAAGCATTTATTAGAAAAGGAAAAATAATACAAACATAAATGTTCTCTCTTAGTCATGAGTGAATTTGTTTAATCTCAAAGTCAGAAGTAGTTTTATATTGGCAGATTTTGACTTTGGAGGAAGGCCCAATACATACTTTCTTTTCTCTCTCTCTCTTTCTTTCTTTATATTAAAAAATTTGAAATAAAGATGTAATTCATATACCATAAAATTCACCTTTTTAACATGTATGATTCAATGTTTTTAGTATCTTCACCAGGTTATGAAACTGTCACAACTAATTCCTGAACATTTTTATCACCTCCAAAATAAACCCCATACCCACTAGCACTGATTCCCGATTCTCCCTCTTTATAGCCCTTGGGAATTACTGATCTACTTTCTGTCCCTATGGATTGGCCTATTCAGGATAGCTCATGTACACAAAATCATACCATATGTAGCCCTCTGTGACTGGCTTCTTTCACTTAGCATCATGCTTTCAAAGTCCATCCATGTTGTAGCATGTATCAGTACTTCATCCATTTATATGGTCAAATGATATTCCATCGTGTGAATATACCACATTTTATCTATCCATCTATCACTTGATGGGCATTTGGGTTGTTTCCACTTTTTGACTATGATGAATAATGTTGCAATGAACATTTATTTACAAGTGTTTGTGTGGATGTATGTTTTCACTTCTCTTGGGTATATATTTAGAAATGGACTTGCTGGGTCATATGGTAACTCTGTGTTTAACTTTTTTGTGGGACTGCCAAACTACTTTCCAAAGTGGCCCACCATTTTAAATTCCCCCTAACAACAGATTACAATTTTTCCACATTTTTTTTGCCAGCACTTGTCATTTTCTGTTTTTGTTTTTTTTTTTTTAATTACAGCCATCCTAGTGCCTTCCTTTCCTTTCCTCTCTCTGAAGTCCTATCTCATTTGCTGGCTGAAACCTGATATTTCACTTATCATTCTTCATTTTAAATCATCTGAGGATGATTGAAATTGGCAGTCTACACAGTGTGTTAAAAATCAAGACATTTCTAGAAAGTCTAAAATATTTGGAAGTTCTGGTAATACTGGGCAGCAATTGGCTGGAGCTGAGTAGAGACTCTCCAGTCTTCATCATCTTCTACTGTCTTACACTTGGGTCGCTTTCCACGTTGTTCGTTTTTACTTGTCTCCATAGATAATTGAGCTTTCAGGTCCTGGTTAAAGCCATTTGGCATAACTTAATTGTGAATACTGACTCTCAGATCAAAATATAATGTACTCCACATAGAAATAGAGGAGGTACATAAACTTCATGGGGAAAATTATAAAACTTTACTGAAAGAAATCAAAGAAGACCTAAATAAATGAAGAGAAATAATATGTTCAAGGATAGAAAGATTTAACTCTCCCTAATATAATCTAATTCAGTGCAATACGATAAAAATTCTGACAGGCTTCTTTGTGGAAACTTGGTAAAATAATTCTAAAATTGATTTGGAAAAGCAAAAGGCCGAGAAAAACCAAAACACTCCTGAGGAAGAATATGGTGGTGGGAGAGTTGCCCTACCAGATTAACACATGACTTATTATGTGAAGAAATCTGGCATTACAAATCATAAGGATAAAAGAACTCTTCAATAAAGGGTGCTGAAACAACTTGTTATCCATGTGGCAAAAAAATTCAGTCCTCATATGATATACGAAAATAAATTTTAGGCTGTTTAAAGACCTACATGTAAAAAGCAAAAGTTTAAATTATTTAAGAACAAATATCGAAGAATATACAACATCAAGGAAGGAAAGGATTTCTTAAGCAAAACACACAAAAAAGCACATCCTCAGAGAAGAATATAGGTAAGTGAAATAAAATAATTTTCAGCAAAAGACATAATGAAAAAATGGGAAAGGACAATTTACAAACAAGAGGAAATATTTTCAAAACACATAATTGACAAACCAGAATATATTCAGAATATATTTTTAAAAACCTCTTTCAAGTCAATAAGACAAAGACAAACAACCCAATAAAAAATGTGCAAAGGAGGGGCTTCCCTGGTGGCGCAGTGGTTGAGAGTCCGCCTGCCGTTGCAGGGGACATGGATTCGTGCTCCGGTCCAAGAAGATCCCACAGGCCGCGGAGTGGCTGGGTCCGTGAGCCATGGCCACTGAGCCTGCACGTCCGGAGCCTGTGCTCCGCAACGGGAGAGGCCACAATTGTAAGAGGCCCGCACACTGAAAAAAAAAAAAAAAAAGTGCAAAGGAGAAATCAGAATGGCCAGTGAATATATGACAACATGTTCAATATCATTATTAATCAGAGAGATGTAAAATAAAACTAGTACCTGATTGGAAGAAATAAAAACATCTGACACTTCCAGGTGTTAGAAAGGATATCCATCAATGGAAACTCATAATTACTGCTAGGTAGAGTGAAATTGGTAAAAATAACTCCAGAAAGTAATTTAGCATTTTCTCAAATTTGAAGATGCCCATACCTTACCACTCAGCAATTCCACTGCTGGAGTACTCTTGAGTCCATGAAACAGGATAGAGGTACAATAATATTCTTGGCAGTATTGTTTGTAATTAAAAAATTGGGGTGGCCATCAACCAAAGAATGCATAAATACATTTTGGTGTATTTATCTAATGACAAACAATACAGCACTGAAAACAAATACTTTAAGGCAACATATAAAAATTTTTAACAAATGAAATGAGTGAAAAAAGAAAGTTGTAGGAACATATTTACATTTATGCCAATTATATTAAGTTTGAAAGCATGCACAAACTAAATAGTGTATTGATTAGGGGAACATTCACATGTAATAAAACTATAAAGAAAAGCAAAGAAATAGTAGAAAAGAAGTGACAGTTACTTACTTCTGAGCATGGGAGAAAAGATGCAATCGAGAAGGAATAAAGAAAAAGTGGTATAAAAATGGGGTGTGTGTGTGTGTGTGTGTGTGTGTGTGTGTGTGTGTACACATACTGTTTATGTATGAAGTAGTATAATAAAATCTCAGAGGAGTTTTCATGAAGAAAGGTAGTGGGGAGAGGAATGGGTTAATTGGGAACCTCGGTTTGTGTAGGAGTATAAAATGCAGAAGGGAGGTTTTGAAGAAAGTCTTCACTTCACAGTTTTGCCTAAGGTTGGCCTTTTCCAAGATAGGGATTCTACTTCTTTACACCTTAATGTCACAAAGAATTGGGAAAATGTACGTTTTTAAAAATTTTTGCATAAGAGATGACTACCCCTCAGGGCATAGGAACTGCAAACATTACATACATTAACAATGTGAAAGGCACAATAAAGGAATTTCCTCTTTTCCCCTTTAAATGGCTTGATAAATTTGAAAGAGCCCTGGATTAAGAGTCAGAGAACCAAGTTTCTAGTTTTGCTCTGTCCTAATTAATTGTGTGACCCAGGGTAACTAATTTTGTCTCACTGAATCTCAGTTTCCTTAGCAAGATTATTTCTAAGGCTCAGCTTTTTTTTTTCTTTTTGAGTTACGCGGGCCTCTCACTGTTGTGGCCTCTCCCGTTGCGGAGCACAGGCTCCGGACGCGCAGGTTCAGCGGCCATGGCTCACAGGCCTAGCCTAGCCGCTCTGCGGCATGTGGGATCCTCCTGGACCGGGGCACGAACCCGCGTCCGCTGCATCGGCAGGCAGACTCTCAACCACTGCGCCACCAGGGAAGCCCCAAAGGCTCAGCTTTAACTTCAGTCATTCTGTGAGTTACAGAGCCTCTCAACCAAAAAGAAAGTAGGCATGTTCATCATTTTCATTCATTAAAATTCATCATTTTAATAAAGATATATTCTATTAATTTGGAAAAGCAGAAGAGAGTATTAATTTTCCTCCCACAGTCTTAATGAAGAAATAAAGAAACTAATTTTCCATTACCATTCACGGGGCAATCCACTCCTTCACAGATTGTGAAATTAATGTAACAGATTCAACCAACTGAACGGTCTATGCATCTTTCTTCCCCTCTCCCATTCCAAGCCTGGGAACTATATTTTATATAAACAAAGTTTAAATAGTTAACTAAAAACGAATGCCTTTTTAAACTTAAGTTTATATATAGTACTGTAGTTAGAGCAAAATACCTGCAGACAGTTTCCAGTATCTTTGACTTTATAGCATTTATTGTCTTCTGTGTCTGAAGCACAGCAGATATTATGATCTTTACTAATTATAATTTTCCTAATTAAGGTAACTTGTATCTATAATGTCTTATTTTCCTAAGGTGTTCAATGTAGTTAGCAGATATTAAATCATTTATCTTTATAACATATCAGTGAAGCTAGTAGGAGAAGTATTGTTCTCATAATTTAGAGGAGAATATGAAAAGTCAATGATCATAGGTCATGATCATACAGCAATTTTTGTCATGAACATTAAGATTAGATCTCTGTCTCTCTCTCTCTCTATATATATATACGTTTGTTTTTTTTTTTTCCTCCCCCACCCACTTCCCATTTAGGGGAAATTCCCTACCATGCACAACCCTAGTGGGATGCAGGGATCTTCCTTCCACTACTGAAACCAAAGAGCAGTGATATCCCCTCTCCCTGGCTTGGGGCAGCCAGAGTAAGGGCACATTATCCAGAATATAGGATTTGGACATTCTAGTTCAGGGCCTTGAATCTTTTTCTTTTTTGAAAATAATTAATTATTATTATTATTTTTGACTGTGTTGGGTCTTCGTTGCTGTGCACGGGCTTTCTCTAGTTGCAGTGAGCAGGGACTGCTCTTTGTTGCAGTGCATGGGCTTCTCATTGTGGTGGCTTCTCTTGTTGCGGAGCACAGGCTCTAGGCACACAGTCTGCAGTAGCTGTGGCATGAGGGCTCAGTAGTTGTGGCTTGTGGGCTCCAGAGAGCAGGCTTAGTAGTTGTGGCACATGGGCTTAGTTGCTCTGCGGCATTTGGGATCTTCCCGGACCAGGGATGGAACCCGTGTCCCCTGCATTGGCAGGAGGATTCTTAACAACTGAGCTACCAGGGAAGTCCCCTTGAATCTTTTCTTAATTTTTATTTTATATTACAGTTGATTTACAATGTTGTGTTAGTTTCAGGTGTACAGCAAAGTGATTCAGTTATACATATATATATATTTTTTTCAGATTCTTTTCCCATATAAGTTATTACAGAATATTGAGTAGAGTTCTCTGTGCTGTACAGTAGGCTCTTGTTGATTATCTATTTTACATATAATAGTGTATATATGTTAATCCCAACCTCCTAATTTATCCCTCACCCCCACCTTTCCCCTTTGGTAGCCATAAATTTGTTTTCTTTTTTTTTTCAGCATCTTTATTGGAGTATAATTGCTTTACAATGTTGTGTTAGTTTCTGCTGTAAAACAAAGTGAATCAGCTATATGTATACATATATCTCCATATCTCCTCCCTCTGTGTCTCCCACCCACCCTCCCTATCCCACCCCTCTAGGTGGTCACAAAGCACCAAGCTGATATCCAAAAATTTGTTTTCTAAGTCTGTGAGTCTGTTTCTGCTTTGTAAATAAGTTCATTTGTATCATTTTTTTAGATTCCACATATAAATGATATCATCTGATATTTGTCATTCTCTGTCTGGCTTACTTCACTTAGTGTGATACTCTCTAGGTCCATCCATGTTGCTACAAATGGCATTATTTCATTCTTTTTTATAGCTGAGTAATATTCCATCGTACGTATGTACCACATCTTCCTTATCCATTCATCTATCGATGGACATTTAGGTTACTCCCATGTCCTGGCTATTGTAAATATTGCTGCAATGAACATTGGGGTACATGTACCTTTTTTTTTTTTTTATTTGCGTTATGCAGGCCTCTCACTGTTGTGGCCTCTCCCGCTGCGGAGCACAGGCTCCGGACGCGCAGGCTCAGCGGCCATGGCTCACAGGCCCAGCCGCTCCGCGGCATGTGGGATCTTCCCGGACCGGGGCATGAACCCGTGTCCCCTGCAACGGCAGGCGGACTCTCAACCACTGCGCCAGCAGGGAAACCCTTTGTACCTTTTTGAATTATGGTTTTCTCAGGATATATGCCCAGGAATGGGATTGCAGGATCATTGGGTAGCTCTGTTTTTAGTTATTTAAGGAACCTCCTTACTATTCTCCATAGTGGCTGTACCAATTTACAGTCCCACCAACAGTGTAGGAGGGTTTCCTTTTCTCCACACCTCCTCCAGCATTTATTATTTGTAGACATTTTGAGGATGGCCGTTCTGACTGTTGTGAGGTGATACCTCATTTTAGTTTTGATTTGCATTTCTCTAATAATTAGCAATGTTGAGCATCTTTTCATGTACTTTTTGGTCAGGGCCTTGAATCTTGAGGGAGTAATGCACAGATGCAGAAACAATTAAGAATTACTTGTACATACTAGAAAAGATAGCCAGAATCTACAATGGTGTTACGTGTCTGCTGTCAATTGTGTCCTGTGGTGTGACCTATCCCAGCGTCCTAGCCAGATGATTCCTCTGGTGTTATCTGGGTTCTGTTTCCTGATGATGAAGGCTCCTTGGCTTCTGCCCATTTTCTGAATCTCCTTCTCCAGGTTTCTCATTGATTTTATGAGATGCCCAATGCCCTACCAATAAATTCCTCTTCTGCTTATATTAGCCAGAGTTGATTTCAATTACTTGCACACAAGAGCACAGATTCCCTTAATCTAACTGCTTTTTTTTTTTTTTTTTGCTGTACGCGGGCCTCTCACTGTTGTGGCCTCTCCCGCTGCGGAGCACAGGCTCCGGACGCACAGGCTCATCGGCCATGGCTCACGGGCCCAGCTGCTCCGCGGCATGTGGGATCTTCCCGGACCGGGGCACGAACCCACGTCCCCTGCATCGGCAGGCGGACTCTCAACCACTGCGCCACCAGGGAAGCCCAATCTAACTGCTTTTGAAGGCATGATTTTTTTTTTTTGGGCCGCACCGCACGGCATGCAGGATCTTAGTTCCCCGACCAGGGGTCAAACCTGCAGTGGAAGCAGAGTCTTAACCACTGGACTGCCAGGGAAGTCCCAAAGGGATCATATTTTAATCACTAAGTTGTCCTGTATACTTAGGATATTTAAGTTTTGCACTAAATTAAAAAATTTCTCTGCTATATTAGTTGAAGTCTAGCTGCAAACTCATAAGTCTTTGTATATAGCCTTTAGGATAATGTCAACCACATATTTTTTATTGGACCTAATCAATAAAGTTAAAATGGAATTACAGATTGAAAATATTTCCATTATATCGAGCAAGGAAAAGCAAGATACAAAGCAGAATGTATAAAATACTCTCAATTTTATACACATATTGGTGAATAGAAAAAAGTACTGGAAGAATAGGGAATAAAAGCACTCAGACTTCCCTTGTGGTGCAGTGGTTAAGAATCTGCCTGCCAATGCAGGGGACATGGGTTCAATCGCTGGTCTGGGAAGATCCCACATGCCACAGAGAAACTAAGCCCGCGAGCCACAACTACTGAGCCCGTGTGCCGCAACTACCGAAGCTCACGTGCCTAGAGCACGTGCTCCGCAACAAGAGAAGCCACCACAATGAGAAACCCACACACCACAGCGAAGAGTAGCCCCCGCTCGCCGCAATTAGAGAAAGCCTGCGTGCAGCAACGAGGACCCCAAAACAAAAAAGAACCCCCCAAATCACTAATAAGTGTAGTGGGAATATAAGTTTGATTTCTTTGTGCTTTATTTTGACATTAAAAAATTGACATGTATTATTTCATAATTAAGAAAAATCCGTAATAACTTAAATTTCTGTTTTTTTAAAAATGGAAATCTACTGTTAAAAGAAACATTTCCACAGACTCTTTACTGATTTAGTAGGCTTTTAGTCAACGATTCATGGATCAGGCAGCATTCAAACTAACAGATAGAGAGGAGCTCTGAATAACTGCACAAGATGAGAGATTTTTATAGACTAAAGTGAGGGGAACAAGGAAGTTATACTGGGCATTTGCTGGTTGATTAAAGCAAAGTTACTTTCCTTATATGGAGCAAAAGAGCGTCTTGGAGCAGGTCGGGTAACTTGTGCTGAGCAGGCAAGTACTGATTGGTTGCCCTAGGACTTCCTTCCTTGGGAGAGCCAAGCATAGAAACATAGTGAAGTTTTGTTTTGCTGACATGGGGCTTAGCATGAGCGACTCCAGCTTGGGCCTCATCTGGTTACTTTATACCATTACAAAAATAGAAAAAACTAGACCTCATTTTGCAAACATAGAAAGAAAATAAGTCATAATTTGGCTTCAACAATTACCAACACATGGCCTTTCTTGTTTCATCCGATATATGCTTTACTCCCACTAACGCTAAATTATCAGCTCAGAAAGATTTTTTTCATTTAATTGATTATTCCTTCTTTTGCATACATTACTCTCCCTTTTAGGAATTCTTAATCAACATCTGTTTCTTTCACTTCTTTAAACCTTATTCTCATATTTTTCTTTCCTTTACCCCTTTATTTTGGTTAAATTTCTAAGTTTGCCTCCTGCTTTACTAATGCTGCTTCTAACTTTGCTGTGTACTGTCTTCAATGCAATTTTAAATCCAATCTTTTCTAGTCTCAAAGTGTTTCATTTTTATGAATGCTGATTTTGTTCTCATAAACAATCACTTCTTCGATCTTATTGAGAAAAAGAATCAGAAAATGTTCTAGACTTTTCTTGTTTTTGTATTAAATTTATTTTAGAGGGATCCTTTCCTCTGATCATTCTAGATCGGGGTGGTCAAACTACAGCTCTCAGGTGCCTGTTTTTGAAAACAGTTGTATTGTAATACAGCCTCGCCCCTCTATTTACATAGTGTCTAGGGCTGCTGTTGCATTATAAAGGCTACAATAGCTGCTTTCCTGCTACAATACCACTCTGTCTAGTTGCCACAGGCTGTATGGCCTGCAGAAGCTAAGATATTTACTATCTGGCCCTTTATAGAAGACGTTTGTTGACCATTTTCCTAGGTGGTATCTTACTTTTGAATTGCAGAGTATTTTCATAATTCCAGAGATTTTTCTTTATTTGCCTATCAACAAAGATTATGAACAAAGGGTTAGTACCAGAATCAAAAGGGGACCCTTTCAAATTTTGCCTGCCTGGGACCCACATTAGACCTACCAAATCAGAATTGTCTGTTGTGCCAACCTTCTTTCTCTCACTACCCTAGCTCCACTGTCAAGAAGATGCTCTGACCATCTGCTTTTATGGCCAGCTGTGTAATCTGTACCTGGGGAGGTTAACTTCCTGGACGTAGTCTACTTGGAAGACTGGTTTTTTCTCCATGCTTTTTCCAGTTTCTCTGCTACGTTAATACAAACGAATAGGAATCAAAGTGTTATTTTAAGCTGCTTTGGCTTGACATAAACAGCTATAATAAATAACCAAAATAAACTTGCATTTTTAACCTCCTTTAACTGGTTTCTCACTCAGAGTATAGATTATACACATATATGCATGTTAATTCACACAGGGCAATGTGAGTTAAACACCATTATTATCTCAGGTCAGATTAGTTTGCTACTTCAGAACCAGAAAAGAGGACTTTCCAAAATGAGTCTTAGACCTGAGTAGGAAAAAATGAACCATAGATTTGGTATTAGTGTTAGCTTATTTGTGATTTCTGGAAAAATCTTTGAATTTTCTGTCCTCTGGTTATTCAAGCTTCAGAATTGTAGTTGGAATTGAGACTTTTATCTCCTTCCAGCTCTAAAATTCTTTACTATAACAATACTTGAGTATAGTCCTGGAGCCTGTACTAGTGCTAAGCTCCAATGAGTCTCCACAGAGGAGCCCTGGTTGATCAGAGGGCCAGCTAGGAGGCAGGGGAAAGGCATAATGATGTAGAAAATAATTGAAAAGTAATACCATGGTTTTTCCCAAGACTGGTCCAGATCTCTCTTACTTGGTCTTGTGAAGTTGTTTTTAACTGACTTAATAGGGATGTTTCAAGCCACATTTGGCCAGAATATAAATTTATTAGATAAATCTGATCTTCAGAAAATTATCTCAAGTTGGCCTTGTGTTTTATATCTTTATTTAACTTAGATCCACATTTTGGATACAGGTTTTTACTGAACTCTGTGAATAAAGGAGCCCAACAAGCAGTGTATTTTATAGCAGTATAAGTTTTAAGAGCTCTTTCATCCTTTCCCGACTTATGTGGAATTCCTGTTAATGTCAGCGGGATTTACAATGATTGAAACGAAGGGAGTCTGCGTCCTTGAAAAGTTTGTAAGCAGTCTTTAGATATATAAATGATATTACATACTTATGAACAACATATAAAAGTTTAAATAGCATTAACATGAACAGAATAAAATAAGATAAAGATATGTCTGTATTAGCAATTGAAGAGAATTGGAGAGGAAATTGAATTAATTATCTGGGTAATTGCCTTGTTTTTTCACTTTAAGTTTGGGACAGAGGCTCACTACTCAGGTTGAGTACTGAAGTGCCTTCTTTCAGATATAAGGTTCTGTATGTTGGAGTTAGTAAATCAAGGACTGCAAGGATAGAACCACTTCCTTCCAGATGAATTTTTTTTTTTTCTTTTCTGTTCTCTTAAGATGATTTGTCTCTGCATCCATTCCTTTATCCCACAATTTGAGTCAGGGAAAAATAGGTGGGTGTTTTATCTATATTCTACAACAAGTTTGGAGGAAGAAGGGGGTGGAGGTTGAACATTCCATTATACATTCTGGCATAAGTGGGTCTCTTTTTTTTTTTTCTAATAGATTTATTTAATTAATTTATTTTTTGGCTGTGTTGGGTCTTCGTTGCAATGCGAGGGCTTCTCATTGCGATGTCGTCTCTCATTGCAGAGCACAGGCTCTAGCTGCGCAGGCTTCAGTAGTTGTGGCATGCGGGCTTCAGTAGTTGTGGCTCATGGGCTCTAGAGCACAGGCTCAGTAGTTGTGGCACACAGGCTTAGCTGCTCTGAGGCATGTGGGATCTTCCCAGGCCAGGGCTCGAACCCATGTCCCCTGCATTGGCAGGCGGATTCTTAACCACTGCGCCACCAGGGAAGCCCTAAGTGGATCTCTTTTTTATCTCAATGTAAATATTCAGTGAGGAATATCCCAGCTTCATTCATCAAAGTTATACAGACAGGGCTTAAGTAAATCTTTGTTTTGAGGTTATGGACTAAATCTTTAATCTAGTATAAAAGAAAGAGAGGAAAGAAGAGTGTGGAAGGCTCAGAGCAGCCCATCCACACTATTTTAGAAAAATACTTGGCCTATTGAACAGAGGAATAGTTCGGTATTTGAAGCCCTAGGCAAAATCCATCAGTAAGTTCTAAAACTTGGAGTAAAGGAATAAGAGACAGGAAAAGACAAGAATACTGTTACTCTGAAGTCTTTACCTTGATTAGGAGAATAATGCCAGCAATGGCATAATACAAGTAAAGGGGTGAGAAAGAGGATCTGGTTGAAGGGGCAAATAAGATAAATTTTATAAACTTGCTGGATTTGTCTCATTGCTTTTCATTAAGATTTGGATTGGAAGTTAAAAGAAAAACCCAGTATATTAGGAAAAAAAATAAAAGTCTTCGGAAGAATATGTTTAATGCAAATTTTCTGATATGAAGATTTTTTTTTTTTTTTTTTGCTGCGGGGCTTGTGAGATCTTAGTTCCCCTAGTTTCTCCAGCCAGGGGTTGAACCTGGGCCCTTGGCAGTGAAAGGGCAGAGTCCTAACCACTGGACTGCCAGGGAATTCCCAAGGAATTTTTGATTTGTTCTCCTATGTAGTATACATGCAACATAAGGTTAAATAAAGTCAACTAATCATAAGCTCCAAAAAAAAAAACCCCACCAGATCATAAGCTCACAATAAAACCTCTCCCGTAGTATATGTAGTACATATAGTAAATGTTTTGTAGTTGATTAATCTATTGTCCTGATATTGACACCTAAAATTCAATAGCTAATTGACATGTTACATTGTTATATATGTCAAATTGAAAAGCCAGAGTGAAGACTCAATATGTACCGCAAATTTTAGAACGATTTCGACTACAATTTGTGACACTACCAACATGAAATTCTTTAAGTTATATGCAAATCTGACTTTAAATTTAAGTATATATCCATAAGTATTTATTAAATGTGTATCATGTGCTGAGCACTGTGCTGAGGCTGCAGATACAAAGATGAATAAGATACAATCCTTTCCCACAAACATGGAAACGAATAACTATGATGAAATGTGATAAACGCTGTGACTAACAAATTACAAGCACTTGTTTTCACTATAGCATTTTGATATAAGCTATAGAAACCTGTTCATTTACTTTGTGCATATAACATTTTTATTTGATGTACATATTATCTCCTGTTATTCTCCTAGGGAGTCATTGTGCTTATTCATGACGAACCCTTAAGTAGCTCCAGGCCTGTTAATATAGGATGTGAAAACTGTGATTATAGAGAACCTAGTTTGGGAGACATGCAAATATGTTCACTCCCTTTACGACACCAGGTAAAAATGACATACTTTCATTCTCTGACAATTATGGTTAAGGTTGGATTAAGACATTCTGAAGCCTTAATCTGTGTCAAGTGTAAAAGTGATTCTACATTATAATAAAGATTCACAATCTATTTATAAAAGAACACACACTTTGTAGGGAAGAAAGCTTTTACTTTGCATGTATGTAAAGTTACATCAAACTAGTTGAGAGGAGGAAATGAGGACAGAGAGCTAAAAGGGAAAAAAGAGAGAGCACAGAAGAAAGAGGAAGAACTTCCCATCAACTGGGCTAGGACTTAGATGCCTGATAGCCACTTAATCAATTAATACTTATTCATTCATTCATTAATTCACTTAATACTTATTGAGTTCTTAAAAATAACACGCATAATAACAATAGTAATACATAATAGTAATAATAATAATTGCAGTTATCAGGTATGAAGTGCTTACTACTTACCAGGCACAGTACTGGGCCCTTTATGCACCTTACCTATCATAGTTATATCTTATAGGTGGTTACTATCATTATTCCCATTTTACTGATGTGGATTTTGAGGCACAAAGAGATTGAATACCTTGCCCTAGGTCATCAGCTAGTAAATGACAGAGTCAGAATTTGTATCAAGTCATCTGCTCTTAACCACTAGGAATGTGCCATCCACTGTGCTAGCCTTTGGGGATTTAAAAGTAAACATGACCAGATTGCCTGTCCTGTCCCTGTCCCTGTCCTGAAGGAGTTCACAGTCCTACTGGAGAAAGAAAGTGCAAATAATTGCCCTGCAGTATGATTAAACACTACGATAAACATATGTAGAATCCAGTGATTATACAAAGGAGGGAGTGATTAATTCTGCTTAGATGGGAGTAAAGGGTTGATGAAATTTCAAAGAGGCAAACTGTGAGCGGGAATTTAAAGAATGAGAAGGTGATTTTTAGGCAGGCAGGGTAATAGTGAAAGTAGAAGGAGCAGCATATGTAAAAGCTAAGGGAACTTCAAGTTGGGGCGAGGTACTGGGGAGGGAGAGCCTGGAAAGGAGGACTCCAAGGATATGCCAGGCAAGTGGAAGAAGTGTATGGAATTCTAAACAGTTTTATTATGTTTATTGACTTTTAGATAAGGCATGTCTGTATTAGCAATTTATTCAAAGATAAGATAGCCATCCATTAAATAGAATTCATTATAAAATGTAACAATTTTGATAAAAACTAAAAAGTAAAAGACTTTCCCAACAGTTATTTTCACTTCAAGGGTATCACTTTCACTTTGGGGATATCACTTCTGGGTGATATTCATTGTACACACAGACGTTTCAAAAAACAAAGTTCCATCTTATTACACTGTATTAAAATACCTCTTAGATATTTTGACATAGATATCTGGACCAGGTAGTTTCCATCTGGCTACCAGCATCAAAAGTCTGGTGTTCAGAGACAGAAGAAACAAGGTCGGCAACATAACTTACAGAATGAAGTCCTAAGGCTTCTGTTTGTGAGGTATGAGAGAGAAAATCTCAACCTGGGGAATGGTGTCTAGCTTGAGTCCTCACTTAGGTCCTCTGAGTTTTACAGGCCCTTTCATAAAGAATCTGGGGCTGGGGTCAAAGAATCTTAAAGCCCTCTTTAGGATTTTTCACTTTTAGTCTTTAGACTCTTCCTTTCACCTCTTCCCCACACAATTGACTAATACCATGAATTAGATCTCTGACAGATACAGAGGGGCAGGTAGCACTGTTTCTAGTATGAGTCCATTAAATAATCATGTGATAATTATGTAATTAAGTATTATGGTAATCATATGATAAATAGTTACATACAATAAAAATGTTATGATTATAATAGAAAGGAGTTTGTTCCCTCACAACAATTTCCCTATTATTTTTTGTGTAATCTTCAATTTTAGTGTACTATAATTTACTCAATCATTCTTTAATATGATATTTAGGTTATTTTCAATTTCATGCCATTATAGATAATGCTGCAATAAATAACACTGTGTACATATTTTTTCCCACATGTTATTTCCTTAGTATAAACCCCCAGGAGTGAGAGGAAAAAAATAATATTTTCATAGCTTTTCTGTGTATTACCATATTGCTTTCCAAAAAGGGTATGCCATTTATAAAGGTACCAAAGGTATGAGTGACCGATTTACTCATACTTCACTGGCATCAAGTGTTACAATTCAACAACAAAAATTGCTGATATAATAGGAGTAAAATAAATCTCAAGTTTATTTTGACCTGCAACTCTTTGAGGAACTACAAGGATGGTCATTTCATGGGTTCTCTTACTGTATGTAAAAGAAAATTCCAATTTTGACTTAAGGCAAATCTACATAGTTATAACTTAAAAGAATAAGGTGTTAGAATTTACCAGGTTTTGTTAAATATTTTAATAATTTAAAAAATTCCGTAAGTTTACATTTAAACTTGGCAAGTTACACTGTGCTAAAGTTTTCTCTTATTCTTCTCAGAATTCAAAGATACATTTGTAGTTTTAATCAGTGTACCCATTGCTGTGTTCTTTGAGATTACTTATATTTTTATGCACTGAAACACTATACTTATTTTTTAAAGGTTATGAAGGGTTTGAATATATTAACATACTGTATAATTTTCTAAATATCCAACATTTCAGAATAATTATTTCAAAGTTTTCATTACTATAAATAGCACTGCTATGAACACCTTTGTACAATTGTTATTCTCCTTTCTCCTGTCTCTATTTGATTATTCCCCTTGGAATGTTATCTCAAGAATGGGATTACGGGGTCAAAGGATGTGCCTAATTTTAATTGTTAATTGTTGTTAACATAATGATGGGTTATTTATTTATTTTTATTTTTGCGGTACGCGGGCCTCTCACTGTTGTGGCCTCTCCCGCTGCGGAGCACAGGCTCTGGACGCGCAGGCTCAGCGGCCATGGCTCACGGGCCCAGCCGCTCCGCGGCATGTGGGATCTTCCCGGACTGGGGCATGAACCCGTGTCCCCTGCATCGGCAGGCGGACTCTCTACCACTGTGCCACCAGGGAAGCCCATGATGGTTTATTTTTAAGTGATTAACTACTCTTGTTTTAAAATAGACACTTCAATTGGAACCAAGGTGTTTTCCATTGAACCAGACATCTATAATGAATATTTTAGAAAAGGAGAAGTGGCAAAAAGTTCTGAAAATTACTTTAACTATTTCTTCTAGGGACAAGTTATATTTTATATCTACCAACCATTGGGACATTTGCATAGAATTATAAGGGGATCAGAGGTCATTAAGTTCAATTCCTTAACCTCTGAACACCTTAGTTTCTTTTTTTTTTAGCATCTTTATTGGAGTATAATTGCTTTACAGTGTTGTGTTATTTTCTGCTGTATAGCAAAGTGAATCAGCTATATGCATACATATATCCCCATATTCCCTCCCTCTTACATCTCCCTCCCACCCTCCTTATCCCACCCCTCCAGGTGGTCGCAAAGCACCAAGCTGATCTCCCTGTGCCATGCAGCTGCTTCCCACTAGCTATCTATTTTACATTTGGTAGTGTATATATGTCAATGCGACTCTCTTACTTCTTCCCAGCTTACCCTTCCCCCTCCCCGTGTCCTCAAGTCCATCCTCTATGTCTGTGTCTCTATTCCTGTCCTGCCCCTAGGTTCATCAGAACCATTTTACTTTTATATTCTATATATATGCGTTAGCATACAGTATTTGGTTTTCTCTTTCTGACCTACTTCACTCTGTATGACAGACTCTAGGTGCATCCACCTCACTACAAATAACTCAATTTCGTTTCTTTTTTATGGCTGAATAATATTCCATTGTATAAATGTGCCACATCTTCTTTATCCATTCATCTGTCGATGGACACTTAGGTTGCTTCCATGTCCTGGCTATTGTAAATAGTGCTGCAGTGAATATTGTGGTACATAACGCTTTTTGAATTATGGTTTTCTCAGGGTATATGCCCAGTAGTGGGATTGCTGGGTCCTATGGTAATTCTATTTTTAGTTTTTTAAGGAACCTTCATACTGTTCTCCATAGTGGCTGTACCAAGTTACATTCCCACCAACAGTGCAGGAGGGTTCCCTTTTCTCCACACCCTCTCCAGCATTTATTGTTTGTAGATCTTTTGATGATGACCATTCAGACTGGTGTGAGGTGATACCTCATTGTGGTTTTGATTTGCATTTCTCTAATGATTGGTGATGTTGAGCATCCTTTTATGTGTTTGTTGGCAATCTGTATATCTTCTTTGGAGAAATGTCTATTTAGGTCTTCTGCCCATTTTTGGATTGGGTTGTTTGTTGGTGTTTTTTTTTTTTTTTTTTGCGGTACGTGGGCCTCTCACTGATGTGACCTCTCCTGTTGCGGAGCACAGGCTCCGGATGCGCAGGCCCAGCGGCCATGGCTCACGGGCCCAGCCGCTCTGCGGCATGTGGGACCCTCCCAGACCAGGGCACGAACCCGTGTCCCCTGCATCGGCAGGCGGACTCTCAACCACTGCGCCACCAGGGAAGTCCGGTTGTTTGTTTTTTTGATATTGAGCTGCATGAGCTGCTTGTATATTTTGGAGATTAACCCTTGGTCAGTTGCTTCGTTTGCAAATATTTTCTCCCATTCTGAGGGTTGTCTTTTCGTCTTGTTTGTAGTTTCCTTTGCTGTGCAAAAGTTTAAGTTTCATTAGGTCCCCTTTGTTTATTTTTGTTTTTAATTTCCATTTCTCTAGGAGGTGGGTCAAAAAGGATCTTGCTGTGATTTATGTCATAGAGTGTTCTTCCTATGTTTTCCTCTAAGAGTTTTATAGTGTCTGGCCTTACATTTAGGTCTTTAATCCATTTTGAGTTTATTTTTGTGTATGGTTGAACACCTTAGTTTCTTAATGTGCAAAAAGTATATAATAATAGTGCTGTTGTGGAGACTAAAACAAGAGAATGCATGTAAAACACTTAGCTCTTTGTATGACACATAGTAAATTATCAGTAAATATTAGTCATTATCAGAGTATAGCTGCTATAGTTAGCATATACCATATTGAAAGGTCATATTCTATCCATTCATTTATTTGTCATATGTGCGAGGCATTTTTTGAGCATTTGGTATGTAAAAGTGAACAAAGCTACATAGCAAAGAAAACCATTGACAAAATGAAAAGGCAACTTACCGAATGGAAGAAAAAATTTACAAATGATATGACTGATAAGGGGTTAACATTCCAAAGTACAACTCAACATTGAAAGAACAAACAATCTGATAAAAAAAATAGACAGAAGACCTGAATAGACATTTTTCTAAAGAGGACATGTAGATGACTAACAGGCATATGAAAATATGCTCAACGATGCTAATCATCAGGAAAATGCAAATCAAAAGCACAATGAGATATCACCTCACACCTGTCAGAATGGCTATCATCAAAAAGAAGACAAATAACAAATGTTGATGAGGATGTGGAGAAAAGGGAACCCTCATACACTGTTGGTTGGAGTGTAAATTGGTGCAGCCACTTTGGAAAACAGTATGAAGGTTTTGCAGAAAACTAAAAACAGAACAGAAAACTAAAAACAGAACTACCATATGACCCAGCGATTCCACTCCTCGGTATATATCCACGAAAAACCGAAGCACTAGTTTGAACAGATACATGAACCCCAGTGTTCATAGCATTGTTATTTACAATTGTCAAGGTATGGAAGCATCCTAAATGTCCATCAATAGATGAATGGATAAAGAAGTTGTGGTATATATACACAATGGAATACTACTCATGCATAAAAAAGAATGAAATTTTGCCACTTGCAGCAACATGGATGGACTTGAAGGGTGTTATGCTTAGTGAAATAAGTCAGACGGAGAAAGACAAATACTGTATGATATCATTTATATATGGAATCTAAAAAATACAACAAACTACTGAATATAACAAAAAGAAACAGACTCACAGATATAGAGAACAAATTAGTGGTTACCATTGGGGAGAGGGAAGTGGGGAGAAGCAAGATAGAGGTAAGGGATTAAGAGGTACAAACTATTATGTATAAAATAAATAAGATACAAGGATATATTGTAAAACACAGGGAATATAGCCAATATTTTATAATAACTATAAATGGAGTATAACCTTTAAAAATTTTGAATCACTATGTTGTACACCTGTAACATATAATATCATATGTCAACTATACTTCAGTTTAAAAAAAAAAAGACAAAAGAAAGTGAAAAAACTAGTCTCTGACTACATGGAGCTTATGTTTTAGGATATAGACAATAAACAAATATACCATGTTAGATGGTGATTGTGTTACAGAGAATAAAGTGTGTGTGTGGGGGGGAGAGGGTGGAATTCCCTGGTGGTCCAGCGCTTAGGACTTCGCCTTTCACGGCAGTGGCCTGGGTTTCCAGGTGGGGGAACTAAGATCCCGCAAGCCAGCCACGTGGCTCTGCCAGCAAAACAAAACAAACTCAAGACCTTGCAGAAGCGCAGTAGGTACCATTTAGTACAGTCTATTGTGAAGTTTCATCTCAGGGGCACTGTTTATATAAAAAAGCAAGGGAGAGGGTAGTAGAATATGTATATTTGTGTTACTGTTTTATTTAAGGTAGTCAGGGATAATATGGTGACATTTGGGCAAACACCTGAAGGAAGTGAGGGAGTTAAAAGAAAGTTCCAGATAGACTTTTACTTGCAAATATGGTTAAAATTTTGAGGACAGGGGCAATTTCTTTCAGATTTTGGTAGCAGAGCAAAAACTATGTAGGAGGCCTGAGACATATTGCATTCTATATTAGTTAGGTGCCGTAATAGGTGTGATCATCAGTGTGATTAGATGTACAGTTTTTCTCTTATTTCATTAAAAAAAATCAACGTTTAATTTTTTGCATGCATAACACTTTCATACGATTCAAACATAAAAATACAAAAAGATATTCAGTGAGGCCTCCCTCTCCCTCCTGTCCCCATTTGCAGTTCCTATTGCTCCTATTTTCTTTATCCTTCCAAAGTTTGTTTGTTTTTCCTACTTAGGAGGTCTCATTGAAAACTTGAGATCATGTAGCCATGGCTGCCGCTCATCAATCTCCTGTACAGCTGGTTCTGTTGGATACTTGTCAGCTGTGAACCATTCACTCTCAGAAACACACACTCTGCAGAATCCGAAGGATTTATTTTTTAACATGGATATATAAACCAATACTGAAAGTAAACAGAGAAAAGCATCGAACATCCAGAGACAACTTTCCAGGAGCTTTATTGTAAAAAAAACCCAAACAAAACCCCAAAAAAACACAACCATATTGCCCCAGGTGCTCAAGATTCCCCACCCACGCTCGACTAGGGTTCCAAACGCTGGAAAACCGGAAGTGCCCTAGGGGTGGGAAAGGTGAACCGGAAGCGCGAGGGGAGCGGGGCTCCGGAGTCCTTTGGCTGAAGTAACTCATAGCAGTCAGTAGCTTGCGGGTGACCGTTTAGAAGCAGTCCAGATTGTTTTCATCCAGGGTCCATTTAAGAGTTTGACCTGCATCTCTGGCTGCTCAGGGGCTGACTTGCCCCCTCGTCCCCTGACTGTGCGTTGGTGGCGTCTAAAATCTTCCACTCACTGGATCAGGGAGAGGCCGGCACCCTCGGACCTCCCTCTCTTTGGGCTTCTCGTGCCTTTTCCTGAAAACGATGTCAAGGCTGCGGGTTAGTAATGTGTGTCTTGTCTGTTCGTCATAGGGAAGCGCAGACGCGTCCATTCTATACTTGTGCTTTAGACTTGTTTTGTTTTTAAACCTCGCATTCGCGTTTTGAATAAATGTAATCATGTTGGTCATTCTTGTGAAAAATTTCGAATGAGTCTGGTGCTCGAAGTTTCTAACATTTCATACTGTGACTGGTGAGTCTCGATTTTCTTTGGTGGATGTTACTTGGCGGAACGTTTGAAGTATAGTGCAAAAATCCTTCTCGGGCTATGAGCAGTTACCGAAGTGTGTACATTCTCAAGGAAAGTTTCTTTTTTCTTTATTCGTAGGGTTATTTTATTCTGAAGTGCCTTGCACAAGCAAACTGGAATGGAATCTCCCTGGTTATGAAATGACTGACCTCATCCTGATAATGCTGAATTGTAGATTTTTAATTTTTTTAATTTTTTTTTTTGCGGTACGCGGGCCTCTCACTGTTGTGGCCTCTCCCGTTGGGGAGCACAGGCTCCGGATGCGCAGGCTCAGCGGCCATGGCTCACGGGCCCAGCCGCTCCGCGGCATGTGGGATCTTCCTGGCCTGGGGCACGAACCCGTGTCCCCTGCATCAGCAGGCGGACTCTCAACCACTGCGCCACCAGGGAAGCCCTTTTTTTTTTTTTTTTTTTTTTTTTTTTTTTTTAACATCTTTATTGGAGTATAATTGCTTTACAATGGTGTGTTAGTTTCTGCTTTATAACAAAGTGAATCAGTTATACATATACGTATGTTCCCATATCTCTTCCCTCTTGCATCTCCCTCCCTCCCACCCTCCCTATCCCACCCCTCTAGGTGGTCACAAACCACCGAGCTGATCTCCCTGTGCTATGCGGCTGCTTCCCACTAGCTATCTATTTTACGTTTGGTAGTGTATATATGTCCATGCCACTCTCTCACTTTGTCACAGTTTACCCTTCCCCCTCTCCATGAATTGTAGATTTAAATTACTCATGTTATTGTCTTAATCTGCCACTTAGCTTTGCTTTTGGACATAGTCAGTGATGACTCTCAGGGCGTTTATGGGAACCTTTATAATCAGTATAGTTCATTTAGGGGACTGCCCTGGCGGTCCAGTGGTTAAGACTCTGTGCTTAGAATGTAGAGGGGCATAGGTTCGATCCCTGGATGGGGAACGAGGATCCTGCATGCCCCCTGGTGTGGCCAGAAAAAAAAAAGAGCAGTATAGTTCATTTAGAAAGAAAATGTGAATATTCCACTAACAATCTTCCCCTTAGATTAGTGAAATCCTTTGATTTTGATTGTTTGCTATTTTGTCTTGGTTGTGATAAATGTCTATGGCTGTTTTTGTTTTGTACCTTGAAGGAAAAACCCTTGCTGAAATATTACAACCTGAAAATCAGCAAATGCTATGTAGGTGGAATTTATTCTGCAGGCCTTCACAGTTTTCTTCGCTAGCCATTTCTTTAGCGAATTTGAGTGTTTATGATAACCTTCCCTGGTTTCAGGGTTAGTTTGGAGTAGTTAGTGAATTTTTAAAAATTATATTCCCCACTTGATTTATAAAGTGTGCTAATGTAACTTGAGAGAATATTTTAAATTTTATATGGCTTCATACCATATTATCAGGAACTAGTATCAGTTTTTAAATTTGTTTAAATTAAGAAAATTTTTAACATCTTTATTGGAGTATAATTACTTTACAATGGTGTTTTAGTTTCTGCTTTATAACAAAGTGAACCGGCTATACCTATACATATACATATACATATACTAGCATCAGTTCTTATATCATAGTGCCCACTGGGTGGCAGCATGGTGATTTTCAGTTTCTTTAGCTTTGACTATGGATTTCATATTTCCTCTTGCTATAATAGTGATATTCTGATTGTAGTAGATACCTATCATATGCTGAGTACCAGACACTGGACTAAGTACTTTATGCATATTATTTCATTTAATCCTAAAAAACAAATCCAAAACCCTCTGACATAAGTATTTCCATTATTCTTATATCATATGAGGAAGCTGTGGGAAAGAGATTAAATAATAATGCAAGGCCGATAAACTACAAGGCTGATAAACTACACAGCCAATAAGTGGTACAGCCAGAATTGGAATACAGGTGTTTAACTGCTACTTCTTGCTAGTCAAATTAAAGTTATTGTAAGTTTGACCAAATAGTGAAGAACCAACAGTTAAAATGAGAAATCTGGATATTCTGAAAGAGGTGAGAACTGAACATTGGTTTTATATAATGTGCCTCAAGACAGTTGGGGGTGCATGGTTTCCAAAAGGCAGTATTTCCTAAATTGTGTTCCAAGGAGCACCAGTCTTGGGAGATGCTTCAATAAAAAAAGGTTCCTGTGACCAGAAATGCTCTTGGAGATTCATTAAAGGCTCTCAAAAATCCTGCAGAAAAGGAACCTGTTTAACCCAACTTTTTGGAACTGATAGCGTTCTTAAATTTTCTGATTATATCCCACATTAAAAATTACATTTTATATGCAGGCCAGTATAATCATATGTATATACACCTGAAATAAAATATTAAAATAAATACACATGAGGCAATACTTACCTTTAGTATGAGCAATATACTCTTATATTTTCTATTTTATTTTTTTCCAGTCTTTTTTAAAATGGTAAATATCTTTGTTGATATTTATTCTTTTATTAGTCCTGGTAATAGTTGAATTAACACAGTGTTTCTTGTTGGGAAAGTATCCTTTATAATCAATTCAGGCCACTAGCAAAGTAAGAACACAGGAACAATTTTATTGTTAGAATTCTCCAAAATACATTTTTTGGCACACATGTTCCCCAGAATATTAGTTGGCATTGTGAATTATCAAAAAAGTGTTCCACAGTCAAGATAAACTTGGGAAATTCGGTTTAAAGTTAAACAGGTTCTATCTATGCTAATGGTATTGTTAATCTCTGAGATGGGGAGTTAGTGTGCAGTATTTCCCAGATTTATTTGACCATGAAACCTATTTTTAGATCTTGTGGATCTTGTGCCTGTTAGAATACACTTTGGGAAACGATCATATTGATAATTAGGGCAAAAATGTTTTTGTTGTAATGTATGCAATTCAATTGAAAAATTTTTTTGTAAATTATTCAGCTAATTTTCATAAGTCATTTATCCTATTTGCTAATATTGACATGGCAGAGAAATATGTCAGAAAGCCTTTTAACTTCTTAGTTTTCTTCTGACCCATGGAAACTTTCTGTTAATAATAAGAAAAGTCTTTATGAAATTCTCTGGCACTGATTAATTTCATATAAACTAAAACTTTTATTTTCAGTTTAAATGCAATGAGCAGTAAATTTCCAGGTGTGTTAGAGTCGACCGTATTAAGACATTTTGGCAATTTGTGTTCCATATTTGGAAACATTTGGAGTTTAGTTAAAGGTTATAAGTGTTTAAGAAATGTTTAAAGGATTTTCCTACATTTTATTTATAAGCTGGACAAAATCAGCGCTTATATATTTGATCCAGAGATCTCTGTTGTGTTGTTTTAGATTAGTTGAATTTATGGTACCTTTAATAGTTTATTTCATGTTTGGTTCCATAATGATCCATAGGGAGAGAATTTCCAGTTCTCTCATTTCCTTCACACATCTCAGACCATTCAATTTTAGAATTTAGGTATTTCTAACTTTATAAAATTTGTATATGAAATCCCTACTCCTTTTCTTAAATCGAGGAGAAATTTGCCAAAGATTTTACCAAATGTGAATAGAGAATGTTTTACTCATAATAGTGTAAAACATTTTCTGTGAGAAAGTCAGTGTTTTAGTAATTACACATAATTTATGGAAAATTTAAAGAAATACTTATCAAGTGTTCCCACAGTGCATTTCCCACTGGAGCTTAAGAAACCTATAAACTAGGGACTTCCCTGGTGGAGCAGTGGTTAAGAATATGCCTGCTGATGCAGGGGACATGGGTTTGATCCTTGGTCTGGGGAGATCCCACATGCCGCGGAGCAGCTAAGCCCGCGAGCCACAACTACTGAGCTCGTGCGCCGCAGCTACTGAAACCCACACACCTAGAGCCCGTGCTCCTCAACAAGAGAAGCCACTGCAATGAGAAGCCCGCGCACTGCAATGAAGAGTAGCCCCTGCTCGCCGCAGCTAGAGAAAGCCCATGTGCAACAAGCAAGACCCAATGCAGCCAAAAAATAAAGAAATAAAATTTAAAAATAATTAACTTAAAAAATAAAGAAACCTATAAACTAAAACAGTTAATGAAAAATAACTTTTATGGCAGTATTATCAGTTGATGTAATAAAGTACAAGATTATGTGAATTAGACAATAAGAACAGGCAGTATGCACAATAAGGTACTAATCATATGATATGGGCAGCAAGTACAGTTCAGAAAAGGAGCAGTTGGTGTCAGATGGATTCGTAAGAAAGTTTCATGGAGGATATGGAATTTGATCTGATTTTTAAATATGTTTAAACAGAAAAGGTAGAGGAAGGCATTCTATATGAGAGCAGAATGTGTGAAGGTATTAATCAGTTCAAGCTCCTTAACATGACATGAAAGATCCTCAAGATGTGCCTGCTTCTCAAGCCTCATCCCATCATCTCCCAGCTTTACATGTTAGACTCTAATATCCTTAAACTGTTTTTAGTTCCTTATAGAAAATGATGTTTCATCTATTTGTCTTTGCTTATGCAGTTTTTCCCCTCTAAAATGCCCTTACCTCATTTTCCACTTTGCTAATTTCTTAACTTTAAAGATTTTTAAGTTTCAACCTAAAACTCCCTTAGGAAGTCTCTGACCTTCTCAAGCCTTCCTTGATCTTCCCTTTCTGTTTTAGAAGCCCCTTCTTCCTGATACCATAATACTCTGTAGGAGAGATCTCTACCATTACACTTAACCACATTGTATTATAATTATCTGTATATATCTGTAGCTTTCTACCAGAGTTAGTTCCTTGAGGACAAGGTCTCTATTTTTTTTTAATCATTACATTTTGAATATAGAAGGGGCTCAACAAATGTTTGTTTAATGAATGAATTTTTTTTGTTTCCTTTATTTATTTACATTAATATTTTCAGGCTTTAAGATTCTCCTTAGTTCTGGTATTTTGAAATTTATTGAACAAGATCAGGTCTACAATGTTATAATGTCCTGTTCCTCTCTGGAATCTCAAAAATCTTTGTATCTTGGCCCTTGATCTTATTCTTCACTCTATTTCTAAGAAACAAAGGAGAGTTGTTCCCTTTTTTTCTGAAGGCTAATCATTCTCTCAGACCACTTCTTCAAATCCCTCTCTTCATATTTAATCACATGATCTTTACTGGCTTTTTTCTATAAAATGTAAAATGTTTGAATTTCTTCTCTTCTGTCCCGTACTTTTCCTTGATCACTTATGACCTTAAACTACTACCTTATATCTCACTTAACATATCATTTTGTGAAAACTGCTCATCAACAACCTCCTACTTTCTAAATCAATTTGTGTCAGTAAGAACTACCCTCCTATCCTTCAGCCAAATTTGATTTCCCCTTGCTCATGGTATATCAGAATCCTCCTCCATGAACTATTTCTTGAATTCCTCAATAGCCTAAATCTCTTCTCTGAAGGTTAATTAAATCAGAAATTTACTGCTAGAACTAGCACTAGACACCATCTGCTTCAATTTGCTATTGCATTTATAACTATTTGGGTAACAAGACAGGATATTTACAAATTAGCAATCAAATTAAAATTTAAATTTAGTTTAGCATCCTTATTTTATAGGTGAACAAATGAGGCTCAGTCACTGTGTGCTTTGAACTCTGAACCCTTAGAGAACCCTTTTTTATCTATCATGTCTTTTTTATCATGCCTAGTGTTATCATGTCTGGGATTACACTTATTTGAATAAATGCTTTACATTTCTCGACTTTGAAGGTAAAGACCATTAACTCACATTTGTATCACTTGCAGTTTCTTGAACAGAGAGATGTACTGATATTTAATTATATCACTCTTTACTATATATAAGAAGTCTAATTTAAAAAATCTATATGTGGGTCACTTTTTCCATTTTTTCTTCATTACATAATTGTTCTTCCCTAGGTCTTCCTAGTGTTACAGAATCTTTCTTAAGATACCTTATTATAAAATGTAGTCATCTTAATATCTCTTAAGATACAAGCACAGTTACAAGAAACACTTTCAGTGCAACATGCAATGCAACGCAACAAAAACTAATTGACTGCCTGACTTTAGTAAATTATTGTATGAGGCAGTATGGGCGTGAGCGGGGAGGTGTCACTCAGGCCCATGCTCAGTCATATGACCTGTACTTGTCAACTTTTGCCCTATCTGTTAAATATATGCTATGTCATTAAATGCTTTTAAATCTTAAAAAAAAAAAAAAAGAATGAGACTTGGCCACTAGTCTCACTACCTAAAATGTAACAGCTAACACATAACTATTGCTAATACAAGATAGAATGTGAATGCAAATTTAATCAGTTCCCGTTTGGCACTGTGCTACGTGGAATATAAAAAACCCTTTGGGAAAAAAAAAAAAACCCTTTGGGGGCTTCCCTAGTGGCACAGTGGTAAAGAATCCTCCTGCCAATGAGGGACACGGGTTCGATCCCTGGTCCAGAAAGATCCCACATGCCGCGGGGCAACTAAGCCCGTGCACCACAACTACTGAAGCCCGCATGCCTAGAGCCTGTGCTCCTCAGCAAGAGAAGCCACTGCCATGAGAAGCCTAAGCGCCGCAATGAAGAGTAGCCCCCGCTTGCCGCAACTAAAGAAAGCCCGCGTGCAGCAACGAGGACCCAACACAGCCAAAAATAAATTAATTAATAATTAAAAAAAAAAAAAACCTTTGGTTCTTCACTTTTAGAGGGGATACACTCTAGGAAATGTTTGTAGTGTTTATCATACTGTTATAAACGGTCCTGATGGAGTTAAGGTGATTTTCCAATGAATCTTATAGCAATCCAAGATCAGATAATTAAATAGTGATTATATATTTTTAAATCCTGCTTTGGTAATTTTTTCTCAATGTTTTTCAGTCTACACATACACCAGCTTGTGTGTGATTAATGAATACAATTTTTTACATAAGGGTTCACTTTTTGTGACATGTCATCCATATTTTACACTCAAATATATTAATAATTACTTATGAAGGAGACATGCTTATAAAACTGATTTAGCATTGAGTTCAAGTCATAAGAGTATTTCCAAGAATAAAAAGCAATATGAAAAACTAACTTATGGGCTATTTAAGAAAAAAAAAAGGAAACTTGGAATTTAGAGCTCTTTAACAAAGAGTTTTTGGGGAAAAATTCTTGAGAAGTTCTAGTAACTGAAAAATCAAATCTTTATTATATATGTAAAATTATTTTTGATGATTTTGTTTATAATCTGAATGTTTTAGCTCATGTCAAAGCCTACCAGTTGTTATTATGTGAAATGATAGTGTGAAATTGATGCAGTTATAGTATAACAATAAGGACGTGACTCATGTATTTTATGTACACATTCATTCAACTGTAGTGACAAATGGCTTCATGCTGTGTGATTAAATGCATATTAGCGTTTGCCCTAGGCATTTGATTATTACCATCTTTACTTCATTACATTACCACACTGTGTGGCCATATAATTTATAAGATAATACACACATCACTTTGTTGCTGATAGGAATTATTCTGTTTTATGGATGGTGTCCTTTAATTTTGCCTTTCATGGATTATAAAATTGGTTAATATCTGCTGAAGTGAATCACTGGAGAAGCAAATAAAGATGTTGGCCTCAGGTCACAGTGTCATTTGTGATACTGGCAAAATCTTACAGGCTCATTTATCCCTGTACATGATTGATAACGGCATGGGTTAAATGGAGAAAGCTTTGCTTCTATTAAAGGATCATCATGAATGAAGACCTCCCACTTAAAAGTCAGGCATGATGAGAAGACAAGAGACTATCTACAGGTCAAATTAAATAACTTAAATAATTTAAGTAGAATGACAGTGTAATTTGTCCATTTTGTGTTATTACTCTGACCCCTATCAGGACTATAGGCTAACGTACTTTCTTCTGTAGAGTATTTAAAGTGTAATTTTTGATAAATACTTTCAAAGATAAAAAAGCCTTTAGAGCTCTTAAATTGTGGTAAAATATAGATTTTTTATTATGTGCTTCTGAAAAAAAATCTCTTTTTTAAAAAAAACTGCAATACTTTTAAAATTCTGAATTATATGGTGAATGCTCTGAGGTAATGCTTTAAGCATTTTATAATATTATATTGACTTTATTTAAATATACGTTAATGAAATATAAATAATATAAATGTCATAACTATGTTTTATAAGTGTATTTATTATAAGTATAAATATTATAAATCATAAATTTATTATTATAAATTACTATAAGTGAACTATTTACAAGAGTTTGTTAGTAACACTTCGATGCCAAACGTTAAAAATAAAGATACAGTCAGCATTTTTTAATGACTGCTTTCCTATATGGAATCATTGTTTGAGTTTAGCTATTCAAATTGTGGTTCAAAATAGGGAAGCCATATGCATTTTTAGATAATAAAAGCAGTATTGAAATGTGAGAGTGTTTTGATCTGTTAAGAGTAAAATACAGTAGGGCTTCCCTGGTGGCGCAGTGGTTGAGAGTCTGTCTGCCGATGCAGGGGACGCGGGTTTGTGCCCGGGTCTGGGAGGATCCCACATGCCGCAGAGCGGCTGGGCCCGTGAGCCATGGGGAGAGGCCACAGCAGTGAGAGGCCTGCGTACCGCAAAAAAAAAAAAAAGAGTAAAATACAATAAAGCAACTATACTCCAATAAAAAAAAAAATTGAAAAAAGAGTAAAATGTGGATGAAATCTCAAATTAAATATTACATGTGTCTAACTGACCAGAAAGGTATTTTTGTACATAAAAGCATTCTCATTTCTTGTTCATTGGCTTACTACATGTCAGAACTTTAATATATTACCTCATTTAATCCTCACATCCTGTGAAATAATTATCCCTGTTTATAGATGAGGAAACTGAAACTCAGAGGAGTCACACAGTAGGTAGGAGGAGACAGAATTTGAACCCACATCCACATCTGTTGGGGATTCTTAGAGGAATCTGCAAAGATGGATATGTCGTTTTCAAAATACATAATAAAAATCTACATTTTATCACAGATCTTCAAAACTGTGCATTTCTCACTTTATCAAGCTGGCTATATTCATATTGTGAAAACTTCTTCTGGACTCTCAGTAAAAAATACATTTCACATCATGATCCAGTACACATACATGTGTTTACATTTACATATAATTAAAACAAAAGTTTTATGAAATTTCCCACATGTGAAGATTGCTGATATATTCTAATCTAATCTATTCTGTTCTTTTCTATTCTCTTTCATGATAAGAATTGCTGCTTGCAACTAAACTGATTTTATATCTCTCTAAGGATTCTCAGCTGATGTAATTCTGTACCAACTTAAAACATACACAGTAAAGTTTTTTCCTTCATTATAGAAGTTATGTATACTCTTCGTAGAAAGCAGAATGAAGGGGAAATCTCATACCTTGATAACTGAAAGACAACTGCAGTTAACATTTTGATGTATTTTCTTTCATTGTTTTTTCTGATGTTATTTATATTAGTATTGTTTTAACTATGATATTATGTAATTTTGAATCCAAATTTAAAAAATTTAGTTTTTACTTTTATCAAAGTTATGCGTGCATGTAATGGAAAGAATCAAAAAACTTTTACAAGGTTTGTTCAGAAAAACAGTAATCTCCCCTGCCATTTCCAACTCTCCAGAGCAACTACTTTAAACTATTTTAGCTGATTCTTTATACATTTACTTCCACAGCTCTAAATAATATACTTATCACTACTATTTCTTCATTTTCCAGTTAGGTATTATTATTTTTTTTTTTTATTTTTATTTTTTTTAATAGTTAATATATTTGGATTCTGTTTAATTTTTTTTTTTTTTTAACATCTTTATTGGAGTATAATTGCTTTACAATGGTATGTTAGTTTCAGCTTCACAACAAAATGAATCAGTTATATACACACATATATTCCCATATCTCTTCCCGCTTGCGTCTGCCTCCCTCCCACCCTCCCTATTCCACCCCTCCAGGCGGGCACAAAGCACCGAGCTGATCTCCCTGTGCTATGCGGCTGCTTCCCACTAGCTATCTACCTTACGTTTGGTAGTGTATATATGTCCATGCCTCTTTATCGCTTTGTCACCGTTTACACTTCCCCCTCCCCATAGCCTCAAGTCCATTCTCTAGTAAGTCTGTGTCTTTATTCCTGTTTCAGCCCTAGGTTTTTCATGACATTTTTTTTTTTTTTTAAATTCCATATATATGTGTTAGCATACGGTATTTGTCTCTCTCTTTCTGACTTACTCCACTCTGTATGACAGACTCTAGGTCTATCCACCTCATTACAAATAGCTCAATTTCGTCTCTTTTTATGGCTGAGTAATATTCCATTGTATATATGTGCCACATCTTCTTTATCCATTCATCCGATGATGGACACTTAGGTTGTTTCCATCTCTGGGCTATTGTAAATAGAGCTGCAATGAACATTTTGGTACATGACTCTTTTTGAATTATGGTTTTCTCAGGGTATATGCCCAGTAGTGGGATTGCTGGGTCATATGGTAGTTCTATTTGTAGTGTTTTAAGGAACCTCCATACTGTTCTCCACAGTGGCTGTATCAATTTACATTCCCACCAACAGTGTAAGAGGGTTCCCTTTTCTCCACACCCTCTCCAGCATTTATTGTTTCTAGATTTTTTGATGATAGCCATTCTGACTGGTGTGAGATGATATCTCATTGTAGTTTTGATTTGCATTTCTCTCATGATTAGTGATGTTGAGCATTCTCTCATGTGTTTGTTGGCACTCTGTATATCTTCTTTGGAGAAATGTCTATTTAGGTCTTCTGCCCATTTTTGGATTGGGTTGTTTGTTTTTTTGTTATTAAGCTGCATGAGCTGCTTATAAATTTTGGAGATCAATCCTTTGTCAGTTGCTTCATTTGCAAATATTTTCTCCCATTCTGAGGGTTGTCTTTTGGTCTTCTTTATGGTTTCCTTTGCTGCGCAAAAGCTTTTAAGTTTCATTAGGTCCCATTTGTTTACTCTTGTTTTTATTTCCATTACTCTAGGAGGTGGGTCAGAAAGAATCTTGCTGTGATTTATGTCATAGAGTGTTCTGCCTATGTTTTCCTCTAAGAGTTTGATAGTTTCTGGCCTTACATTTAGGTCTTTAATCCATTTTGAGCTTATTTTTGTGTATGGTGTTCAGTTAGGTATTATTAAATGACTTTCCATAATGGAAGATGAGGATTTAACTTTCTTTCATCTTTTGCCCCAACCCTTCCCCCTTCACATACTATCCATACTCCCCATATAGTTACATCACGATCTTGATTATTTCTGTACTTAGAGTTATATTATTATGACTGCATAAATGCTTTTCACAGCTGAACCATTGTAGTATGCTATGATTATTTTTCCTTTCTTATACAACATTCTTCTCAACTCCATTGTCTTTTTTTCCCCATTCCTTAATTTTTAATGTATTCATCACTAATTCCAAATTTTTCTCAGTTATATAAAATTGTTATTAATGACTTAAAAACAGTTAGCAAACTGTTAATTTCATCCTATTGAGGAGCTTTCTACCAAAGCTTACTATCTCCCTTCATGACTACTATCTCCCTAAAGTTTTAAAATTTGGATTCAAATTTACATAATATCATAGTTAAAACAATACTAATATAAATACCATCGGAAAAAATATTGAAAAAGAATACATCAAAATGTTAACTGCAGTTGTCTTTCAGTTATCAAGGTATGAGTGATGTTTTCCCCTTCATTCTGCTTTCTATGAAGAGTATACATAACTTCTATAATGAAGCTATACTGCTATTTCCCTTCACCATCCCTGGAGTTCCTTTCCTCTTTCTCTCTTGTATAGGATACCCTGTTTCCTGCATCCCATACCTTTCTCTTTCTCGGAGAAATCCTTAAGTAGCTACCTGAGAAAGGGTGCATGGAAGGAAATTGTTTTGGACACTGCATGTCAGAAAATATCATTTACTTTCACACTTGACATGGCTGGTGAAATTCCAGTTTTGTAGTGATTTCCTGTTAATTTTGAAGGCTTAGCTTCTTTATTCTAGCTTTCATTGTAGTTTTTTTAAAAAAAATATTTATTTAGTCTGTGCTGGGTCTTAGTTGCGGCCCACAGGATCTTTAGTTGCAGCATGCAGGCTCATAGTGGTGGCATGCAGACTTCTTAGTTGTGGCATGCATGTGGGATCTAGTTCCCCCACCAGGGATCGAACCCGGGCCCCCTGCATTGGGGGTATGGAGTCTTACCCACTGGACCACCAGGGAAGTCCCTCATTGTAGATATTGAGGAATTCTAATGTAATTTTTCATCCTTTGTATGGAAAAAAATGGTTTCCCTTTCTGGAAGCTTATAGGATCTTTCCATTTTCTCCAGTGTTTTATTATTTCATCATGTTGTGTCTTGGTGCCAGCTCTTTGCAAACTCCTATTTTTTAGTTCTGAGAAAATTGATTTTGAAAATTTTTGGTGATTTGATTTATTCTCCTCCAGTTTCTCTCTTTGCTTATTTTGGACTTCTAGGGTACAGTTGTTGGACCTTCTGAATTACCTAATCCTTTTTTCGCTTCAATTCTGTATTTCTTTGACTTTCTGCTCTTCTTTTTATAATATTTCTTCAGTTTTGTCTTACAATCCTTCTGTTGAAGTTTTCATTTCTACTATCTTAATTTTTTTGTGTGTGGTACGCGGGCCTCTCACTGTTGTGGCCTCTCCTGTTGCGGAGCACAGGCTCCGGATGCGCAGGCTCAGTGGCCATGGCTCACAGGCCCAGCTGCTCCGTGGCATGTGGGATCTTCCCGGACCGGGGCACGAACCCTTGTCCCCTGCACCTGCAGGCGGACTCTCAACCACTGTGCCACTAGGGAAGCCGCTACTATCTTAATTTTTAAAAGAACTGTTTCTTTCTGTGAATCTTCCTTTTTTTCCATAAATGCAGTGTATACTCTTATTTTTTAATAAGAATATTAATGATGTTTCTCTGCTTAATCTTTGCTTCCTCTAAATTGCTTTAAAATTTTTTCTATTAGATTTTGTCTGTCTTTGAAATTAGACACTTTCCCCCAAAGTCGATTGCTCTTTAGCTGTCTGCTCTGTATTTAAGAATGGGGCACCAAAAAAGTGGATTGGAAGCTCTAGCTATATGGATAAGGCTTACTGACTGCGGTCTTCATTTTAGGGTAATCTGCCCAGAATATTTGTGAGGAAACTCCCAGTGTTATATTACTTATGTTTTTTCTCTTGGCCAGTCAGATCCTTGAAAACACACTTCCAGTCTCCTGCTTTGAGTGCTATCTGCCTGTCAGCAGGTGTGGGAGCCCTGTAGAGGAAGAAGTCTTGTGGGCCAGGGGTGTCTCAAAATTTGGTAGATAAACTTTTCAGTATAGTAGCCGCTACCCCCAGCCCCACCCCCGCCCTTCTCAGCTGTGCCTGTTATCTCGTGTTTTTTTTTTTGCGGTACGCGAGCCTCTGACTGTTGTGGCCTCTCCCGTTGCGGAGCACAGGCTCCGGACGCGCAGGCTCAGCGGCCATGGCTCACGGGCCCAGCCGCTCCGCGGCATGTGGGATCCTCCTGGACCGGGTCACGAACCCGAGTGCCCTGCGTCGGCAGGCGGACTCTCAACCACTGCGCCACCAGGGAAGCCCTGTTATCTCCTGTTTTAGAGACCCTGTTTTATCATCTTCAAAACAACTTCTAATTTGTCCAGGTAAGGGAAGAGTAGTCATTTGGCTACCCAGAAAGAGAGAGGGAATCTGTGGGTCTAGCCTCTTCTTAAATAGACTTTCAAGCAATTGTCCTGTTTTTGGCTTCACATTACCTTCACCTTTACTTTAGAAGCCCTTGGTATCACCAGACCATTTGTTTGCGGGGGTGGGAAAGGAGGGACCAGGGAAGGGGGTGGGGAAGTGGGGCAAGTGATGTAAATCAAATTGCTTCTTAGTTTTCCCTGTTACTGGCTTTGCTTTTTCAGGTCTTGCAAATATTATTACTCCCCTATCTGCCTGCCAAAAGCCAAAATTTTGTTGGTTTTGTCTCATCTCTCATTCTCTTGGTCAAAGGTTTATGCCTTTAATCGTGCACTGTCATTTATTGGGGCCAAACTAAATGCCTGTGTTCAACCCACTATCTTCAACTGGAACAGTCTGAGTCCTGTTGTTGTTATTGATATTTTAACAAAACATTATAACAAATATTTTCTGTCATTATAAACTATACAAACACATTTTTGAGAGGCACTATAATGTAGTGGTTAGGAGTGAAGCCTAGAATCTAGTTACTGGGTTCATATCATGGTTCTACCCCTTACTGTGTAACCTTGGGCAAGGTACTTAATCTCTTTTAGCCCTGTTTGTTTTTTTTTTTTCATTTCTGAAATACTAATAGTAAATATCTCTTAAAGTTGTTTGGAGAACTAAATATAGTGTTAAATCTTGCATATAGTAAGTGCTCAATAAATATTATTATCTTTTCATTTTAAGTGCCTGCATATATTTCATCAGGTAGTGATAACTTAATTGACTAATTTCTTATTACTGGACACTTAGGTTGTTTCCAATTTTTCTTTCTTGTTTTTATTATTAACGAATATTTAGTAGTAAACATATGTTAACATGAAATTTTTCCTGCATTTAGGATTTTTTCTTTTGAGTAGATTCTTAGAAGTGGAGTCAGTGTCTATCTGTATAGTTTATGACTCTTGGGATATTTTTAATTGTTTTCCAAAGGATTGTTTCTGCTTACATTTCTACCAGAACTGTTTGAATGCTTTTTTTACTGTCCTTCTACCAGTACTAAGTATTATTTTTTTATAAAAACTTTGCTAACTTGGTAGGTAAAAATATGTCATTTTAACATACATTTTTTAGATTACTAGTATAACACTTTTCATAAGAAAAGTAGCCAATTTTATCTTCTATTTTAGCTCATTTAGAGATGTGTGGTAAGCTATCATGGAAAGTTGTTTTATTGATCCACATATATTCTTCCTCTTTTTTTTTTTTTTTGGCCACGCCACATGGCTTGTGGGATCTTAATTCCCAGACCAGGGATCAAACCCAGGCCCTCGGCAGTGAAAGCAAGGAGTCCTAAGCACTGTACCTCCAGGGAATTCCCTCTTCGTCTTTCTTGATGACAGTACCTGACATTTCCCTAAGTAGTCCTCTTCACTTTCTCGGGCACGTGATGTTTGTGAGAATTACCTGGATTGACTTCATCTCCAGCTGCAAAGGATGAGCTTGTTGAACTGTGTTTCCATTAATCCTGAGCTCAGTAATTAGTTCAGGGATGGAAAGGTAACCCAAGCAGCCCCAAATAGGTAACCGTAGGACTTTCATTGGGACACAGGCTCTCTTTTTTCTTTCTGAAAGAAGGAACAAGGAAGTGTGTAGCCTTGGTAGCTGCTTGCAGCCGTTTTGGCATTATGAAATGATAGCCTATGGAGAATGTAGCCAACATCAAGGGAGCATAATCAAAAATTAAAACAATAACAATCCAGGTGCTGGTCACACTGGTTGCCTGAAGCCACATCTAATTCTAGTCTTTAAATCAGACAAGCCAATAAGTTTTCTTTTTAAGCCAGTTTGAGTTGGGTTTTCTATATTTGCAGCTGAAGGTATCCCACTCACTGAGTTAGCAGTAATAGTTGGAGCAGTGCTTCTTACTTTTTTACATCTCACATCATGGCACAATTGAAAAATGATATTGGTACAGTGCAGAGGGGCATGTGGACAAAGTTACTCCTGACCAATTGCAAACAGCCCTGGGTGTTTGGCTTTCCCAGGCTGTGCCTGGCCTTTGCGTGACTGAGAGGAGTAATGAGTCTCAAACCTGTAACTTATTCATAGTATACTGTCTTAGCACACCAGTTAGAAAACTCTGGGTTAGAACAAAATACTTATGAACTTAAGACCATGGGATTGATTCCCATAGCCTTTGCTTATTTTGCTCCTTCTATAACACTCTAACTCTGATTATGAATTTAAAAAGTGTACCAAATGGGGAAATAATTAAATCTTCCTAATCATTTGCCCTGGTTTAGATTTTGGGAATATTTGCAAATTTGTGGGCACTTAGCATTAATTTTCTCTGATTCTTAATACAAAAGATAGAGTTGTCACCAAGTTTCTCATTTCTATTGTTGAGGCTTGAGTATAGTCCTCATAGTTTCATTTAGTCCTTTAAATCAGCATTTGGTAAACTAAAACAAGGAAACAAATCCTTTCCTAGATGAGATCTAAAATCTACATTTTCTATATATTTAAATAAAATTCAATGACCAAATAAGTATCCCGTGCTTAGGTTAATTTGTATCTGTGTTTTTCCACACTTGAGTGGACTTGTTAAAACAGGATTGTTGGACCCTGCCCTCAGTTCTTGATTCATTGGATCTGACTTAAGCCCTAGAATTTGCATTTCTAGCAAGTCCTTAGGTGTTGCTGATATTGTTGGTCCAGGGACTACATTTTGAGAACCACTGATTTATTTCATTGCTTTTGTTGTTTGCTTAACACTATTGATTATTAAAGTTAACCATTAGGTAATATGATTTTCTACTCTTAACATAAAGATACTGTTCTCAAATTTTGCAGATATTTGGCTAATGATTTTGAACTTTGAGCATTTAGGACAAGCAGTGTTGTATGTAGCAAGAAGCAAATACCAGGTCACAATAAATGCAGTTTAAAGTGTATTTCTGATAAATGAATAATATTTTGACATTGACTTCCCATATAAAATAGAAGGAGCATTCTGATGGAAATAATTTAGCCTTCTGTAGTAATAAAAATCACAAATAAAAATGTAGCAAGCTTCTTAAAGTGATCACTATGTAAAATCACTTTTGGGATATGTTGGGATATAAGTAATAGATAATATCTATTTAAAGAAGTATAGCTTTCTGATAAAATATTAATAATACTTAAACATTACCATTATTTTGTGTATTATTTTTAAAGGTGTCAATAGTATAGAAAATGAAATCAGACATAGTTGTCAATTTTTCCTGTATTCTTTTCACAATTATTTATTATTAATTTAACTGGTTAGAGTTGTTAATTCATCTAAAAATATGTTTCAAGCCTTTAACAGTGCTGATCTTTTAAAATATGAGCCTGTGTTTTGGGGGTTAAACTTGAAATTTATTGTCAGATTAGGGAACTGAGTCTTTTCCCTCCAAGGTTACACAGTTGATAGAGCAGTCAAGTTTTTACTCAAGTTTAGGCCTCTGACTTTTAGTGATTTTTTTTTTAAATATACCATACAGGAAGTAATATCCTACAAACCTCAGAGAAGCAATTTAAGGATCAAAGGAAAAATATAGGTGAAATTGCTCTGTAATATGTAAGAAGTTGTATAAAAACAAGCTATTCTAATTGCCTGTTAATTCATTGAGTACTTTGTGTCTAGAAATGCTGTGGGGGGAGTAAATGAAAGCATGTAGAACAGTTCTTGCCTTTAAGAAACATCCAATTTGTAGAGGCAGTTGGAACACACATAGAACAACTGGTAAATTATTGTTATACTTTGTAGTGTTGAATTTAACCACTCAATAGAAATTTAGAAAATGGAAGGGTCAGAGTGGTTTAGAGTGGTCAGGGAAGGATTCCTGGAGAAAAGAGGCCTTTAATTGGGCATAAAAGATAGAATTTAAATGGAGGGGGAGTTGAAAAATTATTCTAGGTACTGAGGTGGTAATGAGCATGGATTAGGTAGGAGACTGTAAGGAAACTATAATAGAGGATGTCTTGGTCTTCTGTTGGGACCTCTATTTGGTGTAGAAGAAGTTTAAATTTGAATCAGAGGATGAAACTAGAGAGTGGGGAAGCTTTAAAAACTGGGCAGATGCATTTGGACTTGATTTGTAGACAAGAGGAGCCCTCTTGAATTTGGAGATTGATGAGATTTAAGTGGTATTTTGAAAAATAATTCTGGAGAAAATATGCAGGATAGATTGAAGTGGGGGAGAAGATTAAATAAAGGGATAACAGGAAAATGTGATTATAATTCATGTCTGAGGTAATGAGAGTCTGACTAGATTGATAGCAGTAGGAGTAGTGATGCAGAATGAATCCAAGGGCCAATTAGAAGGAAGAACAAACAGGTCCATTTAGAGGTTAGATTTAGGGGATAGAGGGGAGTGAAAATGAGACTGAGAGGATAGAGAGAGAGAGGGAGAGAGAAAGGGATCAAAGATTTTATGAATGTTCATTGGAGACTTAAATAAAATATATCACATATTTTTAAAAGTTTAAAAGATTTCAGGGAGAAATGCAAATTTTGATTTGTTAAATCTGGGGTGAGAAAGTGCAGTGAGAACTTTTGAGATAACTGAAGATACATTGGAAATCATTCACAAGGTAGTCACAAGATAGAACTTTGGAACTGGAAGTAAATTTAGAGATAAAGTAAGAAAGTAGATTTAGAAAAGTCAAGCATGCTTGTTTGTCTGAAATCACATGACTACCTAATAACAGATTTGTTAATATCAACTGATTTGGGTCTGTTGCTCTTTGAATGATTATTTATGTGCCTAGTGCAGTAGTCACTAACTAAATACCTTTAAGGAGTAGGAAAGTGAGGTAAATTCATTGAATAGTTAACAAATATTTATTTAATCTCTGATATTACTTTATATCAGGCCCTGTCCTAGGTGCTGAAGACACAGCATGGCCAAGAGAGATGAGATTTTGCTCTCACAAAGCTCATTTTTTTAAAGGAGGAGACATAATAAGCCAGGTAAACAGATACAGAACAGATAATTTTGGGTAATGGAAAGTGCCGTGAAGAAAATAAAACAGGATGATGTACTGAAGAGTGATGAGGTGTGGTGCATACTGAAGAGGTAACATTTGATTGGAGACTTGAAAAACATTAAAGAAGTTCTGTGTAAAGGTGGAGATAGAACATCTCAGGAGGAACAGCAAGTATGTAGAGGTTAAAGCTGAAGTAAATTTGGTATGTTTTTGAACTGAAAGAAGATTTATTCAGTTTCTGTTATATACCAGACATAATGCTAGGCTCTGGGGGATACAGCAGTGAATAGAACAACAACACTGGCTCCTCAAACTAAGTGGCAAATCATCTAGGTTTGCACTATCTGTTGGACACTTCTATTGGTAAATTGATAATTTTATGTAAATGATAAACAATATAAACATACAATTATCATTTTGTTTATGTTATTTTCCCCCCATAGTCTTTGCCAAACAATATTTAAGGCCTAGCACACTTATTATCTTTTCCTGTAACACTCTCTTTAAGCCCTGTGGACAGAATTAGTTGCTTTCTTTTTTTTTTTAAATTTATTTAAATTAATTTATTTTTTACTGTGTTGGGTCTTCGTTGCTGTGTACAGGCTTTCTTTAGTTGTGGCGAGCGGGGCTACTCTTCGTTGTGGTGCACAGGCTTCTCACTGCGCTGGCTTCTCTTGTTGAGGACCCCGGCCTCTAGGCACGCGGCCTTCAGTAGTTGTGGTGCATGGGCTCAGTAGTTGTGGCTTGCGGGCTCTAGAGCACAGGCTCAGTAGTTGTGACCCATGGGCTTAGTTTCTCCGTGGCATGTGGAATCTTCCTGGACCAGGGCTTGAACCCGTGTCCCCTGCATTGGCAGGCAGATTCTTAACCACTGTGCCACCAGGGAAGCCCTAGTTGCTTTCTTATTTGCATTTTCATTGACACTTGTATATGCATCTATTTTAGTGCTTTTCACACTGTTGGTTTCCATGTCTGTCTCTCCAACCAGCTTGTGAGCTCATATCCTGGGAAACTTGCATAGTGCTCTGCATGCACTAGCATGTGCTCTGCATATGCTAACCTAATAAAAGTTTCTTTAATCAACTGCTCTCTGCATTTCATCATGTATTGTTTTGAGGACTAACATTGTTCAAGGTGTTCTATGCATAGCAGTTTCTCTAATTAAATAGGATGTGGGTTTTGCAATCCTGTTTGAGGCTTTTGGTTAAACATGATGGATTGACCACAAAAATTTATTTTTCTCATTCTCATTAAAATGCATAAAAGGAATATTAACTCAGACAAGAGAGAGCAGGAGATGATTCAGTAGCGTCTCTCAGAAAGCAAATAGAGGAGTGGTGACTGACTTAAAAGTTTGGAAGTATGCTTGGCACTTGGAAAAACCAAATACTAAAGACAGGAATAAGGCTTGGGCATAAAAACGATTTGTTAAAAATCTTGGTATAGAATACTTGAATCTTCCCAGTCTCCTTCCCCACAGGAGATGGGAAATTTATGCTCTGAAAAAAATTAAACCATGGCAGTTCTAGTCAGAAGTACACCAGACACAGTGGAGGACAGGGTTGAGGCATAGGACTGCAAATGAAAATTGAGTAAAAATCTGTCCACTGAATTGTGGAACCCTTACCTCCTGTCTATCACACTTCTATCACAGTGCACTGACAGATAAAATCCTCTTCCTCTCCTCTTGCGTTCCAAGACAGAAGAATGGAGTTTTTCTCTGGAGAAAATGAAAGTCCTGAGAGAAACGATGTCTACATATTGATGTTGGGGAGGTGGTCCCCTAAGGAAAAGACTGTCTTGCCACCCAATCAGCCAGTATTGGAGGCTGTTAGTCAGTAAGCCCTCCCCAGAACTTCCGTTCAGCTTTTTAGTATATTATTCCATTTAAAACAATAATAGCTTTATATAGATATATTTTACATACCATACAATTCATTCATTCAAAGTGTACAATTCAGTGGTTTTTAATATAGTCACAAAGTTGTGCAGCTGTTACTACAATCAATTTTAGAACATTTTTATCACCTAAAAAAGAAATCCCAAGCTCATTAGCAGTCTCTCTTTTTTTAAAAATGAATTAATTAAGTAATTTGGTTGCACCAGGTCTTAGTTGAGGCAGGTGGGCTCCTTAGTTGCAGCTCCCAGGCTCCTTTGTTGCGGCTTGTCAGCTCCTTAGTTGCGGCTTGTCAGCTCCTTAGTTGCAGCATGCGAACTCTTAGTTGCGGCATGCATGTGGGATCTAGTTCCCAGACCAGGGATTGAACCCAGGCCCCCTGCATTGGGAGTGCAGAGTCTTATCCACTGCACCACCAGGGAAGTCCTAGCATTCTCTCTTTATTCCCGTCTAATTTTCCCAACCCCCAGCCCTAAGCAACCACCAGTCTACTTTCTGTCTGTGTGGGTTTACCTATTCTGGACATTTCACATAAATGCAGTCATACAATATGTGGCCCTTTGTGACTGGCTTGTTTCCCTTAGTATAATGTTTTCAAGGTTCATCCATATTGTAGCATGTATCAGTACTTCATTCTGTTTTATGCTGACTGACATTTCCATTTTATGGATATGCCGCATTTTATTTATCCATTCATCAGTTGGTGGACATTTGGGTTGTTTCCACTCTTTGACTATTATGAATAATGCTCTTATGAACATTCATGTACAATGTTCTCTTGAGTACCTAGAGGTAGAATTGCTGGGTCATGTGGTAACTATGTTGAAACCTTTAAGGAACTGTAAACTTTTTTTGTTATTCTTAACAAGCCTCTTTTAAGCACACCTAAGTTTATGTTAAGGAGGTAATTTTTGTTTTTAGCCTTATTTATTTATTTATTATTAAAATATAGTTGATTTACAATGTTGTATTAATTACTTCTGTATAGCAAAGTGATTCAGTTATACATATATATATATTTTTTAAAAATTCTTTTCCATTATGGTTTATCATAAGATATTGAATATAGTTCTCTGTGCTATACAGTAGGACCTTGTTGTTTATCCATTCTCTATATAAAAGCTTACATCTACTAACCCCAACCTCCCACTCCATCCCTTCCCCAACCCCCTCCCCCTTGGCAGCCGCCAGTCTGTTTTCTGTATCCGTGACTCTGTTTCTTTTTCATAGATAGGTTTATTTGTGTCATATTTTAGATTCCACATGTAAGTGATATCATACAGTATTTGTCTTTCTCTTTCTGACTTACTTCACTTAGTACGATAATCTCTAGTTGCATCCATGTTGCTGCAAATGGCATTACTTCATTCATTTTTATGGCTGAGTCCTATTTCATTGCATATATGTACCACATCTTTATCCATTCATCTGTTGATGGACATTTAGGTTGTTTCCATGTCTTGGCTATTGTGAATAGTGTTGCTATGAACATAGGGGTGCATATATCTTTTTGAATTATAGTTTTGTCTGGATATATGCCCAGGAGTGGGATTGCTAGATCATATGGTAATTCTATTTTTAGTTTTCTATGGAACCTCTATACTGTTTTCTACAGTGACCGTACCAACTTACATTCCCACCAACAGTGTAGGAGGGTTCCCTTTCCTCCACACCCTCTCCAGCATTTGTTATTTGTAGAATTTTTGATGATAGCCATTCTGACCAGTGTGAGGTGGTACTCACTGTAGTTTTGATTTGCATTTCTCTAATAATTAGCGATGTTGAGCATCTTTTCATGTGCCTGTTGGCCATAAGGAGATGATTTTTAGAAAGCCCCAAAGGATGGGAACTGGTTGCCAGGGGAACCAACCACATCATTAGAGGATTGGAACTTTCAGCCTCCCCACCCTCAACTAGACCTTGTGGTAGGGAAAAGGGGCTAGAGAATGACTTGGTCACTATGGCCAATCAATCATGTCTATGTAATGAAGCCTCCATAAAATTCCTTGAACTATAGGGGTTTGGAGAGTTTCTGGATTGATGAACAAGGATGCATCTATGTGCTAAGAGGGTGACACACTCCAAACTCTATAGGGACAGATGCTCCTGTGCTTGGGACCCTTTTGGGTCTCTCCCTGTTTATCTGTTCATTCACATCTTTTAATGTCCTTTGTAATAAACTGATACTCTAGTAAGTAAACTGTTTTTCCTGAGTTCTGTGAGCTGTTCTAGCAAATTAATCAAACCTGCAGAGGGGGGTCATGGAAACCTCTGATTTACATGATTTACAGGCAGTTGGTCAGAGGTACAGGTGACAACCCGGACTTGTGATTGGCATCTGAAGTGGTGGTGGGGGGCAGTCTTGTAGGACTGAGCCCTTAACCTGTGGGATCTGACTCTATCTCTAGGTAGATAGTGTCAGAATTGAGTTAAATTGTAGGACACCCAGCTAGTGTTGCAGAAATGCTTGGTGTGTGGAAAACCCCTACACATTTGGTGACCAGAAGTGTCAGAAGTGAAGTATTGTGTATGAAGGAAAGCAATAGTGTTTTTCTTTATAGCCTCCATTCTGCTCCCTGGATGTGTTCCTCTAGTCTGTTGGTTTCTTCTTGGCTCTACCTCTGGATTCTTGGCTCAGTTCTTTGAAAGGCTTTTCATTTTCCATGAGAAATGGTCTCTGTTTGCAACTGAGTAACTGTTTCAGTCTTGTTTCCCACTTGTAGAACTTTGGTGGCCCAGAGGCTCCTTCACTTTGAGCTGTCTCAGTCCTTTTTAGTCCAAGCTGGCAGTGCTCCTACCAGTAATATTAAACAAACAAACAAAAAAAACAAAACCAAAAACAAAAAAACACACCGAAACCAAAAAACCCATAAACTAACTCAAAACAAAAATCATAACACTTTCTGAGTTTCCTATGAATTTTTTCTCCAAAGCCACACCCATGATTGTTTTCAAGATGGATCTCTGTCTGCTTTGGACATGTCAGGCTGCTCTGAGATAATGCCCTTGAGATTCTTATATAGTAACATTGCCTTGCATTTTCTGAGGCATTAAAGGGTCTTGCTTTGATATTTCTTTTGAGCTCTTTCTTACTGTGAAATTTTTTGTTGATTAGAGACTGGAAGTGTGAACTGGTTTTAATTTTCCAACCCAGTACATCTTGGGCTCTTTATATTTCCTAAAAATTTGACTTAATGAACCTAAACAATTCCTTCTTTAATTTATCTGTCTTTACATAGCTTTAATATTCAGCTAGAAAAAAAAAAGACTAGTTGACACTTCCAACATTCTGCCTGGTAATCTCCTTAGTCAGATTCACATTTTAATTAGGTACATTTTTTATCTTCCAAGTTACCTTAGTACTTTGGCCAGTTATTTTGTGCCATCTTTACAGACTCTAGTAACACTTCCTCATGGCTCTTCCAGTTTCCATAGTCTTTTTGCCACTCTTCTAGCCTCTGCTTACCATGCAGTCACCGCATCAGTGCTACATATTTTAGGGTTTTGTATGGCATCATTTCATTTCCAATATTCATTTCTGTATCAGTTACCTGTTGCAGAAAATAACAAACTACTCAAAACTTAGTATCTAAAACAACAATAATTTATTATTTCTCATAATTTTGTGGATTGACTGGGATGTTTATCTGTTGACTTTATGTAAGCTGTTTCATACAAGTTTATTTAATTGATGGGTTTGCCTGGGGCTGAGTTCAGATAGAAAAGATAGAACTCCTGGGTTGCTTTCTTTGTATGTTTTTTCACCCCAGATTGCTTAATAACATGGTGATCTCTGGGAAGTATTCCAAGAGTTCAAAGGCAGAAACTACAAGACTTCTTGAAACCTAAATTCTGGTACTCAGACAGTGTCAATTCTCTCACATTGTATTGATCAAAGAATGTAATACAGCTAGCCTAGATTCAGAAGGGTTAAGAAATATATTTCATTTCTGGATGAGGAGCAAGAGAGCTCATACTACAAAGAGGTATGAATATTGAATGGGAGGAATTTGTCGCTGTTAAACATGTATGTAAGAATATACACAATATATAAATAATCACCAGATAAGAGAGGTTTTTATGTTTATAAAACAAAAACATGATTCAATGCAATCCCTATCAAACTACCGCATTTTTCACAGAACTAGAACAAAAAATTTCACAATTTGTATGGAAACACAAAAGACCCCGAATAGCCAAAGCAATCCTGAGAAAGAAAAACGGAGCTGGAGGAATCAGGCTCCCTGACTTCAGTCTATACTACAAAGCTACAGTAATCAAGACAGTATGGTACTGGCACAAAAACAGAAAGATAGATCAATGGAACAGGATAGAAAGCCCAGAGATAAACCCACGCACATATGGACACCTTATCTTTGATAAAGGTGGCAGGAATGTACAGTGGAGAAAAGACAGCCTCTTCAATAAGTGGTGCTGGGAAAACTGGACAGGTACATGTAAAAGTATGAGATTAGATCACTCCCTAACATCATACACAAAAATAAGCTCAAAATGGATTAAAGACCTAAATTAAGGCCAGAAACTATCACACTCTTAGAGGAAAACATAGGCAGAACACTCTATGACATAAATCACAGCAATATCCTTTCTGACCCACCTCCTAGAGAAATGGAAATAAAAACAAAAATAAACAAACAGGACCTAATGAAACTTAAAAGCTTTTGCACAGCAAAGGAAATCATAAAGAAGACAAAAAGACAACCCTCAGAATGGGAGAAAATATTTGCAAACAAAGCAACTGACAAAGGATTAATCTCCAAAATTTATAAGCAGCTCATGCAGCTCAATATCAAAAAAGCAAACATCCCAATCCAAAAATGGGCAGAAGACCTAAATAGACATTTCTGCAAAAAAGATATACAGATTGCCAACAAACATATGAAAGGATGCTCAACATCACTAATCATTAGAGAAATGCAAATCAAAACTACAATGAGGTATCACTTCACACCTGTCAGAATGGCCATCATCAAAAAATTTACAGACAATAAATGCTGGAGAGGGTGTGGAGAAAAGGGAACCCTCTTGCACTGTTGGTGGGAATGTAAATTGATACAGCCACTATGGAGAACAGTATGGAGGTTCCTTACAAAACTAAAAATAGAACTACCATATGACCCAGCAATCCCACTACTGGGTATATACCCTGAGAAAACCGTAATTTAGAAAGAGTCATGTACCACAATGTTCATTGCAGCTGTATTTACAATAGCCAGGACATGGAAGCAACCTAAGTGTCCATCGACAGATGAATGAATAAAGAAGCTGTGGCACATATATATAATGGAATATTACTAAGCCATAAAAAGAAATGAAATTGAGTTATTTGTAGTGAGGTGGATGGACCTAGAGTCAGTCATACAGAGTGAAATAAGTCCGAAAAACAAATACTGTATGCTAACACATATACATGGAATCTAAAAAAAAAAAAGGTTCTGAAGAATGTAGGTGCAGGACAGGAATAAAGACGCAGATGTAGAGAATGGACTTGAGGACACGGGGAGGGGGAAGGGTAAGCTGGGAAGAAGTGAGAGAGTGTCATTGACATATATACACTACCAAATTGAAAACAGATAGCTAGTGGGAAGCAGCTGCCTAACACAGGGAGATCAGCTCAGTGCCTTGTGACCACCTAGAGGGGTGGGATAGGGAGGGTGGGAGGGAGACGCAAGAGGGAGGGGATATGGGGATATATGTATATGTATAGCTGATTCACTTTGTTAAACAGCAGAAACTAACACAACATTGTAAGGCAATTATACTCCAATAAAGATGTTAAAAAATTAAAATTAGGGCTTCCCTGGTGGCGCAGTGGTTGAGAGTCCGCCTGCCGATGCAGGGGACACGGGTTCGTGCCCCGGTCGGGGAAGATCCCACATGCTGCAGAGTGGCTGGGCCCATGAGCCATGGCCACTGAGCCTGCGCGTCCAGAGCCTGTGCTCCGCAACAGGAGAGGCCACAGCCGTGAGAGGCCCGCGTACCACAAAAAAAAAAAAAAAGAAAAAAAAGAAGAAGGCATAGAAGACAGGAATCAGCAGTTCCAACATAAGAAAATGTCAGTGGAAAACTGGAAAACAGTGGTTGTACATCTGAACCAGGCTAGGTTGGAGCAACAGAATGCAAGGATGTGGGAGAGTCTTGACTAGAATCATTTGATGTTTTTGAAAACGTAGAAAAATTATTGACTGACATTTTTTGGAGCATTTGGAGAAAGTAAGTGGCAGGTACAAAGCAAAGTAAGAAATGGAAAAAAGTCTCAACAGTTATTAAACTTGAGGACAACTGAAAAGGACATATAATAATATTTTACTTGGCTTGGCAGTAAACAATATTTACATAGTTTTAATGGTTTAAACCAGTAGTTTTCAAAGGTTTGAGACCTTTTTATACTTTTAAAAATTATTAAAGACCTTAAAAAGAGCTTTTATTTATATGGGATATATCTTTTGCTCTTTTCTGTATGAGATGAGAAATTAAAACTGAGAAAATTTTAAAATGTTTATTCAAATAAAAATAACAAATCATGAAATTGTAACATGAAATAACATTTTTATAAAAAATAACATTTCCTTAAGCAAAAAAATTTAGTGATTAAAAATGGCATTGTTTTCTATTTGCAGATTTTCATATCTGGTTTAAAAGGAAGCAACTGGATTCTCATATCTGCTTCTGCATGCTTTTGCAGTATCATAGTATGTAGCTTATGGAAAATTCCACAGTACACTAATGAGAAAATAAAAATAAAGAAGGCAAATAACACTGTAGTATTATAGTGAAAATATTTTTAACCTTGCAGACCCCCCTTCCCACAGTTTTAGAACTACTGATGTAAGGTGACCTTTGAGCCAATCAAAAACTGAACATGGAAGAAGGGAAAGTGGTGGTGATTGTGTGTGATGTAAGTGAGCTAAATCAATTACTATAACAGGATGTAAAAAGTACAGTAAAATGGATACATCAAGAAATAGAGTTACATTATTTGGAAATATAAAGGTATATATCAGAAGAAACGGCCAAAATTATTGAAAGTAGCAGACTCTGGGAAGTGGGAATTGGGAAATGTAGACCAGATGATCACTGTTTTCCAGTGTTTCTTATCAGCTCTTTTTTTTTAACCAAATGCAAATATTACTTTGGTTAAAATTAAATAACAAAACAAAGCAAAGAAAGAAAATTAAATAAGACATGACCCTGCCCTTAGGGGTCATCTAATGTAAGAGTTGTCTTATATAACAATAATTACTTGTAAATATATGTAGATATACATAGTTATGATAGATTCTCAATGATATAGTAGCATGATAGATTAGAATTCCTTTGCAGCAGGTAATATAAAATTTGACTGAAACTGTCTTAAACAAGAACATTTATTATCTAACATTATGCAAGCGTAGAGGTTGAGTAGATTCCTGGTTTGGTATAGTTGGTACCTGAGCAGTGTTGTCAAGGACCAAGTTTCTTTCTTTATTACTATTCTGTCATCCTCACTGCCCTCAAGCTGACTTACCTTGTGGTCAAATGTGGCTTCAGCAATTCCAGGTGTTAAGACTAGACAAAACAATATCCAGCATAAGAAAAGGCTCATTTCTTCCTGTGACTTCTAGGAGCAAGGAGAGCTTTCCCAGAAGCCTCCCTTCAGAATACACTTTCCTTCTGAACTCTTTGGCCAAGATTGAGTTGCTTGCTATTTATAAATCAATCAATGGCAGGAGTAATGGGATTATGTAATTGGTTTAGTTTAATCTTCTGTGGTGAAGAAGATGTTTGGGAATTAGTTACTGTGACTCTAGATATAAGATGTATTTTAAGATAGTTACATATTATAGCTGCTCAGCAAAAGGAGAGAACCACTCTAATTAATGAGACCAAAATGACTTCTTGGGGGAAGAGACGTTTTAGTGGAGCCTTGAAGTATGGTAAGATTTATAGATCAAAATGGGAGTAGGGATATATACAGAAGAAAGTAATTCCTAGGTCATAGGGGTGTCTGGTGTATTACATAAATGGACACCATTTCTACCCTCTCTGTATATACACCCTTTGCAATGTGACTTTGCATCACTGTACGTTAAGAAATGGAGTGTATTTTTTCACCTCTTGAATCTTGGCTGGCTTTGTGCTTTGCTTTGGCTAATAGAATATGACAGAAAAAATATTACACGATATATGAGCCTTGGCCTCAAGAAGCCTTGTATGCTCTGCTTTTTTCCTCTTGGAACCCAGTCCAGCCACTATAAAAACAAACTTAGACCACCTTAATAAATGATGAAAGGTATGTGGCCCAACTGTCCTTGTACTCCAGCTGACAGTGATTCCCCTAAAGCAGAGTCATCTGACAGGCAACTGATCACAAACTCACAAATAGCCCTAGCAGAGAACAGAGAAACTACCTAGATGAGCCTAGCCCAAATTGCCAATCCTCAGAATCTTGAGTTAAATAAATGTTTTGTTTCTTTTTAAAAATTGAGGTATGACTGACACGTAATGTTATATTAGTTTCAGTTGTACAACATAACGATTCAGTATTTGTTATGTATTGCAAAATGATCACCACAATAAGTCAACGTCTGTCACCATACATAGCTTTTTTCCTTGTGATAAAACTTTTAAGATTTACTCTCTTAGCAACTTTCAAATATACAATACAATATTATTAACTGTAGTCACCATGCTGTATATTACATGCCCATGACTTATTTATTTTAGAACTGGAAGTTTGTACCTTTTGATTACCTTCATCCAATTTCACCCCCACCCCCATATCTGGCAACTGCTAATCTGTTCTTTGTACCTATGAGGTTTTTTATTTTTAATTTTTGGGTTTTTTTTTTTAGGTTCCACATATAAGTGAGATTGTACAGTATTTGTCTTTCTCTGTCTGACTTACTTCATTTAGCATAATGCCCTCAAGGTTTCATCCATGTTGTTGCAAATGGCAAGATTTCCTTCTTTTTTTTTTTACTGCTGAATAAGATTCCATTATATACATATGTATATACCACATCTTCTTTATCCATTCATCCATTAATGGACACTCAGGTTGTTACCATATGTTGGATAGTGTAAATGCTGCAGTGAACCTAGTGGTACATATATCTTTTCAAGTTAGTGTTTTCATTTTCTTTGGATAAATGTCCTGAAGTGCAATTGCTGGATAATATGGTTGTTTTATTTTAAATTTTTCGAGGAACCTCCATACTGTTTTCCAGAATGGCTGTACCAATTTACTTTCCCACCAACAGTACACAAGGGTTCACTTTTCTCCACATGTTCTTTCTTGTCTTTTTGATAATAGCCATTCTAACAGGTGTGGAGTGATATCTCATTGTGGTTTCTATTTGCCTTACCCTGATGATTAGTGATGTTGAGCACATTTTCATATACCTGTTGGCCATCTGTTTGTCATCTTTGGAAAAATGTCTATTCAGAGCTTCTGCCTTTTTAAATTGGATTGTTTGCTTTTTTTTGCTAGTGAATTGTATGAGTTCTTTATGTATTTTGGATATTAGCCCCTCATCAGATATATGATTTTCAAATATTTTCTCCCATTTGGTAGTTTGCCTTTTCATTTATTGATTTTTTTTGTTTTTTTATTGTTGTTTTTGTTTGCTGTGCAGAAGCTTTTTAGTTTGATGTAGTCTCAGGTGTTTATTTTTGCTTTTGGTGTCAACTCCAAAAAATCATCATAAGACTGTTGTCAAGGAGCTTAACTCCTGTTTTCTTCAAGGAGTTTTATGGTTTCAGGTCTTTTGTTCAAGTCTTTAATCCATTTTGAGTTAATTTTTGTGTACAGTGTGAGTTAATGATCCAGTTTCATTCTTTTGCATGTGGCTGCCCAGTTTTCCCAACACGATTTAACAAAGAGACTGTTCCTTTTCTATTGACTTTATTTCTTTAAACATACTAAGCATATATTCTTTTTAAAATGTTTATTTATTTATTTTGGCTATGCTGGGTCTTAGGCATGCAGGATCTTACAGTACCCAGATACTTGGTCAAACACCTGTCTAGATATTGCTGTGAAGATAATTTTTAGATGAGATCAACATTTAAGTCAGTTGACTTTGAGTAAAGCAGATTACCCTTTATAATGTGGATGGACCTCATCTAATCAGTTGAAGGATGTAAGAGAAAAAGACTGAGGTTTCCCAAGGAAGAAGGAATTCTGCTTCCAGACTGCCTCTGGACTTGAGTTGCAATATTACCTCTTTCCTGGGTCTCCAGCCTTTTGGCCTGCGCAAAAGATCTTAGACTTGCCAGACCCCACAATCACATGAGCCAGTTCCTTAAAATAAATCTCTTTCTATATATACGCATTCTATTGGTTCTGTTTCTGTGAAGAACACTTACTAATATAATACCTATCAGAATGGCTAAAAAAAAAATAGTGATACCACCAAATGCTGATGGGGCTTTGGAGAAACTGGATCACTTGTACAGAACCAAATGGAATGTAAAATGGTATAACCATTCTGAAAAATAGGCAGTTTCTTTTAAAACGGAAAATTGACTCAATATTTATTCAGCCTGGCAGTTGCACTCTTGGACACTTACAACTAAAAAATGAAAACATGTGTTCATGTTAGAAACTTGTACATGAATGTTCATAGCAGCTTTATTCATAAGAGCCAAAAACAGAACAACTCAGATGTCTTTCAATGAGTGCATAGTTAAACAAACCATAGTATATCCACACCATGGAATGTTGCTCAGCAATAGAAAGGAATGAACTATTGATACACACAACAACTTGGACAAATCTCAAAGTAATTATTATGAGTGAAAAGAATCCAATCTCAATGGGTTGCATGATATATGATTCCAATTTATAATATTCTTGAAATAACAAAATTAGATAGAGAAAAGATCAGTGTAGTGGGTATGGAGACAAAGAACCTGCATGAGGGAGCCTGTGTTAATGGTACAGTTCTGTATCTTGATTGTAGTGGTATAGCTATACAAATAATAAACTTGCACAGAATTATAAACACACAAAGACACATACACAAACTAGTGTATGTATAATTGGTAGGATCATTATAAGCTCTGTGACTTGTACCAATGTCAAATACACAGTTTTATATTGTACTCTTATTATATAAGATGTTAACATTGAGTGAATGGTGCATAGGACTCCTTGTACATTTCTTTGCAACCACCTGTGAATCAATTATTAAAATGAAAAGTTAAAAAGAAGAGCTTCTTGGGACTTCCCTGGTGGTGCAGTGGTTAAGAATCCGCCTTCCAATGTAGGGGACACGGGTTCGATCCCTAGTCTAGGAAGATCCCACATGCTGCAGAGCAACTAAGCCTGTGCGCCACAACTACTGAGCCTGTGCTCTAGAGCCCGTGAGCCACAACTACTGAAGCCCGCGTGCCTAGAGCCTGTGCTCCACAACAAGAGAAGCCACCGCAGTGAGAAGCCCGCACACCGCAATGAAGAGTAGCCCCCGCTTGCCGCAACTAGGGAAAGCCCGCGCTTAGCAATGAAGACCAAATGCAGCCAAAAATAAATAAATAAAAAATAAATTAATAAAAAAAAAAAGAGCTTCTTGCAGCCTGATTCATACATTTTCTGGGTTGAGAAAGACATTGAAATGCCTTGGTTTTTAGTAAAAGGCAGTTATCCCAGTCCTTCTTTTTTAACTTTCTTGGGTTTAAGGATTGCATTGCTGTTAATTAGTATTCACACCACCCTTACAAAATGCTTTATATAAAAGCAAAGTTTAGGAAGCACAGTATCCATCTCAGCCGTGGTATGAAGGGATTAGTGATGGGTCAAGCCTTGTCTGTAACATTAGGAACCCAGCCTTTGGGTGTTAAGGGACAGAAAATTTGGTCTCAAGGGTACTAAGGTAACAGAAAAAGCCTCAGCCACAGAGAAATAGAATAGGATCATTGTTGCTGTTTTGTGTATGAAGATCAGAATAGCAATGATGACAAAACTGTTATTCAGTGTTAAACCTGGAGGGTTATGGGATACAGGTTGTTATATTTTTATGGTAACTGTGCTTCTACTTGAAAAACCTAAGTAAGTTTTTTTTTAGTTAAAACAGAATGGGCAGTCCATGTGGAGGCAGAGAATTTCGACACAGTTTTAGGTTCTGTGGTTTGGAGACAAAAGAGGAGCAAGTTTGGAGTGGGAATGGAGACAGTAGCATGAGCTCAAATGGGCAGCCAGGGCAGGATTCTTCTCAAGACCATCCTGTCAGAGGGAAGGCTTGTGAGGCTTTGGGAAATAGTCCAAGGAGAATGGGGTAAAGTAGTAGTGTTTCTCTTCACTTATAGATTTTTATCCTGTAGGCAATAAGGGGCTAATCCAGATTGAGTAGAGAAATGACACAAATGTGCTGTAGGAATTTCAACCAGCAGTATTTTATAGGAGAAATTAGAGTGGATGGAGAGTACCTATATGGCTGAAAACCAGTTTGTTTGTTTTTTAATTTTATTTTTTGGCTGCGTGGCATGTGAGATCTTGGTTCCCCGACCAGGGATGAACCTGGGCCCCCTGCATTGGAAGGTGGAATCTTGGCCACTGGACCGCCAGGGAAGTCCCCCAAAACCAGTTTTATTCAACAAAAAGTGTTGTATTGGGTTGGCCAAAAGGTACCGTAACATCGTACAGAAAACCCGAACGAACTTTTTGGCCAATCCAATAATTCAACAAAGTGGTGAGGGTCCTGACTCACATGGGAGTATAAGATAGATAAATGTATTTATGAAAATGCTTCTGTACTCTAGTAAATCTTTTTCAGCGTGGACTAATTTGTATCTCTTCATAGTCATACTCTGCACGATCTGTATATAGTGCATCAAACTTAGAAGTGTGACCTTAAATTTAAATTTTGTTTAAAAAACCAGGAGGTCAATAAAATTTAAACTGCTTAACAACTATGTATACAAAAAAAAAAAAGAGACGTGAGAGGACTAACGCGACTGAATCTTTAAAAAAAGGGCTGGAGTTTGAACTTGAGTACATAGAAAAAAATGGTAACATCCATGGAAAAGAGTTAACTTGGGAAGAGAAGTTGTTTTGCTTTTCTGTGTGGGTTATGGTGGGAGGGGCATAAAATGGTGAGATTGAGGGACTGGACTAGCAGCCCTCCCACAGCTGGTTGAAGCTTGAGTTTGGACCATCCTATGACTGGTGGGCCACAGCTGACAGGAGTGGGGAGGGAGGGAGAGCCCGAAGGAGAGCTTTGGGAAATGATTACCTCTGGGTGCAAAGAATGAAGCAAAGCGGGTTAAGTGAAAAATGGGATGTATAAGGGCCACAGCGAAGTTTAAATAAGTTCCAGTCTTAGTCCCAAAACCTTTAGACTTGACATATTTATGCCTACCACTTCCATTTAAAAGTTGGGGTACTGTCACATCTTAACTCTGGACTGTTGTCATGACTTCGATTCATGTTCAGTAATTTGGAAGGGGTTTTTAAAAATACGGTGACTTAACAATATGAGCAGAGTTGTTTGGCTTTGGTATGTTTAGTCCCTGCTTATAAAAGATGGCAAGAGAGACTGTTCTGGACCACTGTGCTTAGAGACCCCTCATGCATAAGAAAGAAGTGCTGTGTAAGCTCCGTAATGAATGGGACCATTCTAGATGTGTGTGAGCCCTAGAGCACGATGTCTAACATTGTAAAATACATAAACTAAAACACCGGCAGCTTTACCTTTAGCCTTCTCAAAGTCATATCTGTTTCTGAATTCCCATGTCACTTCCCATGAGAGCATGTATGAATCTTTTTCTATTTTGGGTAATAACATTGGTTATAAATTTACTCCCTCTCCCCCTTCTTAATACTGTAGTTTAGTAGTTTTTAGCACTTTCTCCTTTGGCCATGTCTGAAAGAAAGTCTGGGGAATTCCCTGGTGGTCCAGTGGTTGGGACTCCTTGCTTTCATTGTCGAGGGCCCGGGTTCGATCTCTGATTGGGGAACTAAGATCCTGCAAGCTGCACGGTGCAGCTGGAAAAAAAAAGTCTGACTGAGCTGTCCTGTGAAGAAGATAATGGGAACTTCAGTTTACTCCAGGTTACACAGTCAAGATTTTAATTTCCAGACTGAAGTCTCTCTTCTATAAATGGTCTGTTATTATTTTTGCCAGTGATATTTTTTGCTGCCAAGAGCTATAGAATGATATAGAATAGTATCATGAAAAACAGGTCAGTTTCTTAAAAGATGTGTTTTTGATTTATTTTTTCCTTTTGGTTTTTAAGCAATTTGGATTATTTAATATATGAATCATTTCTTCCCTCAGGTAACTGTGAGAGATTAAAAACCAAGTTCCCCTACAAAGGAACAGAGATTCGAGGCAGATGTTACAAAGTTTAGGAAATACCCAGCAGCTCTAGAGGTTGGTATCTATCCTGTGACCAGTTCATCTTATGATTTGCTTTTTGGACTTTATTTGTTTGGGGTTTCCTACTTGGTGTCTGCTCTGCCCTTCAAAGCTAACACTGCTTATGGGTAATGACAAACAGCCGAGTTCTACCCAGGTAACAGACATACCTTGTAAAGAAGGCCCTACCTTACAAGATTAGAGCCAAAGCCTTTCAATTCTGTGGAATGTTATTTTTAAGCTGGCTTTCACACTTAACTCCCGATCTGTTAATGGTAGTATGTAGTGGGTTAAAATGGGATTTTGTAAGTGATCCTGGCAGTTTCACTCTTAGTGTCCCAGCTTAGAGCTGGGTGCTGGAAACTTAGCATCTCCCTTAAGGGGCAGTAGCTTGACAGGCTTCCCTACGCAGAGTCTTGGCATTGGGTAACCCTGCCTCACCTCAACCCCTGGTCCTAGAGCTGTGGCTTGATGGCTCCTTAAAGGCCATTTCTGCCCTGCAGTGGTCATAAAGGGAAGACGGATAACTAAGCTCAGGCAAAATGTCAAGACCTTTGGCTTTATCCTAAAAATGGAAACTAAAGATATTGGTAATGATTCTCTGTATAACATCTTGAATCTGTTACACAACCAATTTAAGGAAATGTATTCCATTGTTATTTCATAGGAAATAAATTGCTGAGTTCCAGCTTCAAGGAAGAGCTAAATATTACATCATATGATATCTCTCTTGATTGAACTATTAAAGCATTGTATCAAAAAACAAGAAAATGTGACATTGTAAAGCCTTTGGAAATATAAGTTGTAAAAGAGCAGATAAATTGAATTGCAAAAGAAAAAAAAACCTTTTTATATTACAGGAAATAAATGTTAATATGGAGAATGATTTTAAGACTGAGTTAGCATCATCTGTCTTCACTCTTCAAAGTTCTTCAGAGACATTGTTTTCTATTCAGCTATTAGATTTCAAAACAAGTTTACTGGAAGCATTAGAAGAATTACGTATGAGAAGGGTAAGTTTCTTTTTAAAATGCTTTTTTAAATCAGAGAACTTTATTTTGTCTTAAGGGAAAAAAAAGGCAATGAAATAACCTCTTATTTAGAAAGAAGAAATACAGTCCAGATAACAGAGTAAAAGAGAAAAGGTCAGATTTAGTCAACATCAGGAGATGGAAAAGAAGAAGTTATAAACTAAAGTGAAAAATAAAACAGAGATTTGGTAAGTCAGCTAGTACTGAGTGCCTTGGAATTCATAGATAGCATTACAGTTGGATACTATGGCTGATTAAAAAAAGAACTGCTCTTTCAGGAGATTATAGTTTTGTTACGGCTGTAAAATGGGTGCCAACGAAATGATTAAATATGAAACAAGTAACAGGATTAAGTGACAGAATAAGTGTATGTAGTAAGTATTCTGAGTTCAAATAATAAAATATCCTTATTTTTGGAAGTGATAACCTTGAGATTTTTAGAAAGGAGATATCTAGTATAAAATTGTAAAAGATGTTTGGTTTTAGCAGGAGATCTGTATTGGACAAAAACCCTTAAAAGCATTTCATTTCTGAGATTCTGTGGGTCTGAATTTGCAGAGCATGTTGTCAGCTCTCTATTAGATAGGTTGGAGTTAGTAAGATTCTGAAAAGAAGAAAATAAACTCTAAAACACTGTAATAATGATCTAGGGATGTGGTCACTAGGACTTATGTGTAACTGAAGATAGAACAAAAGAGACAGAAAGGAGAATCAATAGAATTTGCTAACTTCCTGAAAATAAGGTATAAGTGAGAGAAAAAGAGATCTGAAGCAACATTTTTATTATATGAACCCTGTTCTAGGATTTAAAAATATTGAGATTTGTTGTCATAATAAGAAAATTTAATTACCACAATGTTCATCATGTATAAAGCTACTTACGGGCTTCCCTGGTGGCGCAGTGGTTGAGAATCTGCCTGCCAATGCAGGGGACGCGGGTTCGAGCCCTGGTCTGGGAAGATCCCACATGCCGCGGAGCAACTAGGCCTGTGAGCCACAACTACTGAGCCTGCACGTCTGGAGCCTGTGCCCCACAACAAGAGAGGCCGCGACAGAGAAAGGCCCGCACACTGCGATGAAGAGTGGCCCCCGCTTGCCGCAACTAGAGAAAGCCCTCACACAAAACGAAGACCCAACACAGCCAAAAATAAATAAATAAATAAATAAATAAATAAATAAATAAATAAATAAATATTCCTTCCCTCTACTTTAAATAAATAAATAAAAATAAAGCTACTTACTATCAGTATCACAAAACTCTATTAAACAAAGAAGAAATCCCGCTAAAAAAGGTATCTTAGATAAGCATTGAAAATAACTACTGTTATAAAATTAGCTTAAGATGTTATCTTTTCTAAGTAAAGCAAGTTTAGGTAACTATTTAAAGCTTTATATTCTGTTTTATTCTGTTTTAAACATTATATTTTTGTCTGTTTATATTTCTTCCATGAAAAATAAGCTTCCCTTAAAAATCTTCTGAGGGCTTCCCTGGTGGCGCAGTGGTTGAGAGTCCGCCTGCCGATGCAGGGGACACGGGTTCATGCCCCAGTCCGGGAAGATCCCACATGCCACAGAGCAGCTAGGCCCGTGAGCCATGGCCGCTGAGCCTGCGTGTCCGGAGCCTGTGCTCTGCAATGGGAGAGGCCACAACAGTGAGATCACGGCCCGCGTACCGCAAAAAAAAAAAAAAAAAAAAATCTGAAAAATTTCAGGGTAACAGTAGGAACAGCGGTTTTTAGTAATCAAGTGCAGGAATGTGTACTACATTTTCTTAATATTTATTTATTTATTTAATTTTTATTTTTGGCTGCATCGGATCTTAGTTGCAGCATGAGGGATCTTTGTCGTGGCATGTGGGATCTTTCGTTGTGGTGCATGGGCTCTTTATTGCGGCACTTGGACTTCTCCCTAGTTGTGGTGCATGGGCTCCAGAGTGCATGCGCTCTGTAGTTGTGGCACACAGGGCTCTCTAGTTGTGGCTCACATGCTTAGTAGCTGCAGTGCATGGGCTTAGTTGCCCCTTGGCATGTGAGATCTTAGTTCCCCAACCACGGATCAAACCCATGTCCCCTGCACTGGAAGGTGGATTCTTAACCACTGGACCACCAGGGAAGTCCCGAATGTATACTACTTTTAATAAGATTCCCCACTGAAAGGAGAACTTTATTCTTGAAAGGGGGGAAATTCCTCCTTTCATTGGAAAATGACAGTTATGATTTTCACATTTACCATAATGGCAACACTTTATCCATATTGCTGGATTTTATTTTTCATCCATATTTTAATAGGAAAATTTCAAAAATGCATAATAGTTGAAAGAATTTCACAGTGAACACCCATATACCCACTAAGATAGGGAGAATAATGGCCACCCCAATGATGTCCACATTCTAACTCTCAAAACCTGTAAATATGTTACCTAACATGGCAAAAGGGACTTTACAGATGTGATAAAGTTATATATTTTGAAATGGAGGGATTATGCTGAATTATTCAGATGGGCCTAATTTGTTCACAAGCGTTCTTATAAGAGGAAAGCAGGATAATCAGAATCAGAGCAAAAGATGTGATGTCAGAAGTAGAGGGTGTGGTCAAAGAGATTTGAAGATGTTATACTGCTGGCTTTGAAGATGGAGGGTAGAAGCCACAAGTCAAAGTGTGCAGGTGGAAGCTGGAAGAGGCAAGGAGTTCCCCCACAGAGACTTCATGAAGGTGTACAGCCCATCCAACACCTTGGTTTTAGCTCAGTACGAATATTTTAGATTTGTTTCTTTTTTAATTTATTTTTTTATTGAAGTATAGTTGATTTACAGTGTGTGTTAGGTTCAGGTGTACAGCAAAGTGATTCAGTTATAGGTGTGTGTATGTATATATATATATATGTATGTGCGTAAGTGTATATGTGTGTGTGTGTGTGTGTGTGTGTGTGTGTGTGTGTATTCTTTTTCAGATTCTTTTCCCACATAGGTTATTACAAAATATTGAGTATAGTTCCCTGTGGTACACAGTAGGTCCTTGTTGGTTATCTATTTTATATACAGTAGTGTGTATATGTTACTCCCAAATTCCTAATTTATCCCTCCCCACTACCTTTCCCCTTTGGTAACCATAAATTTGTTTTCTATGTCTGTGAGTCTGTTTCTGTTTTGTAAGTATGATTTTTTTAAGATTCCATATGTAACTGATATCATCTGATATTTGTCTTTCTCTGACTGACTTACTTTGCTTAGTATGATAATCTCTGGGTCCATCCATGTTGCTGCAAATGGCATTATTTCATTCTTTTTTATGGCTGAGTAATATTCCATTGTGTGTATATCTATATATTGATATCTATATCACATCTTCTTTATCCATTCATCTGTTGATGGACATTTAAGTTGCTTCCATGTCTTGGCCATTGTAAATAGTGCTGCAATGAACACTGAGGTACATTTATCTTTTTGAATTATGGCTTTCTCCAGATATATGCCCAGGAGTGGGATTGCAGAATCATAGGGTAGCTCTATTTTTAGTTTTTTAAGTAACCTCCATACTGTTCTCCATAGTGGCTGTAACAATTTACAGTCCTACCAACAGTGTAGGAGGATTTCCTTTTCTCCACACCCTCTCCAGCATTTATTATTTGTAGAATTTTTGATGATGGCTATTCTGACTGGTGTGAGGTGATACCTCATTGTAGTTTTTGATTTGCATTTCTCTAATAATTAGGGATGTTAAACATCTTTTCATGTGCCTTGTGGCCATCTGTATGTCTTCTCTGGAGAAATGTCTATTTAGATCTTCTACCCAGTTTTTGACTGGGTTGTTTGTTTGTTTTTGATATTGAGCTGTATGAGCTGTTTATGTATTTTGGAGATTAATCCCTTATCAGTTGCATCATTTGCAAATATTTTCTTCCCTTCTGTAGCTTTTTTTTGTTTTGTTTATGGATTTTTTTGTTGTGCAAAAGCTTTTAAGTTTAATTAGATCCCATTTGTTTATTTTTGTTTTTATTTCCTTTACTCTAGGAGACAGATCCAAAAAGATGTTGCTGAAATTTATGTCAAAGACTGTCCTGCCTATGTTTTCCTCTAGAAGTTTTCTAGTACCCCGTTTTACGTTTAGGTATTTAATCGATTTTGAGTTTGTTTTTGTGTATGGTGTTAGGGAGTGTTCTAATTTCATTCTTTTACATGTAGCTGTCCAGTTTTCCCAGCACCACTTATTGAAGTGACTGTCTTTTTTGCATTGTATATTTTTCCTCCTTTGTTGTAGGTAAATTTACCATAGGTGCATGGGTTCACTTCTGGTCTTTCTCTCCTGTTCCATTGATTTATATTTCTGGTTTTGTGCCAGTACCGTACTGTTTTGATGACTATAGCTTTATAGTATAGTCTGAAGTCAGGGATCCTAGTTCCTCCAGCTCTGTTTTTCTTTCTCAAGATTGCTTTGGCTATTCGGGGGTTTTGTGTTTCCATACAACTTTAAAATTTTTTTGTTCTAGTTCTGTGAAAAATGCCATTGGTAATTTGATAGGGATTGCATTGAATCTGTAGATTGCCTTGTGTTGTACAGTCATTTTGACAATATTGATTCTTCCAATCAAAGAACATGGTATATCTTCCCATCTGTGTCATCTTTGATTTCTTTCATCAGTGTCTTATAGTTTTCGGAGTACAGGTTTTTTGTCTCCTTGGGTTGGTTTTTTCCTAGGTATTTTATATTTTTAAAAAAATTTATTTTATTTATTTGGCTGCATTGGGTCTTAGTTGCGGCACGTGGGATCCTCATTGCAGCATGCAGGATCTTTTGTTGCAGTTCACAGGCTCTTTGTTGTGGTGCATGGTCTTCTCTGTAGTTGTGGCATGTGGGCTTAGTAGTTGTAGCACGTGGACTCTCTAGTTGTGGTGCATGGGCTCTAGAACACACATGCTCAGTAGTTGCGGCATGCAGGCTTAGTTGCCCTGCAGCATGTGGGATCTTAGTTCACCAACCAGGGATCAAACCTGTATCCCCTGCATTGGAAGGTGGATTCTTAACCACTGGACCACCAAGGAAGTCCCTGTATTTTATTCTTTTTGATGCTATGGTAAATGGGATTGTTTCCTCAATTTCCCTTTTTAACCTTTTGTTGTTAGTGTATAGAAATGCAGCAGATTTCTGTCTATTAACTTTTTACCCTGCAACTTTACCAAATTCATTGATGAGCTCTAGTAGTTTTCTGGTAGTGTCTTTAGGATTTTCTATGTATAGTATCATGTTATCTGCAACCAGTGGCAGTTTTACTTCTTTATTCCAATTTGGATCCCTTTTATTTCTTTTTCTTCTTTGATTGCTGTGGCTAATACTTCCAAAACTGTTGAATAAAAGTGGCGAGCGTGAACATCCTTGTCTTGTTACTGATCTTAGAGGAAATGCTTTCAGCTTTTCACCATTAAGTATGATGTTAGCTGTGGGTTTGTCATATATAGCCTTTATTATGTTTAGGTAGGTTCCCTCTGTGCCCACTTTCTGGAGAGTTTTTTTCATACATGGGTGTTGAATTTTGTCAAAAGCTTTTTCTGCATCTATTGAGATGATCATATGGTTTTTGTTCTTCAATTTGTTAATGTGGTGTATCACACTGATTGATTTGTGGATATTGAAGAATCCTTGCATCCCTGGGATAAATCCCACTTGATCATGGTGTATGATCCTTTTAATGTACTGTTGGCTTCGATTTGGTCGTATTTTGTTGAGGAGTTTTACATCTATGTTCATCAGTGATATTGGCCTGTAATTTTCTTTTTTGTGTGGTATCTTTGTCTGATTTTGATATCAGGGTGATGGTGGCCTCATAGAATGAGTTTGGAAATGTTCCTTCCTCTGCAATTTTTTGGAATAGTTTCAGAAGGATAGGCGTTAACTCTTGTATAAATGTTCGGTAGAATTTGCCTGTGAGGCCATCTGGTTCTGGACTTTTGTTTGTTGGGAGTTTTTACATTACTGATTCAATTTCATTACTGGTAATTGGTCTGTTCATATTTTCTATTTCTTCCTGGTTCAGTCTTGGGAGGTTGTACCTTTCCAAGAATTTGTCCATTTCTTCTAGGTTGTCCATTATATTGGCATAGAGTTGCTTGTAGTAGTCTCTTAGGATGCTTTGTATTTCTACGGTGTCTGTTGTAACTTCTCCTTTTTCATTTCTAATTTTATTGATTTGAGTCCTCTCCCTCTTTTTTGTGATGAGTCTGGCTAATGGCTTATTAATTCTGTTTATCTTCTCAAAGAACCAGCTTTTAGTTTTATTGATCTTTGCTATTGTTTTCTTTGTTTCTATTTCATTTATTTCTGCTATGATCTTTATGATTTCTTTCCTTCTGCTAACTTTGGGTTTTGTTTGTTCTTATTTCTCTAGTTCCTTTAAGTGTGAGCTTAGATTGTTTATTTGAGATTTTTCTTGTTTCTTGAGGTAGGCTTGTATAGCTATAAACTTCCCTTTTAGAACTGCTTTTGCTGCATTCGATAGGTTTTGGATCATCGTGTCTTCATTGTCATTTGTCTCTAGGTATTTTTTGATTTCCTCTTTGATTTCTTCAGTGATCTCTTGGTTATTTAGTAATGTATTGTTTAGCCTCCATGTGTTTGTGTTTTTTACGTTTTTCTCCCTGTAATTGATTTCTAATCTCATACCGTTGTGGTCAGAAAAGATGCTTGATATGATTTCAATTTTCTTCAATTTACTGAGGCTTGATTTGTGACCGAAGATGTGATCTATCCTGGAGAATGTTCTGTGTGCACTTGAGAAGAAAGTGTAATCTGCTGTTTTTGACTGGAATGTCCTATAAATATCAAATAGATCTATCTGGTCTATTATGTCATTTAAAGCTTCTGTTCCCTTATTAATTTTCTGTTTGGATGATCTGTCCATTGGTGTAAGCGAGGTGTTAAAGTCTCCCAGTATTATTGTGTTGCTGTCAATTTCCTCTTTTATAGCTGTTAGCAGTTGCCTTAAGTATTGAGGTGCTCCTATGTTGGGTGCATATATATTTATAATTGTTATATTTTCTTCCTGGATTGATCCCTTGATCATTATGTAATGTCCTTCCTTGTCTCTTGTAAGTCTCTTTATTTTAAAGTCTATTTTATCTGATACGAGTATTGCTACTCCAGCTTTCTTTTGATTTCCATTTGCATGGAATATCTTTTTCCATCCCCTCACTTTCAGTCTGTATGTGTCCCTAGGTCTGAAGTGGGTCTCCTGTAGACAGCATATATATGGGTCTTGTTTTTGTATCCATTCAGCAAGCCTGTGTCTTTTGGTTGGAGCATTTAATCCATTCACGTTTAATGTAGTTATAGATATGTATGTTCCTATGACCAATTTCTTGATTTTTTGGGTTTGTTTTTGTAGATCCTTTTCTTCTCTTGTGTTTCCCACTCAGAGAAGTTCCTTTAGCATTTGTTGTAGAGCTGGTTTGGTGGTGCTGAATTCTCTTAGCTTTTGCTTGTCTGTAAAGCTTTTGATTTCTCCATTGAATCTGAATGAGATCCTTGCTGGGTAGAGTAATCTTGGTTTTAGGTTCTTCCCTTTACATCACTTTAAGTATATCATGCCAGTCCCTTGTGGCTTGTAGTGTTTCTGCTGAGAAATCAGCTGTTTTCCTAATGGAGTTCCCTTGTATTTATTTGTCGTTTTTCCCTTGCTGCTTTCAATAATTTTTCTTTGTCTTTAATTTTTGCCAATTTGATTACTGTGTGTCTCAGCATGTTTCTCCTTGGGTTTATCCTGTATGGGACTCTCTGTACTTCCTGGACTTGGGTGGCTATTTCTTTTCCCATGTTAGGGAAGTTTTCAACTATAATCTTCAAATATTTTCTCGGGTCCTTTCTCTCTCTCTTCTCCTTCTGGGACCCCTATAATGCAAATGTTGTTGCGTTTAACGTTGTTCCAGAGGTCTCTTAGGCTGTCTTCATTTCTTTTCGTTCTTTTTTCTTTATTCTGTTCCACAGCAGTGAGTTCCACCATTCTGTCTCCCAGGTCACTTATCCATTCTTTTTTTTTAAAATAAGTTTATTTATTTTATTTTTGGCTCCATTGGGTTTTTGTTGCTGCACACGGGCTTTCTCTAGGTGCAGTGAGCAAGGGCTACTCTTCGTTGCAGTGTGCAGGCTTCTCATTGCAGTGGCTTCTCTTGTTGTGGAGCGTGGGCTCTAGGCATGCGGGCTCTGTAGTTGTGGCACACGGGCTCAGTTGCTCCGTGGCATGTGGGATCTTCCCAGATCAGGGCACAAACCTGTGTCCCCTGCATTGGCAGGCAGATTCTTAACCACTGCACCACCAGGGAAGTCCCCACTTATCCATTCTTTTGCCTCAGTTATTCTGCTATTGATTCCTTCTAGTATAATTTTCATTTCAGTTATTGTATTGTTCATCTGTTTGTTTGTTCTTTAATTCTTCTAGGTCTTTGTTAAACATTTCTTGCATCTTCTTGTTCTTTGCTTCCATTCTTTTTCCGAGGTCCTGGATCATCTTCACTATCATTATTCTGAGTTCTTTCTCTGGAAGGTTGCCTATCTCCACTTCATTTAGTTGTTTTTCTGGGGTTTTATCTTGTTCCTTCATCTGGTACATAGCCCTCTGCGTTTCATCTTGTCTACCTTTCTGTGAATGTGGTTTTTGTTCCACAGGCTGCAGGATTGTAGTTCTTGCTTCTGCCGTCTGCCCTCTGTTGGATGAGGCTATCTAAGAGGCTTGTGCAAGTTTCCTGAATGGAGCGACTGGTGGTGGGTAGAGCTGGCTGTTGTTTGGGAAAAATCTTTAATTCCAATTAATAAATGTAGGAGGACGCAGAGAAGTAGAAACCACCCTTAGAACATCACAGTAATAATTCCTGCAGGGAAGATCCACTGATGAATGCTAAAATTAGTGGATGAAACTTTAAGGAGAAACAATAATTGCATAGTCACACAATATCTTCCCCAAATTATTTAATAAGTTACTGTGGCGGTTTTATACATGTTTACATATTGTTTGATACTCCTCCCTCTAGGAAGGGGAGCTTAATTTCCCTTGCCTTGATTGTGGACTAAGTTCTAACAGACAGAAAATATAAAGGGAAAAATACTGTGTTTTTTTTAAAGCACAGTATGTTTTTAAAAATACAGTTTACTGTGGAGAAACCTGGCAGATACCACCTTAACTAAGTGATTAAGGTTAAGATCCCCAGAAAGAATTTGTATTGTATCAATAATTCATGTGAATATGAAGTACTCATGATATGATGTGATGAGAAGGGATCTTTACCTCTGTGGTATTCTTCCCCGAAACATAGTGTAATCGTGAGAAAATATCAGACAAACCCCATATGTGGAATATTCTGCAAGATACCTCAACAATGCTTGTCTAAAGTATCAAGGTCATGAAAAACAGGAAGGCTGAGAAATTCTCACAGATTGGAGGAGTCTAAGGAGACATGATTAAATGTAACATGGTATCCCATATTGTGTTCTGGAACAGATATTGGTGGAAAAACTAGTGAAATATGTAAACTTTGCAGTGTAATCAATAATATTGTTACCATGTTACTTTCTTAACCTTGATAAGTATATCCTACTTATGTAAGATTTCAACATTAGGGAAGCTGGGTAAAGGGTATACAAAAACTCTAGTATCTTTACACAAGTCTTCTGTAAATCTAAAATTATTTCAGATTAAAAAGTTTGTAAAAAGAAATTAGAACTTTGAAACAGTGAAAATTCAAGAAATACTGTAGTACAAATTAATGTGATTCTTTTTTTTATTTTTGAGAGATATTAATTAAGTAAGCAAGACTATATTTGGTCATTCACTTAATGTTTCCTGAGCACTTACTGTGACAGGTTTTAGAGATTATAATACCATGTAATAATAAAGGAGTGCAGAATATACTGTGAGAGTGTGGCTAAGGAAATGCCTAACTTTACTAAGGGGAGTGAGGTAAGCTTCATGGAAGAAGTAACTCATGCAAAGATATGAATGAGTAGGAATTTTGGATCAGTCTTTCTATCAATTATGTTAGTCTTTTTAAGGAATTAAATTTTGACTTTGATGATTCTCTTGCATATTTGTTTTATGTTTTATTACTATCTGCTCTTATCTTTATTATTTCCTTACTTTAATTTGTTGGTTTTTTGTCTTGAACTTTTGAAGATGGTATTTAGTTGATTAATTTTAACCTTTTTTTCTTTTCTAATATACAGTATTTAAGGCTCTAAACTTTTCTCTTAGCATGCCTTTAGCTGGATTCTACAAATTTATGTAGATTTTATCTTCATTATCATTCAGTTCAAATTACTTTCTAATTTTGTTTTTGTTTTTGTTTTTGTTTGCGGTACACGGGCCTCTCACTGTTGTGGCATCTCCCGTTGCGGAGCACAGGCTCCGGACGCGCAGGCTCAGCGGCCATGGCTCACGGGCCCAGCCACTCCGCGGCATGTGGGATCTTCCCGGACCGGGGCACAAACCCGTGTCCCCTGCATTGGCAGGCAGACTCTCAACCACTGCGCCACCAGGGAAGCCCACTTTCTAATTTTCATTGTAATTTATTCTTTGACCCATGTGTTATTTAGACGTGTACTACTTCATTTATAAATATTTGGGAGTTTTATTTTACTTTTTTTAATTTTACTTTTTATTAACTTTTAAAAATTGAATTTTAGCATAATTTTACTATGTCAGATTATAAGCACTATATAATTTCAATCACTTAATATTTTTGGAGCTTTTCTTTCTAGCCAAGCATATAATCAAGTTTGGTAAATATTCCAACATAGATGAACTTGAAAATAATATGTATTCTGTATTTCTTGGGTGCAGTATACTATGACTGTGAATTTGGTCAACTTTGTCAGTCTTGTTCAAATCTTCTATATAATTATTGATTTTTTGTCTATATTTTCCTTCTTTTTCTTTTTCTGTCCATGTTTCAGTCTGGTTATTTTTTTTTGTTCTTTCAGTTAATGAATTTTCTCTTCAGTTTACCTAATCTGATGATTAAGTCAATCTATTGAGTTCTTAATTTCACTTCTTAAATTTTCAGTCCTAATATTTTCATTTGGTTTTACTTTTATAACTTTCATTCCTCTGCTGAAATTGATTTTATCATATAATTTCTTGAGCATATTAGTTTTATCTACTTCAAGTCTGTGTCTATAAACGCCAATATCTGGACCCCTTGTAGATCCATTTCTATTGTCTCTTTTTTTCTCTTCATTTTTGGTGTTTTGACCTTTTGGCGGGGCGCAGCCAAAACAAAACACAACAAAAAAACCCACAATGATTTGCTAGGGAAATTGTGAAGGAAACTGGGTAATTATTGGTATAATATGTGGTAAATAACATTAAGCAGCATTTTAATGCCCTATAAAATTAGTTATGCTATGAGTGAAATCATACCCCTTTGTAATTATAATGATTTGTAGAATCTGTATCTTTATACTGCATAGAAAACTGATAAAATGGGTATTATCCACATTGCTGAAAGATAACATTATAATAGGCATCTACTATATTAGGATTTTGATTTAACTTCATGCTTTTTATTAAAAATTATTATTTACATTTTATTTGAACTTTTTTATTCATTCTTCAAGCAGCTTTCAAAAGTTATTAATAAAAATTCTTATTAAATTGTCAATGAGAAAATATATATTAAATTTGGTAAGAAAATCCCATGTGTAACTTCAATAAAGTATACAAGATAGAACCTTAAAAGTGTTTATTTTTTATTAGCTGCCTTAGGACTACAAGGATTTAAGTGTTTTTATAAAAACAATAAAAGAGGAGTAATTTGATGGTTTATTTACTCTTTATAACCTTTAGAAAGTGCCATGCTTTTTTTGAAGTACTTGCTTCAGGCTGTAGTTTTACAAGATGGGCTGTGTATTGGTCAGGCCTCTTCAATTCTTGACCCTGAACAGATTTAGGGACATAGTACATAAACCAGGCACTTGTCCAAGCAGCCAAAACTGTTACTGGGTACTTTTATTCTCCTTTTCAAACTCATAATCCACCTCCTACGAAATTGCCCAATTCAGTTCCTCATGTTGTCTAATACAATACTAATCTCTCTTTCCGAGAGTTTCTTGGTTTGATTATCTACAAAATATCCAAGATAAATATCTCTAATATGCATGGCATAGCCTAAAAGTTCACATTTAAATAAAAATCTCTTACCTAATTCGTATTTAAACTACTGTTTTCATGTTAGTCAACTTAATCTATTACAAAGACTTCTCAAATAGAAAAATATTAATATTAGAATATCCATAACAATTTAAAAGTTTTTTGCCTTTCCTTTCAACAAATATTTCTTATTTTGAAGTGTTCAACCAAATAATCAGAATGTACTTGTATATTTAAAATAGGTAGTGTGATTTTGAATGGTTTTCTAACTTTAATGGGATATGAAGATTAAATTCTGAAGTTTTTGAAGGAAAGGAGTATATTATAGCAATTCATACTGTCCTACACAACCCACAGTTTCTTAAAGGTGATATAATGGCATGTTTAAGAGACTCTGGAGACAGATCATCTAGGTTCAAATACTTGCTCTGCTGTTTACCTGCTATATGACTTTAGGCAAGTTACTTATCCTCTTGCTGATAACCCAGTTTCCTCATTTATAAAATGGCAGTAACAAGAATACAAGTAACGCATAAAATTATACGTAAGGTTAAATTAATATATAAAAAGTGCTTAGAACAATATCTAAATCATAGTAAGATCTGAGAATCCCCTGTAGCCACTGAAAGAGAAGTGTAGGGCTTCCCTGATGGTGCAGTGGTTAAGAATCCACCTGCCAATGCAGGGGACATGGGTTCGAGCCTTGGTCCCGGAAGATCCCACGTGCCGCAGAGCAATTAAGCCCGTGCGCCACAACTACTGAGCCTGTGCTCTAGAGTCTGTGAGCCACAGCCACTGAAGCTCGCGTGCCACAACTGCTGAAGCCCGCACACCTAGAGCCAGTGCTCTGCAACAAGAGAAGCCATTGTGATAAGAAGCCCACGCACCACAACGAAGAGTAGCCCCCACTCGCCACAACTAGAGAAAGCCCACATGCAGAATCAAAGACCCAATGCAGCTAAAAATAAAACAAATAAAAAAAAATAAAAGAGAAGTGTATAACCAGGCCCACATGAAGAAAGCTGTGTCTTGTACATTTTCAATCCACCTGCTTTGGGAAGATATGCATGTTATATGTTCTACACACCTCCCCCCAAAAATGTGTATACACTTATTTCTTTTTTCAATGTTTTGACTGTAGGTACATATTACTTTGAGAGCTTCTGTTCTCTCCTCACTTTATTTATCACATAGCATACCTTGTTTCGTATACATTCTGTCCCTTATTCCATGCTGGAAGAACCTTGACTGTGTCTTAGGGTCCAACTCTCACCAATATGAGTTAGGTAAATCCTGACTGTCCTAACCTCTCACGAAGGTTCAATGCATTTCACCAGCCAGCAACTGGTTTAGGAGTGGGCATATGACCTAGTTATGGCCAATGAGATATCAGAAGATATGATTAGGAAGCTTCTGGGAAAAGTTTTGTTATCCTTTTAATAAGAGATTACACTTTTTCTACTGTAGGATAATGTCCTTTCCATCCTTGATGCCTAAAATTAAAGTAGCTAAGGGGTGAAAAGTTTAAGGAAAATCACTTGGATAATGGCAAAATGGAAAATGGGCAGAATTATAGTCCTTGATGATATTGTTGAGCCACTGAAATAAATTCTAGAAGGGCTCTGCCTTTGGACTTGTCATGTGAAACAGTTAAGTCCCATAAACCATTGTGAGTCGGGGTTTGTCGTTGCTACTTGCTGCTGAAAGCATTTTCAGTGAGACAGCTTTCATGAAAGCCTCTGAATACCATAGCATAAGTGTGTGTGTATGTAATAAAGCAAAGAACATGTGAGAGAGTCATAGGAAAATATTTCATAACAAAATGTATTTTATCTGTTAACATCCACTCTTCGATTTCTCCCAGTTTGTCATGAAAATTGTTAAACATACAGCAGAACTAACAGAATTTGACAGTGAACACTCATACACCATTAACATTTTACTGTACTTGTTTTATCACATCTATCCATCTACTTAACCCTCCTTCAGCTTTATATTTGATGATTCCAGAGTAAATTGCAGGCATCAGTGCACTTCCTAAATACTTCAGAATGTGTATCATTCAGAATTCTATGGTGAAATTATGTGGGCCTGTACATTTCTTTTTTTGGAGCTTTTAAATTTATGACTATAGGGCTTTTGAAGATTGTTATTTATCTTCTTGGTTGAGGTCTGATAGTTTGTGGTTTTAGAAGAATTGGTCTGTTTCTGTAAGTTGTCAAATTTATGAGCATAAACTTGTTTGTAGCATTCCCTTAACTTTTTAATGGCTTTAGGAATTTTGTATATGGTTCTTTTAGCACTTTGAGCATATTTAAAATTATTGATTTATTAAAGTCTTTGTCTAGGTCCGTTGTCTGCACTTGCTCAGGGACAGTTCCTATTAAACTGTTTTTTTTTCCTGTGTATGGATCACACTTTTTAAAAAAATAATTATTTTATTTGTTTATTTTTGGCTGTGTTGGGTCTTTGTTGCTGCACGTGGGCTTTCTCTGGTTGCGGAGCGCGGGCTTCTCACTGCGGTGGCTTCTGTTGTCACGGAGCATAGGCTCTAGGCACGTGGGCTTCAGTAGTTGTGGCATGTGGGCTCTAGAGCGCAGGCTCAGTAGTTGTGGTGCACGGCTTTAGTTGCTCTGCGGCATGTGGGATCTTCCCCGACCAGGACACAAACCCATGTCCCCTGCATTGGCAGGCGGATTCTTAACCACTGTGCCACCAGGGAAGCGCTGGATCACACTTTTCTGTTTACTTGCATGCCTTGTAAATTTTTTTTGAGAAATGGACATGAATATTTTGAATATGTGACAACTCTGGAAATAAGATTCCTACCTCTTCTCAGGGTTGCTTCTTGTTTTTGTCATTATTTGTGTAGTGACTTTTCTGAAATAATTGTGTTAAGTCTTCAGTTTTTGTCATGTGCTCTTAGCTTAGTGATCAGCTAGTGCTTTGTTTGACATAGATTTCCTTAAATACCTGGAACCAAAACAAACAAACAAAAAAACTCTGTCTTTGCAGAAGAGCTCTGTGTGTGTGTGTTGGGGTATGCCTTCAACACTCAACCAGGCAGCTTTCAAGTCTACCTATTGAAGTTTCTGACAGAAGCTTCAGATTTCTCTAGTGATACCTTGTGTTTATTGTGTGGGCTAATTCAAGAGTATTACAATATTTTAAATGAAATCAGAGGGTTTTTCTAAATAACTGCTTCTTGCTTGGCTTTGGGCTTCCCCCCTTGACTTTGGGTCTTCCTTTTGTGCTGCTTCCCAGAGAGAGTCTATCCTTTCAGCTCTCCCAGCTATGTCTCACTGTTTTTTTACTTGACACTTGTTAGTTGGGTGGTGGCAGCAGGTGGGGAATAGGAGCATTCTCTGATGTTTCTATTAAGCCTCAGTTTTTGGTGAACCCAAGTCTCAAGGTGAGGCCTCCACAAGAATTCTGATCCCTCTTTTATATTTAATTGTGGGCCTAGCATGTATTCCTTCCCCTCCCCAAAGATAGAGCTGTTTTATTTTTCTAGCCTTCTCCTCTCAGCTGCAGTGGGTTTCCATAAGTGCTCTCATGGGCTAGTTTTTATTGCCCTTCCCCCTGTAGATTAAGGCTTTTGTTCCTTAGAGGAGATAAGAAAGACAGGTCTGTCTAGGTAGAGTTTTCAGTGGTGTCTGCTGGTCCCTTTTCCCGCCCGCTGCAGAGGATTTCCACTAGTGTCCTTAGATATAGTTTTTGTTGTCCTATCCCCTGCAGATTAAGGTTTTTGGTCTGTAGAAGATTTAGGGAAGAAGGCTTGTGACTGCTCTTCTCCTCCCCAGCCAGTACCACAGGAGAAAAGCTTTCTCAGATTCTTCCCATCCTTCCCTGTAACCACCTGGTGGGTTTCATGGAAGAAAAACCTTTAGAAGGTATAAACCTCCTTATTTCTAGAAGATATAAACCTCTTTATTTCTGGGGACCTCAGGAGATTCATGTTCTTACACCAGCCCATGTTCTGCCTTTAGAAATTTATTAAGGACTTTTAGCTGAGTTTTTTAATCAGTACTCAATGGCTTATGTCCCAGGTAAGCAAATGCTGTGGTTCTGTTCTCCCTGCAGTAACCCGTTTCTCTATCCAGATTTTGGATTACTTGGTCGATCTGGGACCTCAGTTCTCTGATGGATTTGGCTATTTAATTTGCAATTTTTCTAGCCCTTTTCCTTGTTGTAAATGTGGGAGAATGCTCTTTTTATCTCTCTAGAAAGAGCTGAAACTGGAAATTTTCAAGTCCTAATTTTCCTACTATTTTTCTTCTTTTTGACTTAGGAAGCAGAAGCTCAGTATGAAGAGCAGATTGGTAAAATTATTATGGAGACACAAGAACTTAAATGGCAAAAGGTGAGTATTTTCTCCCCTCTAATTAGCATTTTATTTTATGTATTTTATTCCTTAATTGTGAAGTTAATTTTTAAATTTCCTAAACATATTTGGGGAATTGTGCTTCTTCTCTCATTTTAGAGAGTCTCAAGAAAATTCCAACTAAAACTGTTAAGAACATTTAGGCTTCCAGAAAACTGAGGATAACTTTTTTTTTTTCACAATGTTGTGTTAGTTTCTTCTGTGAGAATAACCATTTTTCCCCAGGCTTTCTGATAAGAAAATAGACAAGGATAACTCTGAAAACTACTATGAACTATTTCATATCTGAGAAACATATTTTGTGTTATAGAGGAGTCAAAATATTTTTTAAGAAGTGAAACTTCAGAATAGTACCGTATTTTCCTAGGCTGTTGTTATATACTATAACCAAATCTTAAAAAAAATAGTATCATATCTGATTTTCTTTTGATCCTTATCCATATAGAGGCATTTTTGATAGTGCCTCTCTTGCCTTTCCACCAAAGTAATCTTTTCTTTTTTAAAATATTTATTAATTTATTTATTTGGCTGCACCAGGTCTTTGTCGTGGCACGTGGGATCTTTGTTGACATGCAAGATCTTTTAGTTGCAAGTTGTGGGCTCTTAGTTGCAGCATGTGGGATCTAGTTGCCTGACCAGGGATTGAACCCGGGCCCCCTGTATTGGGAGTGTGGAGTCTTAACCACTGGACCACCAGGGAAGTCCCCCACCAAAGTAATCTTAACAGCTAAAAACTGAAAGCTTAATTAAGATGACCCTTCTTCTCAGTATTTGGCAATATTGAAACAGGAACTTGGAGATAACATGTCAGAAATAGAATTCAAATGACAGAGGATAGGCCAACGATGGGAATTTTGAGGCCAGAGAGATCCACTAGGTTGTGTTGGGTTACATATTAGGGACAGGTCAAATAAAGAGACCTGTTTGTGGAGAGAAAAAACAGGTAAACACCAAATACAATCTAAAGCTCCAAGCAGACATAAAGTCAGAATGTAAAGTCAGAATGTAAAGTCATATCTTGTTTTGAATAGAGTCAATAGTAGAAAATTATCAGAATCCTTAAGTTAATCAGTAAGTTTAATACAATCCAATTTAAAATACCAAGCATGTGTTTGGTGTACTTAAGCTGATTCTAAGGTTTATATGGAAATAAACTTACAATAGTGGCTGGGAAAGTTTTGAAAAGGAATCTAGTCACAGTAGATTCTTAAATATATTATAAAGCTATAATAGTTAAAATAGCTTGGTAGTATACATGAACAGATAGACTATAATGGAGTCCAGAAATAGATCCAAATACATAAGATAATTTAGTGAATGATAAAGGTGACATTTCTGATCAGTGGGGAAAAGTAGATTATTCAAGAAATGATATTAGAACTGGGTATACAATCTGAAGAAAAATAAAACCAGATTCCTACCTTACTTTACAAAGTTGTAGAAAAATAGAACTTTCATATATTTATTGGCAATGTAAATTAAAAGTATCTTAAGTTCCCCCAAACACCTAAATCCCATAACCTTCTATATAACCCAGTTCAAATTTGTTCCTTTTGAGATACTACTAAGACTCTGTCAAGGTAGTGTCCTCACTTACTGCAGTGAATTCCAATAAACATGGTTTTGCTTTATTAACAGGTTGTTTGGTGGTGTTTTGATGGAGTTCATTTTTGTATATGGTGTTAGGTAAGGGTTCAACTTCATTCTTTTTCTCCTTTTTTTTTTTTTTTTTTTTTTTGCGGTACACGGGCCTCTCACTGCTGTGGCCTCTCCCGCCATGGAGCACAGGCTCCAGACGCGCAGGCTCAGCGGCCATGGCTCACAGGCCCAGCCACTCCACGGCATGCGGGATCCTCCCGGACCGGGGCACGAACCCACGTCCCCTGCATTGGCAGGTGGACTCTCAACCACTGTGCCACCAGGGAAGCCCAGCTTCATTCTTTTGCTTGTGTATATCCAGTTTTCGCAGAACCTTTGGTTGAAAAGACTGTTCTTTCCCCGTTGAATAATCTTGACACCCTTGACCGTGTGTGTGAGGGTTTATTTCTGAGCTCTTTATTCCATTGGTCCATGTGTCTTTCTTTATGCCAGTACAGCCCTGTTTTGATTCCTGGAGCTTTACAGTAAGTTTTGAAATTAGGAAGTGTGAGTCCCCCAGCTTTGATCTTCTTTTTCAAGATTATTTGGCTATTTTGGGTTCCTTGAGATTCCATATGAATTTTAGGATGGGTTTTTCTATTTCTGCAAAAAATATTATTGGGATTTTGATAGAGATAACTTTGGATAGTATTATCTTACAAATATGAAGTTTTCTAATCCCAGAGCAAAAGATGTGTGTGTATTTTTTATTTTTAATTTAATTTCTTTGGGCAGTGTTTTGTAGTTTTCATTGTACAAGTCTTTCATCTCCTTGGTTAAGTTAATTTCTATGTATTTTATTCTTTTTAGTGCTATTGTAAATCTAATTTTTTTCTTAATTTCATTTTTGGGTAGTTCATTGTTAGCATATAGAAATGCAATTGATTTTTGTGTGACTTTGTATCGTACTACTTTGCTGAATTCATTTATTCAGGTTTTTTGTGGAATATTTAGGGTTTTCTACATATAAGATCATATCATATGCAAACAGATAATTTTTTTTCCTTTCCAAATTGGATTTCTTCCAGTACTATGTTGAATACAAGTTGTGAAAGTAGGCATCCTTGCCTTGTTCCTGATCTTAGAGGAAAAGCTTTCAGTTTTTTACCATTGAATATTATGTTCACTGTGGGGTTTTCAAATATGGCTTTTATTATGCTGAGGTAGTTTCCTTCTATTCCTAGTTTGTTGATTTTTTTTTTTTACCATGAAAGGGTACTGAATTTTGTCAGATTCTTTTTGTTGCATAAGTTGAGATGATTATGTGCTTTTTTGCCTTCATTCTGTTAATGTGGTGTATTACATTGACTGATTTTTTTGTATGTTGAACTCTCTTATCCCAGGGATAAATCTTACTTGGTCATGGTGTATGATGCTTTTAATATGCTTCTGAATTCAGTTTGATAGTATTTTTTTGAGAATTTTTGCATCAGTGTTCATCAGGGGTACTGGTCTGTAGTATTCTTGATGTGTCTTCATCTGGCTTTGGTATCAAGGTAATACTGGCATCAAGCATGAGTTAGGAAGTGTTCCTTCCTATTCAACTCTTTGGAAAAGTTTGAGGAGGATTGCTGTTAGTTCTTTAAATGTTTGGTAGAATTCACCAGTGAAGCCATCAGGTTCAGGGCTTTTCTGTATTGGGAGATTTTGATTATGGATTCAGTCTCCTATAGTCTCTTAAAATTTTCTATTTCTTCATAATTTGGTCTTCGTAGGTTTTGCATTTCTAGGAATTCTCCATTTCATCTAGGTTACCCAATTTGTTAGCATGCAATTGTTCATAGTACTCTCATCATACTTATTATTTCTGCAGAATCAGTAGTAATGTCCCCACTTTCATTTCTGATTTTAGTAATTTGAGTCTTCTCTGTTTTTCTTAGTCCATCTGGGTAAAGGTTTATCAATTTTGTTATCTTTTCAAAGAACCAATTTTTAATTTCACTTATTTTCTCTATTGTTTTTCTGTTCTGTTAAAGGGAGGGGGGATCTCTCCCATTCTTTTCTTTTTTAAAAATTTATTTATTTTTGGCTGCATTGGGTCTTCGTTGCTGTGAGTGGGCTTTCTGTAGTTGCAGCAAGCGGGGGCTACTCTTTCTTGCAGTGTGAGGGCTTCTCATTGTGGTGTCTTCTCTTGTTGTGGAGCACGGGCTCTAGGCATGTGGCCTTCAATAGTTGTGGCATGTGGGCTCAGTAGTTGTGGCTCACAGGCTCTAGAGCACAGGCTCAGTAGTTGTGGCACACAGGCCTAGTTGCTCCATTACATGTGGGATCTTCCCAGACCAGGGGTCAAACCTGTGTTGGCAGGCGGATTCTTAACCACTGTGCCACCAGGGAAGCCCTGCTTCATATATTCTGATGGTCTGTCATTTGGTTCATAAATGCTTATAATTGTTATATCTTCTTCCTTATTGAACGTTTTATGGATATATAGTATCTTTCTTTGTCTAATGTAACTTCTTAAAATTTAAAGGCCATTTTTAATTTTGTTTTTTTTTTTGTTCTTTTGGTTATTATTTTATTGGAATATCTTTTTCCATTTTTCTACTTTCAACCTGTTTGTGTCTTTAGATCTAAAGTGAGTCTCTTGTAGACAGCATAAAATTGGATCATGCTTTTTATCCATTCTTCCAATTTTTGTCTTTAGGTGAGAGAGTTAAAATATACATTTAAAGTAATTACTGATAAGGAGCAACTAACTTGTGTCATTTTGCTATTTGTTTTCGATGTGTCTGATAGTTTTTGTCCCTCATTTCCTGCATTACCATCATCTTTTGTGTTTAGTTGATGTTTTTGTAGTGAGATGTTTAAATTCCTTTCTCATTTCCTTTTGTGTATATTCTCTAGCTATTTCCTTAATGGTTACCGTGAGGATTACAGTTAGCATCTATCATTATAGCACTCTAATTTGAATTTGTATCAGCTTAATGTCAATAACATACAAGAACTCTATTCCTTTATAACTCCAGCTACACCCCTTTCAGTTGTTGATATTATAAAATTACATCTTTATATATTGTGTGCTCAAGAGAATAAACTAGTAGGGTTTTTTTTTTTTTTTTTTGCGGTACGCGGGCCTCTCACTGCTGTGGCCTCTCCCGTTGCGGAGCACAGGCTCCGGATGCACAGGCCCAGCAGCCATGGCTCACGGGCCCAGCTGCTTCACGGCACGTGGGATCTTCCCGAACTGGGGCACGAACCTGTGTCCCCTGCATCAGCAGGCGGACTCTCAACCACTGTGCCACCAGGGAAGCCCGTAAACTAGTAGTTTTAAAAATACATTAGTCTCTGAATTATGTAGAAAGCAAATATGGAGTTACAAACCAAAGGTACAGTAATACTAGCTTTTAGCCTAATAATTGTCTTTTTAAAAAAAGTATTAGTTTCTTTAAAAAGAAATAAAAACTGCTGTTAGAGTAATACTAGCTTTTATAAATTGCTCATGTATTTACCTTTACTGAGATTTTTATTTCTTCATACGGCTTTGAGTTGCTCTCTCTTGTCCTTTCAATTCAACCTGTAGGAATCATATTATTTCTTGCAGGGCAGGTCTAATGGTAATGAACTCTCTCAACTTATGTTTATCTGCATTTTAGATCATGTAGAGGAAAGGCAACTTATGTGAGATGGTGATAAGACTATGAAGTATATTTCCTGAGTCCTTGGAGTACTTTGCCAGGTTTGTCTGAAGTAAGAAAATGTCCAAGATTGGGGCACAAGTAGCCAGTTTCATGTGGTAACCTCTAATAGGTGTGTATGGTAGAAGCCAGTGAAGTATAAGAGACTGTGGACTTAATAGTCTTGAGAGTCAGACATAACCTTCTTGGTCATGGAAGTTCAAGAATGTCAGATTTAAGGTGCCATTAATTCTCTCTACTTTTCCTCAAGATTGGGGATGATTGGGGCAATGAAATTTCTAAATAAATGACAAGGCTTTGCAGAGTTCTCTAAAAACAGGTCCAGTAAAATGAGTGCCTCTGTTACTGGAGATCCTCATGTTGGGAACACAAAATCAAGTAATTTTTTCCCTACTCTCATAATTATAGCTCTCTCTCAAGAAAAAGTTTTAATCCATCCAGAGAAGTAGCAAGCAATGATCAGAACATATTCAGAACCCAGTGTAGGGGTTTATTTTAGGAAGTCCATTTGGACATGTTCAGTGGGGTCCTGAAGCTTGGATTTACAAGGATAACAGTTTTACTAGGATTGTGAGGGAGACAGATGAGATTTGCACCAGAGACATCCTCAAAAATCTTAGTAAAATTTCCCCACCAATGCTAATTGAATATTGTTTTCAATATGTCCTTGCTCTGATGGGTAATTCCTTGTAAAATATGTTTGCAGAGTTTCGTCAAGGTTCTCTGGTGCCACCAAGTGTCTGTCCTGAAAGTGCCAGGGATTCTCTTGTACTTTACAACCATGTATTCTTTTCAGATTTTGGAGCCAGTTGTGGGCATTCCAAAATAGGATTTTTTAATCTCCAGAAAGATTTAGCTTTTTAGAGTATAATGGGGCCAGGACCTGATTGAGGGCTGCCTGTGTGTCATAAAGATAAACCTAGGATATTTCTTTTAGCCTTTGTTATCCCTTAATAGTGTGGCTTCATGATAGCCACCTCCTTAGGAAGCATTAGAGTACTTAAAAGTACTTAAAACTGTTGTTCATTTTATATTGGGATTCCTATTAAGGTTGGAAACTCTCATTGTTTCTACAGTATTACAAAATCATGGACTACTCCGAAAGGTATACCTAATATTAGTTTTTTGTTAACTCTCTTATCTCTTGACAATTGGCAAGCTCTGCTGAGAGGGTAAGTACTGTCATCAGGACTGGTTTTACTTCTGGTAAGGAGTCATGTTTTAGGGGTCAGTTGAGACTGTTCCAGTATATCTTGCCTTAGTTCCCATTTCAGTTATAAAAAATGATATATCAACAAATAATATTAAACCTAGATTTTCTAGGAGGAGTTTCTAATAAATCCATTTGAGGCATAGTCATTGTTTGGACAGAGGTTAGATCTCATGGAATTCCCCTTCTTTGGGTAATGGGAAAAGAGTAGCAATCTTTAAAGTATAGCACTGAGTTGAAATGTGTGAGGGAGAAAATAATAAAAAGTTCATAGGATGTAAGCCTGCTTGCCAAGAAGTGTGTTTTCAGTAGCATCCAGGATTGTACAGCATACAGAACCATCAAATTTAAACAAGATCCTTAAACCAAGTCAGTAGAGGCTTCTACTCGTTTGGCTGCTGCTTATTACTATCCTTAGATAAGGAGTAGGATTTTCCCCTCACTGGGTTGAGGGGAAGATTGTAGTAAGCAGTTGGGCCCTGATGATACCTGTGGTGTTCTGTTAGAGTATTAAGGACTTGTCTACATTGCTCAGATACAAATAGATAGAAAGCTTTATGACAATTTGGAGGGCCCCAATTGCGGGGGTGCAAGGGGGGCTGTTGAGAGTTATTTTTAAATCACAAAATTCTTGTCCGTGTTTAAGTTCCTAAGGGAAAGGTTCCATTATTGAGGACTTAAATTATATAGAAATGTGTCAATTTCAGAGATGTTTGGAACCCAGTGTCTACAGTAGCCAGTGTAATCTGGACAACTTCTTAATTTTCTCTTAGTAACCAGCCTTGGAAAGTATTGAAGGGCTCATAATTTATCAGGAATAATAGATTTACCCCCTTGGGATAAATTATACCCTAAATAATGCACTTCATTCTTACAAAATACTAAACTTTTTTTTGGAATTCTCATGTCCTTTCTGAGCTAAAACAGTACATAGATAAATGGAGTCAGTCTTAGAGCTCTCTTCATCTTTAGAACATAACGAAAGCTTGCCCGCATATTGTGTAAGTGTAGAGTTTACAGGGAGGTTTAAGGTCCCTAAGTTCCTCAGTAAACCACTGAGGCATAACTGTCCAGGTAAATTGTTGACTCTCCCAGGACAGAACAAACAGGTAAAACTATTTTGATCTAAAGGGGCGCCATAGAAAGCAGAACACAGATAAATATATAGTAGTCAAGTATGTAGAGTCAGGTGGCACTAAAGATAAAATAGTATCTGGGCTCAATGAATTGGGGAAATTGATATTTTATTTATGGCCTTAAGGTCTTAAATCTTCACCCATTGGGTTTTTGACTGGGGAACAAGTCAAAATTTTAAAACTGGTATAGGTATGATTGATTCATCCTTTCTTTATTAGGCTTTAGGACAATTGACTTTAGTTCTTCTTCGTTTCTGGTTTTAGAAGTATTATATAAAGTTAAGTAGAGGTTTAGATGGGTCAGTCTGAACCCTGCTGCCAATATCAGTTAAGACATTTTGCCCACAAAGAGTCCACTTCATGGAGATCTTTAATTTGGTTCCATGGTACACACAGGTACCTAAGTCAATATCCAAATAAGCTATGATCTGATTGTGAATAGAATCCCGAGGAATCTTCAAACAAACAAACAAACAAAAAAAACAACTCCTCCTCCAAAAAAACAGGAGTTTAATTTTTCAATTCTATTTGCATAGTAGATTCCTATCTCTTAAGTTAATGGGTGTGGCGTCATAAAGGAGAAAATAATATTCCTCACTTGAGAATCCAAGGATAACGGTTATGGGCTAAAACGGGACGAGTATCTTTGGATTATTAGAGATACACCCTATTTGAGTAGCTCATTGACCCTGAGGGAAAGGTTATGTGATGTTGCCAGAGTTTATGGTATGAATAAAATGTCCATGTTTCTTTTAATATTTAGAGAAATTGCTCTTTGCAAGTTTGAGGAATAAATGGGAAGTTGGGTGTGTGTCAGAGCAGTGACATTGATTTGCCCACCTGATATTTTTTCCCTTCATTTTCTTAGCTAGTTCAGGATGTTTTTTTTCCCCAGTGTCTTTTCTGCTTATAATAAGTATCTACAGGTGTCTTTACCATGAGACTCACTCCTCTCATGCTTGATGACAGGAGTAGGAGTATTAAATTGTTTTATCTGTAAGGGTACCAGTTTATTCTTCTTTTGTTCTAAGGCTTTTTGAAGATCTGAATTTGGAGATCTAGTAATGGGGCTATTTCCCATTCCAGTTTTTGTTGCATATTAAATCTATTTCTAGATTTACAGCTGTTCACAAAAGACGGGGAGAGAGCTGGAGTTCATATTTACTTCAGAATCTGCTCCTCAAAGGATTTATCCCTGAAGTGTCCTATAAATTCATTCTTTCCTTGTTTGCAGGAGTAGAGTCTAATATATTTTTATAAGAAAACTGGGCAATATCCTCTGAAAAATTTTGTCCAATATCTACAGCTTTTCTAAAGGTCTGGTTTCCGGAGAATTCCCTGACAGTCCAGTGGTTAGGACTCGGTGCTTTCACTGCCAGGGCCCGGGTTCATTTCCTGGTCAGGGAACTAAGATCCTGCAAGCTGCGTGGCATGGCCAAAAATTTAAAAATTAAAAAAAAAAATGTCTGTTTTCCTATGCAGTTTGGGATTTCCTAAGTCATTCTTGGGATCTTCTCACTTTGCCTTTTCTATTCTTTATTTTTTGCTTCTGAGCATATGAACCAATTGATACAGACCTTGGAACTGGCAGTATTATTTTTCAAAATTAGTTATGGGAATTAAAATATTTTAAAGTAATTGCTAACTTCAGGAAAAATAAAACTTGTATATATAGAAATGTAATCATGGGACTTCACTGGTGGTGCAGTGGTTAAGAATCTGCCTGCTAATGCAGGGGACACAGGTTCAAACCTGGGTCCAGGAAGAGTATCCCCCGCTCACTGCAACTAGAGAAAGCCCACACGCAGCAACGAAGACCCAATGCAGCCAAAAATAAATAAATTAATTAATTAAAAAAAAAGAAATGTAATCATGATATACCATATGGCTTAGCATTGAATAAAAATTGCAATTATAAGAGTATAAATACTGACTGTTGATTTAAGCCACAATTTTTATAATTCTGTTGGAAGAATAGACGGAGGACATGTAGGATTATGGTTATGTAAGAAAGCTATCATATAGGAGGTCAGTAGATAAATTTTTTAAATTGTAGAATCATGGAGTAAAATAACAGAAGCATTTGAAAGTGGTTGCCAGTTTTGGCTCTAAGTTTTTAAATTATGAGAATTATTTGATAAAGATAGAAGAAAAAATTCATCTTGAATCTAAAGGACAGGACACACAACTTGTACCAAAAAAAGGTGGAGGGGAAAGAAATGGAATTGTATACATGGATTTTTTTTCAAAAATGCCCTGTGGTAGTTTTGGTTTTGTAAAAAATTATTTCAGTGAATTTAAAAAATCATATGTTACCATGTAAACATTTGTGCTTAGATAATAAAATTGGTTTTTTTGGAAACTGTAATAAGACTATAGTCTGCTTGTATATTAGACTTAATTTTAATAACTTTTGGTGAAAGATATTTTCTTGAAGAAAACTTTAAAGTAAGCTATATTCAGAGTTTAAAATTTTAGAGAGCAATATGTTTTATCATGAAGAAGCAACTGGAAGCAAAATTATTGTATGCTGAGTCCATGACAGTTAAAAAAAAAATAAAATTTTCATAAGTTACATTTTAAGAGCATAAAATAATATGTGCAATGAATATGTTTAACTTTAATTTGTGAACCCAATTAAAATTTAAAACTGAAAGTGGCTAGAATCTGTTTTAACTTTTCATGATTTTAAAATAGGAAACTCTTCAGAATCAAAAGGAAACATTAACAAAGCAACACAAAGAAGCAATGGCAGTTTTTAAAAAGCAGGTAATTTCATAAGGATAGACAAACATTACAGTTTTAAATATTGCACTTTTCCCACTTCTCATGAATATTATGACAGGTTGTTCTCCATACTCACTGAGGACAAAAAGGTTATTATTGGAAGCAGGAAATAAGATTATTTTGAATCACAACTGATAATAATGTAGTAGAATGATTTAGTTAAGGAAAGAAATTAGGAATACTATTTTCTTGGAGATGTGTTTTCATTGGTCCTAAATAAAATATGTTAGTGTGTTCTTGCTCTTTCTCTCCCTTCTCCCTTTTCTGTCTTTAATTAGCATATCTTAGGAGCTTACCTTTTCCACATTACTTCTTTACGCAAGCTAACATTATAACACTGGTGAAAAGCTGAAATGCAAGTAGGGAGATGTAAAGGATGAAGAGATGTGATTATCATGCACCTCCATAAATATCAACTACTAACAACTAAGAAAGATCAGTAGAAGAATTGAAAAAAATATATTTTAAAGAAATGAAGAACAACTCCTTCTGTTATTTTGAATTCTATAGCTCTTCTTTACTACCTCACATTTCTCTTCAGTTCCTAATTATAAAATAGAAGTGTAAGAAATGTGCCTATGGAAAATGTACTCTGGAAGTGCTTTTCCTTATAGCCATGCCAACATCACCATTTTTTTTTTCCTTTTTCCTTCCCCCTTGTTTGTTTTTATCTCCATACAAGTGTGTGTGTTCAGAGAGAAATGCATAAAAAGAAATAAACCTATATAACCTAATCACTAGTGGGTTAAGGTTATTGGTAATTTACACTGTAGTGTGGATTTGTTTAAGCAGATGATAAACTTCCTTATAGTCTGAAATTGGCTTTACCTAAGTTATAAGAGTTTTAATTGAAGGGTGAGGAAGCAGAAACCAAATGTACAGCATAGTATTCTTTAGGAGAGAGCAGTTCTATGTCTCTGTTACCACAAGGGACTCTGGGCAAGAAGAAATATCCAGGTAATTGAAGGGTAAAGGAGAAAGTGCTATTGGGTTCTTTTTTTAAAAATTTCTTTTCTTCTTTTCTTCCTCTTAAAAAAAAGGATTCTTGAAGGTAAGTGAGGAATATGGAAAATGAGATGGAGAAATTCCAAAGAAAAATTTTATTTCTTGACAACTTTGGCTAGTATCCTTGTGTTGCTTGGAATATTTAGTTTCCTTTGGCAAGTTCACCCTAGTTTTTCTGTTTTAAAATGTCATTATTTATTTATTAGACTAACACATGCATTTAAAAAAAATTTCGGAAAATACTGTCAGTGCAAATACAAATGATACCAATTTTATAAAAGTATGCCTTCAGAAAATGTTATATGTTATTGTTTATGAGTAGATGGCAAAATATTGAAACATTTAAAAAAAACTGGAGGGAAAAACTAAACTTTCAAGGATGATTGGTGCTCTGATCATGAGATTAAATTGTTCATTTTCTTTGGTGACTATCTTTTTTCCCCCTTTTATTATTTATTTTCTCAGTGTAAAAGTAGCATAATCACATTGTACTAAGTTCAAACAATATAGACATGTAAAACATTTCTGTAGTCTCACTGACCAGTGTAAATCCCTGGTAACATTTCACTTACCTGTATTTTAATTTTTAAAATTCTTTATCAGTTGCAAATGAAGATGTGTGCCTTGGAAGAAGAAAAGGTATATATTAATTTTTTAATAATTTGAAACATAGCTTAAATGCAGTTAATTATCAGTTGTTCACCATAATGGAAAGGAGCATTGGTAATGAACAAATGGATACTGTTAATTTCTTAAAATTTTAGAAACAGAAAGGACCTAAGGGAATCATGTTACTTGAGCTCTTATCATTTTACAGTTGAGAGTACTGAGGCCTAGTAAGATATGAATGACTTGCTGAAGCTCCCATTTTGAAGTGGCAAAGCTGGGACTAGAACCTAGATTTCTTCAGCCCCTAAATTAATGCTCTTTCCACTATACTGCAGTGTTTCTATTAAGTATATTTTTAGTGCCTTTTCAATGAAATTACCTTCTTTAAAAAACAGTAAGATGATTTGCATCTGCATGCAGACCAACAGGAAAAGAGTATACAACTCTGAGCAATGCTAGAAATTCATGTGGCATTAAATGTTTTCTCTAGCTATTCAATAGTTCATACATGTTTTTATTATATCAAAGAACATGTCATTTATAATATTAAAACTTAGAGTTATTTTTAGCAAAAGACTTTCTTTAAAAATTTTTCTCATATCCTTATATTTATAAAACAAATGTACTTGTGTCTTATTGATTAGAATATATTTATTCTAGCCATATGAATTAAATACTTAATTATATAGTATCCATAAGTTCTCAGGAATGCTCTACTGATAAAATGATTTATTGTTGTAATGAGATTTTCCATTTCATGATATTTGTAACCTTGTATAGACCTTATTGTAATTTTATGATATCTTGAAGTCATTAGAAATACAAGTTGTAGTACAGATACATGTTTAAATTCTGTGAAGTATTAGGTTGCAAGTAGAGATTTTGGTTCTTGAACTCTTGTTCTCCCTGTTAATAATGTCACTTACATTGGAAAGTACTGAAATATAGTTTTTTACTTGAAGGGAAAATATCAACTTGCTACAGAAATAAAAGAAAAAGAAATAGAAGGATTGAAGGAAACATTAAAGGCATTACAGGTAAAGTAACTTAGTATTGCTTGAAAAGTAATTTGGTATTTTAGCATTGTATCAGTAAAATGCTGTAAACATGTAGTGTAGCAAAGTGAAGCTGAAAAAAATTCATATATATAATTTAGTACTTTTTCCTGAGAGCCTTGGATTTCAAATTAGTAGGATTTTTGCTTTATCTTTTATTTTAAAAGGAAATATTAACATAACTTTCATTATTTCTCACAGTAATATAATGAGATATATGTTATTTTTAGCACTTTATAGATGACAAAAGCAAGTTAGGCCTATATATTATAACTGATTTATCTATGGTCCTTAAAAATTAACATAAAATAGCATTTATTGTTATTATTATTTGCTAAGTACTATGCTTATTTTCTACAAATACAAAGATGAAGGAAACATCACTTTGCCTTTAAATCATTCAGTCTCATACAGAGGTATGAGGTATACAACAGAATACAGAGGTATACAACAGATGATGAATCATTCAATACATATTTATGAAGGTCTACTATGTGCCAAACCCTGCTCTAAGCACTGGGAATACAGCTGCGAGTAAAAGGGTCAAAAACCTCTGCCCTTGTGGAGTTTACATTCTAATGGGGAAGACAATAAAAAGAGATAAAAAGTAAAATAGAGATTGTTGGGGGAAAAGATATTCACGTGATTTCAGAGTATCACCCTATAGATAATATTAATTACAAAGAGCAAAGTAATTTTTTTACAGTGGAAGGATCTTGATGGTTACTACCTGAATCAGGTAATTCACACTGTAGTGTGGATTTATTTAAGCAGTTGAAAAGCTTTCTTCCTTTAGTCTGATTACAGTAGTACAAAGATTCCTTTTCTCCACATCTTTACTAGCATTTCTTATCTCTTGTCTTTTTTGATCACAGCCATTCTGATAGGTGTGAGGTAATCTCATTGTGAGGTTGATTTGCATTTCCCTGATTATCAGTGATGTTGAGCATGTTTTCATATACCTGTTCGTCATTTGTATGTCTTTCTTTGAGAAATGTCTGTTTAGGTCTTCAGCTCATTTTTTAATTGGGTTATTTGGGGTTTTCTGCTATTGAGTGTGTATATGACTTCCTGCTACATTTTGGATATTAACTCCTACTCAGATACATGGTTTGCAAATGTTTCTCCCATTACATAGGTTGCCTTTTCACTCAGTTGCTTATTTCCTTTGCTGTGTAGAAGCTTTTTAGTTTCATGCAGTCCCACTTGTCTATTTTTGGTTTTGTTTCCTGTGCTTTTGGTGTCATGTCTAAAAAATCATTGCCTAATGTTGAGAAGCTCTCTTCCTAAATTTCCTTCTAGTAGTTTTATGGTTTCAGGAGTTATGTTTAAGTCATTTTTTTTTTTTTTTTTTTTTTTGTGGTACGCGGGACTCTCACTGTTGTAGCCTCTCCCGTTGCAGAGCACAGGCTCCGGACGCACAGGCTCAGCAGCCATGGCTCACGGGCCCAGCCGCTCCACAGCATGTGGGATCTTCCCAGACTGGGGCACGAACCCGTGTCCCCTGCATCAGCAGGCGGACTCTCAACCACTGCGCCACCAGGGAAGCCTTATGCTTAAGTCTTTAATCCACTTTGAGTTGATTTTTGTTTATGGTATGAAATTTTGTATATTGCATGAGGTAAGGGTCCAGTTTCATTGTTCTGCATGTGGATATCCAGTTTTTCCAACACCATTTATTGAACACTATCCTTTCTCCATTATGTGTTCTTGGTGTCCTTGTCGAAGATCAGTTGGCTACAGATATGTGGATTTATTTCTGGGCTCTCTATTCTGTTCCATTGGTCGATATGTCTCATGTTGGTTTTGGTTTTGCTTTCGTTTTGTTTCTTGTCAGTACCATGCTGCTTTGATTGCTGTAGCTTTGAAATATATTTTGGAATCAGGAAGTATAATGTCTTCAGTTTTGTTCATCTTGCTCAGATTACTTTGGCCATTCAGGGTCTTTCATGATTCTATATAAATTTTAGGATTGTTTCTTCTATTTCTGTAGAGACTGGCATTGTGATTTTGATAGGGATTGCACTGAATCTGGAGATCACTTTGGGTAATACAGACATTTAAACAATATTTAATTTTCCATCCATGAACACAGTATGCCTTTACATTTATCTGTGCCTTTTAAATTTCTTTTATCAATGTTTTATAATATTCAGTGTACAGACCTTAACCACTCTGCTTAAATTTGTTCCTAAATATTTTATTCATTTTGTTGCTATTGTGATTATTTTCTTAATTTTCTTTTCAAATAGTTTGTTGTTTGTGTATAGAAATGTGGCTGATTTTTGTATGCTGATTTTGTATCCTCAATTTTACTGAATTCATTTATTAGTTCTAACAGTTTTTTTGTTGTCTTTAAGGTTTTCTATATGTATGATTATGTTTCCTTCAAATAGAGATAATCTTACTTATTCCTTTGTGATTTGGATGCCTTTTATTTCTTTTTCTTTTCTCATTGCTCTGGGTAGGACTTCCAGTATTCTGTTGAATAGAAGTGAGAATAGGCACTCTTGCCTTATACTGGTTTGATTATGATGATCACTGTGGGTTTTTTATAAATGGCCTTTATTGTGCTGAGGTAAATTTCTTATATACCTATTTTGTTGAGAGTTTTTATCATGAATGGATGTTGAATTTTGTCAAATGCTTTTTCTACATCTATTGAGACGAACATGTGGTTTTTTTTCTTTCATTCTATTAGTGTGGTGTATCACATTGATTTATTTGCATATGTTGGACCATCCTTTTAACCCAGGGATTAAATCTCACTTGGTAATGGTGTATGATCCTTTCAATATGCTTTCGAATTTTGTTTGCTAGAATTTTATTGAAGATTTTTGCATCTATGTTCATCATAGATACTGGCCTGTAGTTTTCTTTTCTTGTAGTGTCTTTGTCTGGTTTTGTCGACAGAATGATGATGGTCTCATAAAATGAGTTTGGAAATGTTCCCTGTTCCGTGTTTTGGGAGAATTTAAGAAGGATTTGTATGAAATCTTCTTCAAATGTTTGGTAGAGTTCTTCCATGAAGCCATCTAGTCCTGGGCTTTTCTTTGTTGGGAGGTTTTAAATTACTGATTCAATATCCTCATTTGCTATTGGTATGTTCAGTTTTTCTAGTTCATCAATCTTCAGTTTTGGTAGGTTGTATGTTTCTAGGAATTTATCCATTTCTTTTTTTTTTTTTTTTTTTTTTTTTGCGGTACGCGGGCCTCTCACTTGTTGTGGCCTCTCCTGTTGTGGAGCACAGGCTCCAGACATGCAGGCTCAGTGACCATGGCCCACGGGCATGTGGGATCTTCCCGGACTGGGGCATGAACCCATGTCCCCTGCATCGGCAGACGGACTCTCAACCACTACACCACCAGGGAAGCCCTCTATTTCTTTTAACGGGAGAATTTGTTGGCATGTAATTGTTCATAATAGTCTCTTATGATCCTTTTTATTTCTGAGGCATCCATTGTAATGTCTCCTTTTCATTTCTAATTTTGTTTATTTGATTCTTCTGTCATTTTCTTAGTCTAGCTAACAGTTTGTCAATTTTGCTTATTCTTCCAAAAAACCAACTCTTAATTTCGTTGTTTTTTTTCATTTGTTTTTGTATTTGCTATTTGATTTATTTCTGTTCCAATCTCTATTATTTTCTTCCTTCTGCTGATTTTGGCCTAGTTCTTCTTTTTCTAGTTGTTTGAGATGTAAAGTTAAGTTGTTTATTCAAGGTTTTTTTTTTTAATGTAGGCGTTTATCATTATGAAATCTCCTGTTAGTATTGCTTTTGGTGCATCCCATAAGTATTGATATGTTGTGTTATTGTTTTTGTTTTGTCTTGAGATACTTTTAAAATTCTCCTTTTTTTTAACATAACAAATGTTCAAGAGTATGTTGTTTAGTTTCCATGTATTTGTGAATTTTCCTGTTTTCTTACTGTTAATGATTTCTAATTTTATTCCACTGTGATCAGAAAAGATACTTGGAATGATTTTGATCTTCTCAAATTTAAGACTTTTTTGACGACCTATCACATAGAAGGTGACTTTTCTGTGATACACCATATGGTAGACATATGATCTATCCTGGAGAATGTTCCATGTGTGCCTGAGAAGAATGTGTATTCTCCTTCTATTGAGTGAAAAGTTCTGTATATGTCTATTAGGTCCATTTAACCTATAATGATGTTCACATCAACTGTTTCTTTATTGATTTTCTGTCTGGATATTCTATCCATTATGGAAAGTGAGGTACTGGAGTCTCCTACTATCATTGTAGTTTTGTCAGTTTCTCTCTTCAGATCTGTTGATGTTTGCTTTGTATATTTAAGTGCTCTGATGTTGGGTACATATATACTTATTATATCTTCCTGTTGAATTGACTCTTTGGCATTATAGAATGACCTTCTTTGTCTCTAAAGACAGTTTTGACTTAAAGTCTATTTTATCTGATATAAGTTTAGCCACCCCTGCTTTCTTTTGGTTACTCTTTGGTATATCTGTTTCATCCTTTTACTTTCAGTCTACATGTGTCCTTAAATCTACAGTGAGTCTCTTACAGATGTATCACTGGATTTAAAAAAAATTTGTTTAGCCACTCTGTGCCTTTTTATTGGAGAGTTTAATCCATTTACATTTAAGTAATTATTGATAGGTGTGGAATCACTGTTGTCATTCTGTTGATTGTTTTCTGTTTTAGTTGTGTTGTACATCTCTTCCTCTCTTGTCTTCTTTTGTTATTTGATGTTTTTTATAGTGATTTTTAAAATTCTTCTCCCTTTATCTTTTGATGTTGTTCCATAAATCATATGGCCTTTCTTCACCCTCTTTCATTCTTTTTTCTTTTCACTGGATAATTTAAAATGATCTGTCTTTGAGTTCACTGGTTTATTTCTTTTGTTCCACTGAGTGTGCTGTTGAAGCTATTACATTTTTCATTTCATTCATTGTGTTCTTCAGCTCTAGAATTTTTTTGGTTCTTTCCTTATGACTTCTATCTCTTTATTGAACTTCTCATTTTATTCATGTAATATTTTCCTGATTTTTTTGAGTTATCTATCTGTGTTGTCTTGTAGTTTGCTGAGCTTCTTTAAAACAGTTATTTTGAATTCTTTGTCAGGTAGTTCATAGATCTCCAGTTCTTTGGGGACAGTTACTGGAAATTTGTAGTATTCCTTTGATGGTGTCATGTTTCCTTGATTTTTTTGTGTTCCTTGTAGCCGTTTGTTGGTGTTTGTGCATTGAAGGAGCAGTGACCTCTTTCAGAGTTTTTGGACTAGCTCTGGTGGGTATAAACCTTGACCTACTGGTGGATGTGAGGATGCTGGCTGGGTGGCATATGTGGTGGTGCCAGGTGTAGTGCTGGGTCTAGCAGCTCTGGCTTGGTTGGGGAGCAATGATGCTTCTGGTTCCAAGAAAGGGCACAGTGGCCTGGGCTCCAGGCAGCTCCATCAGCTCAGGTAGGTGTAGACATTAGCAAAGACTGTCAGTGTCCTTGGAGGTGAAAGCTGCTGGTGTCCATGGTAGTGATGAGGGCTGTTGAGGTCCTTGGTGGTGAAGGCTGCTGGTGTCTTCCTGCTCTCCTTTTCTCCTATTTGGGGGGAGTTGTTGCTGAGGGCATTTCTTTTGGTGCCAAGCTGTATGAACCTAGACGATTGAATGACACAGGTGAAATGCTTCCTATACTTTTCTATTCAGACATCCTTGTTTTTTTGTGCTCTACTGGGTTGCTGCAGCTTCTTAATAGTACTCCAGAGCTCTTCCAGAACTATTTTCATTTTTAGGTACTTGTTAAATCTTGGGGGTGTGGGAAGGCTGGGACCTCCTGGTCTACCATCTTTCTGATGTCACTCCCATGAATTCTTTATATTTCTCTGAAATAAGCCCTTTTTGTTTGTGTTCTGGGCTTCAGATTGTTTCTTCAGTTTGTCATTTTTATTTTGATTTTGTTTGTTTGGCTTTTTGTTTAACATTTGCTATAAATTATTTATTTTTCTTTTACGGCTTTTGGAGTTTGTCATGGTTAGAAAGGCATTCACAACTACAAAGTTATAAAAAGGATTTGCCAATGTTTTCTTTTATTACATCTAAGTACTCAAATTTTACATTAGATCTTTGATCATTTGAAGTTTATCTTTGTAACAGTATGAGATATGGATCTAAGTCTATATTTTTTCAGGTTGTTATTCAGTTGTCTTAACACTATTTAGATTCTCCTCATTTGAGATATTAAGCAATTTTTATTTTGGATTTCATTTGTTACTTTGATGTAACAAAGTGAATAAAAATTAAGTACAGCAAAATGTCAATGAGTTCCAAGAAGAATGTTTTTAATAAAAAGAAGGGCATGGATTCCATGCCTCAATTTGGATGAATTAGAGGCTGGAAGATATTAGTGATATAGTAAAGAATCCTTATATCTTGTTTCTTCAACAACAGCAGCAACAAAGCAGTAAGTGATTAGAAACTCCAGAGAAAACAGATTACCGTATAACTAAGGCATAAAGTAAATTAAAATTTGGGATGGTTTTGAGCAATTGATGGGTTAAAACAAGAGAAGATATTTAGGTCCTGACCCTAGTAAAATCATCCTTCATGTAGCACATTGGACCTATACGACGGAAATGTGGTATTAACACCCTGTTAGGCTTTGCATTAAACAATATCTATATTGACTGTAATAACATAAACACTGTTGACTTCCAGTTTTTAGAATTAACCTATAAGCAAAGCATGGGAGACTTAATTATGGTTACAGAACAAAACTTAAATGTTACTAACCTTGTTGATGAAAAAGTAAAGGTGCAGTGAGATGAAGTTCATGGTGATATCCAGAAATATTCTTTAAAGTTGATGGAAAAGAAATAGGGGTTTAAGGCTACTATTTAAAGTTTATGTAGTTATACAGTTTAGTGATTCTTATCATACCTCAGATATCCAGTTTAAAATGACCCCAGTAGGTAAACATTTTTTTTTATTATTTAAATTAAAAAGTTGTTCTTATAATTGAGTATACCGAAATTACCATTATAGCTATTATAGAAGACTCTAATGTGTTTTCTTACAGTATCTTGAACTAGGCATAACTTACCTCTTATTTCTGAATAAATCTTGAAAAAGTGTTACTTTTTTTTCTACTAAAATGTCAATAAAGAAATATGCCAATTTTGTTATAAGTGCTTTGTTATTTTAGCACTTTTTCTTAAATTATTTCATTTGATACCACTCATGCATGTTTAATTATCTGGATAATGTAATGAGTATTTTCAAATCAAAAGAAATTTCTTCATATGGCTGACCTTCTGTGCAAGAGCTGTAAGGATTTGTTTTGCCTTGTTCAGCCCGTGACATAGTACAGGTGATGTATATGTTACTTTATGGCTGGATGAACATGATATATGAACAGTGTAGAGCAATGAAGATACTTCTGGTATTTCCCCTCCAAGTTAAAGAAAAAAAACTTCCTCTTTAATTATGGATCTGATATAAATCCATTAGGCAAAGAAAGTTCACAGCCTCTTAACCATCATGTAGCAACCTCCCTCCCTCCTTTACTTAGGTTGCTACTTTTTTCCTTTCATGAGGTTGTGCCTACCATGTGCAGGAATAAGAAATCAGATAATGCCTTTTCTTGAAAAGCTCATAGCCAAGCCACTCTACCTACTGAATTCTAAAATGAAACAAACAGACACAAAACCACAACACACCAAAAGCTGAATTATTTTTCCTTTAATGGATTCTTTGAACGTGTTTAACTTCTATTTAAAATGGTACCTTGTTACTTGATTTTAAAGGGATTAGTTAGGGCTTCCCTGGTGGCACAGTGGTTAAGAATCTGCCTGCCAGTGCAGGGGACACGGGTTTGTGCCCTGGTCCGGGAAGATCCCACATGCCGTGGAGCAACTAAGCCCGTGCGTCACAACTACTGAGCTTGCGCTGTAGAGCCTGCAAGCCACAGCTACTGAAGCTCGCACGCCTAGAGCCCGTGCTCTGCAACAAGAGAAGCCACCACAATGAGAAGCCCGCACACCACAAGGAAGAGTAGCCCCCGCTCACCACAACTAGAGAAAGCCCGCGTGCAGCAGCAAAGACCCAACGCAGCCAAAAATAATAAATAAATAAAATTTAAAATATATATATATATTAAAAACTAATAATAAAGGGAATTAGTTAGAGCAGGGCAACCTGCTTATATCTTAGTTACCTGACAAATTAAACTTTGTTTATGTAAACAGTATGCCTAAGGGTTAAATTTTGCTGAGTGTCCTGTAGATTTTAAATAAATTATTTCTGCCTATTAAAGGCTTACTATTATACATGATCCTGTGGTAACTCTTTGTCTTCTTGAACCTCAATTTTCCTTTAGGTAAAATGAGGAAATTGAAATACATCAGCATTTCCCAAACAGGACCATTTTGTGAAGCAATAACGTATTAAATTCTCTGCTTCACTTAATTTTTTTTTTGCGGTACGCGGGCCTCTCACTGTTGCGGCCTCTCCCGTTGCGGAGCACAGGCTCCAGACGCGCAAGCTCAGCGACCGTGGCCCACGGGCATGTGGGATCTTCCTGGACCGGGGCACGAAGCCGTGTCCCCTGCATCGGCAGGCGGACTCTCAACCACTGCGCCACCAGGGAAGCCCCTACTTCACTTCATTTTAAGCTTACTGAATTTATAAATTAAGACATTAATTCCTCTCACAGAACTGAAGGCATATTTAATACATAATGTGTTATTTCTACTATTGAATCTTTATCTTATTAGGCCTTACCTAACCACAGTGATAAAAGGGAACTAAATTCCTAGAGCTTTGACTGTGCTCATTTATCCACAAGGAATTCTTAGATATTTGGAAATTTTGTAGTTTGGAGAATCATAAACTTACAGAGATGTTAGAAATACATTACAGAGAACTATTTTCCTGGATGATTTAAAAGTAATACGCCAGGTACTTCCCTGGTGGTCCAGTGGCTAAGACTCTGTGCTCCCAACGTAGGAGGCCCGGGTTTAATCCCTCGTCAGGGAACTAGATCCCACATGCAGCAACTAAGACTGCACATGCTGCAACTAAAAGATCCCACATGTTGCAGTGAATATCCCACATGCCACAACTAAGACCCAACACAGCCAAATAAACAAATAAATAAATAAATATTTTTAAAAAAATAAAGTAAAAGTAATATGCCAATCTGATGCCCTGTCACCCCAAATACTGTAATATCTCTCCTATGATCAAGGACATTGTCCTACAAAACCATAACACAACCATAAAATCAGGAAGTTAACACTGATATATAATTGTAAATTAATTCTCATGCCCCATTCAGGTTTCACCAGTTGTCCTAGCAAAAGGATCCAGTTTAGAATCTTATGTTGCATTTAGTTGTCATGTCTCTTTGATCTCTTTCAGTCTGGAACAGTTCCCCAGTCTTTGTATGATTTTAATGCCTTTGAAACTCTTGAAGATCACAGTCTAGTTATTTTGTAGAATGTCCCTCAATTTCTGTTTTTTTTTTTTTTTTAATTGAAAAATAGTTGATTTACAGTGTTGTGCCAATCTCCCTCAGTTTCTTTTGGATATTTCCTCATGAATAGAGATAGTTTATGCATTTTTGGCAAGAATATTACAGAAATAAGGCCTTATTCCTGTAATTGAATTCTATCAGATAGCTGATGATTTCAGTTTGTCTTATTATTGGTGATGTTCACTTTGAACATTTGATTTAGGTGGTATCTGACAAGTTTCTCCACTGGAAAGTTATTCTTTTCCCCTTTCTAATCAGAGTATTTTATAGGCAGGTACTTTGAATAGAAATGTTCTGTTTCTCTCCAAACATTTAATATATTCATTTATTTATATCAGTTTAGAATCGTAGTTTCTTATTTTATTTAATGGATAAAAATCTGTGACTATCATTATTTATTTTGATCCTCACATGATCATTAGTTTGGCCAGTAGGAGCCCATTCAGGATGATTTTTTAGTCTTTTGGACATGACTTTATCATTCTTTCAGCATTTTCCTGCTCTCAGGTAAAAACAAAATGTTCCAGGATCACCTTGTAGTTTACGTAACCTTGCCCTGGAATACAGCGTTTCTCCACATTGCCCTGGTTCCTTTTAGTGGAAAATGGAATGTAGACACCCAGATCTGGGCATTGTTACACTCACTGCTATTGGGGTGTCACTGGTCTCAGACCTTCTTAGTAGACAGAGCTAGGGAATCTATGTATGTATTTATATACACACAAATATATAAACACACATTTATAATTATGTTTCTCTATCAATCTATATATGTCAAAAACCATGAATTCACATTACTTCCATTTCCAATCCAAAACCATAAGGTTAATTTTAATTTATTTCCCTTCCATATTTATATATTTCTTTTCTGTTACAGTAAGAAATATGACTTTCTTTATTCTTAATATATTTACTTATTTGATAAATTACCCTGTACGTGATCAGGCCTCCATTCTGCTACTCCTTCCTAATGTGGATGCCCTCTTCTCCCTGCTTCAACTCTGATACCTGGGTTGCCCTTTTTCAGCACTGCCTACTAAGCACCCTACTCAGCTTTTGACTCCCCATTCAGGCCTGATACCCTGTTCTGGAATGCTGCCACCACTACCCCTTCACCTCTTCCCCACCTAATGAACTTGGGACTGAGTTGTTCAGGAAGGTGAGGGGTTAAATATTTTTAGCACAGTACTTAAAGGACTTTATTCCCAAGTAACATAAATCCCATTAATTTAATGGGAAAATAGATTTGCTCTAAACAAATGTACTTTACAGTAAACTTTTCATAAAATTTTCCAAAAAGTGAAGGATAGCTATAACTAGGAAAACATTTGTACTTTATCTTTCAAATTGCTTTCTGTTGTTAATACACTAATTAGTGTTAGTATAGTTTTGTTCCAGTATTAGAAAGCTGCCTATATCTGGTATTATAAACCAGTTTTATGTGATTTCAGAATGAATAATCATTATATAGAACATCTGTAAAAAGATTTCATGTCAATCTAATTATGTTACTTTCAAATTTGACTTATTTGACATAGGAATGCAGCTACATGGTAGTTTTTTAAGTTGGAAAGTGCTCTAGAGGTGTTGATAAAATAGAGCTGTGAATCATGGTTCAGAAAGAATAAAATGCAGAGATATTGATGTTTGAAGAACAGTGACCTGAAAGAATTTGGTAAATTTGCTCTATGTTTATCAGTTTTATCTTTGGCTAATGGTGGCTGTATTAGTGAAGGTTCACCAGCGAAACAGAACCTGTATATAGAGAGAGAGAAAGAAAGAAAGAGGGTGATTGATTGATTATGAAGAATTGGCTCACACGATCACACAATTATGGAGACAGAGAAGTGCCGTGATCTGTTGTTTGCAAGCTGGAGATTCTGGAAAGCTGGAGGTATGATTCCAGTCTGAGTCCCAAGGCCAGTCTTTTTTTTTTTCCTCTTATTTTTCTAGATGACCTCTACCTTTTTAGTTTGCTTTTGTCTGTATGCCTTAAAAATACTCTGATCTCATCTAGTCTTATTTCTTTAAAATGGGGTCTACATGCAGAGGGCTTCCAAATGTATATCTCCAGCCCCAACTCCAGCCTGGATTGACTATTGGATGTCTAAAAGACATCTCAAACTTGACATGTCCAAAACTTAGTTCCTAAAATCTCGCCCTGAAAGCTAACTAACTTATTTGTCTTTTCTGTTTTTGTTAATTACAACTCCCTTCTTCCTGTTGCAGATTTTTTTCAGCTTTTCCCTCAGAGTATATCCAGAATCTGACCACTTCTCACTACATCTACTACTAACACCCTAGTCCTCTTTCATCACCCTCTTTCATCTCAATTGCAGTAGTTATATGAAATGTTCTTCCTGCTTCCACTTCTGTTCTCCTTCAGTTTTAATATAACAGAGTGATCCTTTCAAGGAGTAAGTCAGGCTCTGTCACATTTGTGCTTGGGTCTCTTCAGTGGCTTCCTGTCTCATTCAGAGTAAACCATTATTATGCACCACAGACCTACAGTGATTTGGCCCTACCTCCTCTCCTACTCTTCTGTGAACTCATCTTTTGCTGTTCTTCCCCTTGCTTACTAAATCTTCCAGCCACATTGGCTTCTTTGCTGTTCTTTGAACACACAAGACATTTGCCCACCTTAGGGGCTTTGCACTTGCTGGAATACTCTTCCTTACTTTCTGTTGAGTCTTTACTCAAAAGTTGCCCTCTCAGAAAGGACTTTCCTGGCCATCCTGTGTAATCCCCTTCCCTGATTTATTATTTTTCCTTAGCACTTATCAATATCTAATAGAACTATATATTTTAACTTATTTATATTGCTAATTATCTACATTCCCCAGAATTTAAGCTGGACAGGATTTTTTGGTCCAATACTATACCCCCAATGTCTACATTAGTGCTTTACTTATGGTAGCATTCAATATTTGTTGAAGAAATGAATCACATATAACTCATTCCACCAAAATGAAATAAAATTATTAGTTCAAGGCAGTATGCTAAAAATTTATTTCACAGGAAACGTGAAGTAATTTTAAGAACTTTTGCTTCAATTTTAGCAAATATTAGGTGAGTTTAAGTAAATAAGCACTCATACATGGCTAGTTGGAGTTTAACTTGGTCCACCATTCTGGAGGACTATGTGTGTAATAACAATTGTTAAGTCTATAAAAATGAACAAATCTTAGGAGTCCTGCTTCTTGGAATTTATTCTGCTAAAATGAATAACTGCAGAGTTTTCTTGGTAACAGCATGTTTATTTCAGAATTCTTTCATAGAACTGAAAACTAGGTAAATCTACAAAAATGAGAGTGATTTGATAAACTATGGTATAAAGTTAAACAGTGGAATACTGTGTAGCCATTAAAAGCTTGTGTTGTAGATTAATTTGTAATATAAAAGTGTTTGCTATATATTAAGTAAAAATAGGTTACAAAATAGTACATATATTATTATTCTACCCCCTACTGACTCTCTTTTAAAGTATAAATACATAGAAAAATATCTGGAAGTACCACGGTATTAATGATTGTTATTTCTGGCTTGTGAGATGGTTTAAGACAATGTTTTTCCCCTATGCTTATCTATTTTATCAAAATTTTTTCAACGAAGAGCTAATATTAAGTAGCAGACTCTCCTAGAGTTTTCTTGCTGTCCTTCTTGCTTTATTTTTCTTCATAGTAGTTGTCACTCTGTAACTTCTGTACTTTTTACTTATATTTAATTGTCTGTCTACCACCACCCCCACTAGACAGAAAGCTTGTTACGGACAGGGACTTTGTTCATTGTTGTATCCCAGGATCCTAGGAAAATGGCTGGCATATAGTAGGTGCTCCATAAATATGTGTTGAATAAATAAATAAATGTATTGTTTTTGTTATAGAGAATAAAGTTATGGTAAGTAACATTTTGAAAATGTGTCACTGGAAAAAATTGCATATAAGATACACATCACATTATATAACATACAATTTTAATATCAGAAGGAATTTATAACAAATAACTAAAAAGTTTTCATGAGATTTTTTTTCCCCTTATTGTTTTCAAGGTTTCTAAATATTCTTTACAGAAGAAAGTGAGTGAAATGGTAAGGAAATTTCAAAATATACACCCACCCCAGATTAGTGCATAATGTGCACAGTATTTTTGTCAATATTAATGTGACATTTATTGTAAAAAAAATGTTGAAACTGGATATTAATATCCCCTTTAAAGGACTGAATTACAATTTCAGATATAGCTTAAATGAATTTATTTCACAAATTTATTTCCAGATAGTGTTTACATGTTATAAAATAAATTTAACACAGTTCCCAAATTATTGGTAGAGGTCTTATATGAAAATTGAACAACAAAGAAGTGAAAACAACAGAATTCTGAAACCCCTTACTTTAATGATATCTTTTCTAGGTATTTGTGTAAACACATAGTTATTACTTTTAGCCTGAAAATTTGAAATAATATGAAGTAGCATTTGAATACTACACTTGGGATATGGTACTCATCCCTTATCATTCAACAAGTGTTAATTTGTTGTGCATTCCTCTTCTGCAGTATATTAAAATTAATATTTACATTTTTACAGCATAACATTTTATGAAATATTTACTTTGATATTCTATCTTTCTATCCCTGTTGGATTCAGAAGAATTTTTTTCTCTGTATTTTTGATTGAGCAAAATTCTCCCATATCCACTTATATCTTCAGAGGGCTTCTTGGGTGGGTTTATGCTATTTCGTTCTTCCTTCTTTGGAGCAGACTGTAAGGCAAGTAAAAATAATTTTTGAGTAAGGTTTATGTATTATATCTATGAGAAGTAAGAAATGAGAGATCATTCCTTATGACGTTAAATACAAAAATATAAAGTAAGTATTTTGCTTCTTGAAATGTTTTGGTGTGTTAGAAAATAAAAGAGCCATAGAAAGATTGCTAAGCTTGATTGAATAAAAGATGTGAAAATTCTGTCACTGTTCAACTGGAAAGACTACAGATAATATTGTCAGACTATTTTAAACTATGATTTTAATTAAGGAGCTGAAAAACTAGATTCTGGTTTAGCTTTAAGTACCATGACATTTGTACTGAAAGTCATCTTCAACGCTACAGTGGTTTTACACAAAATATAGTGAAATTGAATAATGTACCCTCTGACCTGGGAGATAAGGCTACAAGTTAAAGATCAAAGGCAACATAAAATGTGTTTTATTTTATTCCACTTTAAAATTTCATCAAACAGATACTTATAATCTTAAAAAAACATGGAAACATGCAGTATACTTTTGATAGTTTTTGGTCACTTTTGAACATTTTGTTAATGTGAATTTAAGACTCTTAAGCACCTACTAAAATTTGAATTATAGTTGTATTTTTTCTGACAGTTCAAAGCATTAAATAAATCACTTTATATTAAAATAGTTTTATATATTGATAGATATACATGCCAATTTTGGCAGAATATTATGTATATTTTAGATGATGGATTTAAAAGTTAAAAATAAACCTTTTTCTAAACATTCTTACATTATTCTTTTTACATTATTCTTATATAATTCAGGTGACCTTTTCTTTATTCAAAGTACTAAACAGTATTCAGTAATCCAGTTAATTTTATTCAAATCAGTACATTATCCTTTTATATTGATATTATTTGACTATGTGCAAGACATGAAACAAGATGGTCACTTGTGCCAAGGCAGGACTTTGGGGAGCAATTGATAAGTGTCCCAAAAGAAATAATTTTAAAAATAGTATTAAGTATTTAATTATTAAGTATTAATACTATTAAGTATTAATAGTATTAAGTATTTAAACAAGTTCATGATTTCCTATAGGCAAGCTCTTAACTACTAGTAAATTTCTGTCTTGTGGGAATTCAATAAAGTGATTTTCATGTAGAGGTGGTATGTCTCTAGATAAATTAACACAATTATGAATGGAAAGATTCATCTAGCTCTAAAAGTACCCAAATTTTCTCTTGAACAAATGATCACATTGATCATTACCAGTAAAACAAATGCAACTAAATATGATAAAAATAAACTATAGAACATCAAATTAATTGATTTGGTCATTGATGAAAATCTTTCCTGCTTTGTTCCCATAATTACTGTATAGGTGACTATGTTGTGTAACTGAGTTGCCAATAGAGCTTAATGAACAAAATAAAAATTTATCCAACCATCTCTTAGTTATAGTTTCTTTTTTGTATATCACTTTCCTTTAAAGAAAAGACTTATAAGAATAATTTATTTTGTCTTTATTAAATTAAAACAATTTTTCAGTATTGAAGGTTTTGATGAGATTTGGAATTACCACATATTTTCTTTCAGAGTAGAATATTTTTAGACTAAAGACTTGTCTGGAAGTAATCTTCATGATTATAATAATTATATACATCTGTACACATAAAATATGTAACTTTGGTTTTTTTAAGTAGTATATACCTAATGTTGTGACTAAAAAGGTGAAAGTATCAATATCCTAAGAAAGATGCCATGGGTTTTTAAAAAGTGAGTTTTATAATCCATTGATTTATTTTGGGTTTATATTGAAGAAATTAAAAGGTAAGTTGCAAAAATAGAAATGAGGAATATATGAAGTTTGTTTTGGGGTTTTGAATCTTTTTCTCTACAATTTACTTATAACAAGCTAATTGTTTTAAGGGAAATTAATTTTATTTCCAGAAGTTTTCAAATCAGTCTCTATAAGGAAATAAGAAATGAGGGAAATGAGCAGCTATGGCTTTTATTAGTAAGTATAGTTCTGAAAAGTTGGGTGTAAATGTTATTTTTAAATTATTCTTATTTTAAATGCCTTAAGAGGCTTTTAAGTAAACTTTTAGACCACACACACTTGTAATTATGCATGTGCTGTCTTTCTCTAATCTTGATTTTCAAAGATTAAAATTGTTTAAAATGAGGTACGTATGTATTTGGAAAGCAGGCAATCCTGATATTATTTTCTTGTTGACAGTCTTTGCATTTAGTAGTAAAAGTGTATGAAAGAGAAAATAACTTGACCCAATTCAGAGAGGTAAAAAGAACAAAAACACTACATACTTAGCCATTTCTTAGTCATTGCAATAAAATAATCTTTATTATGCTATAGTATGTAATGTTAAAGTTATAATAACACCATCAATTTAGTTGTATTATTCTTTATAATGTTCTTAGCTTTCTCAGGCAGGTGTTACCAATCTGCTTTTTGTTGTTGCTTCCCAAAGAATTTAAACTATTTGCTGACAGTCATGCAGTTAGTGGCAAGCTGCCCTCTTCATCTCATTATCAAAACTAAATCAGGGCAGCCAAGTAGGTTTATATGTGAACAGCCGCATATAGGCCTGTATGAGCTAATGAGCTGTAGGTACCCATTGTGATTTAAACGTCTTTATAGCATTTATCATGGCCATTGTATAGACTAATGTATTTGAAAATCAGAATTGTATCATGCAAACAAATGAAACTGCATTTTAATTCAACTTTGGCTTCAAGCAAAGGATGTTGGGATAGAGTATGTTACAAACTAATCTAATGTGTACAGAGCTCTATGTATGTAGAGAACACCTATGAACTCACTTTGATCTTTGCTGCATTTTTACTTACCAGGATTAGTTAACCTTTGCAGACATTAACAGTATTAATGTGTATTAATATGTAGTAGATGGTATTCTCATAAAGGCTATCTAAAAATTGATTTGACTTGAAAAACTGAAAGAATTCATTGAATTGAAAAAAATGTCTTTAGACCAATTTTTAGTGAAATTGTATTGGGTTTCTACACATCTCCTGAAAGGAGTATAATTCTCTAGAGAATTAAGTGGTATTTGAGAGGAACAGAATATGGGTCATTATTGTTCATTGTTTAGTTATTGATAATAGTGACTACCCAGGTAAGCATAAGATCTCAGGGGTAAGTGCACTTGTCAACTTGTTTGAATTTATAACTGCTGCATGCTTAATTCAAATGACTAAGTAGTGAATTTGAAAAGCCCATAGAGGTGCATGAGAAAAACTTAACTCATCTTTCATAACCATTGCCAGTGTACTTACCACTTTGCTTAAAATTGTTTAAAAAAATCTTTGAAAAAGTTAAGATTTTCACCAGATTTGCTAAGTTAATATAGTTAGGTACAACTTAAATTATGATGTGTGTTCCTTATTAATATTAGAGAGGGCTATTCTTAGTCCAAATAAAAATTAGGCTATTGAAGGCACTTTTATCATTTAAGGAATAGTAATAACAAAACATTATATTGTACTTGGTATGTGATAGGCTCTGTTCTTACTGCTCTGTAGGCATTAATTTGTCTTATCTTCACAACAACCCTATGAGGGAGATACTGGTATAATCTCTATTTTAAAGACAGGGTAGATAATTTTCCTGAGGTCACACAGCAACTAAATTACAGAGGCAAGATTTAAACATAGGCAGAATAGCTTTTGACCACTCTACTATACTGCCTGTACTTTGGTGTTAAGCAGTACAAAATGGCTCTGGTTAACTTATGCAAAAGGAAATTTAGTGGAGACACTTGCAATCAATCAGAGAGTCAAGAATGGTTTTGAAAATGAACAGGGACTAGGTTAATTCCGGGGTTTGAGAAGCAGGATGTAGGAACCCAGGACGGAGGAGATCTCATATCAGTCTGGATAGGATCACCACTGAACTTCTTTAGCTTTATAGTCTTTTTTGCTCAAGATTCAAATTCCAAGAATGTAGAAATCAATTGGTTTATTTGGAGTAATATGCCCTATACTTGACTAGGGGAGAATAGGACCCCTGAATTTGGTCTACTAGATTGCAATGAAGAAGTATTTCAAGGAAATACTTGAAAATGTGTTACTTTTGGGTAAGGGAAATAGATGCTGTCCAGGCAAATGTAACAAATTGCCACTGTCAGAACTCTATGAGACAACAGTTCATTCAGAAAGTAATTACTGAGTGCCTATTGACGGGCTACACTGTTCTTTGTTTATCCTCTCTCAGTAGAAACTGAAGTGTGTGGCAGAAATGAATGAAAGTTGTGAAATCAATGATTCTGCTAATGCCAGAATAAAAACTTTCAAAGAGTGTTATTGATTCTGTTAACATAATATTTCTTCTAAAAATTTTAAGTCATTTTTCTAAGTATGGTAAAACAAGCTCCTTTAGCTGAAAGCAGTGAAGGCCCATATTATATTATATATAGGGTCTAATTTTTACCAACTGTGTCTCTAAACTTTCTGCTATACTATATTGTCTCCCTATCACTGATAGATATTCTCATTGTTCCAGTTTTTAATGCAGTGAGAAGGTGCTATATTCATTAATATTAATCTCAGAAAATTTATCTGAGTTTTGATAATGTACATTATGCCAGCATTTAGAGAAAAAAAATTGTTTCCTAAATTATCAGGAGTATTGCTTTAATAATATTCTCCTCACTTTGCTTAGTGCTGTACTGGACTAATCAACTTTTCGGTAAATAAAACAACCAATTGATTTTGAAAAAGAAATTAGTAACAAGGAAAATATAACCTTAAGTGGCTATTTTGTTACAGGAAAAAAAAAATGCTTTAACTTTACCTAGATTTAGAACCTAACTAATATTTCCTCTCTAAGGTGTACTCAGAGAGTACTTTTTCATGACATACTTATGTTAATAACAACAGTTATTAAAAACAATAAATTGTTATGTATGTTTAATAAATATGTGTGTATATATATATGTATGTATGTGTTATATATGTATAACATTTAAAATAACTCTTCAAAATAGGAACAAAAAGTCCAGTTACATTTTCTGGCTAAAGAAGATCATCAGAAGCAACTGAATGAAATTGAGAAATACTATGCTACAATAACAGGTCAATTTGGATTAGTAAAAGAGAATCATGAAAAGTTAGAGCAAAATGGTGGGTGCTATCTTACTTAAACTTAACATATTTAAGAGGAAATGTTTAAATGGACTTATTTATAATGAATAAATTGAACTTATCTGATACTGGTAATAGTAAATGGCAGTTTAATTAATATTATTAAATTCAGTAATAATTATATATATTGCATTGAGGCTATTTTCCTTGTCCATGTTAGTAATATTTCCTTAAAATGTACAATGAATATAATGTTTTCCTAAGTGTCTTTCATGTTACAGTACAAGAAGCAATACAGTTAAACAAAAGACTTTCAGCTTTAAATAAAAAACAAGAATCTGAAATACACAGTTTAAAGAAGGTATGATTGATATAGTTTATTGTATTATATAAAACTAGTTTTATGAAATAATACCAGAAAAGTTGGGTGGGTTTTTTTTGTATAAAGATAAATGAAATGTTTTAAATACAGATTTATAAACTTTGAGTTATGATTTCAATAAATGCAATGAATGAATTTGTTCTAACCCATTCAAAATATTGTTTCTTTGACTTGTGACCAGTGGCATGCATTTTTATGATGATATGAATAACCAATAAGCATTCACTATATGTTAATCTCATTAGCACCATTCATTCATTCATTCAACTTTTGAGTGGCTCTGTGTGCCAGGTACTATATGGCACTTAGGGTACAGGTATGAAGAAAATGAAACATGTTCCTGCTTCTTTGAGTTATAGTCCAATGGAGGAGTTACATATAAAACCATCACACAGATCAAATAAGTTAAAACTGTTATAAGTGTTATGAAGAAAAAGTAGAGGATGTGATGACATTATCATAGGTGACTTCATTACATTGGGGGTAAAGTGGTGGGGGAGGGAAGAGGATGATGTTTCAGGCAAGGGAACAGCAAAAGCCTTGAGACAGGAAAGAGTTTAATGTATATGAGGAACAAGAAAAAGTCTGGTATGGCTGGAGCATTTTGAGTTAAGGAGTGCATTGGATATTTATTGGTAGCTTACTGAGCGTCAATATCCCCCTTCTCCTTTCTAAACTTATCCAGAGTTTTGTTTTGATGCCTCCAGCTTTAGAGAGGAGCCCTAAATTGGCACAAGGCCATAAACATATTTCATTACTCTAGCCACGGCCTTTGGCTTAGGAGTGGATAAATGACCTTACCCAGTGGTTATAAACCAGGAAGAAGGTAACTCCTACTGGGGCTGGCAGTCATCCTACAATCATGAGAAGCTAAAAAGGAGGAACTTGAAATGTGGATGCCAAATTGCTGTGATATAAAGAAACCTGTTCTTTCATGACACTTTTGAGTTCCTGAATGGACCAACCCTGCACTTGCCCTGCCTCTAGACTTTTCAGTTATGTGAGCCAGTAAATCCGCATTATTATTTAAGCCAGTTTCCTTAGGGCCAGCTTGATTTTCCATTATTTGCAACTAAAAATATCCCCACTGATAACAGGGGAGACCGGTATGAGAGCAAGGTGAAGTAGGCAAAGTCTTGTTCTTTCTACAGAGAATGACTTATTTCCTTTTCCTAATCTTTTCAAAGCCCCAACTGAAATAATACCACTTTGGACCACCTCCTTATCCCTGAGAGAATTAAGTACCTGTCTTTACTGACACTGAATAAATGCTTTGAAACAACATTTACTGAGTGTCACTTAAATATCTTTGATTTTCTAAAATTTGAATATGATATGCCTCGGTTTAATTTTTCAATTTTTATTTTTTTTGCCGTACGCGGGCCTCTGACTGCTGTGGCCTCTCCCGTTGCGGAGCACAGGCTCTGGACGCGCAGGCACAGCGGCCATGGCTCACGGGCCCAGACATTCCGCGGCACGTGGGATCTTCCCGGACCGGGGCACAAACCCGCGTCCCCTGCATCGGCAGGCGGACTCTCAACCACTGCGCCACCAGGGAAGCCGCTGGGTTTAATTTTTTTAGTCACTTTTTCTTCTTGATGTTCTCTGAGCTTCTTGGATTGTGGTTTGGTGTCTGACATTAATTTGGGGAAAGTCTCAATCATCAGTGCTTCAAATATTGCTTCTTTTTCTTTCTTTCATCTCCTTCTGGTACTCCCATTATGTATATGTTACAATTTGTATATGTTACATTAGCTGACCCGCAGGTGATGGATAGTCTCTTATGCTTTTTCAGTCTTTACTCTTTGTTTTCAGTTTTGGAATTTCTATTGTCATATTCTCAAGCTCAGAGATTATTTACTCAGCCTTGTCCAGTCTACTATTGAGACCATCAAAGTCATTCTTCGTTTCTGTTGCAGTGTTTTTGATCTGAAGCATTTCATTTTTATTCTTGTTTAGAATTTCCATCTCTCCATTTACATTATCCATCTGTTCTCCCATGTTTTGTCTGTTTTTTCCATTAAAGCTTTTAGCATATTAATCATAGTTTTAAAAAATTTTGGGTCTGATAGTTTTAATATTCCTGCCGTATCTGACTCTGGTTCTGAGGCTTGTTCAGTCTCTTCAAATTGTGTCTTTTGCCTTTTAGTATGCCTTGTAATTTATTTGTTGGAAGGCAGACATGATATACTGGGTGAAAGAAACTGCAGTCAATAGGCGTATAGTAATGTAGTGGTAAGATAGGGGGATGGGTGCCCCATGATTAGATGAGCCTGTTGCCCCTGGACTGTGAATTTCACCAGTGCTTCTCAGTCCCTGCCCACCCACCCCGTTCGCACAAGGATGGTTGGAGGGGGATAGAGTTGGGTATTACCCTTCCCTCAGGTAGTTTAGACTCAGGTCAAATAGTTTCTCCTGAGGGCAGGACTTGTTGATAAGAAAAAAATGAGTTGGTGTATTTCAAAATGGTTACTTTTTCTCTCCTTTTCCTCCTGCTTTTAGCAGGAGGGAATTTTCTCTGATATTCACTATGAGAGGACCTGGAGGTAAAATTTCACAAAAGTTTGAGAACCCAATGACTGTGTCCTGCTGAATTTTTTAACTCTGAATTGTCCACTCTGAGCCTCTGGGAATTAGTCAATTACAGTTCAGTTTTTCCTACCCTGGCATTGGTTCCTGTGGAGGTTTCTGTTTCTCTGTATTTACCTGTCCATCTCTCCAATTTTTGAGGCAGCAATTTGCTTTATGACCTCATTTGTCTAGCAGATGTAAGAGGAGTTGTTGATTTTCAGTTTGTTCAGCTTTTTACTTGTGGTGGGATCAAGTGGAAACTTCTAACTAAGCTCATTACATGCTGGACCAGAAACCAGAAGATCCTCTGTTTTTATATTTAACTATAATTTTACAAAAATTAAAAATTTATTAAGACAACTTATTATTTACAGAGACACAGGCTTAAGCTTTGAAGAGTGTTTGTGCTACCAGATGAATGACATATACTTTAATATGTAATTCAAGAAATCAGGCAATTTTACTACGTTATCTTTTAGTACCATTTCCAGGAAAGCAGGACCACAGGGGCTAAAGATTGACGTGACTTCTAAATGCTAAGCCAGAGTTCAAAGACCATTAATATTTGTAACTCTGTTATATCTAGGTCTTGTTCTTATAACTGCCAATAAATTGGTTTCAAATTCCTTGGACTCTCTCCTTATACCCGAGGGATCAGAAAGTAAGAGCATAGGGGTAGCCCAGTACAGAATATTAGAATGGTAATAAGTGTATGTCCCTAGCCCTTAAAAATCTTCTATCTAGCAAACTACCTAAAAGGATAGGTTGTTAAAAAATATTTATTTATTTGGCTGCATCGGGTCTTAGTCGCAGTGTGTGGGATCTTTGTTGTGGCATGTGGGATCTTTCGTTGTGACGCGTGGGCTCTTTGTTGCGACGCACGGGCTTCTCTCTAATTGGCGTGCAGGCTCTCTAGTTGTGGTGTGCGTACTCTAGAGCGCACGGGCTTAGTTGCCCCCTGGCATGTGGGATCTTAGTTCCCTGACCAGGGATCGAACCCACGTCCCCTGCATTGGAAGGTGGATTCTTAACCAGTGGACCACCAGGGAAGTCCCAAGAGGACAGTTTATATGTAAAGAATATTTCTTTTCAGTCACATTTAAGAATATTAGAGATGGCTCTTACGATATAAGGAGAAAAACCTGTAATTTGAAAATTTCGTCTGTCATTTCAAATCAGAATTGTTAAATGGACCATTCATTTTTATCAATATAAACTTTGAAAGCAAATATAAATAAATAATACTGACTGAGTAGTTGTGAATAAGCATATTTTCAGTGATATCTCTTTGGTTCATTTTTTGTTTAATATTGTTATCAGTGTCTTAAGTGGTTAGATCATTAATTTGATGATTATATTAAAATAGTCATATGTGCTTTATTCAGTTAGTTTTTGCATTATTATGAAAATATTATACCTCATAAATTTCTCTATTAAATAAGAACAAATGTTGCATTGTAATGTAATAGACTATTGTATTTCTAATGTATAGTTTAAGACTGACCTGTAGATGGAGATGAGGCTCATGTAAATCCATGGAGCATTTCCCTTGCTGGATTTTTGTGAAAGGAGTAAAGCATGTCTCTGTACACAAGTGGAATAGTGTTGCTCATGAGCACACTTGCCCCCTTTTCCCAGGTCTTGCAGCCTTGGCCAGGGCTGCCTAAATGTACTGAGGTGTCATGTGATGGTGGCCTCTGTCTCTATAGAAAGCATTAAGTCAGTAATCATGCTGCTAAATAGTTCTTGGAAGAGAGATTGTAGAGAAGGGTAAGGTGAGAGAATGTTACTACCTTTGAGAGTTCCAAGTTCGAGAAGCTGAAAGGGTAAGAATTTACAAATATATTTTAACAGATAGTTTTTAATATTTCAGACATACTAGGTACAATAATTTTGTAGTTTTTAGTGTAGCCTTAATTTTTAACTTTAAGAAAAGTGTTTTCTGTTTTGATTTTCTTTTTCAGAGGCTAATCGAGCCTACTAACATTGTTTTCCATTACTCAGTTAACACTTTTAATCATTAATTTTTCCAAAGATAACTTTTATTTTTCTTTTATGCTGTTCTTTGATTATGACCAGGACAGTTAAGTTACTGGTTTGTGATAAGATGGAATTCTTTTTTTTTTTTTTCTTTTTCCTTTTGTGGAACAAAGTTAAACAGACCAAACTTACTTGTTAGATAAAACTAAGTATTACAGTTCTGAATGCTGGGTTCACCATTATGGCAATCATGAAGAATTCCTGATACTATCTGTGAGCAGCATTCATAACCTCTGCTATTTGTCTGAGTAAACGTCAGAGGACTCAAGGAGATAGTGATATTTAACAGACTACCTCATACCAGAAGAGGAGGGGTAAAGGAGAAAAGGGCTTGATATTTATGACTCTAGGAACTATAAGTTGTAATTTAATGAGATCAAAGCATGTGCTGCATGCTTATGTGCTGCATGCTTATTTGCTGCACTAACAGCTTTGAATAAAATGGTTAGAAAACAGACAATGTACTAAAAGTTCAGGATATTTAAAAGCTATAAGAGCTATAAAATCAAAAACATACTTTCAGTCGAAAATCATTTTGTGAAGGTCTCTGCTTTTAATTTAATATGCTATTAAGATTACATAATTAATATATAAAAGAAAAAGAAAGACATAAGAAAAGATTAGTTTTTACTTTTGTCAGCCAGATACTGGGTTTTTGCCCCTTGCCACTCCCTTCCCACTTCCCTGTTGTTTTATAACAGTTATTGTAATAGGAATTGATGTATTTTAGAGTATCTTCTGTAAAACTTAGCTGATTACAACAGCTCCATGCTTTCAGTTGTGGAAAAATGTATTGACAGAAAGACATAAGACATTTGTTGCACTTTGTAACCTAGACAGAAGAAAAACTTTTAGAAAACCAATCCTTTTTTTTAATTCAGAGAATTGTAAGCTACTTTAAGTTTTAGCCATATACCTCAGTTTAATTATATTTTTATCAATAAGACATTGTATCTTAGGGGTGAATCTAGAACAGAACACTAATTTAAAACAAGCCATCTAATTAATTTCTAAGTTGTTTACTTTATGCAGGTGTATCTTGCTCCAGGAAAACCCAATATAAAAAAATTTTAAATTCAGAAAAATTGTTGGAAGTTTTCTTTTAAAAATTACCATTTTAGTTCACAAAAAAGCAGCTTGAAAGCAAGGTTTTAGAACACCATGTGCAAAGCAAAGAAAGATGTACATTATTTTAAACCTAATATCATTGGTGTCTTTTAAAAAAATCAGTTCAGCATAAAAGATTTTTTATTACTCAGGTGGTGTTTGACTAAATAACAAGTAACAACATAAGTATTAGTCAAACATCCTGAAAATCTGAGTTGAGATTAAAACTTTGAGGTACTCTAACAGATATTTTTCCTTTGAACTAATCTCTTTTAAATTTTTAAAAACTTAAATTAATTGCTGAAATGACTGTCTTTAGTTTTGTATCCTTCAGTATGCATAGTCAATTTAACTATCATCCTGTTTTTGAATGTTTATCCAGGGTAGATATAATAAGATCAATAAATTCTTTTATTCAGGAAGTTTGTTGAGTCAATGACCATATGGCTTATGAACTAGAATGTTTTATTATATTGTCTTATGTCTGTAATTGTTGTTTTGTAGAATATTCTTGGATCTGAATTTGTAATGCAGAATTAACCCATTTTAATCTCACAAGTTTAGGGTTGTTGATTAAGACAGTCAAGGTTCTAGCTCCAAAATATGCTGTTCTTTTATTTATTTATTTATTTTTTGCTGTTCTTTTAAAGTTAGCATGATGTTAGTGACTCACCACCTACTAAGCTTTATTTTTTATTATTGGTAAGAAAATTTTAGTGGTCTGTTCACATTTAAATGAGAAGCATCTGTTTATAACATGGTGGTCTACACGGTTGTGGTTGTTACCTTGATCAGAGGAAGCCATCTCGTTCAATCAGTGATTAAACCCCCAGCACTGTACTTTCCTATATGCTATACAATATACTGAGCACTATACTACGCCTACCACTTTCTATACAATTTTACAAATTGACTGAACTATCGTGTCATTAACAATAGTCTTATTTGGCTGACATTGACTGCTGTCACCAAGTATTTTTATTGCCATTTGCTTTATCCTGAATAAATCAACTTTGATTTCATCAAACCTTATTTTAGGCAAAGGTGTCACATTTTTTAAATATCATGTTCATCACTCTTTTCTTCTTATGTTCATTAAAATTTTTAGTTCTTCTTAGATCCCTGACTGTATTACGTTCTATGGGATAAGTATGAAATGTGGTTCTTTTCCTTGAGATGTTCATAATCTACAAAAAAACTCTTATTGTAATCAGTTATGAAATAATGAATAATGAATCTTAATTCTTTAAATAAAGAATATTTATTCATAACACCATTAGGACTTCAGACCACTTTATTCTAAAAGTAGAGAAAATAATCATAGAATCCCTTGAATTCACCTTAGTAGTAATAACAGGTAACAGTGCCTAGAACATAGTAGATGCTCAACAAATACTTGTTGCATAGATTATTACATGCCAGGCACTTTGTTAGTTTTTTAAAAAATTGTATCTCCATATTACAGATGAGGAGCTTGAGGCAGAATGCATTTAAGTAAGTTACCTAAAGTTACACAACAAGGAAAATAGAGTGAGGTTTGGAACCCAAACAAATTTGGCTCCAGAACCTGTGATCTTAACCATTCTACTGGTAGCGGTAACAGTATAAGCAATTCATCCGTGTAAGTTTCTTTGCTTCGTTCACCATTAGAAAGCATATGTTTATTAAAAGGGGAAGTTGCTAATATTCATCCTCCTAAACTACTAGGTCCCCATAGACCTTGACTCTGCGTATCTAGACTAGTATTTCCATTACCTTGAAACTCATCATTAAATACCACTTCCTTTGGGCTCTGTCATTCAGCCCTTCTCCTTCTCCAACCAGAGCATCCTTTTCTATCACCTGTACCATTTACACACCCCACTCTGGTTAGATTGACCTCTAGTCTTTTAGTCTCCATTACTTCACCCAGTCCATTGGCCTATTTCTGCCTACACATAATTCCCTGCATAATATTTCTCATTTATTCTGTTTATTTTAACTCATACTTTACCTTTTTTCTCTAAAACTAAACCTTTCAACTATAGTCATCCAAAAGAGGTACATGACTTAGATCACACTAGTGTTGCTTTTCTCCTTATATTCTCATTTGCAATATGGATTTAATGATATCTGCCTTTCCTGTTTTATATATGTGTAACAAATATAAAATAATATGTGGAAAAGCACTTCAGAAAGTTTAACATGCATAGAAATTTATGGGATTATTGTTACTTGCAAGTGAAATTAGGTTAAAATTAAGGCACATTTTGATGGTGCAGTTTTTCTGCACCATAACTATAGGTGGGTTATATGCATAGGCTTTCAAGACAACTAAAATATTGCCTCATCTGATAAATTTTTTATCAGATAGGAAAGTCTGAAATTTCTTCCAACTCATTAATTGCTTTTTCCCCCTTCATGCTTGAATTATATTCTGTTTTTACAATGACTAGTTCTCTCCCAACTATTTGTCTTCTTCAGATCTTCTCTAAATTTCATGGAATCATAAGGATCATCTGATCTACTGGTTTTCATCTTTCTTTGAGTTGTAGAACCTTCTGTTAAAGTTGTGGAAACTCAGTATTAAAACAAAGTAGAGCTACTTGTGCTTGAAGGGAGAGTTTTAGGAACACTGGAGCCATGCAAGTTGGCTCTTTCTATCAGCAGCTGTGGAGGGGCTCCATGGAACCACTAGGACTTCTCAGAGCACAATTTAAAAACCGTTAACTGGATCCAACAGTTAGTTGAATTATTCAGAATCAAGCATCTTGTAAAAAAGTCTCCATTTATCCTCACTTTGTACTGTGTACTGTTTGTAGTCAGTAATATTCTAAACAACATATAAACTTTATAATGTTAGTTGAAATTGTTCATGTAGTGGATATTGTGATAATTCCTCAACATCTAGTGCACCTCATATGATCAGTCGGTCTCTAAGCCAATTAATATCATCTCCATTCCTTATGCCAGTATTTGGTTCAGGAATGAGCATGTGATCTAATTCTGGCTAGCAGGAGGTGGTTCAAAGAAAAATTCTCTTACTCTTTAGTAAGAGTTCCAGGAAGAGACAGTTGCTGTGGAATACCTAAATTGCCTCTTGCTGCAGAATATATTTCATTATTATTTAATGGTTTAATTATGGTTTTCTGATAGTTATAACCAAAGCATCCTAACTTATACTGACAATTCATGCTTTTCATTACAGAATATTGTATTTTGTACAAAATGATGTTTAAAATATAAAATGTATTAATTTTGAACATCTGTATGATCGTTCACTTTTTAAGGGTCTTTGGGTACAAATAAATTCCTCCGGTTCCCAGATTATCTTTTTTTTTCCGATTCCTCCAAAGCTGTATCATAATGTCTCTTTCTTTTCTTCATATTCTTTTTTTCAATTAGCTCATCCTCCTTAATTCCATCATTCACTTCATATAGATGACTTCATATCTATATTTCTAGCCTCGCATTTCTTTTAATCTCCAGTTCTGTATTTTCAACTGCCTGCAGGTCATCGCCTTTTATGACTTACTGTAACTTCAGGGTCACCCATTGGATTGATTCTTTATTCTCCCCGTGCTTCCTCCTCCTGCTGCCAAAAAAAAAAAAAAAAAAAAAATCATGCAACTCTCCTTTCAAAGGAAACCATCTTGCTGCCTATGAAGGTGAACCATCACTGATACCTTGAAACTTCATTTGAGGGAATTCATCATATGTAACCTTTTATAATTTGAAAAATAATAAATGAATGATTTTTTTAGAACAGTAACAGCCTATGGCTTAGGCTTTGTGCTTTTTGGCTTTCTTAAGAGTGAATCTCAGAATATTGTCCCTCTCTTATTTCTTGTCTTTAATAGATTTTTCATCTATTTCATCAGTAAAGTAGATTTTTCGTTTCCTTTCCATTTTCATGCATTTCTGTTTCACATTTCATGGTCTCTTATTTCTTCTAGCTTCATCTAAACGCTTTGAAATCATCTTTTTTCCTTCATTTCCTTTGTCTATTCAATTATATCTTCCTTTAGAATGTCTCATATTTTTCATTATCCATTTCTCAGTGGTATAGACATTCATCATCTCATGTCTGGATTAATAAAATAGCCTCGTAGCCAGTGTTCTATTCTCCAGTTGTGGATTTTTTTTTTTTTTTTTGGGCGGGGGATGGTATGCGGGTCTCTCACTGTTGTGGCCTCTCCCGTTGCGGAGCACAGGCTCCAGATGCGCAGGCTCAGCGGCCATGGCTCACGGGCCCAGCCGCTCTGCGGCATGTGGGATCCTCCCGGACCGGGGCATGAACCCGCGTCCCCTGCATCGGCAGGTGGACTCTCAACCACTGCGCCACCAGGGAAGCCCTATTCTCCAGTTTTGATTCACTCTTTTTGCTAGACTAACTTTACTAAGTTACTAGTTTAATATTCTTGCTTCTACGTGCCTGACACATGCTAGATACTTAGCATATGTAGAAGGAATGATAAATTGAATAGTTCTCCTTTGTCTACCAAATCAAGTCCAAAATTTTTTTTCCAGCTTTATTGAGATATAATTGACATATAACACTGTTTAAGCTTAAGGTGTACAACATGTTGATTTAGTCCCAAACTTTTAAAATTGGCTTTCCAGAACTTCCATTGTCTGGTCCCATTTTACATCTTCAACATTGTTTCCTACTACTTCCTAATAAGCATCTTCCATTCTGTTTAATCCAAAATCTTTGTTGCCATTATCATAATTCTTAATTTTCCCTTTTTACCTTTTCTCTCCTCCATATTCCCTGCCCCAACTTGAAATGCCTTCTCTCAGCTTACTTGTATTAAACAGGATTGAGGCAGGAAACAGATGGTACATTGGTATGGGAAATCGAGAAAAGTTTGATGAAAGAGCTATTTACAGAGTTGTAGGCAGAGTTAAGGGAAACCAGCAAGGGATAGAAGCTAGACCTGATGGTGGCAAGGGAAGGAAGCAGCTGCTGGAACCTGGAGGGAGCTATAGGTAAAGCTGTAGAAGAAAGCTACAGTTCAGAAGCTGTGACCTTTGGTAAAGGTACAGAGCTATTGCCAATTTGTTGTCATGTAGGGAGGGGGCTGGGCAAACACCTCCATCTCTCTATCTTCCCAGCATACTGATTTACTGATGCCTCCCAGAGATTGAACCCCACAAGCCAGAGAGAAGAGAGCTTGCTTGCTGTATCCACAGATGCCACACAGGCCACAGAGAAAGTAGAGGGTGAATCAGGAGCGACAAATGAAAGATATCCAGTATACTACTCATTCTTCAAGGACTACCTCCTTCATTAAAACTTCTTTCATTATTCAGTACATGCTGATTGTTCTCTTTGTACATTATTTTGTCTGCCTGCTTTTCTGAAAATAAAGCCGTATCTCTTAACCCACGCGGTTACTTTAGCAGTCATTTTATGTAGTGCACATATCTAAAGGGAATATGTGAACTAAGACCAATGAATCCATTCTCCTGGATTTTGGACTAGGGGGTAAAAGGTAATCAATCAGGCAAGTTTCCCTCTAGGTGGCTGAGGTTATAACATGTAGAACTGTGGAGGTATTGACAGCCCTGTTTTCTGCTGTTCCTTTTTCAGCTTCCTTGATACCACATTCTCTTGGTTTTCTTCCTGCCTCAATTGACCGTATTTCTCAGCCTTCTGTATTAACAGCTTCTTTAATCCATGAATCTTGGAGTTCTTTAAGACTCAGTCATTTGTCATCATCTTTCCTCTAACTAGTAACTAAATGACTGCACCTGTTTCCATAGCTTTACATACTATTTAAAAACTGATACATGAGAAATATGTGTTTATTGTAGAAAAAAAGAGAAAACACCTAACAGCAAAATGAAGAAAATAAAAATTTCCTGTAATCTCACCACACTAATTAACCAACTTCGGTACTTAAATACAACCTTTTAAAAATTGAAGTATATTAATCAAGATTCTTAATTGTAAGATGATTTTTTTTAGCAAAGGAATTTGGATGTTGGTCATCTCAGACTTGGAAAATTGTCAGAAACAAGAGAAGGTATATAACCAACTTCCACTACTAAGTTGTTGTACACTGCAGCTTGTACCATCACTGTTGACCATAGTAGATACTGCTACTGCTACAGCAGTATCACTGTTATCCATGGAAGGTTGAAGTAACTAGCATAGCCCCTGCTATCTACCAACAGAAAGGTTTGCAGCAGTTCTTGTTCTTATGTTACTAGTTCCTGATCCAATATCCAAGACAAGTGCTTCTGATTATCAGAGCCTGGTGTCATGCTTATAAAAGTAGTATTTGGCATTTCCGGCTTCTCTAGTGGGCCTTCAAAATGCACAGGGAGTTCAGGTGCTGTGTAATCAAGAATGTGAAAATCAGATCCTTGAGTATTTAATAAACAATATACACAGAACAGCAGTACAATAAAGTACACAGCATTCAGAAGTTGGTGTTTCGGGATTTAAATGTGTTTGGATGTATCTGTTAAACTCAGTGGATATATAACTTCACAGTGAAGACTTCTTTTGTATCCCCTTCAAGTCTATCCTCTACAATGATGCCAGAGTTATTCTTCTAAAATGCAAATCTTGTTATGTCATTCTCTTATTCAAAATCCTTCAGTGGTTAATTCCTCATTGTCTATAGGATAAAATTAAAACTCTTTAGCTTGGCCTATAAATCTTTCAGTATTTGAATTTTGCCAAATTTCTAGTCACAACTACCAGTACTCTACTCCTCCCCCTTACCCATAACATATTAGCTCCAGCCATACCATATTAGTTCTGTTTCCCTGAAAAATATACTCTTTCATGTTTCTGTACTTTCTGAATCTTTTTGCCTGGAATATCTACTCATTTTTTTGTCCTCTTCATAAATTTATCTTCAAAGACTCAGTTCAAATACCACTTTCCTGTGTAATGCCTCCTTGATGCCCTCAACCAAACTGTTTCATTCTTTATACTTCTATACATTCCTTCCTGTATTATAGCACTCATCACATTATAATTATTTCTTACATAAATTTTTCTTATTAGCTGCTAATAACTTGGGAATTGATAATCTTTTATATCATGTTTTTATCTTAAAGGATTTTTGTTGAATAAGTCATCAGTGAAAACACCCTGCTTCTGGTTGGTTAGTTCATTTAGTTAGTGTATTCTTTTTAAGAACAAAGATCATGCATTCTATCTTTGTGTCATTGCGTTTGCCTATTCCATAACTACAAATAGCATTGGCTAATTATCTTGCAAGGAAACTAGGGAAAAAGGACCTTGATGGGCAAGTAGTAGTATCTTAATATATGAAATATAGTAAATTATAGTGATAGGTTTAAAATGAACTTTAAAACTGTCAGAAAAGTGCCTTGCTTTGATGAAACATGTATACTGAATTCTCTGTTTGATGTTTCTTATGTTAAGGAACTTAAAAAAGTAACCTCAGACTTGATAAAGACCAAGGTCACATGTCAACAACATAAGATGGGAGAAGAAAACATCAATTTAACAATTAAAGAACAAAAATTTCAAGAACTTCAAGAAAGACTCAAAATGGTATTTAATTAAATATATTCATGTTTATAAAATGAACATTTTTGTAAAATTTATGAGATATATAAACAATAAGAGGATTATAATACAAAAACGTTCCTTCTTTGTAGAGTTAATATACATAGTAAAAAAGATTTTACAAATTTTTAAAAAACTGCTAGGTAATTTTTGGCATTATCAACAAAACTTTAAGATAATAAAATTTAGCTATAACCACTTTATTTTCACTTTAATATGGTATCAGGTAATCTTCTGGTATAATGGTATCCTCAGGAAAGCTTTTGGAGATGAGAAATTCTGTAGTTTCTAACATTAATGTTTATAAGTTTGCACCAGCCTGTACTGGGTATCTAACACCATCTTCAGTTCACTAGAGTCACTGCTTCAACAGTAATCAAACATTGGTTCTCTGGAGTAATAATAGGTCATCACACTCCCAAATTTGTTAAGCACTGAATTGAATGTACAATTTGCTGAATTTTGTATCATAACTTTAAAATTATTCACATTTTTTAGGAATTGGAATTAAATAAGAAGATTAATGAAGAGATTACCCATATTCAAGAAGAAAAACAGGCAAGCAATCATAAGATAATTTGGAAGCCAGTAAATATTTTAAAAACCAAATACAATGTGGGAAATAAACTAAGTTAAGTAACAAATGGAATCATGCCTAGGTCAATTCCTAGCACATAGTAAGCACCCAGTTGGTGTATATTGAATGGATACATGTGTACCTCTTTTAACCAGGTCTCACCTATACTCCCATTAAAAAATAAATCAGAGGAGAAATGGAGAGATGTTCATCAAAAGATACAAACTTCCAGTTGTAAGATGAGTTAGTTCTGGGGATGGAGTGTATAGCATGATGACTTTAGTTAACAATACTGTATCATATATTTGAGAGTTGCTAAGAGAGTAGATTTTTTTTTTTATGCGACTCCGAAGACATATTATTTTAAAAGTATTTAGTTAGTTGAGGGGTAGTCGATTTACAATTTTATATTAGTTTCAAGTGTACAACATAGTGATTCAAAATTGTTATAGATTATACTCCATTTAAAGTTATAAAATATTGACTATATTCCCTGTGCTGTACAATATATCCTTGTAGCTTATTTATTTTATACAGAGAGTCTTAAATGTTCTCACCACATACAAAAAACTTGGTGATTATGTGTGGTGATAGAGATTTTAACCTTATCGCGTTAATCATATCACAATAAATATGTGTATCAGATCATCACGTTGTACACCATAAGCTTACATGTTATATGGCAATTATATCTCAATAAAGCTGGAAAAAAGATTACATTAAAATATTTTATAAATAAATAAAATAAAAAGAATAAAAATAAATTAGTTTTTTTCCTTAGTTTGGACCACTGGCAGATAATTATTGAAATGTATGTATGCTTAGAGCATGCATTTACAGGACATTTTACTCTCATTTGCATTTATTTGATATTTATACTTATTCTATTCTAAAAAAACATATGTGAAAGAAAATTTCTCTTGTTTCTTTTTTTCCTCTTCTGCTTTTCCTCTGTTTGATTCTGAATGCATGCCATGCCATCCTAGCCCACCAGCAGTGATATATCTTAGTAGTGATAATATTTACCATTTGGGGAGAAAACCAACAAAAGTTTTAGTTTTGAATTCTTTACATTTTTCAGTAGTGTCACAGAATTTGTGGTCCATTTCAAAAACTTTGTTAATTATTTGAGGAACTCTTAGAAATAATACTTTGTAAGAAATCATGTAATACAAATTATGTTAAATATTAAATTAATAAAATATGCCATTAATTTCAGTATATTGTTTATTATGGCATTGAAATTAAACTGTAAAGATAATAAGAAACTAGAAAATATATTTTTAAGAATGAGTTTAGAAACATACCTACTGCCTTAAAACTTTATCAATTAATATGTCATATTTATACTTTTTTATAGGGCATCATCATTTCTTTCCAACAATTGCAGCAGTTACTTCAGCAACAGACTCAAGCTAATACTAAAATGGAAGAAGAATTGAAGGTGCTAAAAGAAAATAATCAGGATATATATACATATCCTGATTTTTTATATATATATATATATATATATATATATATATATATATAAGTATATTTTCATCTAATGAGTTTTACCTGTTGCATTCGTCTGTTCAACTTTATCTGAGATCATTTTGAATTTTAAGGGTAAAATATTGGTCTCCTTCATCAGCTTGTTATCAATGTCCAAAATAATGAGCATTTATTTTATTTTATTTATTTATTTTTCCCCAGCATTTTTAATGAAAATTTTTGAACATACAGGAAAGTTGAGAGAATTGTATCATAAACAATCATACACCTACCGCCTAGATTCTACAATTAATATTTTACCTATTTGCTTTATCATATGTTTCTCCACCCCTTTTTTATAATATGCATTTCAAAGTAAATTGCAGTCATCTGTACACTTCACCCTTAACATATTACATCATGAGCATCATTGAATAGAGTTCAGTACTTGACAGATCTTTTGTTTGCTTTTTGAGGTAAAATTTATGAGCATGTTTTATTTTAACATTTAAGTTGCTAGTTAAATGTTCAGTTTTATCAAGTAACTGATTTGTAGCAGATTGGATGGGTTTGTGTTTTTTTTTTCTGTGTCTTAGAATTGTGGCCAAGATCCAAAACTGAAAATAAAAGGTGACAAGTGTCACCACATTCTAGGAGAGGAATCTGTGACCTCACAGAAATGGAGTGGGGCGGGGGGGTGGAAGCTCCCTCTTCACAGGAACATGATAGAACTGGCCCTATTACCATAGCAATCACCCCATCATCCTCTTCCCAGTATATATACGAAAATGATTGTGGAGGAGAAGTTATGGCCACTGATGTTTTGGGAGTGCAGGTTCATTAAGAGAGATTTTTCTCTTACATTCCTAATAGAGAGAGATGCATTTCCCCTCATGAATCTAAGTGAAAGAGTCTACAGGAAAATCATGTAAAAATTGGGGTACAAAAAGGGGAAACTGCCATCTTGTTTTTTAGATGGATGTTTGAGATGCTGTCGAAACCTGAAGGTCCACTGTGGTGTTGCCAGTAAAATGTGATAAGTTCACATGGGAGAACTTGGCATATGTTCCTTGAAGTTTTGAAGTGTATACCAAGAACATGTAGACTGATGCCCAGTGCTAGTCTAGAAATTTCAAGGAGGAAAGTTTTTGGAGTAATCTGTTCTAGTGGAGCTTGAAGTGTATATTATGCTTGTTCTAATGCTATATGGCCCTGGAAGCATGCAGAATTGAGAATATGGTGGTTCCTTGGCTCTATGTGAAGGCATGTGGAGGTTAGTGGAAGAGCAGGAACTGCCAAGTGATGGGATGTTCAACTCAAGAGAAGGCGTTGGGGACATGTTCCACTGGGGTGGCCAGTGGAAAATATTTGTGCACCCCTGAAGGGATTCTTGGTAATGAAGGGTGGAGCTGAGCATTTCCCAGGAAAAGTACATTCATCTCCCACAAAAAGACTACTCTCAGCAGAGGCCTGGGCCAGCTTCATGGGAATGTAACCAGTACAGTTGCATAAAACCCAGAGGAGCCTTGAGTTCAGGTTTAATATTCTGTGGTCACTATCTTAACATTTTTTTTAAATTAATTAATTTATTTTTGGCTGTGTTGGGTCTTCATTTCTGTGCGAGGGCTTTCTCTAGTTGCGGCGAGCAGGGGCCACTCTTCATCGTGGTGCGCGGGCCTGTCACTGTCGCGGCCTCTCTTGTTGCGGAGCACAAGCTCCAGACACGCAGGCTCACTAGTTGTGGCTCACAGGCCTAGTTGCTCCGTGGCAAGTGGGATCTTCCCAGACTAGGGCTCGAACCCATGTCCCCAGCATTGGCAGGCAGATTCTCAACCACTGCGCCACCAGGGAAGCCCCGTCTTAACATTTTTTTAAAATTTTATTTATTTATTTAATTTATTTTTGGCTGCGTTGGGTCTTCGTTGCTGTGCGCAGGCTTTCTCTAGTTGCGGCGAGCAGGGGCTACTCTTCATTACGGTGCACCGGCTTCTCATTGTAGTGGCTTCTCTTGTTGCAGAGCACGGGCTCTAGGCATGGGCTACAGTAGTTGTGGCTCGTGGGCTCTAGAGCGCAGGCTCAGTAGTTGTGGCCCACAGGCTTAGTTGCTCCACAGCATGTGGGATCTTCCCGGACCCAGGCTCAAACCCATGTCCCCTGCATCAGCAGGCAGATTCTTAACCACTGCGCCACCAGGGAAGCCCCATTTTTAATTTTTATATTTGAATATATGTTTTGTAAATTAAGTCTGATGAGAAAATGGAGCATGCACTGGGGCTTGAAGCCTCAGCTCCAGCGTTCTCCTGCCCCCTACTGCCTACCAGGAACCATTCTTGGCTTCTGGCTCTTCTACCCTTTGGTGCCCTCAGCCCGGCACAGCCTTAGCCTCCCTGCTCCTGTCTTGCCACTGCTGTGAGTCGACTGGGTCACATTGGTGGGTAGAGGCTTGTGTTCTCTTGTTGCCCTTTAACACAGGTGGAGGCCTAGATGTAGCAGGGAGGGTCTGAGCTGAGTACATGTGCCCTGAAGCATCCTCTGTCCCAGGTTGGCAATGCCCCGGCACATTAGGTAGGTGCCTTGGCAGGGAGTGAGTCACCAGTCCAGGTACTGAGTTGCATCCCTGCTTGGCAGTTGCAGTCCTTTAGAGGTTACCCACCTACCATAGGTTGAGGCAGAGGAACCATGGGATGGAGAGACTGACTTCACCAACTTCAGCCAGGACATAATACATAGGTCTAGCAGCTTGCAGGAGGTAGAACCCAGTGCTGAGTCGTGTGGTGAGGCCCTTAGGCATCTGTGAGGGTCTGCCTTTGGCCTGTGAATATCCCAGGGGACCATAGCATTAAGTAGAAAATAAAAAACACCATGGTAGGTGGAAAGGAAGGAAAAAAGAGAGGGGGAGAGAGAGAAAGAGAGAAGGAGGGAGGAACCACAAAGAAAATAAAAAGTTTTGTATCTAAGTGTCTTTAATTTCTGGCACCTGGCCCCAGAAATTATGCTGAGTCCATCATCATTGAATGAAACCAAACTTAACCTGAACAATAAAACACTTATCTTCTTACCATTGATGTTCTATGACTAGTCATGTAAAGAGAGGTTTGCCTTCCTCTTTTCTTTTGCCTGCCCCCAGTACTAGGGAGAGGGAAAACGTATACTAGAGCCAAATCTCTCCCTTCTTTTAACGCTTTCATCTACTCCAATAAAAGATTAGTTTAAAAAAATTTCTCTTAAAGTCCAGTTATCAGCAAGTATCTCCCCCCCTCACCTCTTCTACCCACCCTATAGATGCATAACTGGGACTGTTTCTCTAAGGTGTTGAACCTTCTCTCAAGAAACATATGATATAATGTATCCAAATTGTTGATGAGTAACAGTTATCAGGATTGTCTGATAATTTTCAATCCATTTAAAGGAGTTGATGTGTAGATTTTTAGGATGATCAAAATGTTAGAGATTAGCCAGTCCAACCATTTCATTTTGTGATGAAATAGAGATCCACTAAATGTAAGCAGTGTACTTCAAGGCCCTATAATTAGTGGCAAAACCAGAATTAAATCTTTGTCTTGATTCTACTTCAGCACTATTTCTACAACATTACATTGTTAAGATATTTTTTCCTAGATCTGTGAGAACTACCATTCTTGTTACATCAGTCATACAAAGACTGCAACTTTCAAATTGCCTTTCATCGGCTCTAAATCCAATGTTTATGTATTGTTGAATTCTACAGGGCCTACAGTAGTCATAAATATATGTAGTCATGTGTTTCTTTGAGTTAGTGATGAAGGTAACTGTGGTTCCAGGATCTTTTAACTATAACTGCCAGTATTTTAGATAATCCAAATGCCTCTCTCTTTTACCAGCCCCATTATTGCCTGAGCCTTGATAGTACATGGAGAAACTAGATTTCATATAGTAAAATTTCAAACGAAGTATTGGCAAGAACAGGTTAGAATTGTCCGCTTTTTAACAGATAAGGGCATTAAAAAATAAACAATACCATCTATCATCACTTTCATTTTATAAAAGATAACGTTTTAACACCAAAAGTATATTAAGGATGTAATATCAGATAAAGGACAGTCCTTTACAAGAGAACACACTTGATGACTTTATATTGACATTTTTTGCCATGGACTAGTGAGATTTTTGTCATGGATCAGTACTTGTTTACAGACTGGTGTTGGAGAACCACTGATATATAGTATAACAAAATATTAATGTTTAACTGTTGCTGAGGATTATGCTGCATAGATATCTCAAGTGTTTTCCCGAGGAGCATTCTAATTCCACCTGTACTAAAAGGGATCATTACTCTTCATAATGGCCTACTGTTTTTCAGTGCTCTGCAATCATGCTATCATCTGTCTTATTTTTTTTTAAGTACAATTTGGAGCATAGAGACCTAAATTCTCATGATAGAGAATATTTTCTACTATGATTTAATCATAGTTTAGTCCAGATAAAAGTATAGTTATGCTGCTATTATCATAGTGTTAGGAAGAATAATTTATTTATTTAGTTTGCTCCTATAGTCATAGTGTTAACATAGTATTAACCAGAATAATTTACTTAGTTTTTGGTATATTAAAGCCTTAACAGGTGGTTTTATTTTGATTTTCCACAATATACATTTTTTCAGAGAGGGTTTTCAGACTTATTAATCCAGATGCAAATAATAGCAAATAACTTCCTGGTAGACTGTAAATTCCATAAAAAGAGTAACATTTTCACTAATAAGAGCCCAAAAGAGTATCTGCCACATAGTAGGAGCTCATTAAATCTTATTAAATTAATGAATGATTAACAATGAGTAAATTCAGACTCTTTGCAAGTTCAAATATTGCTAGGTCAGGGCTTCTGGTTAAACATATCAGATTGAACCTATACATTCCCTTCTATTTCCTTCTGAAACTGCAATATATGACATTAATAAATCCACAAGGATGAGGAAATAGGGAGAAGAAATGATAAAAATTAAGTTTTAAAAGCGGGAACCATATGGAAAATTAGTAATTTACTTAGCAAATGAGAGAAAGTAGAAACCCAAGTTGAAGATACAGAAATAATCAGGAATTGCAAGCATCATGTGCCTCTAGAAGTAAGGTGCACAACTGAAGCCAAAACCTAGAAGGTCTATATAGGAAGCTGTTGCATATCCAGATTCTTTCCCCTACCCTGCACAAATAGGCACTCCCTGTCTTCTGCTTGGCAGAAGATTGGAGAATTACTTTGGAGAGTTTGAGGAGCAACTGAGGTTTGGGAGATTCAGTAGTGTGCTAGAGGCAACTGGTACCAGGGAGAGCTAGTTGTTAGAGCTGTTGTCATTTTGTAAGTTGGTTCAAATGAGTGGTAGCTTGAGTTGACCATGGTGGGGTTTTTAACACTAATGAAATTGGCAAGTGCTGCAAATCAGGCTTTTTTTTTTTTTTTTTTTTTTTTTTGAGACCCTATTTACCAGCACAGTACTAAGAGTATTGTATTGAAAACAGTTTGGGAAGTCTAAATACTGAATTCTGAAACCTCCCAGCCTAGTCCTTAAGAGGACAGTTAGCCTTGTAACATCCAGGCAGCAGAATGGAAGATTCCATTATAGGGCAACTAACCTGCTCAAGAGAAGAGACTATAGCTGCTGCAGTTAAGCTCTCCCGATGAAACAACTCAGCCAGATCAGTGCACAGTGAAGCCCACCATTATAGTGACAAAATTTTGTAGTTGACAAAGCTTTCAGCCAGCTTTTTAATATTTCATTGTTAAATATGAACAAGCAGTTAAGGATCACTGGATATTTGAAGAAAGTCTCCAGTGTGAAAAACAAACAAAACAAACAGGGTAATGAAAAAAAACTTGGAGAAGCTAAGAAAATATACTCAGTTAAGAGAAATATATTTATTAATCCACAAAACAGTAATTGAGTCTAAAAAAAGAAACATTCCTAGAATAAAAGAGAACCCTTAAAATAAATGTATTAGTAGACATGAAAAAGTACAATGGAAAAGTTGGAAGATAATATCGAGATGATCTGAGAAAGTAGAACCAAAAGACAAGAAGATGAAAAACAGGAAAGGAAGAAAATGAGGGGTCAGTTCAAGAGGTCTGGTGAGTTTCAGAGAGAACAGAGAAGATGGAAGGAGAGCAAGTGACCAAAGAAATAATGCAGGAAAGTAACCCAGAACTGAAGGATCTGAGTTTGTTTTGCCTAACACCAGTGCATATCATTACGAAATTTCATACTACACTTAAAGAGAAGATTATAAAACTCTCGGGGGGAGAAAAAAAAGTAGGTCACATAGGAAGGATCCAAAATGAGAATGGCAACATAATGACTTCAGACTTTTCATTGGCAGCACTGAAGGTAGAAGATAATAGAACCATGCCTTCAGAGGTTCCAAAGCAGAATTGTATGGTATTTAGCCAAAGAAGTTGTTGAGTATTGGTAGAATAAACATATTTTCAGACAAGCAGGGTCTCAAAAAATGCCTCCTTTATCAAGAAGTAGTAGAAAGGTTGCTTTATCAAGACAAGGGAGTAAACCAAGAGGAAATCATGGGATCTAGGAAACAGGAGACCCATCACAGAAGAAAAAAGGAAATTTTCAGAGATTACCTGATCAGTGTAGCAGAATGAAAGAGCAATTGGTCCAAATTCTAAGGGAAGGATGGAATGTCTCCAAAACATGGAAACTGAGAAAAAACCTGGCAGTTTCTTTTAGATGGGGGTATAAGTAGGGACAGGAAATGATTGATATATATTAATATAATATACTTTTTAAGAACATAATGCTCTTGGTCATTTATTATTACTAGGATAAAGTCTGTGGTATACTCTCCCATGTCTCCTCTAAACTTTGATTTGTCCATCTTAAAATACAGTGTTATTAATATAAATACTGTAAATATTTATTACAATGTTAAAGTACTAAGCATCTATTAAATACATGCCATTGTAAATATTCAGAGACTGCCCTGTTATTATAATATGTACCTATAAATTAAGATGAAATCATGACTTCATGAAAATATTTGCATTGTCCTAAAGTAGAGGAAGTCAAAATAGGTATTCATTGAGTGCTCTCAAAGTGCATAGTTCTTTATGAGCTAGAGGAGAATCTTCATGTTAAAATTGCAAAATGCTTTTTTTAGATGTTTCCATAATTTTGCATAATTATATCCTTGCATATTGATAATCTGTATAGTAATTGAGAACTCTAAATAGATGGAATACTATGAAGCCTTTATTTTATTTTATTTATTTATTTTTTTGCTTTTATTACTTATCTTTATTTGAACAGAAATCTTAAATCTTCAGAGGCTCACAAGTCCACTGTCTACTGTAGTTTCCTCTAGCTTAGAGACTCTCCTTAGTGCTTTGACGTTGTGGGTTCTGCCTTCACGGGTGTGGTGAATCCATGGCTTAACCCCAGCTGCTTTCACTCATAACTGAGTGGTTAGCAAGACCTCCTATGGCCCCATCCTGTCCACTTCACAGCCAACTGATGGTCATGTCCTTGCTCTTTCCAGCTTTTGAGGAGGATGAGGTGTTTGGGTTGAATAGGGTCCAGGGGTACTTCAGGTGGATAGGCAGACCTATTGGAAGCACACTTATAAACAGAGGTTGGTATAGTGGCTATAATTTTGACATAATTAGCAATAGTAGGTCCTTTTAAAACATCACTGGATTCTTCTGCCTGAGTAGACACCTGGAAAAGCCTGCCACACAAAATTTCAAAGGGACTTAATTTAAGCTTGCTTCTGGAATCCACTCTAATCCATAACAGGGCAACTGGCAAGGCCTTATCCCAAGTGAAGTTAGTCTCGACATACTTTAGCATTGCTCATTTTTTAAATGTATGATTCATTTTCTCACCTTTTCCTGTTGATTGTAGTCTCAGGATAAATGTAGTTTCTAATCAATACACAACGCTTTAGACACTTGTTGGGTTATGCTAGAGACAGCAGCTGGTCCATTGTCACTTTGAAGGGTGTTAGACGATCCAAATTAGGGAGTAATTTCCATAATGAGGGCTTTAACTACTTCAGAGATTTTTTTCTGTCCAGGTGGGATATGCTTTCACTCATTCCAAAAAAGGTACAAACACTAACACGGATTTAAAATTTCCTGGGGCTCTGGGAATTTGAGTAAAGTCTATTTTCCATTCCTCAGTGGGGCAAGTTCCTCTATGTTGAGTTCCCATTTGAGGGGACCTGTCATGCAATTCTGAGTGACTTGCTGGATGACCTTTTGCAGAATAGCCCCCATTGTTATTATTATTTTTTAACATCCTTATTGGAATATAATTGCTTTACAATGGTTTGTTAGTTTCTGCTGTATAACAAGGTGAATCAGCTATACATATACATATATCCTCATATCTCCTCCCTCTTGCATCTGCCTACCACCCTCCCTGTTGCACCCCTTTAGGTGGACACAAAGCACCAAGCTGATTTCCCTGTGCTATGTGGCTACTTACCACTAGCTATCTATTTTACATTTGGTAGTATATATAAGTCTGTGCCACTCTCTCACTTCGTCCCTGCTTACCCTTCTGCCTCCCCGTGTCCTCAAGTCCATTCTCTACGTCTGCATCTTTATTCCTGTCCTGTCCCTAGGTTCTTCAGAACCACTTTTTTTTTTTTTTAGATTCCATATATATGTGTTAGCATACAGTATTTGTTTTTCTCTTTCTGACTCACTTAACTCTGTATGACAGACTCTAGGTCCGTCCACCTCACTACAAATAACTCAATTCTGTTTCTTTTTATGGCTGAGTAATATTCCATTGTATATATGTGCCACATCTTCTTTATCCATTCATCTATCGATGGATGCTTAGGTTACTTCCACGTCCTGGTTATTGTAAACAGAACTGCAATGAACATTTTGGTACATGACTCTTTTTGAATTATGGTTTTCTCAGGGTGTATGCCCAGTACTGGGATTGCTGGGTCATATGGTAGTTCTATTTTTAGTTTTTTAAGGAACCTCCGTACTGTTCTCCATAGTAGCTGTATCAATTTACATTCCCACCAACAGTGCAAGAGGGTTCCCTTTTCTCCACAACATCTCCAGCATTTATTGTTTGTAGATTTTTGGATGATGGCCATTCTGTCTGGTGTGAGGTGACACCTCAATGTAGTTTTGATTTGCATTTCTCTAATCATTAGTGATGTCGAGCATTCTTTCATGAGTTTGTTGGCAATCTGTATATCGTCTTTGGAGAAATGTCTGTTTAGATCTTCTGCCCATTTTTGGATTGTGTTGTTTGTTTTTTTGATATTGAGCTGCATGAGCTGCTTGTAAATTTTGGAGATTAATCCTTGGTCAGTTTCTTCATTTGCAAATATTTTCTCCCATTCTGAGGGCTGTCTTTTTGTCTTGTTTATGCTTTCCTTTGCTGTGCAAAAGCTTTTAAGTTTCATTAGATCTCATCTGTTTATTTTTGTTTTCATTTCCATTTCTCTTGGAGGTGGGTCAAAAAAGATGATTTATGGCATAGAGTTTTCTGCCTATGTTTTCCTCTAAGAGTTTTATAGTGTCTGGCCTTTCATTTAGGTCTTTAATCCATTTGGAGTTCATTTTTGTGTATGGTGTTAGGGAGTGTTCTAATTTCATTCTTTTACATGCAGCTGTCCAGTTTTCCCAGCACCACTTACTGAAGAGGCTGTCTTTTCTCCATTGTATATTCTTGCCTCCTTTATCAAAGTTAAGGTGACCATATGTGCGTGTGTTTATCTCTGGGCTTTCTATCCTGTTCCATTGATCTATATTTCTGTTCTGTGCCAGTACCATACTGTCTTGATTACTGTAGCTCTGTATGATAGTCTGAAGTCATGGAGCATGATTCCTCCAGCTCCATTTTTCTTTCTCAAGATTGCTTTGGCTACTTGGGGTCTTTTGTATTTCCATACAAATAATGAAATTTTTGGTTCTAGTTCTGTGAAAAATGCCATTGGTAGTTTGATAGGGATTGCACTGAATCTGCAGATTCCTTTGGGTAGTATAGTCATTTTCACAATGTTGATTCTTCCAATCCAAGAACATGGTATATCTCTCCATCTATTTGTATCATCTTTAATTTCTTTCATCAGTGTCTTATAGTTTTCTGCATACAAGTCTTTTGTCTCCTTAGGTAGGTTTATTCCTAGGTATTTTATTCTTTTTGTTGCAGTGGCAAATGGGAGAGTTTCCTTAATTTCTGTTTCAGATTTTTCATCATTAGTGTATAGGAATGCAAGAGATTTCTGTGCATTAATTTTGTATCCTGCTACTTTTCCAAATTCATTGATTAGCTCTAGTAGTTTTCTAGTAGCATCTTTAGGATTCTCTATGTATAGTATCATGTAATTTGCAAACAGTGACAGCTTTACTTCTTTCCGATTTGGATTCCTTTTATTTCTTTTTCTTCTCTGATTGCTGTGGGTAGTCTTCCAAAACTATGTTGAATAATAGTGGTGAGAGTGGACAACCTTGTCTTGTGCCTGATCTTAGAGGAAATGGTTTCAGTTTTTCACCATTGAGAACGTTGTTGGCTGTGGGTTTGTCATATATGGCCTTTATTATGTTGAGGTTAGTTCCCTCTATGCCTACTTTCTGGAGGGTTTGTATCATAAATGGGTGTTGAATTTTGTCGAAAGCTTTTTCTGCATCTATTGAAATGATCATATGGTTTTTCTCCTTCAATTTGTTAATATGGTTTATCACATTGATTGATTTGCGTATACTGAAGAATCCTTGCATTCGTGGGATAAACCCCACTTGATCATGGTGTATGATCCTTTTAATGTGCTTTGGGATTCTGTTTGCTAGTATTTTGTTGAGGATTTTTGCGTCTATGTTCATCAGTGATATTGGCCTGTAGTTTTCTTTTTTTTGTGACATCTTTTTCTGGTTTTGGTATCAAGGTGATGGTGGCCTCATCACCTTGGAGTGGATAGAATGAGTTTGGGAGTGTTCCTCCCTCTGCTGTATTTTGGAAGAGTTTGAGAAGGATAGGTGTTAGCTCTTCTCTAAATGTTTGGTAGAATTCACTTGTGAAGTCATCTATTCCTGAGCTTTTGTTTGTTGGAAGATTTTTAATTACAGTCTCAATTTCAGTGCTTGTGATTGGTCTGTTTATATTTTCTATTTCTTACTGGTTCAGTCTCGGGAGGTTGTGCTTTTCTAAGAATTTGTCCATTTCTTCCAGATTGTCCATTTTACTGGCATATAGTTGCTTGTAGTAATCTCTCATGATCCTTTGTAGTTTTGCAGTGTCGGTTGTTACTTCCCCTTTTTCGTTTCTAATTCTATTGATTTGAGTCTTCTCCCTCTTTTTCTTGATGAGTCTGGCTAATGGTTTATCAATTTTGTTTATCTTCTCAAAGAACCAGCTTTTAGTTTTATTGATCTTTGCTATCATTTCCTTCATTTCTTTTTCATTTATTTCTGATCTGATCTTTATGATTTCTTTCCTTCTGCTAACTTTGGGGTTTTTGGGTTCTTCTTTGACTAATTGCTTTAGATGTAAGGTTGGTTGTTTATTTGAGATGTTTCTTGTTTCTTGAGGTAGGGTTGTGTTGCTATCAGCTTCCCTCCTAGAACTGCTTTTTCTGCATCCCATAGGTTTTGGGTTGTCATGTTTTCATTGTCATTTGTTTCTAGGCATTTTTTGATTTCCTCTTTAATTTCTTCAGTGATCTCTTGGTTATTTAGTAGTGTGTTTATATTTTTTACAGATTTTTTTCCTGTAATTCATATCTAGTCTCATAGCATTATGATCAGAAAAGATACTTGGTACGATTTCAATTTTCTTAAATTTACCAAGGCTTGATTTGTGGCCCAAGATGTGATCTATCCTGGAGAATATTCCATGAGCACTTGAGAAGAAAGTGTATTCTGTTGTTTTTGGATGGACTGTCCTATAAATATCAGTTAAGTCCATCTTGTTTAATGTATCATTTAAAGCTTGTGTTTCCTTATTTATTTTCATTTTGAATGATCTGTCCATTGGTGAAAGTGGGGTGTTAAAGTCCCCTACTATTATTGTGTTAGTGTCGATTTCCCCTTTTATGGCTGTTAACATTTGCCTTATGTATTGAGGTGCTCCTATGTTGGGTGCATAAATATTTACAATTGTTATATCTTCTTCTTGGATTGGTCCCTTGATCATTATGTAGTGTCCTTCTTTGTTTCTTGTAATAGTCTTTATTTTAAAGTCCATTTTTTCTGATGAGAATTGCTACTCCAGCTTTCTTTTGATTTCCATTTCCATGGAATATCTTTTTCCATCCCCTCATTTTCAGTCTGTATGTGTGCCTAGATCTGAAGTGGGTTTCTTGTAGACAGCAGATATATGGGTCTTGTTTTTGTATCCATTCAGCCAGTCTATGTCTTTTGGTTGGAGCATTTAATCCATTTACATTTAAGGTAATTATTGATATGTATGTTCCTATTAGCATTTTCTGAATTGTTTTGGGTTTTTTATTGTAGGTCTTTTCCTTCTCTTATGTTTCCTGCCTAGAGAAGTTCCTTTAGCATTTTTGTAAAGCTGGTTTGGCAGTGCGGAATTCTGTTAGCTTTTGCTTGTCTGTAGAAGTTTTAATTTCTCTCTCAAATCTGAATGAGATCCTTGCTGGGTAGAGTAATCTTGGTTGTAGGTTTTTCCCTTCATCACTTTAAATATGTCCTGCCACTCCTTTCTGGCTTGCAGAGTTTCTTCTGAAAGATCAGCTGTTAACCTTATGTGGATTCCCTTGTATGTTATTTGTTGCTTCTCCCTTGCTGCTTTTAATATTTTTTCTTTGTATTTAATTTTTGATAGTTTGATTAATATGTGTCTTGGCTTGTTTCTCCTTGGATTTATCCTGTATGGGACTCTCTGTGCTTCCTGGACTTGATTGACTATTTCCTTTCCCATATTAGGGAAGTTTTCAACTATAATCTCTTCAAATATTTTCTCAGCCCCCTTTTTTTTTCTCTTCTTCTTCTGGGATCCCTATAATTTGATTGTTGGTGCATTTAATGTTGTCCCAGAGGTCTCTGAGACTGTCCTCAGTTCTTTTCATTCTTTTTTCTTTATTTTGCTCTGCGGTAGTTATTTCCACTATTTTATCTTGCAGGTCACTTATCTGTTCTTCTGCCTCAGTTATTCTGCTATTGATTCCTTCTAGAGAATTTTTAATTTCATTTATTGTGTTGTTCATCATTGTTTGTTTGCTCTTTCGTTCTTCTAGGTCCTTGTTAAACTTTTCCTGTGTTTTCTCCATTCTATATCCAAGATTTTGGGTCATCTTTACTATCATTACTCTGAATTCCTTTTCACATAGACTGCCTATTTCCTCTTCATTTGTTTGGTCTCGTGAGTGTTTACCTTGCTTCTTCATCTGCCATGTGTTTCTCTGTCTTCTCATTTTGCTTTACTTACTGTGGGGTCTCCATTTCGCAGGCTGCAGGTTCGTAGTTCCCATTGTTTTTGGTGTCTGCCCCCAGTGGGTATGGTTCATTCAGTGACTTGTGTAGGCTTCCTGGTGGAGGGTACTGACGCCTGTGTTCTTGTAGATGAAGCTGGATCTTGTCTTTCTGGTTGGCAGGAGTGCATCTGGTGGTGTGTTTTGGGGTTTCTGTGAACTTATTATGATTTTATGCAGCCTCTCTGTAGCTTGCTGGTAGTTGAGTGGAGCTGGGTCTTAGCGTTGAGATGGAGATCTCTGGAAGAGTTTTCGCCATTGATATTATGTGGGGCCAGGAGGTCTCTGGTGGACCAATGTCCTGAACTCGGCTTTCCCACCTCAGAGGCTCAGACCTGACACCCAGCTGGAGCACCAAGACCCTGTCAGCCACAGGGCTCAGAGGAAAACGGAGGAAAAAAAAGAAAGATAGAAAATAATAATAAAATAAAGTTATTAAAATAAAAAAAATTTTTTTAAATAAAATAGTAATAAGGGGCTTCCCTGGTGGCGCAGTGGTTGAGAGTCTGCCTGCCAATGCAAGGGACACCGGTTTGTGCCCCGGTCCGGGAAGATCCCACATGCCACGGAGCAGCTGGGCCCGTGACCCATGGCCGCTGAGCCTGCGCGTCCGGAGCCTGTGCTCTGCAACGGGAGAGGCCGCAACAGTGAGAGGCCTGCGTATCGCAAAAAAAAAAAGAAAAAAAAAGTAGTTAAAAAAAAAAGAAAGAAGAGAGCAACCAAACCAAAAAACAAATCCACCAATGATAACAAGAGCTAGAAACTATACTAAAAAAAAGAAAACAAAGAAAAAAGACAGACGGAGCCCTAGGACATATGGTAAAAGCAAAGCTATACAGACAAAATCACACAAAGAAGCATACACGTACACACTTAGAAAAGGGAAAAAAATATATGTATATATATATAAAAGGAAGAGAGCAACCAGATCAATTAACAAATCTACCAATGATAATCTCTAAATACTAAACTAAGATAATCATAAACCAGAAACAAATTAGATGCAGAAAGCAAACCCCAAGTCTACAGTTCCTCCCATAGTCCACCAGTTCAATTTTGGGATGATTCGTTTTCTGTTCAGGTGTTCCTCAAATGCAGGGTACATCAAGTTGATTGTGGAGATTTAATCCGCTGCTCCCGAGGCTGCTGGGAGAACTTTCCCTTTCTCTTCTTTGTTCCCACAGCTCCTGGGGTTCAGCTTTGGATTTGGCCCCGCCTCTGCGTGTGGGTCGCCTGAGGGCATCTGTTAGGGGGCTGTGGGTCCCTCAGGCCAGAGGGAGGGAGGGGTACGGAATACCAGGTGAGCCTGCGGCGGCAGAGGCCAGCGTGACATTGCAACAGCCTGAGGCGTGCCGTGTGTTCTCCCGGGGAAGTTGTCCCTGGATCACGGGACCCTAGCCGTAGCGGGCTGCACAGGCTCCCGGGACGGGAGGTGTGGAGAGTGACCTGTGCTCGCACACAGGCTTCTTGGTGGCTGCAGCAGCAGCCTTAGTGTTTCATGCCAGTCGCTGGTGTCTGTGCTGATAGCCGCGGCTCGTGCCCGTCTCTGGAGCTCATTTAGGTGGTGCTCTGAATCCCCCTCTCCTCGTGCACACCAAAACAATGGTCTCTTGTCTCTTTGGCAGCTCCAGACTTTTTCCTGGACTCCCTCCCGGCTAGCTGTGGTGCACTAGCCCCCTTCAGGCTGTGGTCACTCAGCCAACCCCGGTCCTATCCCTGGGATCTGACCTCTGATCAGCTCCCAGCCCCCACCCGCCCCAGCGCGTCAGCAGACAAGCCTCTCAGGCTGGTGAGTGCTGGTCGGCACCGATCCTCAGTGTGGGAATCTCTCCACTTTGCCCTCCGCACCCCTGTTGCTGCGCTCTCCTCCGTGGCTCCGAATCTTCCCCCCCACCCCGTCTCCGCCAGTGAAGGGGCTTCGTAGTGTGTGGAAACTTTTCCTCCTTCACAGCTCCCTCCCAGAGGTGCACGTCCCATCCCTATCCTTTAGTCTCTGTTTTTGTTTTTCTTTTGCCCTACCCAGGTACGTGGGGAGTTTCTTGCCTTTTGGGGAAGTCTGAGGTCTTCTGCCAGCATTCAGTAGGTGTTCTGTAGGAACTGTTCTGTAGGTGTATTTTTGATGTATTTGTAGGGAGGAAGGTGATCTCCACGTCTTATTCCTCTGCCATCTTGAAAGTCCCCTAGGCCTATGAAGCCTTTAACATGAGATAGATCTATATATAATGATATGGAAATTAAGCAAGATACATTATTCATAATTTTAGAAAAGCAGATTGCAGAACAACATGGTATGTATTATGTGGTTTCATCTCTACTTAAGATATATTTTATGTACTTGTATGCTTATAGATAATTTCTGGAAGGATACACAAGAAACTACTAGAGTGGTTACCTCTGGGGAGGAGAGCTGGAAAAACAGTAGAGGAAAACTTTGCCTTTTCTTTCTATCCTTTGTGTGGCTTGGATGTTTACCCTGAATGTACTTAGCTTTAATAATGATAAACAAATGAACATAAAAATTTCAGATATATTAGACATGTAGTGAGAGTTCTTACTATTTGTCCTTTTAGAGAAGTTTACTTGGATTATCAGCAGACACTGAAGAAACCTAATAATATTGGTGACACTGATTTAATTGCTTTTAAACCCTTGTCTTAGAAAACAGTCGTATTTTTACCCTTTAAAGGATTTTTGGGAACAGGAGAGGGGAGTGTGGTGGTGATTATATAATATGTTAATTTATGAGGTAATAAGTTAATATAGTAAATATTGAAGCTCTACTAAAAAAGTGTTAATTTGAAATTAAAAATTTAAATTGTAGTTAAGAGTCTTCCAGCCAATTAATTTCTGAAATAAACAGATATGGAAAATATGTTCCATGGTAGATAAAAATTTTTAGTAGGGTTAGGCTGGATTGTGCTACATTTCATATTTTTCAGTGCTGTAGTTTATATTACTTTTTCAGTACATTAAAACTTATGCAGTGAAACTGAATAATGGCAATGTTTTTATACCCTTTTATAGCCATTTCTTTTTCATAACCTCCCCCTATTTCCTGTTAACTAAACTATAAGCACCTTTCTGTTAATTTATGAAAATTATTGTTGAGGTAGCACATCATCACTGATCTGTATGGCACTTTCAGCATGTTAGAAGCAAAGGTCCAAGCAACATAAAACACATCAAAATTCATTAATGTGGTATTGATTATTTTTTGGATAATTAATTTTATTGCAGACCCTTGAAAGAGATAATGAGCTGCAAAGGGAGAAGGTGAAAGAAAATGAAGAAAAGTTCCTTAGTCTTCAAAACAAGCATGAGCAAGCACTAGAAACTTGGAAAAAGCATGTAGGTTTATTAAGCAGTAAAATATTAAAATATTTTAAGTAGTAGACATTTAAAATAACTATTAAGTGCTAAAAAAATATTGCAAAAATAATATAGGAATAAAGTCCGACACATTGTCTTCTTGTACTTATATTTCCAAGAAGTGAATGTTTTTAAAGCTAAATTTAATAAAATTTTCTGTAATGCTTTTGTGCATGAAAAACCATACATATATGTGTGTATTTATGTATATTTTGTATGACTTTTCATATGTGACAAAAATTAATTTTCCTTTTCACAAAACCATTGATAGTGTTTTAGTAAATGATTATAATAAAGAATTATATAGGTCTTATTGTTAGCTGATCTCTTTAGCTTTCCTCAGCAGTTTTGTTGACTTGTATTAAAGCCATGTTTAGAACATATATACAGTAGTTGGGTTCTATAGTATTAACATTTTATCATGAGAATTGTTATGTTATAAATGTGACTATTGCCTTAAAGCACAACTCTTTATTTTACATTAAATTTTAATTTCAGTGAAGTAGATAATAAAAGTGAAAAGTGATGTAAATTAAAGTTGTGAAATATAAGGTTCACTTTTAAGACTGGTGAACCCCCAAATAGATTACTTTATTATCTATTTTTATTGCCTTCAATTCTTTTAAAAGAACTAAAAAAAATAGAAGGTAATTATTTAAGTGTTTATGAAAGCTATATTTTGGGTAAGTAAGATTATATTTTAAACTATTATACTAATTATAATATATAATTCTAATACTATACTAATATATTTTATAATAATATATATATGCATACTATTCTGTAGATGATTTTGTTTGATGTAAATTGTTTTGTAAGTAATTCTTGATTTTTTGATCCATTTGCAGCTAACATGTTCTCTTAATCTGTATTTTGAAGAGATCAAATCTTCACTGATGAATTTGATAAGCGTTACCTAATTCTCAAAAAATATTTTGTAATTAATTGTATCAGAATACTATAAAATGCTTAGTGGCCCCTAAATAGGTAAAGTTCGTCATTAAGCAACAAGCATAGTAATTTTCATTTTAGCTTCAGCTAATCTACCTTGCATCCCAACACTTCCTTCTCATTTCTAAGGCTTAAAAGATCATGGAAATAGTACTGTCAGGATAAGGAAAACTATGAAGTAAAAAGAGAATATAAACTTGAATATGCCAGCCACACCAAAAATAATTAGTTGAGTTAAGAGAAAATTAAGCATTTATTTTTCCTAATGATATTTCAAGTATGTCCCTCTCCCAAGAAAAGAAAGTCAATTGAATTAAGAAAATAAGCATTCAGCTTCACTGGTGAGGCCGCAGTCTATAATTTGGATAAAATTGGTTTTCTCTTAGGATTTTTAGCATCTAAAATCATTTCACTTCCATATGATTTCATACTAAACAGAACATAGGTAAATTTCTAAAAAGCTGCTTTGGTTCTATAGGAGTTTTCTTGAATGGGAGGTCAGATCTACTCTTTAATTGTGTTTCTATCTTGATACCAGTTTTTCACCATTCTTGAGTGAAGGAGAATTATAGTGTTGCTACTGAGATTGGATCAAAATGGGTTTCTAAAAATCATTAAAAGATACTGACAAAAATAAGATGAAATCATATATACTGCTGTTTAAAAAAATAAACAGTGAATATTACTAGATAATATATTTAAAACTCATGGAAATGTCTTAAAGAACATGGTATGTGTATCTGTTTTTATTTGGCTAGTTATACAGCCAATGGTTGTGTGTAGATAAAAAGATAATAAATGGGGATGTTTAGAAATTATTTAGGGAAAGGGGGTATCACAAAAGGAATTCAATTCACAACATATTTGAGCATCTGTTATGTGTTAGGCACTATTCTAGGTGCTGGATTTTCAAAGATGCCTAAAATACAAAGATTATTAAAGAGCTCACACTCTCAAAAGACAGGTAATTATTAAGTTAACCACAATACTGTTGAGTGTTTTTAGTAGTGTTAACATTAGTATTAACAAATTACTGTGAAAGCCCAAAATAAATCATATTGTTTAACTAGGTTGGAGAAAGTTTTAGAGAAAAGATGACACTAGAATTTGGACTTGAAAGATGAATAGGGTTTCACCAGGCAGAAGGTGCCTGCTTCCTATACTTCCCATTCCACTCTGTGGGTATTCCATTTAAGAAAGGGAAAAATGATGGAGGCATGAAACTGCATTCTCCAGGATGATGAATAGTCTGATCTAGAATGTGACAGTGGAAATTAGGTTGAGATCACCTTCTGAAGAGTTCTTTACTAAGGAAGTTGAATTTTATTTTATAAGTAATGGGAAGCCATTGAGATTTTTAAAGCAGAAAAGTGACATAGATCTGCATTTTAGAAAAATAACTCTTGCAACAGTATGGAGAATGGCGTTATGGAAAGAGATTAGTAAGAAGAATGTTGCAAATAATCTAACCACGAGCCTATGAGGTTGTAAATTAGGGCAACAGTAGTGAGAACAGAGAAGAGGGATAGATACAGGAAGCATTTTGGAAGTAGAATTAGCAGGATTAGTGACATTTTATGTATAATGGATTTTAGAAGGAAAAGGAGTAAACTATGATTCTGAGATTAATATAATGAGCAGAATAATAATGTCACTAATTGACATAAGGAATGTGAAAGGAGAAGCACCATTTGGTGGATGAAAATGAGTTTAATTTGGGAACTGATGAATTTATGGTGACGGCAGGACATCTGACTTGAAATGTATATCATGCATTTGGAAACGTGAATCTAATCATAGGAGAGAGGTTGGGAGTGAGATATAGGTTTAAGACTTATTAGCATAAAGATGAAATTTGAGGGTATGATAAGATCATCTGTGGAAGGAGTGGCAGACTTGAAGAGAAGGCTAAATAAAGAAGAAAGAGCCTTGGGGAACACCAACATTTTGCTAGTGGTTAGTGTGTGTATATTGGGGCAGGAGGGGAGAGGGAGCCTGATAAGAATGGTGAGAAAGGTAGAAGGATAGAGAGAGAGTAGTACCATGAAAATGAAGAAAAGAGGCTATTTCAAGAATAAGTAGTCAACATAGTCGAGCTACAGTGCTGTTAAATGGTGTGAAACTTGGAACAAGTCCTTTGGCTAATTTGCAGGTGATAGCTGAGAAAAATAATCAGTAGAACAATGAGGGCAGAAGTCGGTTGTTAAGGAGTGATGAGAGATTAGAATTTGAAAGTAGTAAGAGTGGACTTTATTTTAAGAAGTAAGAGAGATAGAGTAATTGAGTCAAAGAGAAAAAAGTTAGGAACGTGACAAGAGCATATTTGTGGGCTGAAAACATGCTGGTATAGTGGGAAAGATTGAGACTAGGCAGGAGTGAAGAGATCTTTGCTAGAGCTAAGCTCTAAGGGAGACAGGAGTGACTTCCCTGATGGTCTAGTGGTTAAGACTTCACCTTCCAATGCAGGGGTGCGGGTTCGATATCTGGTCGGGGAGCAGATCCCACATGCCTCGCGGCCAAGAAAAACCAAAACATAAAACAGAAGCAATATTGTAACAAATTCAATAAAGACTTTAAAAATGGTCCACATCAAAAAAATCTTTTAAAAAAGGGGGGGAGGGAGAGACAGGAGAGGATGGGATAGAGAGCACTTGTGGAAGTTTTAGTCGTTTAAAATTAAGAGAAACTTTTGTAATATTTTATGACAAAAAGGTATTTTTCTCTTCAATGGAACTTACTTTGTCTTACATTTGAGGTTCCTATGAAGGAGAACCCCCCCAAGAAAAAGATTATGAAATTTTATAGCCAGTAAAAGCCCAGTGTGTGAATGCAAGTATTAGGCTGAAGAGTCAGTTTCTGTTGTACTGCTTAGTGCTCAGTATTCTTCATCTAATTGAGTTAAAATCTGTATATCTAATTTGCAACAAGAAAATAAAACTTTAAGAAAGCAATGAAGTGGTAACTTTATTATAGAATTTTTATGATTAAAAATAAATTAATTTTTCATTTGTAACAAGAGGTAGTTTAATGTAGTACTTGAAAGCACAACCCCTAGACTTAGCCTTGGATTTGAATCTTGACTACCACTTTATATCTACCTGATCTTGGGCAAGCTACTTAACGTCTGTGAGCCTCACATTTCTCGCCTGTAAATTGGAGACTAAAAATACCTCATAGGATTTTTATGAGTATGAAATTATGTTTATTAAGTACTCAGCACAATTCAATAAATGGTAGCTTTTAATATTAGTAATTACTTCTGGAATGTTTTCATTTTTTACTATTTCCAAAGACTTGTGTTAATAAAGTATTTTTATACAAAATAAATTTATATACGTGTTCATTTTGGTTAAATGTTATATTAGGTTGAAGAACTTAATGGAGAAATTAATGAGATTAAAAATGAGTTATCATCACTTAAAGAAACTCATACTAAGTTACAAGAACATTATGATGAATTATGCGATCAGAAAAAGTTTGAGGAAGACAAGAAGTTTCAGGTAAAATTCAAGTATGTTGGGGGTATAAGCTCTTAAAGAAATTAGGACCATCACTGATGATTTTCTCCATGCTTCATATTTTCCGTTTCTCAACTTTAAAAAATTAGTATAAGCGTTTAGTCTGTAATACATTTTTAGTTAATTTTTATGTACAATATGACATAAGGATCAAGGGTCTTTTTTTGGACATGAATTTTCAGTTCTAGCACATACCTTTGTGGAATAGACAATTTTTTCTCGCATTGTGCCTTGGTACTTTCTTTGAAAATCAGTTAACCAAATAAATATATGTGGGTCTATTTCTGCACCCTCTATTATATTCCTTTGATTATATGTCCATCTTTAAGCCAATATAACACTTTCTTTATTAGCGTAACTTTATAAGAAGTCTTAAAATGTGGTAGTATAGGTCCTTCAATTTTGTCCTTTTCCAAAATTGTTTTGGCTATTCTAAGTCCTTTGCGTTTCCATATAGCTTTTGGAATCAGTTTGTCAGTTTCTAAAAGAAAAAGTCTCTGGGGTTTGGACTTGGATTGTGTTGAATGTATAGATTAATTTGCAAAGAATTGACATCATAACATAGAATTCATGAACATGGTATATATCTTTACATTTATTTAGATATTCTTTAATATCCTTCAGAAATGTTTTGTAGTTTTCATTGCATAGGTCTTGCAAGTATTTTGTTAAATTTATCCCAGAATATTTCATATTTTGTGCTCTTACTGTAAATAGTATTTTAAAAATTAATTTTTCTAATTGTTGCTAGTATATAGAATTAAAATTGATTTTTCTACATTGACCTTGTATCTTTTACCTTTTCTTTTTCCTTTTACCTTTTTAATTAACTTATTATAGTAGTAGGGTTTTTTTGGTTGGAGTTTGGAGTTTTCTATATATATGATTATGTCATCTGAGAATTTAAGGCAGATAAATTTTACTTCTTTTTCTGCTCTGTATACATTTTATTTTTTTCCTCAACTTATTGCCCTAGCTAGGACTCTTTAGTACAGTGTTAAATAGAAGTTGTAAGAGTTGACATGCTTGCCTTACTTCTCATCTTAGATGGAGAGTATTTAATCTTTCATCATTTCATATTATGTTAGCCATAGATTTTTTTGTATATGCTCTTTGTCAGATCGAGGAAGTTTCCTTCTATTCCTAGTTCGCTGAGTTTTTATCATGAATGAATTTTTATCATGAGTGGGTATTAAAGTTTGTCATGATTTTTCGGTATCTATTGAGATCATATTTTTTTCTTTATTCTGTTAATGTGTCAGTATTAACCAATTAATTACATTAATTAATTTCTAAATTTACCTTGCATTCCTCGGATATGTACTATCCTTTTTATATATGGCTAGATTTGATTTGCTAATGCTATGTTAGGGGTTTTGAATTGATGAGGAATATTGATATGTAGGTTTTGTTTTTTCTTTGCATTCTTTTGGTCTGTTTTTTTGTATCAGAGTAAAACTGGCCATATAAATTGAGTTGGAATGTGTTCTTTCCTCCTGAAAGAGTATTGTGTAGAACTGGTGTTACTTACTAAATATTATATACAATTCATTGGTGAAGCTATCTAGGCTTTTTCTTTGTGGGAATATTTTTAATAACAAATTTAGTTTTTAAATTATTTATAGGGCTATTCAGAGTCTCAATTTCTTTTTATGTCAGTGTGCAGAAAATAGTTGACATAGCAGGCCTGTGAAAGGCCTCTGAAAGACCTGCTTGTAAGTTTGCCTCTTGACTGGTACCTGGAACTTTGGATTTGGGGAGGGTTCCCACCACTTTCTAACAGACAGGAATGGCTCACTGGGCCTAAACTATTAAGTAGTTTACTTTGAACATCTGCTTTCTTTCTGGGAGTCAGGAGTTTTGGCACATGCTAGGCAGAGAGTGACCAGCAACCAAAAAACTTTGGGCACTGAGTCTCTAATGAGCTTTCTGGTAGACAACAATTTACATTTGTGATCACAATTCATTGCTGTGGGAATTAAGCATGTCCTATGTGACTCCACTAGAAGACTCTTGAAAGAGGTTTGTACATGGTTTCCTGCAGACTTCACCTCTTGTGCCTTTTCCCTTTGCTGATTTTGCTTTATATTCTTTGCTGTTATAAATCTTAGTCAGGAGTACAACTGTATATTGAGTCGTATGAGTCTTCACAGCAAATCACCAAACCTGGGGGTAGACTTGGAGACCTCCAACACAGTCCATTTTGCTAATTTTTCTTTCAAAGAACTTGTTCTTTTCATCTAACTTGTCAATTTATTGGTTATTGGCCTTTCTTCTTTTCTAATATAAGCATTTAAAGCTATTAATTTTCCACTAAGCACTGCTTTAGCTTCATTCTACAAATTCTGATGTGTTGTGTTTTCATTCTTATTCAGTTGAACATATTTTAAAATTTCTCTTGTGAGCTCTTCCTTGACCCATGAATATGAGTTTGACCTATAAGCATGCTGTTTAATTTCCAAATATTTGAGAATTTTCCAAATATATTTCTGTTAATGACTTCAAAGTTAAGTAAGACTTTTATCATTTTAAATATATTAAGACTTGGTTTTTTGCCAAGTATATTGTCTATCTTGGCAAATATTTCATGTACCCTTGAAAAGAATGTGTATTCTGTTGTTGACTGGTAGAATGTTTTATAAATGTCAGGTCAGTTTGGTTGATAATGTTGTTCAAGTCTTCTCTATCCTTACCGATTTTTTTGTGTACTTGTTCTATCAATTAGTGGGAAATCTTTGATTATAACTGTGCATTTGTATTTCTCTTTTCAGTTCTGTCAGTTTTTGCTTCATGTGTGTTTAAGCCCTGTTATTAGGTGTATACACAGTTATAGTTATTATGACTTCCCGATTAATTGACCTTTTTATCATTATGAAATGTCCATCCCTATCCTAGTAATATTATTTTGTCTGATATTAATATAGCTGTTCCATCTTTTATGATTAGTGTTTGCTTTTTTCACCTTACTTGTGTATGAGGGGTAGACCTCACACAGCAAGACATTTTTGAGCTGAGTTGTTAAAAATAACTAAGAATTTTCCAGATAGAGATTTAAATTAGATGGAATAAAGTGAGCAAAGAATCAGAAAAGTGAAATATTGTTATTCAATATGTAAACTAGGTGTTGGTTAGCAAGGCAGTAAGTAGCAGGATAAGAGGTTGAAAAGATAGGCAGAAGACCGACTGTAGAGGGCTATATAGTCCATTCATAGAAATTTGTTCTTGACACTACCATTTGGGGGCTTTTAAACAAGGGGTAAAGTGCTTAGATTACTTTTTTGAAATGTCATTTTGGTGATGATGTGGGTAGACAGTGGGACAAAGCTAAAGGCATGCATTCCAACTTGGAGAACACTGCAATAGTCCAGGCCAGAGATATTGATTGTCATTTTAATATTCATAGCTATAACATAGCTTGAGAGCTATAAATAGCAAGTAATTCCTACATCTGATTGATTATAGAAATGAATATAGACTTGCATTCATAAAAAGTTGATCAGCATTCATTCACTTTCATACTGAAAATAACTTATTCAATCAGATTATAAATCATGTTTTTAAGAAATGTAGACGATATAGATACTTTAAAATAAGAAAGTGAAGATCACCCATAACCCCACCATCCAGAAATAGTGATTGTTAAAATTATGGTATATGACTTCCAGAGTTTTTCTATGTGTGTGTTTGTATAGAAACAGACACACATAGGTATTCATATATATGCATTTTTTAAAAACTAAAATAGATCATACTTTCTCTGATGTTTTGTAGACCACTTTTATTTAGAATTTTCTTTTATTGTGGTAAAAAATATATAACATAAAATTTGCCATTTTAAAGTGGTTAAACTTAAAATTACAATTCAGTTGTACTAATTATGATTTAGTGGCATTAATTACAACTACAATGTTTTGAAATCATCACCGCTATCTATTTCCAAAACTTGCATCATCCCAGACAGAAATTGTGTAACCATAAATCAATAACTTCTGATTTTCCCCTCTCCCCAGGTAACCTCTAATCTACTTTCTGACTCTATGAATTTGTCTAGTCTATATTTTTTATATAAATAGAATTGTACAGTATTTGTCCTCTTTGTCTGGCTTATTTCATTTAGATGATGTTTTCAAAGTTCACTGATGTTGTAGCACTTCATTCCTTTTTATGGCAGAATAATATTCCATTGTATGGATACACTACATTTTGTGTGTCCATTCTTCTGTTTTGGTTTATTTAAAAAATAAATTTATTTATTTAATTAATTTATTTTTGGCTGTGTTGGGTCTTCATTGCTACGTGCGGGCTTTCTCTAGTTGCGGTGAGCAGGGGCTACTCTTTGTTGCGGTGCACAGGCTTCTCATTGTGGTATCTTCTCTTGTTGCAGAGCACAGGCTGTAGGTGCGCAGGCTTCAGTAGTTGCAGTACACGGGCTCAGTAGTTATGGCTCACAGGCTCTAGAGCACAGGCTCAGTAGTTGTGGCACACAGGCTTAGTTGCTCCGTGGCATGTGGGATCTTCCTGGACCAGGGCTCAAACCCGTGTCCCCTGCACTGGCAGGCAGATTCTTAACCACTGCATCACCAGGGAAGCCCCATTCTTCTGTTGATGGACGCTTGGGCTTTCACCTTTTGGCTGTTGTGAACATTAGCATACAACTATCTGTTTGAATCTCTGCTTTTAATTTTTGGAAGGTATATACTGAGGAGTGGCACCAAGTGATTCCCACCTCCTGGTGTTCATGTTCCTTCATAATACCCTCCACTGAGTGTGAGTTGGATTTAGTAACTTGCTTCTAGTTAATAGACTATAGCAGAAGTGATGCAGTGTTACAATTCTTCTGAGATTAGGTTACAAGAAGACTGTGGTTTCTGTGAGAGCGTGGGTGAACACGCTCTCTGTCTCAGTCTGTGTCTGTCTCTCCGCCTCTCTCTCTTTCTGAGCCGTGTAAAGAAGTCCCAGCTATCCTGCCAGAGAGGCCACGTAGTGAAGAGGGGCTCTGGAGGATGAAAGGCCACATAAAAGAGAACTGAGGCACTCCTCCACCCAACAGCCCCCACAGCTGCTAGCCACGGGAGTGAGCCTTCTTAGAAACAGAACCTCCAGCTCCAGTTAAAGTTTCAGACGACAGACAGCTTGACTAGACCCTCATGAGAGACCCGGGTCAGAACCATCAAGCCAAGCCATTCCTAAGTTCCTGACCCATCAAAACTATGGGATAATAAATGTTTGCTGTTATAAACCACCAAATTTGAGGTATTTGTTATATAGCAGTGGATAACTCTTAAAATGGTTGACCCCAGAACAACTCCAGGGTTGGGGCATCAACTCTCGGAGCAGTCAAACATCTGTGTATAACATATAGTTGACCCTTCATATACGCGGTTCCTCCATATCGATGGTTCAGCGTCCACAGTTTCAACCAAGTGCAGATGTGTAGTGCTGTAGTATTTACTATTGAAGAAAACCTGCGTATAATTGGACCTGTGCGGTTCAAAGCCATGTTCAAGGGTCAACTCTGTAAGTATCCTTCTAGGGTTTCACAGTTAATAGGTACTGAAACAGGATTTGAACCTATATTTATCCAACTCCAAAGCTCCTGGTAACCACCATACTATTTTTCTCCATCTCCTTTGCAAACTCCTCCTTTGCAAGGTTCCCTTCCCCTGCCTCTCCCTTGGGGATTTTCATTAGCATTTTATTCTTTATTCTCTTTCTTCTTAAAATATACTCTTTTTTTTCTTTTTCTTGCGGTACACGGGCCTCTCCCGTTGCGGACACGCAGGCTCAGCGGCCATGGCTCACGGACCCAGCCGCTCCGCGGCATGTGGGATCTTCCCGGACCGGGGCACGAACCCGTGTCCCCTGCATCGGCAGGCGGACTCTCAACCACTGCGCCACCAAGGAAGCCCTTAAAATATACTCTTAATCAGTCTTATCAACTTGTATGTCTTCAGCTGCCCTCTATCTGCCAGAGATTTTCAAATCTACATTTCCAGCTCAGTTTTCTCTTAAAAGTTCCAGTTCTATACATCTAAACGTTCATTAGACATCTCCCACCTTTTTGTCTTACTAACTCTTCAAACTCGAGAGATTTAAAAGAAAATTTTTTTATTATTTTTTAAATTTTTTGGCTGCATTGGGTCTTCGATGCCGTAAGCGGGCTTTTCTCTAGTTGCAGTGAGCAGGGGCTACTCCACCTTGCAGTGCGTGGGATTCTCATTGCGGTGGCTTCTCTTGTTGCAGAGCATGGGTTCTAGGGTCGTGGGCTTCAGTAGTTGTGGTGTGTGGGCTCAGTAGTTTGTGGCTCATGGGCTCTAGAGCGCAGGCTCAGTAGTTGTGGTGCACAGGCTCAGTTGCTCCGTGGCATGTGGGATATTCCCGGACAAGGGATGTCCGTGTCCCCTGCATTGGCAGGCAGATTCTTAACCACTGCGCCTCCAGGGAAGTCCCATCAAGAGATTTAAAATGAACTCGTGATATTTCTCTAAAGCTCCTACTCCTGTTTTCTAGCTCAGTAAATAACACCCACCCATCACCTAGGTACCTAATCCAAACTCTGCAAATCAGTCTCGACTCTCCTCTCAGTTTTCATAACCAATCATTCAACAGTTGATATTAGCTTAATAAATAATTCATGAATCTATTCAGGCTTTTCATCTTTGCTGATATCACCTGGACTACTGTGGCATTCTTATGACGCATCTCTCTGCCTCTTGTTGTTTCCCCTTAATTCGGTGTTTTTCAGACTTCTGAGTGCAGCCTGTTAGTGGTACATGGAAATCAGTCTGGTGGTCTCGTGACTGGCATTCCTTTAAAAATGAAATAAAATAATGTAACATAGAAAACATTAGAATGTATCTCATTGAGTTGGTGTTACTTGGTATGCTCATTGTGTTGTAAAACATATTTATTTCTTATTGCAGGTTTTAAACAGTGAAGTTTGGAAAACATTACTCTAATCCATTCTTTATACTGCAGCCAGAATGGTCTTTCCAATCAGCTCATATTAATCACCTTGCCTAAATCCTTCAGTGACTTCTCATTGACTTCCTGGTAGAGTTAGAACTCCTTAGTATGCTATATTGGGCCCTTAACGACCTAGGCCTAGTTCAAGCCTCATTTCTCTCCATGCTTCTCCCAGCATCTAAGCTCAAGCTGAAGTAAATCCCAAGTAGTTCCACGAAGTAAAACTACATGAAGAGACTATAATTTTGTTTGCTTTTAACATCTGTGAATGCCATTTGTTCTCCCTGGAGTGCCTGCTTATCCCCATCTATATTAAAATTGCCTGTCATTTCTTTTACTATCTTCCCCAGTGGACCATAAGTTTTTTGAGGATAGGGACTATATTTTGTTCATCATTGTATCCCAAAGCCTAGTGCAGTGCTTCCATGTAATATGTGCTCAATATTTAGGGGGAATAAAAAGATGTTGAATTGATTCACTATTTTAAAGATACATAAAAATACCAAACACTCAGAACAATTTGCCTGCCATGACTACTTTGCTTTTAATAAAGGAGTAGTTCTTAATATGGTATTATATAATAATGTGGAATGCATGTTTGAAAACATCTAAGGCTCTCCATTTTATTTAAATATGATAGACTATACAAAATGAACTTACAGTGATCTTGTTACAAAGAACAGTATATTAAATTTAGTCAAAAAATCATTTGGCTTTCAAATAGAAATTGCTGGATGGTTGAACTGAAATATAGATTCCACTTTCATTAGCAAAGTTTGTTCAAATGTTTTATACTTTTTAACAGTCTGTTTTTACATTAAAGGAACCTTTTCTATTTTACACTAGAACCTTCCAGAAGTAAATACTGAAATGTCAGTGGAAAAATCAGAAAACACCATCATACAGAAATATAATTCCAGGCAAGAAGTAAGGGAAGAAAATACTGAGAGTTGTTGTTTAGACACTGAATACAGAGAAAAGGAGGAAAAGAAAGAAGCCCCATTTATAGAAGAAATCACTATAGGTGATGAAGGTAACCTAAGGTTACATTGATATTTTCTAATTTTTATATTGATCATTTTAGGGGAATATAAGTTACAGTCTTTGCTTTGAGGACCTAGTAGTATAATTGGAGAAATACTTTTCCATTTGTATGTGTCTTAACAAAAGTACTTGTATGTCTTTTGAGCTATTCTTCAATAGAGTCAATATTAGGGAGAAAAATACATTTTTGCTTTCCCTTCTCATCACTTATTCATTGGCTTTTTGCATTCTGGTTTCTGCCTTCACTGATTTGCCAAGAATGAGCTACCAATAACCTTTTGATGACCAGACTCCAGAGCACTTTTCTTAGTTCAAATGACCTTTCTGTAACCATTGAAAATTTGACTGATTTGTCCATATTGAAAAAGAGTGGTTTAAAGAAGGTAGTTTGAAGTTTGTTCAAACCTAGGCTGAACAACCACTTGGTGGAGATGTTGTAGAGAGAATGATGGATTAAAAAGACCCTTCATGCCCTAAATTTGTAGTCCAGATTATTGTAACTATACTGAAATTTTGAAATCTATGGTTAAAACCCAGATGAATAAAATTAATATCCTAAGTAGATATTCTATATATTTTGCCCAAAAGTATTCCAAATTTTAAAAATATTTACAGGGTAGTGAGTAAGAAAGTGATGATTATTAGTCTTGAAGAAACCAGCTAGCAATTTCTGCATCTATGTAGTAAGAGAAATTACAATATGACCGTTAGAGTAAATTAATTTTTATCTAATCAGCTGTGTGTTTATATGGAATTGTACCGTATGCCCAAAAGGAAGCAACAGACTAGAGAAATAACCTTTTTGTAATGCCCTCAACTTAACTTTTTTAAACCAAAAATACTTTTGCTGTTATGAAATAAAAATTTAGTGTGAATAGAGTCGAACATTTTAGCATGCTTATTAAAGGGAACTCAATATTTATATAAAATTGGTGTCATTATGTTTGTGTAATAGCTGGCCAGTGAAATATTTAAAGCTAAATATGTTTTTATAAAAATAGTTAACATGCATTTTATAAAAGCAGGCTTTTGTGTATAACCCAAAAATTTACTGTGTTCTCATTATAACAGACTTACAACCTTTTGAAAAAAGCCCCAAGAAGAAAATTAATACTATTGTACCTCAGAATGAAAATCAAAATGAAATCTCCCTAAGCAAAACCCTCAGCATAGAAAAAGAATTAATCAGTCAAGGACAAACCTTGGATGTTACTGACTTTACAAAAGTGGTTACTACAGAAATACAAGACAAGGTGGACTTGGAAAAAGATAATGGGTGTACAGAATTTAAATCACCAAATATTTCTTTTTTAGTGGCAGATATATCAATAGAAAGAGAAAAGATATATCCAGAAAGAACTGAAGGATTAGATCATCACCATGCAGATGTACACCTGGGGGTTGAAAATAACAGAACATCATTTAACAGTATTTTAGATGAGATGGCTTGCAATACAAATCATGAAAAAGATGTTTCTGAAGATGAACCATTCAAACAACAATTCAGATTGCTTCCAGGGACTCAAGAAAATGACACGGAGAAGGAAATTACAAATAGTTGCCAAACCAAAGCAGATTTGGATTCATCTCTAGATGTAAAAAGGAATCTTGTCCAGTGTCAGAAATATAATTTGCCGGATTCAAGGAATGTTATGTTAGATGATAAACAATGTAAAATAAGACAAATACAACTGTTAAATAAAAAAAGTGAATGTAGCGTATTGCCATTTAAAGAAATTTCAGATTTTCAGCAAGTTGGTGATGATACTTCAGAGCAACCTGAACTAACTATTCCCTGTGATATAGCAATCAACCACCCCATTTCTTCTGCTGTTTTCAGTGACAATTTGAACGTACTTTTAAAGAATTCAGATAAAAATGTTAATATTATGCCTGTGTTGGTGACACCCAACTCAAGCCCTGTGAAAAGAACTATATATAGGAAAAATGTGAATGATATGCATAACAGTCAAGTTAAGAACTGTTTGGGGTATCTAGAAGACAATGTGACTGTTTCCCATCTTCAGACTAACAATGAGAATGTAGATGCTTCACAAGCCAAAGATATGAAAACTGCTATTCATGTGAAAACTTCCACAGAAATACAGTTTTCCAGTAAAGAGAGTCAGATTGATGAGAATCAGAGAACTGAAGTAAAAAAAAATGACCTCTTCCCTAATGAAAGACAGCATACATTGTTAAATAGTACAGAGAAAACAGAGTCATTAAATGACATTGTTTCAGGAAAAATTTACAGTGAAGGACAGCTGGAAGAATCATGTCCATTTCACATAAAGCCATCTGGAGATTTAGTAAACAGAAGTGGAAGGTCAGCCTTTGATCTTTCAACTTCAGATAAAAAAACTGAGAAAACTCTAGTATATGTGAATTTTTTAGACCCCAGTTCCTGGCCAAAAGTAAATCAAATTGAAAGTCAAACAGTGAGCACTTCAACATCTAGCATTCCTTTGTTGCTGAAGAAGAGACCAATAGGTCTATTAGAAAACAAAAAGATGGTTTCGTTGACACCTTGTAAAAATGTTGGTGTGGATGATGACGGGAAGGATAGCAGACCAGGTAAGAAAATAAGGATTATGTTTTAATTCTTTTAAAATTTGTATTTCTACTTATTGGTAAAAATTTTCCAGATTGTTTAAAATGAAAATTTATTTATGTTACTATATATATATATTTTTTGCCTAAACCCAGAAGACTCCTTATATGTATTGATATATATGTAAAAGTAGGAAAAGTTTTATTTAAATGGAAGTGGACTTATTTTCACCTAAATCTGAGCCAGTATTATCAACATGTACAGAGGTCAATTGCATTTTGGAAATTAAAAAAAAAAAATCCTTTCATTATCAAAGAACTGAAAATAGCAAAAACAGCCACAAGTCTGGGTCATTAATTTTAAATTAGGAACATCTACCTAATCCAAGTCTCTTTTTTTACTTTCTAGAGCAAATGCAGTGAAGTTGTTGATACGACTTCTGCCAGTGTTATGTTTACTCCTTTTCTTTCTATACTAAAAAAAAAAACCCAAAAAACAAAAAACATACCAAAAAAAAACCAAACTTCCTTCTCTCAGAACTGTTTTAGTTTCTCTCCTATGTTGTCACTTTCTTCTCCCAATTTTTTCCCTCTTTCCTTAATTTTTCTATTTTTATCTGTCCCTTCACCAGCACCACAAATCTAGCTTTGTTCTTTTATTTTGCAAGTAATAGTGAGGTGTAACATTAATACCTTTCATATCATTGATATTTATCATTGTTTGAAACACTTTAAATTGAATCCCTTAATAATTATATGCCTGTATCAATACATTCAAATATTAAATAGTTCAGATAGTGGAGACTGTTTTACTCTTTCAAACCACCACATGAAATAACAATGTGCAAGTTTTGCTTTAAAAATCCTCCAGGAAAATGGAGCTCTCTTGCACTGTTGGTGGGAGTGTAAATTGATACAGCCACTATGGAGAACAGTATGGAGGTTCCTTAAAAAACTAAAAATAGAACTACCGTATGACCCAGCAGTCCCACTACCGGGCATATACCCTGAGAAAACCATAATTCTAAAAGAGTCATGTACCACAATGGTCATTGCAGCACTATTTACAATGGCCAGGACATGGAAGCAATCTAAGTGTCCATGAACAGATGAATGGATAAAGATGTGGCATATATATACAATGGAATATTACTCAGCCATAAAAAGAAACAAAATTGAGTTATTTGTAGTGAGGTGGATGGATACAGAGTGAAGTAAGTCAGAAAGAGAAAAACAAATACCGTATGCTAACACATATATATGGAATCTAAAAAAAAAAAATGGTTCTGAAGAACCTAGGGGCAGGACAGGAATAAAGATGCAGACATAGATAATGGACTTGAGGACACAGGGAGGGGGAAGGGTAAGCCGGGACGAAGCGAGAGACGGGCATGGACATATATACACTAACAAATGTAAGATAGCTAGCTAGTAGGAAGCAGCCACATAGCACAGGGAGATCAGCTTGGTGCTTTGTGTCCACCTAGAGGGGTGGGATAGGGAGGGTGGGAGGGAGACGCAAGAGGGAGGAGATATGGGGATATATGTATATGTATAGCAGATACACTTTGTTATACAGCAGCAACTAACACAATGTAAAGCCATTATACTCCAATAAAGATGTTAAAAAAAAAAACCACCAAAGTATAGGAAACTTGGTAAGTTATAACAAAAGAATCTTAAATGGATTGCAGTTTACCTAAAACTTAGATCATTCTTAAAATAATCAGAAACAAAAGATTATAAAACAATTTTTTTAATCCTCCAGAATTAAAAAAAAATAGGGAGAGAGGTAAATGGATGAAATACGTGACTTAATATTGAAGTACTGAAGGTGGGTGATGAGTACATTGATGTTCATACCCTTCATTTTCGTGTATTTGAAAATTTTAATATTGAAGATATTTTAACATAGAGATATACTACATAACATATATAGGTGCTGTATAAATGTAACTTAAAAATAACTATTGTTTAAGAAGTATGATCATGATAAAAATATGTTTATTTTGCTAATAGCAATCTCATAGTTAAAGTTGTTAAGGTTGTCATAGACAGTCTTAGATTTTACGGGAACTTTGCCTGTTTAACAATACGTGTCTAGGCCCAGTGAAGAAATATGGATTACAAGGAAAGCTTTGCATGGCCTTCTGACTTAATAGGCTTCTTTTAAAAAGGAAATTGAGAAAATTTTAAAAAGAAAATGTGGGAATTAAAAGCAAAATAAGTATATCTTGTTTACTGGCATGAATGGAGAAGTAATATAGGGGAAAATAGAAAACACCAAAACACTGTAAAATCTCACTTCACAAACTGTAATTTTCCTGATATAATAAAATGTATTAAACTTCAGATTCCATTAATTTTGTCTGTCAAATGCTGTGGTTAGTTTAATGCTGTTAGTCAATGGACTGGTCTAACATTTACCATTTTCTCACAAGTCCTTTCTTCTAAATTAAATCTCAGTCATATAAATTAGGATGGAAGGAGAGATGACTAAAATTCTATAGAAATTCAACTTGTAAAATACTCAGATTTATAAAACATACTCCTAAATATCTTTTAACCTTACATGTTTCTCTAAATCATTGTTATCTATTTATTAAAGCCCAATGACCCCCTACTAGACAGCCCTTTGTTGGATTTTTTATCATGGCCAATTTCTTTTTAAATATATTTTACAAATCTGACTTTCAGTTGGTTCAGACTTTTCCCTTTGAATTGGTAAGATGTTCACTATATAAATGTTTATATGTGTAGGCAGTGCAGTAACCAGGGGAATAAGGATAACATTTTAAGGTATGTTATATTGCTTTAGAAGATATTCATACCATGTCACTAATTTTAATGTGAAATCAGCAGGTTTTAGAAAGTAGCAATAAAAAAATTGTTTTCTGAAATGAAATGCCTAATGTAAGGGCAAACCCTATGGAAACCAGTGTTCAAACTGAGAAGAAAATAGAAATTGTTACTTTTTAAATACAAAGCATAGGATCAGAAAAAAGTTTAGTCACTAAAATGAGTGCCTGGAGAATAAAATTTAGTTGTCATTTCCTTTTTGTCAACCAGATAGTACCAGCATTAACAGAGTTGCTGACATTTTGAATAACTCGAGTATCCATCCAGATCCCAGGAGAGAGCCCAGTGAAGAGAGGAATGCAATTGCAAAGACTTTTTGTGATTCTTCTTTTCCCACAGAACACGTAAGTCAATTAAAAATATTGCGGAGCAGACCTTAGTGAGCTAATTCTACAGATATGTGTAGAACTGTGTGCATCTGGATGCTTTAAGACCTAACTGATCTTCAAAATAATATCAAGAGGGCAACATGGCACCATTTTTCACAATTAAGTTTGATGGAAAACAGCAGGAAAAAGTCACAGTGTATAAATCAAATAGATATAATCCAGCCTGTTTTGGGAAGGAGAGTGTGAGGTAGTGTATTAAGTACTTATATTTTTTAGTCACCTAAGTTTAGGAATAGTGGCATTTGAGCATTTATTTATTTATTTAAACTATTAAAAAAAATAGTTCACTCATTTGAGCATTTAAAATTTTAATAAAAGATGCCTTTTGGGAAACTATTGCAAAGGAAGAATTTGTCTATTTTAAATTATTTCAATTAAAACACAGTATGTGAAAGGATCAAATATTCATAAATATATCAAGTATGGATATAAATATTAGGCAAAGTATTTGTAGAGATTATTTGGCTCCAAGAGTCCATTTGTCATATGAAAAGCTAGTAACTACAACTGACAGATTTTTGGGGGGGAAAATTTGTAAGTTTTTTAACTTAGTGTGCAAAACTTTAGTGCAAAAAAGACTGTATTAAAAAAAAAAGGCTGTTATTTTTCAAAATCTAAAAAACAATTACAGGTATAACTGCTAAAAGGTAACCTAAAAAGTTTAGGAAAAATGACAAAAAAAAACAACTGCATAGTCACTGTATATTTTAAATTTTAGAGATGCACATTAAACAACTTTTCCTTTAGCACATCTAAAGTGAAAATTATAATACTAACACAGCCTTAACAAGTAATAGGTTCTAACAGTACATTTAATTTCCATTTTTAAATTGGAGAAACCTCAAGATAGCATAACTCTCCCTTTGGGAAAGTTGAAACTAAAATCAGGATCTACCTTTTCCACCTTTGCATAACTGAGCTCAAAAACAAATCGTTTCAGCTTGATGTTCAAGTGTACAATCTTTAAACTATGGTAACTAAAGCGCAGTGGGCCGGGCACTGGGAAATCTAAGTTCTTACCTTGGCTAATTGGATAAGTCATAGAATTAAAGCAAAAGCAAAAAGAAGCTTGAGTATCAAAGCTAGACACCCATTCTAATTGGGTTGAATACTTAATACTTCTAATTGTCCTGTTTCAAACAGTTTAAGGGTATGATGGAACATTTCACATCTCCCTTTCAAGCCCATTTTTATAATAAACCCAATAGGGAAGTTCTTTGTATCTGATTCCTAATGCCTTTTCTGTTAATTAACGTTGTTAAGAATTTATATTTATAGAATTTAAAACTCTTTCGTAGAAGTATTCCCACAACAGTCCTACATCTTTAAAAACAGATGAGGCAGGGCTTCCCTGGTGGCGCTAGTGGTTGGGAGTCCGCCTGCTGACGCAGGGGCCGCGGGTTCGTGCCCCGGTCCGGGAGGATCCCACATGCTGCGGAGTGGCTGCGCCCGTGGGCCATGGCCGCTGAGCCTGCGCGTCTGGAGCCTGTGCTCCACAACGGGAGAGGCCACAATAGTGAGAGGCCCGCATACCGCAAAAAAAAAAAACCAAAAAACAGATGAGGCAGTGACATAAATGTGAAGTAATTTTCCAAACTCAGTAATTTTCCAAAGTCATTAGGAACACAGTCTGCAGTGGACTTTGACTAGGTATCTTGGCTCTTAGTTGCATGCTACATAACCTTCTCAATTTTCATAATATAAAAAATTTCTTCTCAAAATACTGGTGTATGTAAAACACTAAATGTCTGTTTAGCTAAGTGATTATCACTAGGCATCAGGCACTATGCTATGTATCATTGTCCCAGCTGAACCCTGATTACCAATTAACATCTAATGTGGGACAAATTTAAAAGCAGATCACCTCTTGCCTAGTCTACTGAAAATGCTTTGATCCCTGGATTAAATCAGGCCAATCTAGTCTCTTTATGATGCCTGTTTACTTGCTTACATACACTTTTCTAAAATCAGGGGCTGTTGAATGACAGCTGGAGGGCCAAACACAGCCGACTGCTTTGCTTTGCCTGTAGTTCTGTGGCTGCTTTTGTATTGCAATGACAGAATCAAGCAGTTGTGAGACCACTTGGCTCACAAAGCCAAAAAAATTTACTCTGGCTCTTTACAGAAAAAGTTTGCCAACTTCTGTTCCAAATGAAAAGTGAATTTTATGAAGACTTATAGCCAGAAAGGGAATATAAGTTCTTTACATTTTTCAACATATTTTTATGCATACTGTCCACATCAATCCTGTAAAATTCTGGGTAGTTATTATGAGCTAATCCACTTTTCCCCTACAGATCCAGAGCAACATGAAGAGTGTTTTTTATTCTTAGAGCAGGGGTTAGGTTGGTAGCCTGCTGCAATCTTGATTATACCCAGGAATGATGGGAGAGAGGGGCCAGAGTAAGCAAAGAAAGCCATTATTTTACACAGCCAGTGATATTAGGTTCATTTAATTTTTTTTAAACATCTTTATTGGAGTATAATTGCTTTACAATGGTGTGTTAGTTTCTGCTTTACAACAAAATGAATCAGTTATATATATACATATGTTCCCATATCTCTTCCCTCTTGCGTCTCCTGCAGGCTTAAATAAAAAGGACTAGTACCAGGGTAGGGGAAGTTCTAGGCCAGAGTAGATCTTTTGAGTCAGGCAGAAAGAGGTTAGGAGGCAAGTGATTTTTATGAGAAGAAAAGGAAGGAGCAAAGATATGTGGGAGCATCCCTGTAACTAGAATTACTTCTGTAGGCTGCAAAACCTAAATTAAGCTAAATAGGACAAGTTTTCTTAAGTGTACACTTTAAAATTACATCTTGTTTCTCTCTACAGACAATCCTTCCTGCCCCTCTCACCAAGTAGGTAAAGGGAAACAAACTAAAGCAGATATGTATAAATGTCTCCTTCCTTTTTCAAGATTAAAAATCAAGGAATCAGGATTTTGGAAAATTAAGTGATTTGTACTTGATATCAAATGCACCAAAACGCTTCTAGCATTTTGTTGGCAAAACAGGACCATTATGTTATATAGATCATCAATCATTTTACTCCAAAATCAGTAGCAACCTACATTTAGATTTGGTCTATTTCTCTGTAACTATTCTCAGCAGTGCACGAAACTGACACACTGCCTACTGCACTTAGGAAGCAGGTTCTCAGTGTTGCATGGATGACTAACGTTCATTTTGGCCCTGTGAGCTACATGAAGTACGCTGAACACTTATATGCCAGACATTATGAGAAATATACATTTATGCACATTTTTATCTATTATGTTACTCTTTACAATAACAGCATTTTCTAACTAAAAGAAGCTGATGAGAAAACTGAGGCCCACAAAAGTTAAACGACTTAAGGTCTCTTGGTGGTCCTGTGCTGATACTTTTTTCATCTGGTATTTCATAGGAACATAGGCAATCAGACAAATAAGAACCCAGCATTACCCTAAGGATCAGAGGCTAAGATTCTGAGGGGACTGGCGGCTAACTAGAATTCTCAGGAACCAAAGAGAGCAATCCGAAAGTTCCCTTTAGGAAACTGAGGTTAAATGTAAACATTTAAACTCATTTTAAAAATTATTACTATATAATCTCACTTTGAAAACACAATGTTACAAATATGCCATTTTTATCAGACTGGAAAAGATTTTAATGTAAGGCAGTACTCAAAGATCTTCACAAAGACTTATGAACAAATGACATTCATTATAGCCTAATTTATAACAGTAAATGTTTTCCAACAACTTAAATGTATATTTAAGTATATTAATTAAATTATGGAACATGGAATATGATGGAGCCATGCTCTTTCTAGAGGGAAATGTTAAAAATGTTTTTAACCCAACATAGAAAATGATATAAATATGATACAAATTTTTTGAAAGTGTATATATAGAGGAGTCCTGAATATTTACATCAAAATGTTTGATGGTGGCTGGAATCTTGGGAAATTTTAATCTAATTCTTATCCTATTCCATACCTCTAAAATATATTCCCTTTCAACAGAGGATTTTATCTGAGAATCTGGTAAGTCCATAAAAGATTTTTTCAAGAAATAAATTTTTGATAGGGATAAATTGGAAACAAATGTTAACAATAGCATAGTTAAATGATCATCCATAAGAAGTATTTTGCAGCCACTGATATTTGCTTATAAGAAACTTTAATGACCTAGGAAACAACTCACAGAGGGAAAAACCGAGATATAAAATTCTATAGAATGGTCAAATACGCTAAGAGAGACTAATAGCAAATACCAAAATGCTGACAGATCTCTCTGGATAGTGGATTACTAGTGATTTTTAGTTTCTTTACACTTTTCTCTATTTTCTAAATTTCCAGTAATTATTCTGTAATCAGAAGAAACCTTAAAATGGAAAACTTATTTAACATGGTATTAGAAGTACGACCCAATGTGGTGCCTTGGAAACATGCCAGCTTCCAAACACCTCATTGCTCTTTCCTGTTTCTCCAACAATGGCGCTCTGAAGCGTAAGAGGAAACATGAAGTAAAAGGCAGTTTTTATATGGCAGTTTACTTCCATTAGCATTTTAAAATTTCCCCTGGCTTTGATAGAAGTTACAAAACATAGACATGTTTGGGAAGGGAAGGGGAGTAGAGGACAAAACAGATTTTTATCTGCATTGTTTTAAATATGTTTTCTTTCAATGTAAGCTTAAGACCTTTAAGGAAACGTTTGTGGTATTCCTGGAATACATTAGGGATCTTGAAGAGCTACTACATAAGCCTACAGATTCACATTTTATAGTTTTTTGGTGCCAAAATTACTAAGGTAGTTGTTGAAAATTAGCCAAGAAAACGGTAGCTTTTATCACATACTCATAATTGCAGAGGCTTAAGGATTTTCTTGAAACTTGATGATTGTTTAGAAAATGAGTAAAAATTTCAGTGGTAAAACAAGTTTGGTATTTCCTAGGTGAAAACAAAGCCTCTGAAATCAACCCTGCCACAAAGCCATTTTCAGGAAATCAAGATCAAAACCAGTGGTTTGGCTGTGTCTTCTACTGGTGAAGATGACTGGCAGAGCTTGGTAACAAATCAAATAAATGAAATTGAAAAGTTTCTAAGCTCTGAAAATGACAACCTACCTAAAAAAAGAAAAGCAGAAGAGATGGTAGGAAAAACGGATTAAAATAATGTTGATAAATGCTTTCAGTGGTGAACTGACTTAATTGAAATATTGATGTGGTTTAGACCAGAACACGACTGTTACATCTAAAACTTTATAGCTGTAGTCAGTTTTCCAACTTTTTCTGTGATGAAACTGTTACTGTTAACGTTTTCTCTCAGTAAATGCTTCATTTAAGATAGCGAAGATTGCAAGGTTTGATGTTAGCATTCAGTTTCCCTTAATTACATGTGTCTTTCCTCCATATACTCTTTCATCAAAGCTCTTGCTGCACACTCCAAAACCCTTCCTTACAGAATACAACTTATGTGTTATACAAAACAGACGTAGTGACCCTTTGTAATCTATTACTTTGTACGCCCTGAAGATTGTGATTTCTTTTAAATTTGAGACAATAACTATCCAGACTATAGTCAGATTTCAGGCTATAATGTTTTACTATGATTTAGATTTTCCAAAAAGAACAAAATTATATAGCATAAAAATTCAGGTATCTGAAAGACTCAAAAGGCTGTTTTTCACTTTGTTCAAGTTTTGTTTCCAGGCATTAAGTGTGTCATAGAGTTGTTGCCATTGTTGTTTTCCAAATGTCCGATGTGTGCTATGACTGGAAAAATTAAAAACAAAGTTATTACTCAACCTTTTATCCTCTGGTATTTTTTTTTTTTTTTTTACAGTATTACACACTTCTATCTAGTTAAAAGCAAGGTTAAATATACACAGAAGACATAATGTAGAGTTGTAAGAATGATTAGAAGCTTATTTTTTAAAAAACCTTTATTTGCCATACTGATCCTAAACCATCTATTTTCCTGAACTACATAAACCAGACACGGAAGTCATTAATATTCTAGCCAGTACTGAGCCATTAAATGAAATGTGCTGGAAAATAGGACTCTTTCATTAAATAAGCTAATCACATTCAATCTGAACTTTAATAAAATTATGATAAATAGCAACTATTTAACTACAGTCAACTGCTAACACCACCTTGGTTCTCTAAACATCTAAGTGAAATAGAATAAATTGTTCTACAAAATGCTGCAAAGTATTAAGTGTCTTACCTGACAACTACTTTTCTCTGGGTTTGATCAATTTTGCAGTAGACCATTTTAGTTCTTACCGCTGAAAAAAAGATGTTTTACATGACATGTTATATGGAATATTCCCAAGGAAAACAGCCTAAGGTATGAAACTGTGACCAAGTAAACCATAATAAAACTTTACAGTTTTCCAACATTATTTTACAAACTGGCTCTTTGAATTTAATAACAAGCCCAGCAATGTAATGCAACCAAAAGGAAGGCCATGAATTTGTCCTCTGGTTGCTGCGCCTATCTATATTAAATATCACATACAGTTTTCATTAAGAATTCTGGCATTCTCTGAAGTCACATGGGGGCGGGGGGGGGGGGGAACGGGGCTAGTTTCTTAAGATATTATAATACATGTTACTAATCTTAAAAGTCCTAATTAACAGTTAAACCACTTTATAATGTAATTATTGAGGAAGAAGGTGCTATTTCTAGGCCAATCATAAAAAATTGGTAATGGTTAATATTTGCAGATCATTTACTATGTGCCAGGCACTGAGCTGAGTGCTTTACCTGCATTAATTCATTTAACCCTCACAACTGGAAGACCTAGTCTCAAACACAGGTCTAATACTAAAATCTAGGCTCTTAACCACTATGATATACTGCCTAAATGTCTTTGTTCTACACGACTTCAAGGAATAGACACACACCAAAAACCACATAGCTCTTTATATTCCACTGAACTTTCACTATGCTACAAATATAATCTTCTAATCTACTAAGCTCAGTTTCAAGATTAAAAATCTTATGTTTCATGGGGTAGGAAGAGAAATTCTAGGAAAAAACGAAAATGTTCCAATTGCCTTACCATCAATAACAAATGCTTCAACATCATCAGCTCCAATCTGAAGTTCTTGTTGCATTGTGTCAAAAGAAATTTCTTTATTTTCCACTGCCATTCCCATAAAAGTAAGTAGTCTCATTTTTGCCATATTCTGTTCATGTAGTAGGCCTGAGTAACACAGTAGTGAAGCCAGATGAGTATCCATACTAATTACAGTCCTGCATGATTACAACTCTTGTGTAAAATCGTGGAAGTCACTGTGTTTGGGTACTTATACAGAGTAATTTTCACAAAGCTTATATTTACAAACCATAAACTAACCCCATAATTAAATTATGAAGCAGTTAAAATTATTTTTCTATAACTACATTTCTTTATTGCTTCAGTGCCACAGGTGATAGATTCAAAGTTAAGAATAAGCTATAAAATGGTATTTTTAGGCCCTAAGTTTTATACATTTTACATTTTTAATATTTATTTATATATTTTAGGAGATAAAGTATACAAAGTACATTTCGTAAGAACATTCTTATTTAATTGAATTAAACTTACTTTTACTAATAGCTCTCCATTTAAACACAAGATTCCTTATCTACTTACTATTTGTTCTGTGTCTGAGTTACTGGCAAACATGGAATTTTAAAATATTTTAATATACATTCACTTATGAAAATATTCCATTTCCCTTTAGACCACTTTGGACTTAATACTTAAAAATCAAAACTGCAGAAGTATATTTAACATTTATAGGTTTAAAATGGTTAGTACTAGATAAAATTAACAGTGATACCTGTTCTTTTTAAGGCAAAAGTAGAAAAACTGTACAAATAATCAAATTTTGCCTTATAATTGCTAATAAAACATTCTGCTACAATTATTCAGATCACAAACAACTGTTAAACCTTAAAGGAACAATGAATTACCTAGTCCCGATCCTTTCACTTTAAAAAAAACAATAAAACTGAGTAAAGAGATTAAGTGATTTACTTTTTAATAACAAGGTGGCAGTACTAGGCCTAGAAAAGAAGTTCATTTATAAAATAAATAACTAGAAATACAAATACCTACAAATCCTGAATATCCAAATTACCTATTCCTAAATAGAAGCTGCATTATAACACAAACATACTTGACGTGATGCTATTTCTTAATTACAAAAACAAGTTTCTAAAGTTAATTTAGAAATACTTAACATGTTCCTTTCCTCTAAACTTGCAACTTCTGTAAACTCAGCAAATGACCAATCACGTACCCTCTAGTAATTAAGAGCCTCAAGTCTGTACTGTTAAAAAAGTTCTAAGCACATTTAAAATTTACAACATTCAGAATATTAGCAGAAGACTAGGGAAGCCCATTAATATAGGACATAATTGTTAATTAGCTGTAATTATGATGCAGGATTCCTGTTTGGCACAGATTCAACAAAAACATGATCACCATAACTCAAATGAATGAAGTACCCAAGTAAGTACTGCTAACCAGGTTTAATGGAAATCTACAAGCATCAAAAAATCAATTAGTGCACATTAACCCTAATTAACAAATGCAAATTAGATGCTGATTAACTTTCCGAAGCAAGAAGGTAGCAACTGGATAACACCAGATTACATGTGGACATGTTAGGGCAATTCAGTTGACACAAGATACTGCTACTGTTGGCCCAAGTTGTCAGTGTTAATAAGTGTTCTGAGATAAACTGATGCCACCTGTGGAACCTAGACATTTGTAACCAGACTTTCAGCTGTAATAAATGTTTAATACATCTAAAAACCAAAAATGTAAACATTTAGTAAGATGTTTTCCCAGAAACATCTTTCACAAACAAATTTCCAATAAATGGTTGCTAATTTGCACAGATTGCGGGAAACAAAAGGCAAAATAGGGAATCTGATTTCTGGTTTGCACAGAAATTCTATTGTTTTTTCTATCACAGAGAATACTAAAGATTTTTCTCAATATTTGGCAATATAAGAAAATTCCTTAACATTACCAGTTCAATGGACATATTTAGTCCTCTTTTAATGAGATAAAATGATAGAAACTCCTAAAATTTTTAATATATAATTTAAAATACTCTTGAAATTAGATTTGTTTTACTGCTACGCCCTGTGCAGTGACAAGCTTACCGTAAATCAAAAAACTTAGAGGAATGAAGATTGTTTCTAGAATGAATTATGTAAAACCATGATCTAACACGTAGAAACCTGCATTTAAAAACATTTCAAACTGATGTTTAAAGTAAAACAGAACCAAACTTAAAGCCTTTAGGACTCTTGTTCTCAAAATCAAACTATTATGCTAGTGAAGTCTGAGTTTAGACTTGTAGGAAGCTGTGCTTTGTTTCATGAAAGTAGAATATTACCTTCAAAGAGGAAGTCACAGTGTTCTGTGTCATATTTCAATTTTAAAGTTATAAAAAAATCTAATTTTATGGAAACATTTATTCATTACTAATATGTCAAAACCTTAATGCAGTAATAAAAAAAATGTGCATCATTGAGCAATTTCTGCATTGTCACTGACCCCTGTCTTAAAATGCTGCAATATAGAAAACGTAATTTTAATGCATGCAATAGCTTATGAACCAGTGCTCCTTTGAAACAGTCAATTACACATCAATGGGGGAGTGTCAAAGTGTTAATTACTACTCCTTTTTCTTTGGTGCGTAAATAAAGAGGTTGCTGACATTAACATTCCATCACATAGCTTCATGCCAGGAAACAAATTAACTGGGACAGAATGTGGTTTTCTGGGTCTAGTGCACCTGGCAAAGCATTCAACACAAACACACTTGCATCTACTTTATCTTGGTGTATTTCAAACGCCTTATTATGTTCAGAATAATTCAATCTTCCCAATTCCAATGGCTGCACAAAATTTACAGGTGACAGGAATTAATGATTACCAAATTGAGGACTAATAGTATAATCAAAGTAGGTTATAAATGTATTCTTTATCTACACTTCAACCAACCAGGAAAACTAAATTCAATTTTAATATGGAAAATATAACTAGTCTCTAATGTGTTCTGATTATTGCCCAGTAGAAAAACAAAGCACCTTAGCTTCAGTTGACTTCACTCTCAAAAAATGGGTAATTTTAGAACAATTTAAACCTGTTCAACTACAGATTTTCTAAGTTTTCCCTTTTTAATTTTAGCATGATAAAAACATGCTCCAGAAGGAAAATACTGAATATATACTATGCAGTTTGCTCAATGAGGATAAGATTCAATTCGGCAACATTTACTGAACTCTGTTGGTCTAGAAAGAAAGCTCCAAGATAAAAATCATAAACCTTAAACTTACTATGCTGTCTTCAACAAACTGTAGTTAGGAAAATTTCTCCTATCACACAAAATCACAACTCCATTTCTAACTCTATCTTCAGCTTCACGTAGATGTGCTTAGCAACACAGTATATATATATACTTCTATAATTTGTTAATGGGGGGAGGGGGAGAACCAAGTATAAAAGACTATATTAGAGGGAAAAAAGCTATTTGCTACAAATGTGACTATGGCTTTTTAAAAGAAGTACCAAAAATGTAAATCACCGAGCATCTAAGGATTAAGATCTTTTACACCACTGGTTAGGGTAACCTACACATAAGGCCATGATAATATTTGCTGGATCTTTCATTCCTCTCTCTCTCTCTACCCCTCCAAAGAAAAATCCCCACAACTTACCAAGTGAATCAATGAAGTCTTTATTATTCTGATAAAACTTGACATATGATGCCAATTTAGCACTCACAAAAATGGTTAAAAGCTATACAGATAAACACAAAAAGACAAAGATACAATATTCAATATAGAATTAACATTTATACTCAAGATACTTTTAAGATATTGACTCCCAGCAACAAGACTCCACATTTCCTTCAAGCAGAAATTTCAATCTGTTTGATCAAATTACCATCTAAATTTGCTTTCATTAAAACTCATTTAGATGAAAGAATCAGTAAATACAGTGTCCTCTAAACGATCTACCCCAAAAGATGGTGGAAATGACAGTACAAATAGAAATAATCCAAAATGTATTTATAATTGCACTTGAAAAGTACATTCATCTGTTTTTTAAATATCAGATTTATCTTTCTAATTGGGGATAGCTGACACTATATACTAAGAAGAAATCTGTATTCTCTAATTTCATAATGGCCAGGCAAGTGAGATGAAGGAAAGGGAGGAAGAACAGGAGGCACGTGTTTGGTGGCTGGAGAAAAGCTGAATTCTAGTCCTAAATTTCAGTCTGTTCCTGATACAAAAATGAATATAGTTCTTCTCTTTCTAGATTTCTCTAAGAGTCATGTTCATTAATACAAAGAAGTAGAGTTACGGTTCAGTATGTTAGATTTAGGAGAAAATGTTTTTAACATTAAAGATAAACTACTTACATCATGAATAAGCTCGCCTTCCAAAAACTTGACTGGTTTTAAAGTAAGAAGATGGTCAAAAAGAAATGCATTTGGGTCTTTCAATGCTCGCACAATACACCTTAATTGGAAAACAAAAACCCAAGCTCAGAGTCTTGAAATTCAGGTACTTTTCACTGCCTTTGCAGACTGCAAAATATATTCAATTAAGTGAAATATCTATGAGTTCAATATACACTGCATTAAAAAAGCTACAAAACTGGGCTTAAAACAGGCCAATAAATCTATCAGTGATGTCCATTTTAATAAAATTACTCGTAGAGGGACTTCCGTGGTGGTCCAGTGGTTAAGAATCCACCTTCCAATGCAGGGGCTGCGGGTTTGATCCCCGGTCGGGGAACTAAGGTCCCACATGCTATGGGGCAACTAAGCCTGTGCCCTCAACTAGAGAGCCCGTGTGCCGCAAACTAGAGCCCACGTGCCACAACTGGTGAGAAGCCCATGCGCCCCAATGAAAGATCCCACATGCGGCAACAAAGATCCCATGTGCTACAAATAAGACCCGACGCAGCCAAAAATAAAATTAATTTAAAAATAGTTACCATAGACAAAAACAGCTGGAGAGAAAGCACCACCAAAGTAATCAAAGAATAAAACAGCACCAGTATTTTTTTACTGTTTATGCCAGACACTAAGGTAAGTGCTTTAACATGTATTACTTCATTTCATCCTCACAGCACCCTGAGAGACATATGGTATTATCATGCCCATTTTATCAAAGATGGAATAACCCTATAAAGAAGTTATCATAATTTCCATTTCATAGATTTAAAAAACTGACTCTATTCTTATTGCTACTAAATAGATCTAGGACTGTTTGAAGCAGTTATTCCCATTAGCAATGGGCTAATTTTTACAGAAAGCCACCAGCCTTTCCCCATCTACATACCTTAGTATTAAGGTAAAATCAACCCAAGATTAGGTTCTACTACTCAGGTTGGGAACCCCCACTGCAGCGATACCCCAAACAGCAAACACCATGTGGCTATTTCACATGCATTCTTTGGTTTCTTTCAATACCAAATCTTGAATTTTGGTATCTACATTAGAATCCTCATAGCGCACATGGTATCAAATGGCTTTGGATCACTGGTAGATGCAAACATGACTTCAGCTATATGACTGAACGGTGTAGCTCACCTCCACCCTGTTGACAGTCATCATTGGAACACTGTGTTTAACGTTACCTGTGGGCATCAACTCGAGCCTGGGAAGCATTGTCCTCCATGTAACTTCCTAGCAATTCCACCATGACTTTTGATGCAGCATCACTAAAAAGAAATACAGCTTTAGGAATTTCACAGTATCATTACTGCTATCCATTCATTCAAAAATATTTACTAAGTGCCAGGTACTGTGTTGATGATACATATAATGGTGACCCAGAGACACAGTCCTCCACTATGGAAAAAGTCATGGAACTTTCCTTCTAGGAGGAAAGAGAGACGACTAAGGAAAAATAACAAGTGCCATAAAGGAAATAAATGGTGATGTAATAGAGTAACAAGAGCAGAGACAGGAAAGAGGAGGCTACTTCATATAGAATGAGCAAGGAAAGTCTCTCTGAGGAAATGACATGTAAGCTGAGATCTAAAGAATGTAGAATAATTGGCCATGAAACGTACTAGAGGTAGAAGGTGGGGGCTGGATGAGCTTCCAGGCAGAGAAGACCAGGTATAAAAGCCCTAGGTGAGGAACTTCGCTGGTGGTACAGTGATTAAGAATCCGCCTGCTAATGCAGGGGACACGGGTTCGAGCCCTGGTCCGGGAAGATCCCATATGCCGCAGAGCAACTAAGCCCGTGTGCCACAACTACTGAGCCCACATGCCACAACTACTGAAGCCTGCGCACGTAGAGCCCGTGCTCCGCAATGAGAATCCACTGCAACGAGAAGCCCATGCACCGCAACGAAGAGTAGCCCCTGCTCGCCACAACTAGAGAAAGTCCGCGCACAGCAACGAAGACCCAACGCAGCCAAAAAAAAAAAGCCCTAGGTGAGAAAAAGGTTTTGTGTCTGAGAAACTGTTAGGATAGTACAGCTGAAGTTGAGCCAACACCAGATATTTAAATAACTCCACTAATGATATCCTTCCAATTGAATCATCCTTAGAATTATGTAGATGATCAATTTTAACTGCAGTGAAAAGTACAAAATAATTAAATGCATTCTCTCAATCTGAACTCTTTGTAAATGTTTATCTTCACCTTTCATTTCTTCCTTTAAACTGATGAATCTTCAGCCAGTTACAGAAAGCTTAACAGTTCCCCACCACCTTTCTTCGTTTTCCAAAAGCCCTTCTTTCCCCCCACATCTGGATTCAACCTGGGTAAAGTCAGTAAGAGCTATACCATTTATTTTAAAAACTTAAATGATATTCTAAAACTCCCCCACAAAACCAGGATTCAATTAAATTATTATCTTGCACCACATGCAAGCATAGGCACAATTTCCAGTTTTAACAACCATAGTATACTTCAGTCTAATACATCTTATCAGTTAAAGAAATCTGAATTCACAAAGATCAGATAAAATGGTCCATTTAAAGTGCACAATATCCGACATATAATGAGGACTCAGAAGATATTACACAATTTGCACTCATCAACCACCAATACAAACAAAATCATGAAGGGGGCACCCATAAACGTAAGCATTCTTACTAAGAGGGCAAGGCAACTCTCAGAATTCTATTTAGAAGCAGAAACAAACAAACCAACAAAAAGCCAAACAACAACAACAAAACGACCATTTTCTGTGTACCAGACAAAAACCAAATCTTAAAATTTAAATCAGCAGCATGACAGAAATTTGAATGAGCATCCTTCCCTAGTTCCTTAAGTGTAGGTAGCATTCATCAACTCAGGGCCCATCACTACCAACAGGTTGGGAATACAATGGTTGACAGACAAGGTTCCTAGCCTTCACTGAGCCTAAAACCTCATAAACCTTTTAACCAAGCGTGTGAAGCGCCATGATAAAAGTACAGAGTGCTGTAAATATGGGAGGAGCATTTCAGGCAGAGAAAAGGAGTTGAGTGTAGTTCTAGACCAAACATAGGCAAACTTTCCATGAAGCACCAGGCAATAATTATCTTAGGCTTTGCAGGCTATCTGGTTTCTGCCGCAACTCAAGTCTAGGCAAAAGCAGCCACAGATGATACATAAATGATAAGTATGGGTGCATTCCAATAAAATTTTATGGACACTGAAATTTGCATTTCATATAATGGTCACAATTCAAAAAATATCCTCCTCCTTTTGATTTTTTTTGTCAACCACTTAAAAATGTAAATACCATTCTTAGCTTGTAGGCCATATAAAAACAGGTACCAGCCTCTGGTCCAGACTGGGAAAGAGCATGGGTGCTTTTGCAGCTGACACAGGTTCACTATGTCTAGGGTATGATATACCAAGAGGAAGGGTATAGGGTCGTGTGTATGTGAGAAAGAGGGAGAGAGGGGGAGAGAAATGGAGGGAGGGAATATCTATACAAAGAAAACAAAGTTTCTGTGGTTTGTCACTGCACCATACAAAAATGGCAAGAGGATTATTATCACATTCACCAAGCCCATGCTACTGCAATAAACGGGAGCCCATGTCAGAAAGGACTTATATGCCAAACTAAGAATTCTGTACTGTATGCTAAAGAAAATGTAAACCTAAAGAATGACAGGCTGAAAGTTTTGTTTCACAAAACCACTGTAGAGAGAATAAACAGAAGACCACTTCAACATGTCTTGCTTAGGAAAACAGAAACTAATTTAGAGGGAGAAAACGATAAATTCATTTTGGTCACATTGAGTTTGAGGCAACTATGGGCCACATCTAAGTAGAACCAGGTAGAAAGCAATTGGACATAAGGGTCTGAAGCTCAGAAGAGAAGCCCGGGTTGAATGCCTCTGGGAAGGGCATACACTCTAGTTCCATAAACCACTTCATACTGCCTTAAGTCACTGCTTCTTACATCCACTGCTTTTGCAACATGTTCATTTTTCAGAAATATTCATTTAGCACTTATATACTAAGTACCTACTCGTGTCAGACACTGTTCTAATAATGAACAAAAAGTTCCTGCCCTTGGGAAACTTACATTCTAGAGGGGACTGACACATAATAAACATGAAAATATAGCATGTCAGTTAGTAATAAGTGTAGTGGGGCCGATAATAAAATAGGGATGAGGGGAAAAAAGCAATGTGAGGGTAAGGGAATACTGTTATTTTTACAGATAGCCAGAGAAGGCCTTTCTGATGAGGTATAAATTGAGCAGATTCGAAGAAGGGAGGGAGCCACAAATGAGGTGTGAATGAAGCAAAGAATCTAGACAGGTGCCCCAAAAGCCAACTGAAGGAAGTGTTTCAAGAAGGAAAGAGTGATCACCTGTGACAAATGCTGCAGACACTTCCTAATATGTTAACATTAGGGTATGTCTAGGAGAGCACAAGATGGGTAATGATGTCTTATCTCAATTTCTCTCAGAATTAGCTTTGTAATTCTTTGTAATTACCTTAGTTATTTCCTTTTACACAGAAAAGACTGAGGATCTACTAAACAGCAATTAGAGAAATCATCCAATGAGCAGTCATCAACTCTGATAAGCACTAGACATTCAAAGGGAAACAGTAACACTCATCATTTTAAATTACTGTACCAGAAAAAAGACTAACTTTTTATTTTATTTATTTATTTTTTTTGCGGTACGCGGGCCTCTCACTGTTGTGGCCTCTCCCGCTGCGGAGCACAGGCTCCGGACGTGCAGGCTCAGCGGCCATGGCTCACGGGCCCAGCCACTCCGCGGCATGTGGGATCTTCCCGGACCGGGGCACGAACCCGTGTCCCCTGCATCGGCAGGTGGACTCTCAACCACTGCGCCACCAGGGAAGCGCAGACTAACTTTTTAAAGATGAGCTTGAAAAAATGAAAGGATGATAGGAATAAAATATCCAATATTTACTGAGTGCTTTCTCAATAAGGAAACCACTATTTTAAGAACTTCATGTGTACATTAGCTTAGTTAACCTTTTCAACAACCTTATGAGGTAAGTACTACTATTATATCCACTCTGAAGTTGGAAACTGAGGTACAGAGATTTATTTAGTGTCATATACAAGTAAGAAAGCCAAGGTTTGAAATCCCAGTAGTTTTATTCCACAGCCTGCACATTTATAGCATATGTTAAAATATGGACTCTTTCTCTAATAGCTTTTATGCCCTCCCCATTTGAGACTGTCCAATGTAAGACTACCTACTCTTAACAGTTACTGACAACTGGCTAGAATGCTGCCACAAGTGTGCTAGCATGTAACAGACAGTAGCCACTGATACAAAATGACATAGGCTATTAATGCAAGATTCCCTATTTAACTTCTTTTATAATAAAACGCTGCAACTTTCACAACAAAAATATAATTTCCTCCTGTATTGTTAAATGTAAATGATCTGTAAAAACTTTACATTACTTTAACATAACAAACATTAATCTTATTGATCGTCTCTAATATATTAAACACCCTAGCACTGAAAGCAACTATAAAAATTGTGCAATAAAACTAAACCGAAGGGCTTCCCTGGTGGTGCAGTGGTTGAGAGTCCGCCTGCCGATGCAGGGGACGCGGGTTCGTGCCCCGGTCCGGGAAGATCCCACATGCCGCGGAGCGGCTGGGCCTGTGAGCCATGGCCGCTGAGCCTGCACATCTGGAGCCTGCACTCCACAACGGGAGAGGCCACAACAGTGAGAGGCCCACGTACCGCAAAAAATAGTAATAATAAAAAAAAACTAAACTGAAGACTGATTACTTTTCCTAAAAGTTTTTAACCACTATGTGAAAAGAGAAATTAAAAAGCCAGGTCAAAATGGTAGGATTATCCTTCAACCCTAATTCTAAAAACTGGGCCAAATATATCATTTGGTAGCATCCATAAACTGGATGAAGAATAAATATTTTGGGCATGAAGTTTGCTGGGCTGAATACAAGCGTTAGAAACTCAAGACCTTGCAAAAGCACAATTAAGTACCATTTAGTACAGTCTATTGCAAAATTTCATCTCAGGGGCACTGTTATATATATTAAGAGACTCTGACTATGACTATGACTGATAGACTCTCACCACCATTAAACAAAAGTGATAGCACTACCCTATACTAAGACATCAAAGCACCATTAAATAACTTAGTCTAATATTACACACAGCTTTGGGATTAACAGTTGTACCATTTTTAGAACAAAAGCAAGTTTTGCTTTTTAAAAAGTTTAAAGATGGGAAAGACTATTTTAAACTTTGCAGCTATCTTTAATTTAGTAGGTGAAATTTACAGAAAGAAATTTATAGCAACTCCTTAGAGAACGAAGTAGAGCAAAATCACTTATCCTACCTGTCCTTAAAAAAGTCTCAACTACTTACATTGCCATTATGTTTTAAGTCAGTACATTAATTCTGAATACCTTTTCTTACAATCCACAAGTGCCTCATAAAGTAGCCTTAAAAGGGTGTGTTTTTTCTCAGTGGTGAGGTTCCAGTCAGAAATCCATTTTCTAACCTACAACGAGATTGACAAAAAGGAGAAAATTTAGTGACACAGTGAACATATTTTCACAATTTAAAAGATAACATTTAGAAGACATATTTGCTTATTTGAGCTCTAAAACTATACTTCTTATAAGCAGAACAAGTATTTCACATGGTAACTCACTTGATCCAGCTCAGTTGGAATATACTGGATGGCCCCACAAGATGCTGCCACTTTAATGAGGCTGCAATATACTGTATATCTTACAGGAGTATTCTTATCCATCCCATGGAAAAGGTTGCTTAGCCTGGTTAACAAACAAATAATAAAACAATGATGGAGATCAGTAACTACGGTAACTAAATTGAGATTATATGTTCTGACAACAAACTTGAAAGGGATACTATTAAGAACGTCACATTACAAGGAGGGAAATGGTGCACAGGAGAGTTAAGTGACTTGTCCAAAGACACACCACCAATAAAAGTCACAGGTGACCGTCAAGTTCTAGAATTCTTGCTTTTAACCATTAAATGACAGTAACATGAAGAGCCCCTTGAAAAACTGGGCCTCTTCCAGTTCTTAACTTACAACTGCAGTCTCAGAGATGGGCGTTCACCTTCCCGAAATTTGACCAGTTTCTCACACAGGCTTTCAATCAGAGCTTCTTGCTTATCTGCTTCCAGGATCAACAGGAGGGATACCACACTGTTCATCACACTTTCAACATCTACACATGTATGGATGACACAACAGTGATATTATAATATTTAATGTATCTTGTTAAACATGTATTTCCAGTGTTTTAATACACCAAAGACCATTAAACATAAAACACTTAAAAGGTACTCTGGCTACTGTAAAGCAGTTCTAAAGAACACTTTTCCTTCAATGGTGTGCATTATACTAAAAAACATAGTGCTCATGAATTCAAACTAAACCAGCTCTGTTGTATAGTTATCATTCAGAAAGCAACTCACACATTTTATTGAAGGATGAAGTTACTACCCAAGATTTGGTTTTCAACCAGTAAAACAGAAGACTGATTTACATGTCTATGTAGTATACAGTTTCAATTTTACTAGCAAGATACTAATTGTACACCAAGTTTAATCTCAAACCTTAACCAGAGATTTTAGGACTCCCAATTTTCAAAATTTCCCATTTTATCTCAATAAATAGGGAATCAGCCAAATAATTAAATCAGCTTTTAGATTACCTGAAATTGTATTCCATCTCATATTAATCTAAACCTTATGAAAAGAAAAGATTCATTTTTTCCTTCAGTTCATTCTGAAATTACCAGTATTTACCGTGTGCAATAACACTCAAAAAACATGTAAAAAAGATGTTTTATCAAAATAGGCTTATTTCATGAGTAAAACAGATGAGAATAAACTGAAAGTGTGTGCAAAGATTAAAAACAACAGTGCTTAAAAGTTCTAAGGTCTAAAACAAAACAAATATAATTCACATGAAAGTTTTAAAAGTAGGTCCTCTATGATTAGTAAATAATATTACAAAAAATTAAAGACAAACCTTTATCATCTTCCTTCAGACATACATCACAGGCTTCAATAATTTGAGCTAAATCTACATGAAGTCCACCTTCTGAGTTCTCTTCTGAAATTTCAGCTCCTTTAGATTTCAAATAAGCTCGAAGCTCAGCAGCCTGTTGAATCAAATAGGGTTGCTATATATATCTATAAAATGAACTATGAATCACAAATCACAAGATTTCAAACCATTCTGACGTATTTCTAAAAAAATAAAATGTAAACACAGCACTTAATGATAACTTTAAATTATGTTAAAGTGCCTTTCCCCCAGCTCATCCACCATCACAGCCCCACAGGTTTTTGTCAACAAGTGGCTACACAGACCCACTATAACCCACACTGATCACTGTCAAATTTCCCTCATATCACCTATATATCCTGCTGGACTTCCAGTATACAGCAAAAACCTTTCTACTATAACACAAAGCTCTTTTTGGGAGGAGGAGTGGGGGAAGGGAATAACTGATCTGATTTCTTTTAAAGAAGTTTTATTGCTCTCAGGTCTACATAACACAATACTTTAAAAAGTTACAGACATTACCCTGGCAAGAAAGTAATCGTTCGTTAATTAAATGTTTGAGGACCTATCTAAGATAAGTGCTGTGGGAGACACAAAGATAAAAAGGTGATGCCTTTGAATGTCACCTTGAATAAAATGTTTCTATCAAATAGCATCTACGATGTAATTACTCTTTTAAAATGCATACCTGGATCAGAAAGCACTTTTGGATCTATAAAAACATAACTATAGTACTACATCCAGATATTTAAATATTTTCTACTCTAATGCATATATAATATTTAACAACTTATTCTTCTGAGGACTTGGTATTTATGGCAACCACACATGAATGCAAACAGTGTTTAAGACAATAAAATGAAGAACTGAAATGGAGATGTAGGGATACCATTAGTAAATATGTAGGCATCACATTTCTAAACCCACAAATATGTCTGGCTACCTAAGTGTATTAAAGCTGTTGCTCTGATGGTGCTATCATTTCAGATAACACAGTAACTTCACATGAATTGGTATCATAAACAAGATTTCATAAAACAAACCTCACCATATCAGAGTGCACAAAAACGTCACTGCATATTTCTCTATGAAGGAAACATGGTATGGTTCCCCCCTACCCCACAAAGGCATCTGTTCAGTTTCTGCTTTGTACCCACAAAGCAAACTATTCAATCAACAGTTTATTGTTTTCATCTGTCATCCCTACTGGCCACAGGTGGTTATGGAGTGGTAAAAGCAAAGAAAAGGAAACAAGGACTCTAAACGCCACTTAACTCTAATCAGAGAATATGACCAAAGTTTAACTCCCAAAGCAGTCACCTATTTATTGTGAAACAAGAACATTAGCATAACCTAACTAGAAATGACACTTTAAAACTAATATAATCAATGACAAGAACTTCCTGCATCTACAAACCCTCTTCTATGTTAGAAAAAAAAAAAAAACCACTTTTTTTCAGTCACCTAATAGCCAATTGCTGATAACGTGATTCCATTCCTACTCAGATAGGCCTTTTTTTCCTTCCACATCTTCCTTTCTAATTATGCTCAACTCATTCCCTAGCCTTTTTTCCCCCCATTTTTCTTTCCCCTTCTTCCTTTGCTCTTCAGGACTGAAGGTCTGCATTTCTACCAAGGGGGAGGGGGGAGAATCACATCTGCAATTCTAAAAGTTATCTTACACTAGTATTGATATTTTCTCTTCTATCGAAACCAAAATTTCCATGTTAGTGGAGTAGCAGAAAAATACAAAATGACAACCCTTAACGACTTCACAAAATAGTTTTCAGTTCTGCAAAATTAGAGAAAATCATTTCAAGTTTAGTTTAACTCCCACCAACTAAAGTTTAACTTTTGTTATGGGGAAAATGAGAAGCATGAGCCATGCAAACCAAAGAGCAAACCCCAAACAGAAAATTTAAAAATATTAAGATTGTTCACCAAATGTATGCTTCAAAGTATAAGGATGGAATTGACATTATGCGTTCAGGTTACAGAACTCTCACTCTTGCTCAAGTAAGAATGTAAAATAGGGCCTACGTATAAAATAGGCGTCACCTGTGCCCTTGTGGTCACAATAATAATATAGCCATTTTGATCTTTAGTACCAAATTATTTTTCCCTGAACTGCTTACGCCGTCTAAAGATTCGCCACCTCCCACTCCGGATGTGGCTGCATTTGGAGAACGGAAGCAGATACCCTCCGCAATGAGTCAAAAAGTACCGTGTCGACAGACAGCAGTGACTCCAGGCTGGAAAAGTCCCGACGCCGACCAGGAAGTTGGCCGTCAGGCCTCGGGCCCAGCACTGGGAGTGCTGGCTGCCGGGCAACCCCAGGCCTCCAGGAACGCGCGCCCCTGCCTCGCGGCCTCCGCACTCCGAGGTGTGGAGGACTGAACCGCGGCTCTCGGCTCCGGGGCGGGCTCCGCGGGGCGACGTCCCGCTCGCCCGGCCCTGGCTCGGCCCCGACTCGGCCCTTCACACTTCTGAGCCTCCCCTACACCCCACCCTGGCGGCATCCGCCTTCCGGGAGCATACCTGATCTTCCTCGCTGATGTCGATGAACGCCGGGACGCTCATGGCGAAGGCTGGAGCACTTAGAACACTCGGCCCTCAAACCACGCCGACCGGAAAAAGGAGCTGGGCTGCGCGCCGGCGCCTCACAACCGCTTCCGGGTCAGCCTGCGCGGGTCTTGCGGGGCGGGGTCACCAGGACGGGCGAGGTCACCAGGACGGGCGAAGCCACGGAGACCAATCGTAGCGCGCGCTCTGTGGGGCGGGGCCGGGCGGAGGCGGAGGCGGAGGCGGAGGCGGAGGCGGAGGCGGAGGCGGAGGCGGAGGCGGAGGCGGAACGAGCCCTACGGGCTACCTTCCTGCGTGGTCTCTCGTCTCTTCTAACTCCGGTAGGTGGGGTGTGGTCTGTGTTCCGTATTATCGCCCCGCTTGCGCCTCACGGGGACCACCTACCCTTTTGAAATTTGGGTGCGATTTTTTTTCGAGTTATAATTTAGTCCACATTTCAGCCTTTATTGAGGGACTAGCTAGCAGGCAGGCAGTGCTCTCTACCCCGGGAACAGCAGTAGTTTTCAAAATAAGCTCCCCCACATGCAGCTTACATTCCATTGGGGGCACACAGAACACAAACAGTACAAAGTAATTAGAAACGCAGCCCTGAATAGTGTAGTGTTTTACAGCACAGACTCCAGAATCGAATTTCTTGGGGTGGAATCCCTGCTGCACCATTTGATGGATGTGTGATTTGGGGCAGTTGCTTAACCGCTGCTTTCCAGCTTCTTATGGAAAAATTAGATCAAGTACTTAACTCATAGTGTTGTTCTGAGGATTAAGTAAATTAATATATAAAGCAATTAAAACACGGTGAGCTCTAGATGTATTAGTTGTTATTCAGTAGTTATGTTAATTAGCACCAGTAAAACAACAGAGAAAGGGGTGGTGTGTGTATGAGTGTGCGTGCATGCCATTTTAGATAGAGTAAGCAAAGAAAATGGCTCACATGTCATTGAGAAGTGAAGGAAATGAGGAAAGTACCAATGGAGAAATCTGCAGGAGAGCTTTTCATGCAGAAGACAGCAAGGAAAGGACTCGAGGCAGGTGCAAGGAAGCCTGTAGGCTGGATTTGAGGAGGAGAGGAATAGATGAGATAGCCATGGCCAGATCATTGTCTTGTAGGCTATAATAAAAAATTTGGTTTTGACTTTAACAAGCCTGTAACAGGTTTTGAGCAGAGGAGTGAGGAGGTCAAACAACTTTTTTTGTAAAGGATCACTCTGGCAGGTGTGTTGCAAAATGATATAAGTTGAGCAAGGGCCCAAGTAGGGAAACTGGTTAGAAAGCTATTACAGAGACAGCAAGAGAAGATGGTGGAGTGGTGGTGAGAAATTGATTGAATTCTCGATGGTAAAACTGATAAGATTTACTGACAGATCAGGTAAGGGGTGTGAGAGAAAGAGGAACTCAAGGGGATTCCAAAGTTTGGCCTGAATTCAACCCAACGCCTTCTAACATTCTGGGGCAGACTGTCTACTTGCAGTAATTGCAAGCTTGCTTCTTATTTGAAAAAGCAAGAAAAACAACATGGAGGCCTTGATACGCACCCAAGATGGGTATTGTTTAGGAAATTAGGGAAAATTAAGTTTAAAAAGAAATGGGAAACTCAATAGTAAGAAAGAGAACAACCCAGTTTTAATGCAAATCAAAAACATGATAAGATACCACTACACACTTACCACAAAAACTAATTTAAAGAAAACAATACCAAGTTCTAATAAGGATGTGGAGCAACTGGAATTTTGATAAATTGCTGGTAGGAATGCAAAATGGTAATAGTAATCAAGATAGTGTGATATTGACATCAAGGTAGACAATTAGATCAAAGGAAGAGAAAAGAGAGCTCAGAAATAGACTTACACGTGGTCAATTGATTTTTGCCTAAGATACAAAGGCAGTTTAATCTTTTAAACAAATGGTGCTGGAACAATTGTATATTCATATTTGAGAAAAATGAAACTGAATCCATACTTTTACCATATGGAAAAATGAACTTAAAATGAATCTTAGACCTAAATATAAAATCTAAAACTGTTAATTAAACTTTTAGGAGAAAACACGGAAGAAAATTTTTGTGACCTTGGGTTTGTGACCAAAGATTTTTTAGATACATCTCTGAAGGACATGATCCATGAATGAAAAGAAATTGGCAAATCGGACTTCATCAAAATTAAGAACTTCTGCTCTCTGAAAGACACTTAAGAGAATGAAAAGACAAGCCACAGACTAGGAGAAAACATTGGCAAATTACACATCTGGTATGGACTTGTATCCAGAATATATAAAGCACTTTCAAAACTCAATAAGAAGGGAATTCCCTGGTGGCCTAGTGGTTAGGATTCCAGTCTTTCATTACAGTGGCCCTGGGTTCAATCCCTGGTCCCCTGGTTGGGGAACTGAGATCCTGCAAGCCGCACAGCCCAGCCAAAAAAAGAAAAACAACCCACAGGTGAATGGATAAACAAATTGTTATATATTCACATAATGGAATACTGCTGTGCAATAAAAAAGGATGAACTATTGATACATGTAACAATATGGATGAATCAAAATAATTTGTTGTGTGAAAGAAGCCAGACATACTGTATGATTCCACTTATATAAATCTCTAGAAGATACAAACTAATCTTAAGTGGCAACACTATAGATTGTCATTGCCTGGATGAGGGGGACTAATATTCATTTAAAAATAATATCTCAGATCTAATTGGTTTTTAAATGAGTCAAAAAATTTTAGCTCTCTTTTGTTAAAATAAGTGTTCTGTGGACTTTTGTTTTCCTTTTTAAAGGAGACAAATCTCCCTTAACTTAGACAAGTGGTATAAGAAATATTGTCCATTCTTCTATATATAGCATGTTCCATATGTTCCGAATGTTTCAGATAAAAAAGTTTGGAGCCAATTGAAGAAATCTGGAGCCAGTTGAAATTTGAGCTGGCCAATTTTAACTTGATCCTATGCCCAAAATAAAATACAGGTCAACTGGTGTGTTAAAGGCAATAAAATAAGAGTTGTCGTTTATACTGTCACAATAGCAACCTGTTATTATTGTATCATATTCTTAGTTTCTTAAAAACATATCTAGGCACTTTCAAAAAATGAATTAGTACCAAGATGTTGAACAGGTCCTCTATCTTCTGAAAGACAATATTCTCTAGCTGATTTTTTTTAACCTGAAAAATACAGCTAAATATTTATAGTTTTTCTTTACTGTTTATTTTGTCTGCTTTCCCTCTAGTAATATCTCCTTGTTCTTTCTGATGAAAAATTCTGGAAAACCTGGATTTAGCTCTATTTTTAATTGTCTTATGTGAAAATTTCACCTGAAATTTTATCATTGGACAAAAACTACATTGTTTTGCAAGAAGAATGCATTGCATGATATTGATATCCAAAATTTGTCTTCAAGTATATATCAAGTATCTCAAAACTATAGAATTATTCATCTGATAAATAAAAGTATATTTTTCTACTAAAATAGTACATGTAGTTGATTACCTAAATAGTAATGCTATATTTTAAAGGGTAACCCGTTTGAAATGGGCATTATTTATAATACTTAATCATCGTCCTTTTACTGAATCAATATCCTGGGAGCTTTGAGAAGGTGGGAATGTGTTCATTATTTCACTCCTTTGCTTATGGAAGTGGCTGATACGAAGAAGGAGTAATAAATATTTGTTATATTAGTGAATTATATCATAAAAGTTAACTAAATTGACATATATTTGATATGTCAGATATAAAGCAATGATATCCGATCGTTGCTTTAAATTTTGAATGAAAAATAGATGATTACAACATTCTAGAAAGACATGGAAAAGAGTGGGGGAAAAAAGTGTGGCACAGACTGCTGCCACTTGTCAGCCTGCTATCCATCCTCTTATTCCTTAGTAGCAAGTCCTCCCTATAGTGTAGATGAACCCTTCCATGCAACTAAATGAATGAACCCTTCCATGCAACTAAATTTATCAGCCTTATTATGGCTGGGGTAGCCAATGAGATGTAAATGGAAATATTGGGAGGAGCTTCTGGGAAAGCTCTATAAAAGCAGCAGACCCAGCCTCTTTTGTCCTTTTCTCTTTCTCTTTCTTGCTGCCTAAGAACACATGTACTTGATGGTGGGAGTTGCAGTAACCAAACTAAAACCAAGATGTGGCCTTAAAGGTAGAAGCAAAGATAATGGAAAGGAAAGATGGAAGAGCCTATGTCCCTGATGACATCAGGAAGATGCAGTAACAGGCCATGACTGCCTGCCTCTTGACTTGTTTTACATAAGAAAAAAATAAACCTCCATCTCATTTAATCTACCATTATATAGGATTTCTCTCATATACAACTGAATCTAATCCTGATTGACACAGAGAGAAAAGTTTGAAATCTAAAGTCATAATTTTGTAAATAAAAAGTTTATGTAAATGTAAGTCAACAACTTTTTGTACTGTGTGTTTATGGTGGGAATCTTGGAATCTCTCTTAGTGCTGTTGTGGTATAACACTGAATTTACAAAGCAACCATCATCTTAGGGTCTCAGAGATTATAACTAATAATTAAATTTTATACTAGGATACAACATGATTATAGTGACTTTACAGGTGAAACAACTAATGTTTAAGCCAGTTAATTGGTGGCTTACTGAAATATATTGCACCTGAGCTGTAGATTCAGCACTGGAACTAATACAGTGCTTTAAATCTCAAACACTTTGACCATTAGAAAACATTAATCTTCCCAATTAACTTCCCCAAATTCATAAGGTTAACTTCTGCACATGACATAGCCGATTATTGAAACATTCATAAATCTGTTGAATCCAAAGAAGACACATTCATCATTTATGTTTTTAAAATGATTTCAGAAAGACATGTCTATACCAGAGGGAAAATCTTACTGCGCTAGTCAAGAGGCGTACCAACTGCAAACCATGTGAATGCAATAGTAGGTTTATGAGCTAATAATTTTTACATTTTTGGAAAAAACATGATTTTTAGCTCCTATATGAGCTGCACTAACCACAATCCTGTGAGGTATTATTAGTTTTACAATTTTATTGAAAGATGAAACAACAGAGGCTTAGAGGAGTTAGGCAGCTTTGCCAGCCTGAGACACAGAGCATCAGTCAGCATGGATTCCTATCCAGGTCTGTGTCACTTGAAAGCTGCTGCTCTTGTCTCCTTTTTTGTTGCTTGGTAATGATTTCATTTTGAAAAATAGAATATAAGAAGTCTTTACCTGATGTGGAATATGTGCTTTCAAAATAAACTTTTTATTGAAGTGTAACATGTTCAGAAAAATGCACCAATCCTGTGTATACTTTGATGCATTATCACAGTGAACATATACATGTAACTATCATCCAGGTCAGAAGAAGAGCACTCATTAGCCATTGGGGAAATGCAAATCGAAACCAAAACGAGATACCCTTTCACACCCACTAGAATGGCTACGATATAAAAGATAGACAATAACAAGTGTTGATGAGGATGTGGAGAATCTGGAACGCTCATAGAGTGATGATGGGAATGTAAAGTGGTACAGCCACTTTGGAACTTTGGAAAACAGTCTGCAGTTTCTTAAAAGGCTAAACATAGAGTTATCATGTGATGCAGAATTTCCACTCCTAGGCATATATACAAGAGAATTGGAAATATATGTCCATGCAAAAACATACAAAGTGTTCATAGCAGCATTATTCATAATAGCCCAAAACATTCACATTAGTCAAATGTCCATCAATTGATGAATGGATAAACAAAACGTGGTATATTTATACAATGGAATATTATTTGGCAATAAAAAGGAATGGAGGACTGATACATGCTACAACATGAAAGAATCTTGAAAATATTATGCTAAGTGAAAGAGGCCAGAAGCAACACATATTGTATGATTCTATTGGTGGTGTGTGTATGTGCTGGGAGGGGAAGGGGTTGAAGGGGAAGAAGGGGGAACGATAACTAAAGGGTAAGAGGTTTCTTTAGGGAGTGATGAAAATGTTCCCAAATTGATTGTGATGCTGGTTGCACAACTCTGTGACTATACTAAGAACAAATGAACTGTAGATTTTAAATGGGTGAAGTGTATGGTATGTGAATTATACCAACAGAGCTGTTTTTAAAAAGAAATAAATAATATACAGGAGAGGCAGATGGGGGAAGAAGTAGTGTCTTTATTGTTGATAGAGATAGATCATATGATGTGGCTTTTGACCTGTTAATTAAATATGCTGGGTAAACCTCAACTCCAGAATGTGGAAGATTTATCCACCTAGCCTCCTGGATAGGAAGGCCTCTGATATGTAAGACTTACACAGCGGAGGAGGATAGAACTCATGCTGTCTGTGGCCAAGAGGAGAAAAGGCAGTGATGGACTGGTTCCCAACTACACTAGGCCAGTAGGGAAAGAAACCTCCAGTTTCCAGCGCAAGGCTGCACTCCAAGGGGTGGGGGGGTGCAAAATGGTGGACCTGAAATGCTCCTAGTTATTCTTCCCACAGGTACTGGTCAGAGAAATCACTCAACTGCCCATTGGGCAGAGGGAGGTAAAGGTATGGAGAAACCACAAGTGTCAAAATGGACACTCTGTAGAGCTCTCTTCACTTGGAAGGAAACGTCAGAAATAGGGAGGCACTATTTTCCCCCAATTCTGAACAGCTTTTCTACCCTTTTGATTAACTTTTCGATTCAGACCCTCATCATTTCTTGTCTGGACTGTTGAAGTTGTCTCCTATATGTTCTCTTACCTTCACTTTCACTATCTGGCCATGAATTCTCTGAGATTGTACTCAGAATCTGCAGCACAGATACAGCTTAAAGGTATGTTTATTTGTCCTATATAGCACTTAACTTTTAAAAAAATTAATTGCTGTGGCAGACGTGGCTGGTAACGTATCCAATACATGTTTTCTCTTTTTACTTTACTAGCAGAACCCGTCTTTTGTTCAGTATGGCATCATGCCTACCTAAAGAATTGTGTTTCCCAGCCTCTTTTGCAGCTGGGGGTGAGGATGTGATATCTTTGGGCTGATAAAATGACAGGAAAGTTGCTACATGGGCTTTTTCAAAAGTTCTTTGAATGGAAGCATACTTAACTTCTGCCTTTCCCCTTCTTGCTATCTTAGTTGTAGACGTGAAGCTGGAGGTGGGGCAGCCACTTTGCAACCACAAGGTAGCAAGCTGAGGGTGAATTTCACTTGCTAAAGGGCTGGAGTAGAAAGCTAGAAGGAACCTGGGTCTTGGTTCACTATGGAACCACCCTTTCAGCCCTGGGGAATTCGAGATTTCTAGCTTTGTGGGGAAAATTCACACCTTATTTGTCTAAGCCACTATACGTCAGTGTTATTTTGTTACTTGGAGCCAGTTTAACCAAGCAGATTTGGTACCAGAAGTAGAGTGCTTCCAACAAGAGAACCTAAAGTATGGTATTGACTTATGGAAAGAAGTAAGGATTTGACAATGAGGACCCAGATTTTTCAGGCTTAGAAACAGCATGAACCTTGTTAAATGATGTCAAAACATTCTCCATGGAAAACTGTCTTCTTTTATTTCTTGGGACATAAACCATGATATTTTATGTTGTTGTTGGGGAAAGAGTAGATATAATCCATGTTGACATATTCTGGTTACTCCTTGCCACTTTCAGCAAAGTCTCAAAAGATGGGGTGGATGGGCCCAGATGTGTGTCAGATGTGCACGTTACAGGAAAGTAACCCTGAGCTTAGGGAGCCCAAATAGTTTATAATGGACTGTAAGCATGTTTGCCTTTTGTTCTGGAGGGAAACACTATCTCTATCTTCCAAGGCTGTTTTCTACACAAACACCCTTGAAAAGATAGTCTGAGACAAAGGGTGATCAGTGCCTCTGCATGTAAGATATTAGAGAGACAAGAAACTCAAGGAAAATTGTCTCACAACAGTATGTTGTCAAAGAAATTCCAGACTTGTCTAGCAACAGCCTATAATTCTTCAACCCCTTAAGCCACCCCAGGTTCCTAAACTCACACCTATTAGAAGTGGACTGAGAGGGTCCTGTGAGGTCCCCGGGAAGGGCATCCTTTCTAAAGCCCTTATCCGTGGCCTATTATCCGTGAGGCCATGCATAATAATGGACCCGGAGGATTCCTCCAGAGGGCAGAACCAGATCTTATACCACCACCAAGGCACGGAGTCCTCCTTCTCACTGGCAGAATACAGGGTTTGATATTTCCTGTGGCTGCAACGTTTCCTATTCACTTTCCTGACCCGAAGTTACTACTGCATTCCTGCTCCTTTTCTATTGTGTATTCAATACATAGGGGGCAGTTATCTTTTAGTGTTAAGGTCAGGGGACCCTGAGGTGTCATATCTGGACCTGCACATCATCCAGAGAGCTAAGATTCAGCTGGGTACCGTACTTGGATGAGACTGGTTTTTAGATTGTCTCCCTTTGGGACAGAGAGTGTTTTTATTTGCATCAGGGACGTTTGCACTGTGATCAATAGGAGAATTTTATCGTGATTGTTCACATGTTGTTATTAAGTTTAAAATAATGACAGATTAATGTTGAACAGCTAAAGAAGTATGCTGTAGTGGACTTTCTCATATTTTTTGGCTACCTATCACTTTTTGGACATACTTGTTATGATTTCCTGCCTTCTAATTCCCATCTCCCTTGAGGGGGAATCCAGAAGACAAATTCCTCCAAATTTGACCTTAGGCTCCGTCAGTTAGATAGACCCACTTGAAACTAATATATGGCAATTGAAGAAGAAAGCTCTATGCATGTCTGTTTGCTGGGCAGAGGTGGTGGTGGAGGTCTCTGGCTTTCAGGGGCAGCACTGGCAGCGGTGACTTCCTCTTACGTTCCCTGGGGCAGCAGCAGCTGCAGAAATGGTTCTGTTAGGCCAGGTGGGCCACATGGTCCGGGGTGTTGTTTCAAAAATAGCCTCAAGCCTGTTAGTCCAGTTTGCCCAACACTTCTGTGAGCTGCCCTAGGTATTCTTTCTTCTTCTTTTTACCCTTTTATTGAAACATAATATGCATACAGAAAAGGGTACAATAATGAGGTGCTTTGTCTGTGGATCATTTTAAAACATATATATCTCTCTAAAATATTATTATATATAACATAATATAATGACATATAATTATATAATATCAATATAAATATATTCATTAAAAAATTCAATAGTAACTGCACCAAATGCTTAAAACTTAACCATGAAAAGATTTTTTTCAGGGAGGACTATTTTATCACTGACATATTTAGAAGTAACTATATATATATATACACATATATAATATGTAGAGAACTATATATACATTATACACACACACACTCACACACACACACGCACACACACGAGTCAAATCAGCACCGTTTTATTTCCCATCCTTTAGTAAGCATTGTATTTTATAAAGAAGTTAATTTGGAGGACACCCAGTTATACAGTTAGGCCCTGACAACTGTGGGCTCAGTTACATGTATACATTTCAAGAGTACATCTTAAAGTCCTGAAACCTTTTGAGCTGGCTTTCAGCACAGATTATGGTTCTCCAGACTTTTGCATTTAAATAGGAGGTTTAGAATAAATGATTGGTAGTACAGTGGTTGTAAAAACAAAGAAATAGAACTTGAATTACTTCAGTTCTATCAGTCTGTGTGAGTACTTGAAGTTTTTATTTGTGTTCAAAATATAAAACAGTGAAACAGAGAGGAAACTGCAAGATGTAATATTTTTGTATGGTAAGTGTAAATTTTACTTCATACGTAATATATTTTCCTGAATATGAACAATATATTTAAAATCAAAATTTCTTTTTTTAGATTGTTAATTATTTAAAAACATATATATGTGTGCGTGCATAGGTATATACAGGTATATAAAATTTAAGTAAAGAAGGATTTCACTATCTACATTTCTTTTATGGCCACTTAGTTTTATTTCATGACTATCATTGAAAATTATTTTGTCATGTAGGTGAGTAAGTGTTTAAAAACAAACATGCTAGGGATACCTCTGCACATATCATAAATGTATTGCTCAATAAATCTTCACAAACAAACATAACACTGTACCCAGAACCAAACTAAGAGACCACCATGAGAACCTCAAAATACCCTGTTGTGTTCCCCTCCAATCACAACACTCCTAACACAATAATCACAACAGAATAGTGGTAAACACTATTTAGATTTCAAACAGCATGGATTAGTTTTGCCTGTTTTTGTGTTAAATATAAATGGAATCACACAACATGTACTCTTTGGTTTCTCGCTTCTTTTGCTCAATGTTATGTTTGTGAGATTTATCATTTGCTGCATGTAGTTGTAGATCGTTCATTCTCATTGTACACAGTATTCCACTGTGTAAAGGCATTATACTATATTATCCTTTCTATTGTTAATAGGCATTTGGGACATTTCCATTTCTTGTAAGATTCATAGCGCTCCTATGAATATCCTACTACATGTCTTTTGGGGAACATACCTTTTAATTAGGTATGTATCTAGGGATGAGGTTGTTGGAACACGAGGTATACATATGTTTGTCTAATAATTTTCTAAGTAGCTTTCCTAGGTTAAACATCTTTTTAATAAACGTATTTTCTGCTTTATCATCCAGAATCTGTTTCTGTTCTTTGTAACTAAGAACGTTACTGATATAGCCAGTATGTCAATACTGGGAGATTTTACATGAAAATATAGATGATCACTTTATTTTGAAAAAGTGAACAGTCTGACAGCACTGGGTTAAAATTCCTACTTGTCAATAATTGACTGAGGCTACACAGTGACCACTCCCTTAGCCGAGGTTGTGCTCTTTGGTTTGCCTCCGCCCCCACCACTCCCGGATCATTCCATGCAGCCTACTTTAGTCATTTATTTTACATGCCTAGACCATGTAAGCATCTGGGATGAGGATCTTGAACAATACTACTAAAAACAAAATCTTTGTAAAAGCAAATCTGATTGTTGTCCTCTATTTAAAACTTTGAATGTCTCCCCATTGCCTATAATAGCAGTCTTTAAACTTAGGAATCTCCGAGAGAGCTTTGCAGACTCTTGGTCTTTCTGACCTCACTCATCGTTCTTCTTGAGATTCTGAATCATTAGAGCCCAGGGATCTGCATTTTAACGAGGACCTTCTAAAACAGTCTGAGACAAGTGTTCCTTGGATCAAAATTGAGAAACACTGGCCGATTGAATGAAATCCCAACTCCTTAACATAGCATATAAAGGGTCATGTACCTCACTGCCTACACACACACACACACACACACACACACACACACACACTCATGTACCTCACTGCCTACACACACACACACACCCCAGGTCCAGTCATACTGAATTGTTTATACTTCCTTACTCACCAGCCTGTTTCATAGCCTCGAGCCTGTGCTTGTGCTTCTCCCTTTACCCTGAATGTCCACTGTCCACCAATGAACACACACTAACTTTCAAGACTCTGATCAAGCATCACCTCTCCTGGGAAACCTTGTGTGGTGTGCACACTTCCCTCTCTCCGTCTCCCCAGAGGAATGAAGCACTCTCTTCTTTGTCTGCACTTTGTTTCCTGTGCATACTTCCATATTTGATCCCTACAGCATTTCATTATACTCATATGTCTGCCTATCCGTATAGTCTATGAGCCCCTCAACAGCCATGGCCCTGGGTTACTGGTCTTTGTAGCAAGGGACTAGCACAGTGCTTGATACTCATCAGATGGCTTAAAAACATTGAGCTGCTCAAAGAATAAAAATATTGCTCTCTTGAAATTAAGCCAAGTACCACAATTCATCTCTAACTAGATATACCTCTAGCTATGAAAGTTCTTTTCAAACTATAAAAGGGCAAAAGAAAGAGCTTAATAAAGGAAAACATATCAAATTTCTGCTGATCCAGAAGCTCCATGAATGAGCAGGATTAATATTTCAAGATACGCTCTCTAGGAGTTTCTTCTAAAGTCTCAGGAGATCAAGGTCTAATGCCCTGACTCCAGACTTTTCCTCTCTAAATTATTAACATCAGAATTAATCATTTCTGGCATTTTTCATTACAGAGAAAAGGTGTTCCGAAGCATAGTTGTTTTGGAGGTAAAAACAACCTAATTACATTTGAATCTGAGGCAAAGACTTGGCCCTTTACACTCAGGAGCTCTGTTTCCCTCTTCTATATGGATATAAACAGATTTTACTTCTCTGGCCTTATATCCCACCCCCCATATACACGCTAATATTAAGCTATAAAAATTCCTTGTAATTTCTCCCCACCTCCTTCTGAACTCGGTGAACTTGTGCACGGCTGTCAAGTCTCTCTTTACATATTGCCCTCTGGATGAAGCCTAAGCCTTTCCTGTCGGGGCTGTTTCCATCTACACCCGGCCTGGCCCCGCTCCTTATCTGTGCTCTCATCTCCCCCAGCACATACCACTATCACTGCACTCAGCATCCTGCTCGCATCATGGTGCTTTAGTTCCTTTCTCCTTCTCCTAGGCCGGAAGGACTGTATCTCATCTCTGTGGCCTCAGTGCCAGAATCGCAGTTGCTTAATTAATGCTTTCTGAATTTCCTGCACACTTGTGGTGTGTCAGACACTGTCTGGGCACCTGGGACACACCAGCAAACAAAACCAGCAAAGGTCCATGGCCCTTGTGGGGCTTACATTGCATCACAGAGAGACAGACAAGAAGACTTAATAAACAAGCAAATCATACATTATATTGGAAGGTGATAAGTTCCACTGAGAAAAAAAATCGATCAGGATAAGAGGTAGCAAGGAGGCAGGGGCCGGTGGTTTATAAAGGAGCGGCCAACTCACCCCGCAGGCCCGAAGCCAGAAGCAAGACTGTAAGGGAAGTTTCACTTGACCTACACATAGGGGACTGAATAGGAATCTCTCAAGGTGGAAGGTGGTAGTGAGAGGTTTAAACCCCAAAGAGCATTCCAGGCAGAGGAAGCAACGCATGCAAAGGCCTGCAGTCTTGAGGGCCGTTGACGTGAATGGTGGGAGATCAGCGTGGCTGGGGGAGGGTGCCGTGCAGGGCGGAAGCCGTGGAAGACGAAGCTGGTGAGGAACATGGGACCAGATGTGAAGGGACTTGTGTGCCCTGCTAAAGAGTTTGCACTTTACCCTGTAGACAGCCAGAGTCCTGTTGATGATTTTATGCAGGGGAATGTCATGTTTATATTTATTATTAGGAAGATAATTCTGGCAGATGGACTGGAGTGGTGAGGGACTGGGCAAGTCACTTAACCTCTCCCTTCCTCTGTTTTACCATCTATCACATGAGACGAGCCATATCTGCTCTACTTACCTCATAGGATTTTGGTGAGAAATAAATGAGATAAGAGATGTAAAAACATTTTGAAAAGTAGATGGTACTGTAAAAATGCAAGCTGGCGCTGCTGTTATTTCAGCTGTGCTGCATTTGGGAATGTGATTTTAGAGAAGCCCAAGGAATCAAGGAGCGAAGCAGAGGGACCACCCCATTTCTGTCTTCCTAAAAGAATAAAACCCAATTATTAATTTATTAAATGCCTATTTCGGCCCTCTGCTGTACAAAGAGCTAAGGGGATTTTATAGAAAATAGAGAAAACCAACCCTAGGGAGTTTATGGTCTAACTGGAGAGATATAGTACCTCTAGAAAATGAAAACAAGGACATGAAAATATCCAATCCAAAAGGAAAATGCTGGAGGGGGACAGAAATAGAAGGAGTCTAGAGAGACTCCCTATGAGAAACGGAAGTCACATAATTTGCTCTAATGAAGATGATGATTTTATAAATAACAAAATCTCTGTTATTCTACTCCCTCTGATGAGGCAGAAATGGGTAGAGGAACTAGGAAAACATTTCACCAAGTAGAAAATATTATTTCATAATTGGTTGCATCATACAGATCATCTTTCCAAAAGCAATGCTAATAAATTATGACATTTTGACATTTTAAAAATTATGAGTTACTTGATAACAAATTTGAGTAAACCTCATTACAGAAATATCTCGAGTCCATCTACCAACTGCTTTTCCCTTCTCAGGTATGTTTTAGGTAAAAACAGATTCTAGGCATATTAAATTGTTTCTCTAGGCTCCTTCTTGAATGCAAGTCTCCTTCTTTGAATTATACCTTTCTATCTCCTGCTAGCATGTTTTGGGTAAAAACAGATTCTAGGCATATTAAAATATTTCTCTAGGCTCCTTCTTGAATGCAAGTCTCCTTTGAATTATACCTTTCTATCTCCTGCTAGCCCATGTTGTTCCATAAATATATTACATTGACAATTTTATGTCTTTTGTAGATGATGGTACAAGGTGTGTATCTTTGTATGACTGGCAGAATCCTTGGTGTTTCGGAGATATTGATAAAGGATGATGTAATAATTATTTGTTGTTGGTTTTTTTGCAGTACGTGGGCCTCTCACTGCTGTGGCCTCTCCCGTTGCGGAGCACAGGCTCCGGACGCACAGGCTCAGTGGCCATGGCTCACGGGCCCAGCCACTCCGTGGCATGTGGGATCTTCCCGGGCCGGGCCACGAACCGGTGTCCCCCGCATCGGCAGGTGGACTCTCAACCACTGCGCCACCAGGGAAGCCCAATAATTAGTTTAATAAGAGATATATTAGCTTCTCCCTAGCTTTTGTATAAACATTATTTCATTTATTAAACACCCTCTGAGTTGATGAATTATCCTTTTACTCAAGGTTTTTAGTTAGAAATTATATAATCTTTAAGATACTACTTTGATAAAGCAAACATTCAACTGAAATGGAGTTCTCATTATGTGAGTTCTTAGTATGTACCTAGAGTGTGCTATAGTTAGTTTAGCACATGGTCATCACCTCATTAAACCAATAACCTGATTAAGGAGACAAAATTTACACATAAGAAACAATTGTCAGGGCTTCCCTTGTGGTGCAGTCGTTGAGAATCCGCCTGCCAATGCAGGGGACACAGGTTCGAGCCCTGGTCCAGGAAGATCCCACATGCCGTGGAGCAACTAAGCCCGAGCGCCACAACTACTGAGCCCATGGGCCACAATTACTGGAACCGGCACACCTAGAGCCCGTGCTCTGCAACAAGAGAAGCCACTGCAATGAGAAGCCCGTGCATGGCAACGAAGAGTAGCCCCCGCTCACCACAACTAGAGAAAGCCTGTGCGCAGCAACGAATACCTAATGCAGCCAAAAATTAAAAATAAATAAAATAAAATAAAAAAGAGTTATCAAAAATACACTATAGTATAAAATGTGCTAAATTATGAGGCATAAGCTAAAAGAGCTATGAGAGTGAATTAGCTTGGTTAGAAACAATTTTTTAGTTTTGATGCTGATCTATCAACAAGTGCAACTGATAGTGAATATAAATATGACTGTTCCCCTTGCCAAGGGCCTGGTGCAATGGAAAGAGTGTGGCTTCGGCATCCAGCCGACCTGGGTCCTAATCCAGGCTCTGATACCTTCCTTATGGCCTTGAGCAAATTATTTAGCCTCATCCATGCAATGCAGCTATTTTTAAAAAATTATTTTCTATTTAAAAAAAATTTTTTTGGCTGTGCCACATGGCTTGCGGGATCTTAGTTCCTTGACCAGGGATTGAACCCCCAGCAGTGAAATGGCGGAGTCCAGTGGTTACTGGACCTCCAGGGAATTCCTGAAATGCAGCTATTAATAGTAGCAATCATGACTCTTGTAAATAAATAATGGCAATTTCTAGAAAGAAGAGTAATATGTCAGCATCTTTGTATTTAGTTCTGCCTCTTACCACCTACCCCAAAATTAGCCAGTGTGGGGTATTTTCCTGAGAGCCCTCCAAAACAAGGAAAAGATAGTCATTTTCCTATTGAAATTTAGGATAATGTCTCCCCACAGAGAGTGTGTAGTAGGAAGTACAACTGGATAGGTGGGGTGGGGTGGATTATGAAGAAGCTTGAAAGTCAGGCAGAGTTATCAAGGCTTGAGGAGAAAAGCAATAGGAGGCCACTGGTAGGGCTTGAGCAAGGGAGTGTCAAGATAAAAGTGATGGAACATGGAGAGGTTGGGGGAGATGGGCATGGAAGGGAAAAATCAGATATGAGACATTTAAAAACACCATTTTGTCTCATACTAAATATAACACGTGCATTGCAGCAAGTCAGGAAGTATACAAAATCAAAAGAAGAAAATAATTATTAAAAGTCCTTCACCCTGAGATACTCATTGCTTATGTTTTGTCATATTTTTTTCTGAGTCCCTCCACTTTCATTACCCCTAATAGACATTGGGGGAGAATTTTGAAATAAAGATGATATAAACCTTATATATCACTCTTCTGGGAAGCCTTCTTGGATTTCCATGCAGGATTCATTCTCTGTGCTTATAATATTTTGTACATATGTAGCAGGAGCCCAAAATAATTTTAAACCAAATGAAAGTAATGTATTTAATGTCAGTTGTTCTAGGAGTGCGGCAGAATTCTTCTTTAAAGGAGGATTGCTGTTTTATTTGTAAGCGAAACAACTTATAATGTGCCTTTTGACTTACGCAAAGGGAAAAGCAAATCCTGCTTTGGGATAAAGCAGTTCAGGGTGAGGTGCTAAATTGCTTTACATAACAATGTAAAAGACAGTCAGGCTGTGATCAGGGAGTGTTTCTGTAGAAATTATTATTTAAACAGGGCTTTTACGTGGGGGGACAAGGGAGAGATTTTGGGTGCTTGACTTGGGTGGGTCCTGAGGACAGGCCATCAAGGACTTCTCTCTTGAGGTTTATGAGCTGACTCCTGCAATCCAAAAGTAGGCTGAGGGCTGAGCAGAGAGATGCCCTGTAACTGACTTCCTGGAAAGGGGCGTCATTAATGAACTCTAGGTTCTAGCAATGCTTTCATAAACACTAGAGTATTTATCAGCAGTGCTTTGCAGAATTAAAGGAAGCAACTATAACAGCTAGAAGTGCTGTAGACTTATGGGAACATAGCATCCTGAAGAAATGAATAAGACACTTAAGACATATGGATAAAATCCTTATTACGTCAGGTACGTACTATTCTGAGACCTCTACAGATGTTACTTCCTTTAATCCCAGCAACAACCAACCTTATAGATGAGGAAACAGAGGCACAGAGAAGTTAAACAAATCAAAGATATCTAGGAAGTAGTGGAAACTCAAGTCTGTGCTCTTAACCACTGAACTCTAGTCTCTTGGAAAGGGATCATGCATGCCGTCTGCAGACGCACAGCATGGTGGTTCAGGCAGCATCCACTGAGACTCGGAGGGAAGGAGAACATACAAAAGCTGGAGAACTTAGGAACTTCCATCAGAGCATTTGCCAGATATTTTCATCCATGTACCTCTCCCACCCACCAGACCGATTTCTTCATGGACTGGAATGTGTTGTATTTTCTCTGTATCCACAGTGCCAAGCACAGTGCCCAGCACATAAGCACACAGCAACCACTCAGAAATATTTACCCAAAAGAGCACATGGGACACATCAGTGATGACTCCAAAGCGTTGAGTCTGGTTTGCTGGGAGAAGGATGTTGCTACTGAGAGAGAGCTAACTCTTTAGTTGGAAGATCCTTACAGCCTAATAAGCATACTGTTATTTTGAAAAATTTATATATTTTTCAGCTTTTCTTCCTAGAAAAGTCTGCATTAGGAAATGGGCTGAATTTTGCTTGCAATTTTCTCTCCAATGCCAAGGTACAATAGGGCAGGAACCAATCTGAGATTTATAAACTAGTATATTATCAAAATGTTTAAGAACAGGTAATAAGAGCAATCTATGAACTTGGTAGGATTTATAGCATGTTTAAGTTGTGTGTCTAGCCCTAATATATAACAAAACACAGTGGGACATTCAAGTAAAATTCATGTACAATGCAAGGTGCATGGAAGAGCTAGCTTGTGCCCCAATGCCTGAACTTGAAACTTCTGTTCCTTACTAACAAGTCCACGGGGAATTTTGGACTACTAATGCACTGCAGCTGAAGACATTTCACTGTGTTTAGCTTAAAATAAAATGCCCCGAATAATCTGTGTTTAGTAGTATCGATATTATTGTTGTTGTTAGGTTTAAGCCAAGAGCAAAAGCAAGATTTTACCTCAAAACCAAAAGACAAATATGAAAAAATTCAAATATAGACAGAAATGGAGAGAATAGTATAATCAGTTCTTATGTACCTATCATCCACTTTCAACAGTTAGTAATTTGTGGCCAATCTTCTTTCATCCATTGGTCCTTACTCCATTCCAGATTAATTTGAAGCAAATTCCAAACACCCAAACACCATATCATTGTAGCTCTAAATGATAAAAACTCCTTTCTTAAACTTATCACACCTACAAAATTAACCATACTTCTTTAACATCATCAAATATCTAGTCAGAGTTCAAGTCTCCCTGATTGTCTTATTGTTAGATTTTTGTAGTTTGCTTTAATAAGGATACAGATAGATTCTATACCTTGTGATTGATTGTAATGTCCACTGAGTCTCTGTTAATTTATAGGTTCCACCTTCATCTCTTTATTTTTCTTGTAATTTTGGTTCTGAAGAGTACCTCACAGGTGGATTTTACGAATTGCACCTAAACAAGTATTTTTTTTTAGCATGTTCCTTTCTCCTTCATATGTCCTGTGAATTGGTTATTAGCTCTAGAGTTTTGATTAGATTCATTTTAGCAAGATGTGTTATAAGTAGTGGTTCAGAGGTGTTAATTTTTATGACATTAGCAGCCACGGATCATCATTGCCTAGATCCATTAATTCATTAGGAGTTGCACAATTCACTGATTCATTAGGGGTTACCTTGATTTTTCTAATTCTAAAATTCCCTAAATGTTTATCAGCTGAAATAATTCTATAAAGAGAAAATTGCTCTCATCAACTACTTGATTTCCCTAGGATATAGTTCATATGAAAAAGCAGGACAAATGCATGATTCTTTCCCTTTATTTACCAGATTTTAAAATAATAAATTGATTCCCCAGCATCCTCCAAAGATGTCGAGGAATCAGTTCAAACTCATGGACTTATATATATATATATTTGATATATTTCAATCCATTATGATTATTGGCCAGTGGGATCTTTTGCAAGTTGTCTCTTGACCTTCTAACTTTCACAGAGAGATGTTTCAGGCTCATATTGTAGATTTCCTACCCTAGACCTGGGATCAGCTATTTATCCAGTCATTTAGAGGGAAATGGTACTAAGAAACCACAATCTGAAGACTAGGGTGACTAGGACTTGTTTGAATTAAAAAAAATTCTAGATCCAAATATCAAAACCTGTCAATATTTAAAGCACCATTCATTTAGAGGGGCTGTCAAGATTCCTGAAGATTTTTTTCCCATAGAGAGTTACTACTTAGATAAAGCACTGTGTTCTTGGAACATCCAAGTTTAAAATCTAGAAGGAAATAATAATACAATATAATTACTTCATACTTGGCACCTATGGTAGGCTGAATGTGTGTTACCCCCACCCCGCCTCCAAAGATGTTACCTGATATGACAAAAGAAACTTCATAGATTCTGTGGTTAAATTAAAGATGTTGAGATGGGGAAATTACCGAGAATTATCCAAGTGGGTCCTAAATGTAATCCCAAGTGTCCTTGTAAGAGGGAAGCAGAGTGAGATTTGACTACAGAAGAGAAGGTGATATGACAACAGAAGCAGAGATGGAAGTGATGTGACCACAAGCCAGGTAATGCCAGCAGCCGCCAGAAGCTGGAAGAGGCAGATAATAGATCCTCCTATGGAGCCTCCCGAAAGAACTGGCCCTGCTGACACTGATTTTAGCCCCAAAAAACTTATTTTGGACTTTCATCTTCCAGAACTGTAAGAGAATAAATGTCTGTGTTTTAAGCCATTAAAGTTGTCATAATTGATTAAAGCAACAGCAGAAAACTAATATAAAGACTTACTCTAAAATGAGAGATAGGAAGGAGGGCAATATATTTTGGAGTTTTTCTGCTTTTCTGCTCTCATCTGCACCTTGGGCCTCGGCGTCCAGTGCAGAGACGGCTCCCCCTCCCAGCTCCCTTACAGGGACAGGGCGATGCTGTCCCACAAGAACCCCAGGGTCACCTGTCTGGTCTGCACCCAGTAGGTGTCTCTGTGGACCTCTCGGAGGTCTGGTCCACCCCATTTGTCCCCGGGCCTGTTCTGCCAGGCTGGAGGAGTCGCGTTGTCTTCCGGGCCTCGTCCCCTGCTTTGTTCTCCCTCACGTCTCTGACATGCTGCTCCGACCAAGCACTGAATGCTTTGGTGCTCTCCTCCCCCTGTTCTCAGGAACGAGCTGATAAACTAATTCATTCTCAGGTGTAAGTGTCTAATAATACCTTAAAAATGAGAAGAAAAAAAAAAGCAGAAAAGTTGTGCCTTAGGGGTCCTCTGGGATCTGTTGAGAGGCTCGTATTTAGATAAAAGAAAGTAAAAGGACTAGTTAACAGCGTAGTTATTAAATTTCACTTTCCACATCTGTTTTAGCATCTTGAACTTAGGCGCAAGCAGCAATGGAGGTGATTTGCAGGAGGCCTGACTGCAGGTAGCCACACCAGGTTTTCAGGAATGTGTGAAACTCTCAGGACCAGTTAGGTGCTGATGTGATGGGTTAGATGGGACTGGCAGCAGGATGGGAGGCTGGACAGCAAAGGCGCTCAGACCCACGGTTCTTGGTAATAACAATGACTGTTAGCAAGTAATAAAAGAGCTTTTCATCAACCATCAGCCGTGGAATAATTCGAAACATATTTTTGTGAGGAAAGAGGAGGTAATGGGATTGTGCCATAGTAGGAACCAGGGAGCTGAAAACGATCGCTTCTTTAATAGGAGTTCAGAGGCCGGTGCTGCGACCTTACAGTCTGTGTGGTTTACACGAGAAAGTGGGAATCAGCCCCCTGACCGAATGCTTCGTAAACTCTTCCCTCTGACTTATGGTTTCTAAGACAGACACAGTACATACTGGCTGCATTTTGCTTCATGCTTCAAAAGTTTAAATAAATAATCCTTCACTTCAATTCAGCAGCTATCAGGGAAAATGATATTGTTTTTACTCATCCTGCGAGGGGAGGCCCTTCTGAAGTGCCCACGCTTTCAAGCAGAAAGAGGGCATTTCTGTCAATGAAGCGTGTAGTGAGTTCCCAAGTCACCAGCCGAACTTTTTATCACAAAGGAAAGATGAATGCCCCCATCTAAATCTCAGAGGCCTGCTATTTTTCCTATATATGGTCAGCGGTTTCCATTGAATCAAGTATGAGAAAGGCTTTTGATAATGATGTTTTCTTCTCTTGGCTAACTGAAAGTTTTTGATATTTAGGTGAAAAAGTCAGAGTACTTTGTTGGATGGGTTGTGAAATTCACGAGGGAGCAGCAGATTCACACTGGTGTCGAGCAGTCTCACGGGGCCACGGCAAGGTTACTGTACTTAGGAAGAAGGGAAATGGATGTTCCTTTAAAATTCTGCAAAGTCCCTTTCATAAAAGTATATCAATCCCCATTAAAAAACACAACTTGATAATTTTGACTTCCTTTGGCAAAATAACCGTGAGAGTTTGCTATGAGTTGGACATCAAAGAACCAATATATTTAATGAGTAGTTTTCAACACTAAAGGCTCACTAGCTAGTATGTTTCACTATTACTATGCCCATGTTAAGAAAAAAAGAATCTCGATTCTAATGGACACGCCTCTCAAGCTTTAGCATAGAGAATGTGCCCAAGACCTGCCTTATGAATAGGTAGACTAGTGATGTAAAGGCTTGTGGTCTAGAATATGCCTCATGGTGCCTAGAATGTTGTCATTAAAAATCCACTGCTTTCAGTGAAAAAGGCTTTTCTACACTCTCTTCTCTGCAAATGCAAAGGATGCTATGTTAAGTCACACATTGTCAGATTACTTTTCTCTGGGAAAACAGGGAGGACGTTAGGAAGCCTTGGGAAATAGGGGTAAAGTGAAGTTGAAAGGTGGGGAAAGGGTGTTGAAAGGGGAGATGTAGGCTGAAAGGACAAGCCGCCTCCTCTTCACAATCTTTCATAGGATGCCCTGAATCTTCCCGTTATCTCAGGGGATGCAAACTGAAATGTCTATGGGGCATCTTAGCTCAGATATCTATGGGGCATCTTTAGTTACAAGGTAAGTTAGGTAAGTAGTGAAAACCATGGGGAACTGGATAGCAGGTCTTGTCTAAAGAGGTCAGCATCTTCTTAGCTGCAGTCCGTTGTTGCCGTGCACATTGTCAGGTGCAAGTATGGACTCAGTCTTGCTAGACCTTCTGATTTTTCCAAAAATCTGGAAATCCAAATTTCTATATGCAATCCCCTGATTCTGAAATATAATCAACTACTTGCCCTGTTCTTAAAACACAGCGCAGACTAAGCAAATTGTGTCTGTAAGCTGAATCAAGCCTTGGGTCACCATTTCACATCTTTCACATTAGCTTAAGAATAAATTTTGCATTTTCAAGAACATGTTGGTTATTTATAAGAAAAGGCTGGGGTTCCCTTATATCTTCTATAGATAATGTCCCAGGTAAGAATGAAGAAGGAAAATAATCACTTAAAAAGGAAATCTTAAATGATACTTAAAAAAAAAAAGTTCTTTTGGCCTTTAATCTCACAGACTACTTATTTCCAAAGTTGCACCTTCAGACAGGTTGTTTCATACAATTGTAATAGAGTTGACTATTTTGCCACATTCTTCAGGAGGATCCCCCAGCCTCCTAAATGAGTTTTTAAAAATCATCATACATTACGGTTCAGCTTTTGTGCTGTGAAATTCTACGGGTTTTGGCAAATGTATAGCATCAATTATCCACCATTACTGTATCATACAGAATAGTTTCACTACCCTAAAAAAATTGCCCTGTGCTTCACTGTTCAAATGATTTTTGGTCTAGTCACCATGAGTCAGACATAAGAAACAGTATGGAGCTCAAGCTAAAACTATACTATTTTAAATACTAAAATTTTCTTTTTCGTTGCCATGAGGTATTGGTAGGGTTTAGTTGACTAACTTGCTATTTAAGCAGAAAGTGATTTAATTAGGGTTCTAGGTTGGATCTCCAGAATTACCCCAAAAACACCACTAAAGAACTGACCTGCCAGGAGAGCTCCTGCCTTTGCCACATTTGGGAAGGTGGGAATCAGGAGGACTCTTTTGGCTTCAATAAGACAGGTTTGGAGCTGCCTTCTAGAGATCAGGAAGTCCTGCAACTGCTCTTGCTCTTTACAAATTTAAAAGCTGTCCTTGCTAACTTGCTGCAGAAAATCCGAAGATCTTAATAACTGTGATTGCCAACAGTTTCAGCCAAGGTAGTAGAAAACTAGCCCCCTCCTCACTTCTGCCTTCCAACTCTCACGCAGTGCATCCAATGGACAGAACCAAGTTCGCATCCAGAAACCTAGTGTAGTAGGCTGAATGGTGGCTCCCCCAAAGATATGTCTACCCAGAACCTGAGGATAATACATTAGTTGGAAAAAAGGTCATTGCAGAAATAATTATGTCTTGGGATAAGATCATCCTGGACCATCTGGGTGGGCACTAAATCCAATGACAAATATCCTCGTAAGAGACAGGAGAAGACGCAGAAAGAAGAGAAGGCCATGCGAAGATAAAGGCAGAGACGAAAGTGGAGTGATGCAGCCACAAACCAAGGAATGCCTGGAGCCATCAAAAGCTGGAAGAGGGATTCTGTCCCAGAGCCTCCAGAGAGAGCACAGCCCTGCCAAAACCTCGATTTTGGAATTCTTGCTTCCAGAAGATATACTTCCGTTGTTTTAAGCCGTCCAATTTGTAGTAATATGTTAACGGCAACCCTAGGAAATAATATACCTAGCTTCAAGTGACTCTAGGAAGTGTCCTTCACTTCAGTTTTCCAGCCTGCCATATAAGAACACTACTAGAAGAAGGCTGGATGGATGCTGAGTGCTAATCTACCATGTTTCCCACTAGGAAACAGAAATTACATGGATCATGCTGCTTCTGAGCATGTCTGCTCGGTGATAGGTAAATTCAAGCCATCTTGTTTGCATTTGTAAATCCATGGATCCAGCCCTCGTATATATGCCCTTAATGCATTCACGCCAACCAAACACACATAAAGTACAATGCCAATAGCATTGTCCTTCCTTTTCCTTTAAAAATGTTGCCTGTGTAAAGAATCTTGGGCCAAGTATAAATTGGATGAATTTATTTTGATTTATGAAGTATCAGGAGGTATAGTCTTTTGTAAAAAAAAAATCTTGGGTATTATTTATTTCCACTGCTGTATGTATATGCCTTGCCAACTGCAAATTGGCACTTACCATCTACCTCTACAAGGGTTAAATTATGAGCTGCTGTAGCGGCTGACTTTCAACACCCCCTGAAAGGAGTTCAGGGTGGAGATTGAGAATGAGGCACTCTGTGATCTGGGAAAAACTGGCAGAACAAGTCTTCAGCTAGTTAGAGACTTTCAGGAGAAGATTTTATGAGCCCAATTCTTTCATCTCATATTTAGAAAAGCACTAAAATCCTTCATGGTGAAGTCTGCTCCTCGTGACTAGCAGAAACCTTCTGCAAAAAATATGTGCTTGATTTCATGTGTTCCCCCTTCACCAAAATCACATATATATTAACCTTTCCCTAACCTCTTTGGAGCAGTTTCTCAGAGCTATCCGAAATGCTGTCTCCCAGGCTATAGTCCTCATTTTGCCCCAGATAAAACTTAACTCACAACTCTCACGTTGCACATTGTTTTTCAGTCGACAGCCTCCTGGAGTTAAGTGTGAGGCATAAAATACCATAACATGGTATATTTTACATATACATTCTATTTAAGACATGCAAGAATATGTCATGTTTCTGGCATCGTATGAGGTTGGTTAAATGGGCTTAACAGTCTTACAGAATAAAAGAATTATTTCTCAGGTTGTCCCAGGAAAATTGAATCTAATTAAGCCATTACATAACAAATTATTATATGACAATTACTAGTGTTGAAGGTAAGATTCTGCCTATGTGAATTCTACCGCCTTTTTGCTGGGAGATTGGACTGGTTGGTCCCTGTTGGATTCTGTGCAGGTGGAATTTCTCATTTGAAACTAGTGGGGAGACCAGAACCAGGAGAGCAGCAGAGTTTAGAATCTTGTGAAAATCCAAAGTTCGAAAAGCTAGAAGGGGAACGTGATGGGTCTTCAAACAGAAGGGGGAGTAGCATATACTGAAATAAGGTGTGGAGTCTTCTGCTGTTTGTGCCTTTATTTCAGGAAGAGCTAGGGCGTGTGGTGAGTTAGGCAACTTAAAGGGCCAGAGTAGAAGGGAGCCCTGGGATAATGAACACTTCAGGGTAATAATAAGCATTCAATAAACATAGTCAGAAACTCACTGAAGTGATCCACATTTTCTCAGCCATATGGATAGTATACATATAATAATAATCGATTTAGCATTAAAGATGCACAGTGTAGCCTCAAACTATAAATTAATGAAATTCGGAACCCTTATATGTTTAACAATAGCACAGAGTAGATAGCAGCTTTATGATGTGATGTGTTGGAATGATGGTTGGATGAATGGATGGGAAACTTCTATCTCCCAAAACATTCTTCCCATTTACCATTCTACCATTACCAGTTCCTTCCTACGGCCAAGGTATCACCACAAACAACCTCTTTTCATATGTACATAAACCACGCTGAGTAATAACATATTAGTTTCACTAACAAAGGCCATTTCTATAGAGCTGTGCCATTTTCAAAGCATCATCTTGTAAATATTCCGTATCACTTTTCTAACATTTATGGGGAGAGATCAGGGAGGAAATAGGAGCTTTGATGGAGAGCTATGGGAGGACTAATTTGGGAGCAGAGGCCATGGTCAGAGGTGACGGCTAGAGTGGAGAGACGCATCAGAGGGCCCCAGGCATCGCGGGGCCACTCGGGGCCAGCAGGGGCCTGGGAACGCCAGGAGAGGGAGCGCTGCCAAGGAGAGCTGTGCTCCAGGTGACTTCACTACATCAGCATCTTTACCCCCAGCTCAGAACGAGGAGCTTGCTGACATTCTCTTTGCTGCTCACCTGTATGACTTCGATCTACTCTGTCAGTGAGCTTAGCAGCCCCATGGCCCAGCTATTTCCAGAGGCAAAACCACCCTATATTGATCTCCAGTGGCAAAAATCTGAGACCCTTTATTTGTTGTGGAAGAATATGGTGGGGAGCTATTGAATGATAGCTACAACCCTGGGATTTAGTGACTTAATTCAAGAACTTTCCTTTACCAGTATATGCTTGGATATTTTGTGTGTATTATCTCAGTACTTTAGCACCACTGTCACACTCTCTAAGTTCTAGTTATTGGCAGGCATTTTGGCGGCCTTTTTTTCAGTAGTCAAATAAAAATCTCTATTTTTTAACATAATGTGAGCCTTAATAATGGATAAAACCATTAAAGTGGAGAAAAGACAAAAAAAAGAAGAAAACTGTAATAACCATGAGAAGCAATTTTCAGTTCGGTGGGTTTTTTTGGTGCTGGGGCTTCAAATGAATTTCAAAGTAAACATGACTTTGGATAGTTGATCAAATGGAGTGTGTGAGTTTACATATTGATTTGGTAGCAGTGATAGTCTTGTTAGAGCCGGGGCTGAAGGGGTTGGGTCACATTCTTTCCATGACATTTTAATGAGCGGTTTAGGGAGTGTGGCTGGTGTGGTGATAGTAAGTGGGGACAAGTGGCAAAGATTAACTCACTGTTCATTTGCCCAAGTGCAGAATTTAATACCTTACTGTGGCTGGTACTGTCAACACAACGGTAGAAAATATAAATTAGATCGTGCTCTATGATATCTTGTATGTAATAACTAGACCTGTTTAAGTATTTTTAAAGGTTTTTGATCGTTAATAATAATCCTTTCCCAATTTTTTTCTGTAAGGATCATGTATTATTAACAGTATATTTATATTTTTGTTGAGCTATAATGCACATACCATAAAATTCATCCTTTTAAAACGTGCAGTTCAGTGGGGATTTTTTTGCAAAGGGTTGTGCAATCATTATCCATATATAATTCCAGAACACTTTCATCAAGCCCAAAAGAAACCCCATCCCCGTTAGCAGTCACTCGCCAAGTGTTTTTATATTTAATTGACCTACAAATAAAAGGGTGGAAGAGGTTGTTCAAGGACATATCACGCATGAGAATCAGGTACTTAAGATGGACCCTTCAGACATGTGAGGATACCACTTTCTCTGATGAACCAGCTTGTGGCCTGCTCTCGATTTTTTTGATTCTCGCCAAATTTTTTTTAGCTGCATGCAAATCTCAGCTGCTCCCGGAGCAGAGAAGAACAATTTGGACAGTGAACAGTTAAAAGTGTCAGATAATGAGTGGTGTACAAAGTTTTATATATTATTTTACATCATTCCCTTTCAAAAAAATCTTCCCTGGATTTTGATTTATTTTACTGGTTAATAATAATAAAACTTTAATAAGCTACTTACAAAGCTGTGGACAGGAGTTTGGAAATTTTAAGTAAAGGATCTAAAACAACATCTGGCCCAAAGCCACTAAACAAACAATGACTACTGTTACTAACAATGATGATTTGTGCCATGTAATATTTAATTCATAGCTATCAAAGGACTTTGTAAACCACTCATTTTCTATTTTTCAGGGGAATTGAGTAAAATCCTAACATGAATAAAACCTCACAATATGCTAACAGTCTATCGTTATTAGTGAGAGCTACAATCTGTTGTCATGTAGTTGACAGTGGATACAACATTTGCATGCCTTACAAAGCAGGTGGCACTGGAATACAATACCAGTAGTAAGTAATCTAGAAATAAGTAACTGAATTATTGCCAAATTATGTAATAAAATTTTAGACAATTGATTCTGTACTTCTGAATATACTGTGAATAAGGAGATACAGCTTTTACTTCAAATACATCCTTCCATACACACACCGAGAAAAAAAGATAACATTTGTTTGAGTTTGCATTCCCTATGGTAGCCAGTAGTTAAATACTGATCTCTACCATTTCTAGAAGTATTTCATGGATTTGAGGGTGTAGCAGTTTTTGAAGATGGCCCCAAATTCTTTGACACTTCTCCCTTCAAGACACGTGGTCTATGTCCCTTCCTTTGAGTATGGGTAGGCTTATGACTACTCTGACCAAAAGAGTACAGAGAAGTGATGTTGTGTGACTTCCAAAACTGGGTCACAAAAGGCCATGCAGATTCTGCCTTGTTCACCGAGACACTGGCTCTTGTAAGAAGTCTGACCCCTCAAGCTGCCATGCTGGAGAAACCTCATGAAGTCATTCTGGTTGACAGTCCCTGCTGAGCCTCGCCTTGCAGCCATCCCCGTCAAATCTCCGGACATATAAGCAAGCCGTCTTGGATCCTACAGATGAGCCCATCCACCAGCTGAATACCCCCAAGAGAATTCTGTTGACACCACATGGAGCAGCCAAGGCCTTCTCGAAATCCTGACCCACAAAATTATGAGACACAATAAGAAGAGCTGTTGTTCTAAGCCACTAGGTTTCAGGATAGCTTGTTACACAGCAATGTCTGCGTCATCAGCTACACTGTTGATCCCTTGGATTGATTCTACTGGCTAAACTGATACTCCCTCCCTCCCTCCCAGCTCTAAATGTTCTCCAAAGAGCAGCCTTCCCAGAAAGAGACAACAGTTTCAGTTCTGGCTTGCTCTTCCTTCCCTTGCCCTGTCCCATTCTCCATCGTTTTGTTTCTGTTTACTTTGCTCTTGTTGAAGGCCTTTGAATTTATGTCTGACCTTGGTTGTTTTGGTCTCTGAATAGTTCAAACAATATGCTCTAAGGCTTATAGTATGCAAATGCATTTGGAAATTTTACAAAAAGTTAATTTCTTTTTTTTTTTTTTTTCGTGGTACGTGGACCTCTCACTGTTGTGGCCTTTCCCGTTGCAGAGCACAGGCTCCGGACGCGCAGGCTCAGTGGCCATGGCTCACGGGCCCAGCCACTCCACGGCATGTGGGATCTTCCCGAACTGGGACACGAACCCGTATCCCCTGCATCGGCAGGCGGACTCTCAACCACTGCACCACCAGGGAAGCCCCAAAAAGTTAATTTCTTGAAGGATTTAAAAATTCTTTCCACTTATATTTGTCCAATATAGCATAAATGTTCTTGAAATCTTTTCTTTCATTAAATTGGATATTCATCTACAAAATGAAGTGGAAAACTGAGGTCATCACTCTTGATCTCTACTCTTGAAAAATACAGAAAACAGAAAAAGAAAACTGGGATATCAGTTTTCCATGTTTCTAAATTACTATATCTCTTACTCATAAGAGAAAAGAAGGAAAAATCCATGAAACCCAGCCCACAACAATAGATTCTAAGCTAGACAATTCTTTTTTAAGCTTGGAGAAAATTTCAATTTATATCTTGGCTGAAGGTTTAAGAATTATCCATCTCTAGCCTTATATACAGTCTGAATGATATAGGAATGAGTTGGTATTGGAGAAAGAATTCTCCTGGATTAGTGGCTAAAGCTTCAGGATATCTTGGGAACATACATGATGAATCCACATTTCCTCCCATCCTTCCTTGAGAACACAACTAGGCTTTGAGTAAACTTGTGTACATCTTATCAGAGGCGTAGCTGAGTACCTTTTTTCTTTTCTTTTAACAGTACAGCTGTGAGTTTCTGGATGATGGTTGATGAATGAAAGCAAAATTTATGTAAGTACAGGAGCTATCCAACTGAATGTGTGTGTGGGAGAGGGGTCAAGGTTATTGGAAGAAAAAAGAGAAGGACAGAAAGATCTAGTGTGAAAATGAATAAAATAATTTTCTCTTGACCCAAGACAAAGATTATGTTCAACATCATGGTTGCTTCTAATCAGCTAATGTTTGGTTTATTTTTATTCTCCTGGTTGCATTTCTTGAAGAAGGGCATCATATGTGGCTGTCAAAATTTTTAAAATTTTTCTGATAAGAATTTTGAGTCGTTTCATAGAGCCTTCAGTGACCCCACAGGAACCTCACTGAAACTCCTAGGATATGGCATTTAAACTTGGAAGAGACCTTTGATATCATCTAGTCCTTGCTACTCAGTGTGGTCCAAGGGTCAGTAGCATTGGTATCCACCTGGGAGCTTGTTAGAGATGCAGAATTTCTAGCGTCACAGGAGAACCACTAAGTCAAAGTTACATTTTAAACAGGACACCCAAGTGATTTACATGTATCTACATTAAAGCATGAGAGGCTTGGATGTAGTCCATCTCCTACCCTAGGTAGGAACCAAATAGAACGAATGTCAGTATATCCTGAGATGGTGAAATTATCATTGTGATGACAGGTAAAGAGAGTTTAAAGTTCCATTGTCAAGTAGGAAAACAACATTATAAACCAAAACCAATCAGCCAGACAAAACCCACAACAAAATGGTGGGAAATCAAAGAAGATGAATGTAGAAACTTTAATGGGAAGAATTCAGAGTAACATCAAGATAACATCAAAACCAACAAACAGCTGGAGGTGGGGGTCAAGATATAGGACAGATTGGGAACCACTGGTCCAAGGGAGCAGAGTGACCTGGGCACGATTCTACACATTTAGTAAACAGGGGACAATTCTCTGATGATTTTCAAACAATCCTGGCTCTCTGGATTTGTTTGTGGAAATTCCTAACCAGGAAGTCTACAAGAGAAGTCTTTAATAGTACTGAAGTATTTGTTTGTTTGTTTGTTTGTTTTAGCACAATTTTGTTTGAAGCAAGTAAACCATGTTTTGGGACTGCTGTAGCAGGTGTTTTTCTTAATCATTCTCTTTTTTTTTTAAAAGGAGAACTGCTGAGTTCAGAGGAAATGAGCACTCTTTTATTTAAATTTCCTGAGATTAGAGGAAGAACATATTGCCAAACAATGCCTCTTCACTTCAAAACCTCTCCCCATAAATTATTTGAAGATATCTTATTAAAAGTCTGTAAAATTTCCTATTAAGAATGGTTGATTGCAGTCCAGATCATCATAGCTTTGGTGCTTTCCCTGAAATACCACAGCTGTCGGGAAGAAATATATTTTGAGACAAAAGGTTTTGTTTCCCCAGCAATAAATTATTTTAGTGATATCTCAAGATAGATAAAACTTTCACTTATGTTTGAGTGAAGGAAGATCCTACTGATAACTTGTTAAAAAATCTATAAAAAGAATATGAGAATGTAGATGTAGATAGCAAATTAAAATCAGACTTCCTTTAAGTTTAGCAAAGCAATTATTTCTAAAGCCAGTGAAGATTATTATTATGGATAATGAAATGATTTACTGGAATATGTGGAATGACATTCAGTATGGCCACATCTCTGCACAACCTCAAGTTGGTATTTTCAACTTTAACCTTGGAGCCATTAAGGAAAAAAAAAACTTACCTCTAGTAATATTTTATGTAAATTGCCAAACAAAAACCCTGCCTATGGTGATGTGGATCCTGAATGAGGTAGGAAATGCCTTGTTTGTAGCGCTGATGTAATAATCCGTTGATTCCACTATAGATGAGCTCTTTAAAACAAAGTTGCTCTCCCTAATACTTTTGGGTCACCCTCCATCCCCTGCTTCCTCCTATCCCTAAACAAGGAGGATCTTCCTTGCTATAGTCATAAGAAAATGTATTTTGTCCAAGACATTCATTTTCAGAGTTGCAAATATCCTTTTATCCACTGGAAGTAATGATGTACATTGAGCAAGTTGCTAAAGTCTTCTAATTTTATTTATTTCCCATGAGCCTTTTCAGGGAACACTGGGCTCATAAAACATTTTGTAGGCCAGCAGAACTTTTTGTTTTGTTATGTTTTGTTTTCAACTCTGGTGTAAAGCCAGTGAGAAAACTTTGTTACATCTTCACCATTTCCAGAGTGATGTTAATTAAGAAAGAGCCAGTCCATTTCTCATCTAGTCCCTGAAAGCAATGCTGCTGACTTCTGGCAAAGGCAGATCCTTACTATTTAAGTGATGGATATTAACAGTGGATAGAGGTGGCGGGTTTGAGACTTCACATAGCTCAGTAATGATATAACTCACCAACTCTGATGATAACAGCAAACTGGTACAAAATGCTACTAAACACTCATAAAACAATAATAACTTTAAATGTGTGATAAGGTAATCCTAATGTCCATTCATTTATTTTTCATTTAGAGATGAGGAGGAGATTGTGTTAACATACATTTTTTTGAAATTAAGATGTGAGGGTCCTTTGTAATTTTTTAACATAAAAAAAAATATGTATCTCAAAAATACATACTTGCCCTCTCGTAGGGTACCTGAAATTTAAAAAAATGATACAACTCCCTGGGGACTAGAGTGAATATTATTAGCAGTTTTATATTTGAACGGCCTCATTTTGCCTCGAATAAAGAATCTGCGCACAGTAAGTACATGCTGCCTTCGCAGCCTGCAGTTGTTAAGAGAACATTAATCATTTTAACAAGGTCACAAGCAACAAAGGCCAATGAGGGTTCAAAGTTTACAGGTCCAGGCATTTATCAGGTAGAAATAAGCTACATTTCAATATTTTATAAAATACCCTTTTATGAAAAAGCTATCAGTCATTATATAACCTGGCAAAACTCTGGTTATTCCAGTGAACAAAATGAATGATGACAATGAATCAAGAACCCCTTTATGAGTTTACATTTTTGCAGGACCACCATGGCTTGAACACACATTTTCAGTTTCTATAAGGATGTGATCATGATGTGGGAATGGCTTCCTCCCTCCGGCAAAAGCAAGAGATATATTAAAATTGCCTCTGCTTATGATAGGCAAAACTAGGATCGATTGGTTAAGGAAATCACTGAGCTGGTATCACCACATACCATGCAAATTATCATTTTCCACTGACTTTTGTGATACTTTAGATTATTTTTATGAGAGATGTATAAAACAGTGCTTTGGTTTGTATTCTACCATTTGATGGTGTTTTAAACATGAAGCTAGGTGCACTGCATTTCTGATCTAAGTTTTAGATTGGATATTTTCCCCATTTGTTGTTGATTTCACGTATGCCTTTTCTCATTCATTTGAAATCTTGACTTTAGGGACTTCCAATCTTTCAATTTCAGAGAAGAAACAAATGTTCCTTTTCCCAATGTGTGTGACCTTGCATTCAATCAGAGAACAGCCCTTTAGTATCTGAGTTTATATTTTAGCAGCTTCATTGAGATAGAATTCACATGCCATACAATTCATCCATTTAAGGTGTGCAATTCCATGGTGTCTAGTATATTCACAGAGTTGTGTAACCCTCACTGCAATCAGTTTTACAACAGTTCAGCACTGCAAAGGAAACTCTACTCACTAGCAGTCAATCCCTATTTTCTCCCAAACACCCCCAGCCCTAGGCAACCACTATTCTCCTTTTTGTTTCTATAAATTTGACTGTTCTGTATGTTTCATATAAATGGAATCATATAATATGTAGCAGTTTGTGACTGACTTCTTTCACTCAGCATAATGTCTTCAAGGTTCATTCATGTCGTAGCATGTATTCGTACTTCATTCCTTTTCATGGTCAAATAATATTCCATTTTATGGATATACTACACTTTGTCTATTCATTCATCAGTTGACAGAAATTTGGGTTACTTCCACTTTTTGGCTATGGTGCATAATGCTGCTGTTAACATTTGCGTGCAAAGTTTTGTATGGACATGTGTTTTAATTTCTCTTAGGTATATTCCAGGAATGGAATTTCTGGGTCATATGGTAATTCTATGTTTAACATTTTGTAGAACTGCCAAACTGTTTTCCAAAATGGTTGCACCATTTTTGCATTCCTACAAGCAATGTATGAGAGTTCCAATATCGCCACATACTTTCTCAAACTTGTTATTACAGTCTTTTTGATTTTAGCCTGTCTGAGTTTAATTTGTACCATTGTTACAATGCCAGAATTAGACACTGAAAAAGTATTACGTTAAAAAAGTATTTACTTAGTAGAAAAAATATTTAATTAAATAATAAGACTAAAAAAGTGTTTAACAGAGATATAGCATTTAAATTTAGATAGTACTTTTAACTTTAAGAGAATTGTCATACCTTTCAGTATAATGTAAAGGATTAATACCCACTTCTAGAGTTATGTAACTACACCCCCATCCTCATGAATCCCACCAGAACTCAGAAGTTTTCTGTAGTAGTCATAGGTAAGAGGCTACAGGATGGGCCAGATAATATGATTGGTAAATGGAAACATTATAAAGTGCTTCATACATGATATTACCCAGGCTGAGTCAATACGGTATCAACATTTGTCAAAAATATAAGGTAAATTATTTTAAAAAATTAACTATAAGATGCTTAGATTCTAAGAAAGCATAATTTTCTTTGACTACACAATATTCCTTCATTGAAATGGATCATAATTCATTTAAGCATTTCCTAATTTGGGGACGTGTAGGCAGTTTCTAAACTTCACTAAGATAAATAACGTTGCAATGGATAATATAGCAATTTCTCCCATGCCAAATAAAGAGTTGATAGACTGAATTTCCTATTGCTGGCTTTGGCTTCATGGAGATCCAGTCTGAGATTATCTTGAGATTGTGTGAAGTTGATGCAAAGCAGACCGAACTTCACTTAGCAAGGGGCTCATCCGAAAGACCCCTACAAGCCCACTAAACAGGGGCATTCCAAGAACTCAATTTATCTGTCTTAAAAGGTTAAGCTCTCGTGTTGACCTTGCCAAGATTCAGACCTGTGCTCCCAAGACGGCTACATGTTCTGATACTGCTCTTGGCCCTGAGTAGCCATTCCCTTCAGTTATACCAGTGCAATTTCTTTATCCCCAAGACTGGAAGCCAAGGACTCTATGACCTAACAGAAATTTCTCTTCTCATTTGAGACCATGCAGTATAGATTTCTCTCTTTTTCCAAAGAAGTAGATTTTACTATGGTGGAAAGACTTTGAAAAAAATCACATGTGATACAGCAGAAAGAGTATGTAATACTTCAACATATAAGTCAAATACAAGAAGCATAATAAAGTGGAATGAGTATGGGATTAGAAGTCAGGAAAGCTTGAGTCAAGTCCTCATCCTGTCTCTTACTAGCTGTGTGACTTTAGATGAGTCACTAAACTTCTCTGAGCATCGGCTTCTTTTTGACAAAATCTGAGAGTTTGATTAGATGATTGCTGCAGACCTTTCTTACCTCCAAAGCTCTATGCTTTCCAAAACAAAAATGTTATTAGACTAACAAGCGCATAGAATTTTCTGAAGAGTGAATGATGCTGCTGGTGGTGTATGTGAGCCAATTCAAATCTGTATGTTTGTTGTGGATATTACACCATATTATCTATTTAGTTCTTTAGAGTTTATAAAATAGTTACATACATTTTGTGATTTGATCATTCCTCAGTTCTTTTTACTTGGAGAAACTAAGCAAGGTGCCTAAAGTCATACATCTACTCAAGGACAGAGCCCAGGGCTCCAACCCATGTCTTCTGTATCTAAAGTCCATGTTCTTGCCCCCCACATCAACTATTTTATAGTTCGGGCACATTGGGAAACCATTACAGGTGAATTTTAAGACCAGATTCTTATGTGCATGGGAGGCGAACACTGGCTGTATATAGAATGTTCCATTGGTGGGCAAAGCTGATACGCTCTCTTAATCCAATCACTCTATCTGATTACCACCTTCTGTCCCTCAGTCTCATCATGGCCAAGTCCTTAAACACCATTTTTTCACTTCCCATTCACTCCTTGGGCACTGCAGTCTGACTTCTGCTCCCAAAACTTCTCTTTGGTAAGGTGGTCTGTGGTAGCCCCAGCTCAGGGGTGGGGGGAGGGGGACTCCCGGCTGACAGTAGTGCCCCCTTCTCTAACTCAGCCCAAATATGCGGGAACAGGCCCACACTGGCCATTCTCCACAAGGTTATCATACCCCACGACAATGGCTGATCATTTAAGAGTAGATATCTGGGACATCCCTGGTGGCGTAGTGGTTAAGAATCCGCCTGCCAGTGCAGGGGGTCACAGGTTCAATCCCTGGTCCGGGAAGATCCTACATGCCATGGAGCAACTGAGCCTGTGCGCCACAACTACTGAGCCTGCACGCCACACCTACTGAAGCCCACGTGCCTAGAGCCCGTGTTCTGCAACAGGAGAAGCCACTGCTGTGAGAAGCCCACACACCGCAACGAAGAGTAGACCCCACTCACCCCAACTAGAGAAAGCCCATGCGTAGGAACGAAGACCCAACACGGCCAAAAATAAATAAATAAAAATAAAATTAAAAATTAAAAAAAAAAAAAGAGTAGATACCTAACCTGAGCTGGGCCAATCTCCCAGAACTCTGAAACTTGAATAGAAATACAGAGACCGGGAGCGATTGGAGCTGAACTGGTGAATGGCAGTTCACTGGAGACAGAGGCCACCAGGTGCTCCAGCACAAGTTCCTGCAGCTGCCTTGATTCAACTCTTCCTCTGACTTTTTACATGACTACTGTTCTTGCTTAAACTGCTTTCTGAGGCTTCCCACCCAGAGACTCTTAACCAGCCTGTTCATCAGTAATCCTTTTTCTCTTTAAATTCAATGGACACTTTTGTCAATTCCCTTTCTTGAAACTCACATTGGTCTTCATGATACCCTCTCCCCATTCTCCTCCCCCTTCTTGGATGACACCTTCTTGGTGTCTTCAGGGAGTCCTTCTTGGTGTTTTCAGGGGGTCCTCTCTACCTGCTCTACCTGCTAAGCTCCATCCTTAGATTCTGCTGCTCTGCTTATTCTAACTTTTCACCTGGGTGATCTGACTAATCCCATGGCTTCAGCTGCCCTCATGGGGCTCCACTCCAGCTGTCCTAAAACATTTTTCCGTTAATTATGTCATCTTCTCTCTCTAGTCTCCCAGCCTTGGCTCATGCCCTACAGGGGTTGCCACCAGCCCCCAGTCCATTTCCTCTGGATATCTCTTCTGCATCTTTTTGGATTCAGCATGGACGTTATATCTCACAGCAGGGATCTTCCAATGCTTTTGCTTTCATAGGTACCAAATTCATTTAAAAAACCATGCACACCCTTGCACAATTTATGTTGACCATCAGAAAGTGTTATCATAAGTTTAGACAGTTGCAAATGAGGTAATTTCTGGTTTACTGGAAACATTGACATTTTAAAATAAAACTGGACTTTAAATACTTTAAATACTTCAGTGATTTGATGCCTTTCATCACCCTTTTAAAGAGTGGATGGACTCACTCTTTAACAGTTTGAAATTTTGTATCATTTCTCTTTCCCTTTGAATTTATATTTTCATTCTACTTCTCCCATAGAATTTCACCCACATGTAAATTATTTTAATCTTGAAAGTCTTTTATTGATCACTCATAGATGTTTGCCACAGAAATATGTAAATAAATTGAAATTTTAAAACTTATGATCACAAACCTTTAAAAGTTACATTTTCCTTTTTCTGGATCAAGTTTTCATTACAGTTACACAGCACATGGCAGTACACAATTAAGCAAAAGATTATAAAATATATTACAAAATTTTAATAAATAATTATTAACCACAAAGGTAAATGATTAATGAGACAGGCCTTTATAAAAATTGACTTATATTATCCACGGATGGTTATTACTTATTACTCAAATGAGATAGCGATAATGCATCAATTCTATTCCAATTCTTCTTTTACATGTAGGCATTGCAAAACCTCAGTCACAAACAGAATCAAAGTTTTATTAGGGCAACGTCATTTGATTTTTTTTTTTTTTTTCGGTTCGCGGGCCTCTCACTGTTGTGGCCTCTCCCGTTGCGGAGCACAGGCTCCGGACGCGCAGGCTCAGCGGCCATGGCTCACGGGCCCAGCTGCTCTGCGGCACGTGGGATCCTCCCGGACCGGGGCACGAACCCACCTCTCCTGCATCGGCAGGCGGACTCCCAACCACTGCGCCACCAGGGAGGCCCCTCATTTGATTCTTTGAGCTCCCTCCAAAATGAGTGCTTAAAATAACATAATTATCTAGCATAAAAAATTATTTAAAATTTTATTTTGGTTAACAACTATATTATATGCTCCCTTAATTTTGTAAAAGGATTTGTGCTTTAGCTATTAGAATAATTTGCTTTCTCAATTGCTGGGACATAAACCCAAAGTTTTTAGCAAAACTTACTGGATGACTATTAATTATATCTGTTACATTTTCACCTACCTGTTATCTTATTTAACCCACTAAGTTCAGAAAGATTTGGGGTATATCAAAAAAATTTTTAATTTCAAAACTCCTTTGTTGATACTTTTTTTTTTTTGCTAAAGTTATTTTATATTGCCACATGCTTTAAATATATTTTTATCAAATCCTAGGAGCTTCTGATTATAATCATTCAACTTATGGAAAATGTCTAAAATACAACCTAATTGACATAAAGAGTCCTCGCTCTTAAGGTAGCTGACTTTGGTCTTTCTATGTGGAAAGAAATAAATTGTTTTATGGTCTGTTTGGCTTCGGGTTATGTGAGTGTGTGTTTTATTTAATGACATCATAACTGACCAGGCTGTTCCGTTAATGTTCACATTTCTCTGGCTTTACAGCATCTTGTGTCCTGCTGGCATTTCTGAAGTGTAATTATCGTCTGGAAATGGAACAGAAGAATGAATTCATTTAATCTACAGACTCTTTTTAAAGCTACTTTCTTCATAAATGCTTATTATATGGTTTATTTGATTCAGTAAAGACTGGTTAAAGAAATTAAATTAGATGCAAGAATAGAATTATATTGATCATATATTGATGGAATTAAGTTATATTGATTCCATGACAACCAGCCTCAAATAATCAGGATAGTTACAATGACTAGGTACTCAATAAATGTTTTGCTGAGTAAATGAATAATGAATGGGAAAAAATACCAAATAAATGTCCACATAGTTGCTTGAAATTTTCCAGTAAACTCTACCTACTTCTGAAATTTCTCCTGTTTCTAATTCTCTTAAAAAGAAAATTAATATCAGCAACTTACATTTATTAAGTTTTTAACAGGTATCAAGCACTGTTCTAAGTGTTTTGCATGTATTAATTTAATTATCACAATGCTATGGGTTTGCTATAAAGATTAAAAGTGTATAAAGTTCTTACACAAACATGGAAATCTGTATTTAATATTAAGTTAAGAGATTTAATTGACATCTTTCTAAATTTAATTTAACTGAGAAATGACATTATTCCCCAATCCTCCAATAGTACAAGTTACATATTTCTACAATTGCTACAAAAGCCTCTGATTTTATTTTATTTTATTTTAAATTTTTATTTATTTATTTTTGGCAGCTTATGGGATATTAGTTCCCCAACCAGGGATTGAACCCGGGCCCTAGCAGTGAAAGCACCGAGTCCTAACTACTGCCCTGCCAGGGAATTCCCAGAAGCCTCTGATTTATAAATAACCAATTCAAATCCTTCCAGAACCTGTGTTGATAAACCAAAGTTTGTTTGTGTGGCCTTTTTTTTTTTTTTTTTGGTACGCGGGCCTCTCACTGTTGTGGCCTCTCCCGTTGCGGAGCACAGGCTCTGGACGCGCAGGCTCAGCAGCCATGGCTCACAGGCCTAGCCGCTCCGCGGCATGTGGGATCTTCCCGGACCGGGGCACGAACCCGTGTCCCCTGCATCGGCAGGCAGACTCCCAACCACTGCGCCACCAGGGAAACCCTGTGTGGCCTTTTGAAGTATTTACTTTTTTTTTCTAACATAAATAGCGTTCAAACAGGCACATTTAAACTGTCCAATTAAATCTACTTTGTCTGAAATAGTTGTTTTATACATCTGACCCTCTGAGTCTGCTCACAATGGCCATAGGTGCCATCATCCTCAACGTGCCTGGAGAAAATGTACACATTTGCAAATTATGGAAACTCTGGAAATTGGCTGTTGACTCTTCACAGTTTGCATTTGTTGATATGCATCTTGATTATCTTACATCCTGTATTGATGGACAGCTCTACCCACAGAATGTTTATCAAGACCAGGCTATTGGGCTATCACTAACTTCTGAGACATCTCCCAAGGGCGTTTTACAGAGTAGGGGATTTTAGTTTCTCTCCTGAGCTTTTTTGGTTCTATTGGCATTGCCAAAGGGCAGTCCTGCATCCGTTCAAGGTGTGAAATAGTATTCTTGGGTGCAAAGCATCAGCAGCATTCCCTTACCTATAAATTAGGGTGACCACTGTGTTGGTTTGCCTTGGACACTCTGAGTTTATGCCATTTTCCCAGCCTCCCACCTAGCATTTTTACCGGATGTTTCATTTTCTAATGGCATATTTTTACTAATAGTGGAATGAAAAGTTGGGATGTTTTTGACAGACCTCCACTTCTTAAAAATTGAAATATAGTTGATGTACAATATTATGTTAGTTTCAGGTATGCTACATAGTAATTTGACATCTGTGTGTACTGTGAAATGATCACCAAGCTAAGTCTAATAACACTCTGTCCCCAAAGTTATTATAATATTATTGACCATATTCCTTATGCTGTACATCACATCTCTGTCATTTATTTGTATATAACTGGAGGCTTGCACCTCTAAATCTGGTTCATCTATTTCCCCCCAACCCCTCCTCCATTCTGAAAACCACCTGTTTGTTCTCTGTATCTCTGAATCTGTTTTAGTTTTGTTTTGTTTTAGGTTTCACACATAAGTGAGATCATGTGGTAACTGTCTTTCTCTTTCTGTTATTTCACTTAGCATAATACTTTCTATGTTTTTTTTGATGTGGACCATTTTGAAAGTCTTTATTGAATTTGTTACAATATTCTGTTTTATGTTTTGTTTTTTTGGCCCTGAGGCATGTGGGATCTTAGCTCCCCAACCAGGGATCCAACCCGCACCCCCTGCATTGGAAGGCAAAGTCTTAACCACTGGACCGTCAGGGAAGTCCCGAGCATAATACTTTCTAGATCCATCCATGTTGTCACAAATGGCAAGATTTCATATTTTAGTAATATTCCATTGTATATGTGTATAAGTGTGTATATATATATATATATATATATATATATATATATATATATACCACATCTTCTTTATTGATTCAGCTATCAATGGACACTTAGGTTGCTTTCAAATCTTGGTTATTGTAAATAATGCAGCAATGAACATTGGGGTGCATATATCTTTTTGAATTAGTGTTTTTGTTTTCTTTGGGTAATACCCAGAAGTGAAATTGCTGGATCATATGGCAGTTCTATTTCTAATTTTTGAGGCTCCTCCATACTGTTTTCCACAGTGGCTGCATCAATTTACATTCTCACCAACAGTGCAGGAAGGTTCCCTTTTCTCCACATCCTCACAAACACTTGTTATTTGTTGTCTTTTTGATGGTAGCCATTCTGGCAGGTGTGAGGTAATAGCTCATTGCAGTTTTTTTGTTCTTTTGTTGTTATTGTTGTTGTTGTTTTTCGGTACGAGGGCCTCTCACTGTTGTGGCCTCTCCCGTTGCGGAGCACAGGCTCCGGACGCGCAGGCTCAGCGGCCATGGCTCCTGGGCCCAGCCGCTCCGCGGCACGTGGGATCCTCCCGGACCAGGGCACGAACCCGTGTCTCCTGCATCGGCAGGCGGAGCCTCAACCACTGCGCCATCAGGGAAGCCCTCACTGCAGTTTTGATTTGCGTTTCCCTGGCGATTAGTGATGTTGAGCATCTTTCTTTGTGTGTATTGGCCATCTGTATGTCTTCTTTGGAAAAATATCTATTCGGGCCTCTGCCCATTTTTTAATTGGATTTTTGATGTGAGTTGTATGAGTTCTTTTCATATTTTGGATATTAACCCATAATCGGATACATCGTTCGCAAATATCTTCCCCGTTCGGTAGGCTGCAGTTTCATTTTGTTGATCATTTCCTTCACGTCCAAAAGCTTTTTAGCTTGATGTAATCTCATTTGTTTATTTTCTGCCTTTTTTTCCCCTTACCTGAGGATCCATATCCAAAAAAGTATTGCTAATCGGTGTCAAGGAGAGTACCGTCTGTTTTCTTCTAGGAGGTTTATGGTTTCAGGTCTTACATTCACGTCTTTACTCCATTTGGAGTTTATTTTTGTACATGGTGTGAGAAGGTAGTCCAGTTTGACTCTTTTGCATGTAGCTGGACAGACCTCCACTTTGAACAAGCCAGCTTTTGTCATGGTCTCTACTGGATGTGAGATATATGTGTAATGAGTAGAATTCTCACTTTAACACATGGTTCAATGTGGAGACTAACTCTTCTCTCTTTACTGGACCTTTTCAAGGTGCAAAGCAATCAACACCTTCCTTTCAAGGTGTGCAGAGTTCTTGCCTATAAAAACCAGCATCCTTAGACAGGAGCAGCTAGTGACAGCTTTTTCCTTCCATCTCCAGTGATGGTGGGAGAGACAGTCAACGATGCTGCTCCTACTGGGCTCTTGGTATACTTGCCAGACCATCAGTGGGCTGGGTCAGAGAGAAATGGGGAGGTTATAGGTTAGGTGTACATGAAACATGTGCAGGAAATTCAGGCAGAGCAGTCCTACCAAAAATGCATGAAGTCGTTTTAGAAGTTTTACCATTTATTGCATGATGAAAATAGCATTTATTTTTTGGTAATGCTTTCTTAAAATGTTGCAATAAACCCTCTCAGCAGCTGTCTTAGACTGGGTTTCTGAGGAATAGACTCTGAAATGGAGGTTTATTCAGGAATGCTCTTGGGAACCGCACCTGTGAGGGAGTGCGGGAAGCAGGCTTGGGCAGAAGGAAAACTGAACTGTGATGCGGATGCAGCAGAGGCCTCAGCTGATCCTGTGGGATTCCTGGAGCTGGGCGGCCCTGTCAGGGTTGTCCTGAAATGAGGCCAGGTCTTTATTTTTCACCGACATCTCCCACCCCCCCTTACCAGTGACCAATTATAGGTTGGAAACTGCCCCTGGGGCAAGAACATGACATTTGATAAGGCAGCATGTTTCAGCCAAGGGCAATTCCTGGAGCTGGAATCAACTGTGAGCTGTCAACAGCCAATGTTCCCAGCAGCCGGGGAAACCTCGCCACAGTCCTGCAGGGGGAGTCTGGGCAGCACAGCTCGCGATATTCACTACAGCAGCAATGAGAAGGAAGGCAGGAAGGAAGGGAGGGAGGTTGGTTAGTTTTATAAAAATGACTGAGTTTTCATATTTCAAGAAAGTTGATCACCAAAGTTGTTGAGGTACTCTAACAAAGAAAGATAGTCCCCATCCCACCTCCCCCTACCCCCAGCAAATGCAAGTGTTCCAACTGGATATTCTTACGGAAAAAAATGAACCTCATTCCTTACCTCAAACCATACATAAAAAATTATTTATAATCCTATAATGAAAACATCATAACTTAAACGTCAAAGCTAAGCAGTAAAACTTTTAGAAGAAAATATAGAAGAAACGGGGAAAGTAAAGATTTCTTAGATAGGACACACATACAAAGAACAAATCATAAATGAAAAATTTGATCAATTTGATTTCATTAAAATTGAAAACTTCTGTTCTTCTAGCATCACCCATAATCATAAACCACTGACTAGGAGGCAATAGTCACAACACATATACCTGACGAGGGACTTGTATCTAAAATATATAATGAGTGCTTACAACTCAATAATTAGACAAAAACCCAATTAAAAATGGACAAAAGATTTGAACAGATATTTCACTAAAGGAGACATATGAATGGCCAACAAGCATATGAAAAAATAGTTCCACTTGACAGGAGCAGAGTGGGTATCAAAAGGACTAGAGTGGAAACTCATGAATATTCAACCATACTACTACTTTACTAATAAAAAATGTTTTGATCAACAAATATTTCAAAAATATATATAATTTTAATTATTTTTACACCCCTTTCACTCTCACATGGTGATCTGGATGAGATGTGGTCACCTCACCTGTGAATGTAACCCAAACTTCCCTAGTTGGGTATCACGATTCTCCACTCCCTTCTCTTTTTTTAATTGAGATATATATAGTTGCTGTACAATATTATATGTTACAAGTATACCACATAGTGATTCACAATTTTTAAAGGTTATACTCCATTTATAGTTATTATCAAATATTGGCTTTATTCCCTGTGTTGTATACTATATCCTGGTAGATTATTTTATACATAATAGTTTGTATCTCTTAATCCCCTGTCCCTATCTTTCTTCTTCCCCCTTCCCTCTCCCCACTGGTAACCACTAGTTTGTTCCCTGTATCTGTGAGTCTGTTTCCTTTTTGTCATATTCACTAGTTTGTTTTATTTTTTAGATTCCACATATCAGTGATATCATACAGTATTTGTCTTCTCTGTCTGACTTATTTCACTTAGCATAATGCCCTCAAAGTCCATCCACATTGTTGCAAATAGCAAAATTTCATTCTTTTTTATGGCTGAATAGTATTCCATTGTATTTATATACCACTTGTTTATCCATTCGTATGTTGATGGACACTTAGTTTGCCATATCTTGGCAACCGTAAATAATGCTGCTATGAACATGGGCTGCATGTATCGTTTTGAATTAGTGTTCTCGTTTTTTGTTTTTTTTTTTTTCAGATATATAACCAAGAGTGGAATTGCTGGGTCATATGGTAGTTCTAGTTTTAGTTTTTTGAGAAATTGTCACTTCCTTCTTTTTGATATACATTCTGCTCCTGTCAAATGAAACTATTCACTTTCCACATCCAGGTCTTGTATTTTTCTGCCTCTTTGCCTTGATTTCTGTTAATTCCCAATCCTCAGCCCCATTCCCATTCCCACATAGCTTTTTCCTATCCCTTTTTCCAAGGCCCCAGCTAACCCTTCTACAAAGCCTTTTTCTCTAGCCAGATCTCTGTTCCCTGGTACTTTAATTCTTTTGGATGATTTATCACATTTTACATCTATATTTCTTTAAGCACATGTTTTATATCCTCTTCTTTCCTCCAAGTGCTTTAAGGCCAGAGGTAGTATCTTATTCATCTTTTTTTTGTTTTGTTTTGTTTTTGTGGTACGCGGGCCTCTCACTGTTGTGGCCTCTCCCGTTGCGGAGCACAGGCTCCGGAAGCGCAGGCTCAGTGGCCATGGCTCACGGGCCCAGCCGCTCCGCGGCATGTGGGATCTTCCCGGACCGGGGCACGAACCCGTGTCCCCTGCATCGGCAGGCGGACTCTCAACCACTGCGCCACCAGGGAAGCCCTCTTATTCATCTTTATATCACCCATAGTTCCTAGCACAGTGTATGTACTCAGTAAACATTTGTTAAATAAATGAATCTGTGAAAGAAAGAACAAACCAATGAATGAATGAATGAAGCCTCTGTTTAGCACAGGTGCTGAGCATGATTTCAGCATGCATTGTGTAGTGAAACAGACGTATAAGTGTTTTTTTCCATTGAATTTGTGATCTTTGGTAAAATTTCCAAATCCATTTTAGGATAAGGTCTGTGCCCACGAAGTAATTAAAAATTTTTTTTTCGCACTTCCGATTTCTTGAGGTTTACTGGAATGCTTCTGACATCCTGCTACAAAACAAAGAGGGAAGTTCTGAAGTGTGGAAGTCCTTATTCAAAAGATCCTGATCCATGGTTTGCCTGCCCCCAGGACAGCCTGTTCCAGCAGTCAGGACTCCAGCCAGCAGCTCAGATACTGACCTGCTGCCCATTGTTTGCAGATTCTGCCCCCAGGCTTCTTCCGTGAGGAAGAGCCAGGATTTTATCTGATCCTTATTCAGGCTGTGTTATAGGGCACACCGACATCATGGTTCAGAATTTTTTTGTGTGTCCTCCATGATGCTTGGCACATTGCTTCACACATACAACATGCTTGCGGCTCAAAAAATAATATGGTAGTCTCTCCTTATCCACAGGGAATACATTCCAGCACCCCCAGTGGATGCCAATGCAGATAGTACTGAACCCTATATACACCATGTTTTTTCCTATGTATACGTATCTATGATAAAGTTTAATTTATGAATTAGGCAGAGTAAGAGATTAATAATAATAGTAAAACAGAACAGTTATAACAACATACTGTAAAACAGAATGTGGTCAGCCTCAGAATATTTTAATGCCTCTTCTGTTGAGAATGTAGCATCAGTAAGAGCATGAGCATTTTTTTTAGCAGCTCAAACGATGCAAATGTATTATCTTAGAGTTCTGAAGTTCTACGTAGGTTCATGTACGTGTCAGTACATGTCAGAAGTCTAATGTGTGTCTCATCGGGCTAACATCAAGGTTTTGGCAGGACTGGGTTCCCTTCTGGAGGGTCCTTGCTTATTCAGGTTGTTGGTAGAATAGACCTTGCTGGGATCTCCGTTTTCTCGCTGGCTGTCATCGGAGGGCTGTTCCCAGCTTCCAGAGTCTGCCCACATAGCCACATGATTTGGCCCATGCCCCCTTCCTCTATCTTCAAAGAAGCATGGGCATTCTTAGCACATGAAAAACACTGGCAGGTTTGGAAGTTCGGAGTAATAAAAGCCAAATATATGCAATGAGTTCTTAAAACAGTGAGAACATGAAAGTATTAACTAAGGATAGGAATATTAAAGCATCTCACTAGATGCTTTATTTAAAAAGCCATTCTTACACCTACCGTGAGAACTGACAAAAGTTCAGTTCATGATTTCAAGAGGTACTGGTAGATGACGTGGCATTCAACACTAGAAACCAAGACAGAGATCTAGAATTTAGGACAAAGGGATAACTCTTGAAAAGGCTCTGAATAAATGAGTAGAGACCCCTCAGTCAATTCTCACTGACTCCATAAAAGACATGTAACTTTGTGATTTTTATCACAAAGGGCAGCCACACACGTCTGGGGGAAAGCTGCTCCTGAGGCGGGGTGTGCCTACTGGGTTTACAGACTCCCTGAAAGCCAGTGTGGCCCAGGTGACATGAATGAGGGGACAGTAGGAGGAGACTGGAGTCAACTGTAGAGCAGGGACAGTAAACTTGAAGGTCCAGGGAACACGTTCTAGAGGAAGAGAAGATGCTGGGAGAAAAGTAAAAGCTAAAATTAGATGGAGGGCTTTGCTCATAGGCTAAATTTGAAGTCAAATCTGTATATTCAACGATCACTTTTGAGTACCTACTCCATAGCCTGGCAGGCGCTGGGTATAAATGGTAAATGAATAGTCCGAACGTTTAATGGGTTCTATGTGGCTCACAGATCCATCTTCCATGAAATACCCGAGAGGTTGTCAACCATTTTATAGATGAGACTAAAACTCAGCCTCCCTTTCAGGGGCTGAGAGGCCATCCTATAAGGCTGTATCAGCAAAAACCCGATTTAAACAGGGTCACCCCCTACTTGCCCTCACTAAAATGCCTACTTAGAAGGAGACGCGAGGCCTGTTTTTGGATGCCCCCGACCTTTCTGGAGCTCTGGGGCTCTGCTTCCGGGCCCCAAGCCAGGGTGGAGCATGTGTGAGCTGCTGTGCTCAGCTCCCGGAGTTCAAGGGCAGGCCTGACTCTCTTCTCTAAGCTTGCTCAGATCTTCAGCCAGCTTACCCACTTAGGAAGTTCGCCTTGCCCTTGCGCAGAACAAACATTTACAAAAGATGGCGTGGAATTTTGCTCCAGTGTCATTTAGGAAGGCCAGCTATTCCCAAGGCAAACCCTCGCAGCCGCAGAACAAAGAATTGGAGGCTGCCTTTCCTCAGCAAGAAGGCCCATGGGGCTGGGCCCCTCCACTTGGGCCCCTCATTACATAGTTCAGGCTGTAAATGAGGTTGATGGTTTTCTTCCCCTTTCCCTGTTTTTCTCCCACAGAAAACAAGATTCATGGTGTTTTCCTTAATTTTACCTTCATTAATCTTACTAGGTTTCGGCAAAGCTTGTTCCATGAACGCCCCGACGGGGAATGTTTTCTTTACCAAAGTTCATGATTCTCCTATTCAAATCACTAATTTCCATGGTTTCACCTCAGTGCTTTAGTGCTCCTCAGGCCTTTCAAGAATGAGCTCAATTATCAACCCCGAGTGAATCTGAAACCTGATGCGGTCTTCCTATGATCTGATTAAAGGAATGGGGTTTTATAAATGTCCCTAAAGAAATAGTCGAACCTAGACTGCTAGAGGCTGGCCAGGCAATAATTTCCCCCCTGTGAACTTGTGGCTTATTAGCTTTCGAATATTTGAAGCAGATCAGTGGTCCGGTGGTCATTGTGTGTCTTAGGGGGTTAAGATTTTACCGTGAAAAACATTCCTTATAATACTTGGCATGCACATTCCAAAAAACAAATCCTATTATGAGACTGGCAGTTTTAAAATTAATTATTTGAGCTTGAACAATTCAAAAGCATCATCAAATTAAAACAAGGTAATTTGGCACAGAGGTTGTTGCCCATCATGTCTTCTAATTACTTTTCTGTATTTTGAAAAAACAAAAACAAAACATTAAATGCTGAGATAATGAACTTTGGGGTCGGTGTTCCGCAGCAGTCCCCTTGGTGATGGAAAAACAGTGCTGACTTCCAAACAGACCCATCTGATCTTTCCCAGAAAGATCTGTTTGTAGAAAGTGGCAAGTTGAAGACCCAGTCTCCTTAGAACATCTTTACAGCACAATGGTCACAAATTGCACACATGGTTATGGAGCAAAGAGAATTAAAAAAAAAATAGACACAAGGGTGCTTTAAAAAAATTCAACTTTTTGTAGTGTAATTTACATACAATTAAGTGCATCTATTTTAAGTGTGTAGTTTAATGAGTTTTGACAAATGCACACAGTTGTGTAACCACCAGTGCAATCAAGATAAACCACATTTTCATCACCCCCCAGATCTCCCTGTGTCCCTCATGGTCCATGGCCCCCATCCATGCCACTTTCCAGGCCCAGGCAACAGCTGATCTGTTTTCTGCCACTATAGATTTGAATTTCATGTAAATGGAATCATAGAGTATATATTGTTTTGTGTCTGTCTTTCATTCAGCAAAACATTAAAAAAAAAATCTATCCATGTTTCTATGTGTATCCCTAGCTTGTTCTTTTTTATTGCTAAGCAGCATTTCATTGTATGGATGTACCAAAATTTGTTTTCCTTCCAGTTTTTTTCTATTTTAATATAGCTGCTATGAACATTTGTGTATAAGTCTTTGTGTGGACACACCAAGTCTTTTTGCAAGAATAACTAAGAAATGTAAAAGGTTCATGTAAAGTCATAAGTTCAGTTGTCAAAGGGGAGAGGCAGGTAATGTAAATGAGGGAAGCAGGGTAGGTATAAGCCAAAAGGAGGTGGTGGGGACTATAAAAACTTGCCTTAGGAATAGTTTTCAACTCCTGGTTTATACAAATAATGTTAAATATGAAACAGTAATGGATCAAAACTATCAAAAGAAAAAGTTTTATAGGTCAATTCATTCCTTTGGGTCAGGGAACAAAGCACCTTTTCCAGACTTTCCCCTTCCCACAGGCATCATGGCATAAGAATCAAGAACATAAAATTGGGGCTTAGACAGTCTTGGGTTTGAATTCTTGATCCACACCCACTAGCTACTTACATGCATTCAACAAATTCAATATTTGCCACATTTGCTTGATATTTTTCTCTCTTGCTCTCTGTAAACCTGAGTAGAGTTTAAGACTTATGTACAATTCTTTTTGTCCTTACAATATATCCCATTAAAGAATACTATGCTCAAAAGTTACCTTGAAAAATTCTTTTCTCTGTGTGGTTATGATATCAATTTGATGTACAGTTCTTTTATTTCTATTTTGCCTCAATTTTACGGCTTGTTTGTTTTTTCCATTTGATGTAAGTGTATTTTTAGAACATATAAAACATTTACAGTCTTCAAAAGTCCAGATGATATAAAATGTATCTTTTTTATATCCTCAGAGAAGTCTCACTCCCATCCCCAACCCCTCTCCCCATAAATAAACATTTCAATCCTATTGCAACTTATCCTTCTTGTAGTTCTTTTTAGAAAAATAAGCAAATACATGTATATATTCATATTCCCCTTCTTTCTCACATAAAAGGTAGTGTACTATAATGCAGTTCTGCATCTTGATTTTTTTTTTTTTCATTTAACAATATATCCTGGAGAGGTCTCTGTATTGGTTCATCGTTCTTTTTTATGGCTGTGAAACTTGCTGTTATGTGGTTTGATCCAGCCATTCCCTTTTAATGGACATGTGGGCCATCTCTGATCTTTTGCCATGAAATAATGATATAGTGAATAACTCTATTCATTCATGCATACGTTGTTTCATATTCATCTTGTCTTCAAAGCAGAGTCTTAGGAGTAAGACTGCTTGTCGAAGGGGAATTGCATGTATAATTTTGATAGATATGGCCAAGTTCTCCTCCATAGGAATATACCGTTGTGCATCCAGTAATGTGTGAGAAACCTGTTTCCCCACAGCCTCACAGAGTTATCAAGCTTTTAGGTTTCTGTCAGCTAATGGGTAAGAAATGGCATCTCATGCAGTGTTAGTTGACAGTTCTTTTATTATGAAAGAAGTTGAGCATCTTATAATATACTTGAGTTATTTGTATATCTGTTTCTATAAACTGTATGGTCATGTTTTATGCCCATTTTTCTATCAAGTTTTGTACTTTTTCTTAAGAGCCCTTTGTATATGAGGGAAATTAGCCCTTATTATAAATAAAAGTTGCAAATATCCCCCCTCTACCATTTGTCTTTTGTTATTATTATTGATGTAGTTTGCTTATGGTGCTATTTTGTTACTCAATAAAAAGTTTTTAATGCATTTAAATTTATTATTTTTTTCTTTTTATTGCTTCCAGCCTTTGAGTCATAGTTAGAAAGACTTTCCCCACTGCAGATTATAAAGGAATTCAACATGTTTCCTTTTAGTAATGTTCTGGTTTTATTTTTTACGTTTAGATCTTGGATCCATTTAGCATTTATTCTGGTAATACTGTAAGTTTTTAAACAAATTTCATTTGGCATTTGACTTTTTCTTTATTTAATAGTATTTTTAAGATTAATCAATCAAATGTTTTTATATTTTATCATAGGCATCTTTTCTGCTTTTAAAAGTATAGTAGGGACTTCCCTGGTGGCACAGTGGTTAAGAATCTGCCTGCCAGTGCAGGGGACACGGGTTAGAGCCCTGCTCTGGGAAGATCCCACGTGCTGCGGAGCAACTAAGCACGTGCACCACAACTACGGAGCCTGCGCTCTAGAGCCAGCGAGCCACAGCTACTGAGCCCACGTGCCACAACTACTGAAGCCCGCGCGCCTAGAGCAGGTGCTCCGCAACAAGAGAAGCCACCGCAGTGAGAAGCCCGTGCACCGCAACGAAGACCCAATGCAGCCAAAAAAAAAAAAAAAAAAGAATAGTATACATTAATTGTAGACAGAATGAAAAGCAAGTATAAAGAAGCAGAGAAAAAAATTTCAGTTTACATATGTGCATATTTTCATTTTTACAATAATTTTGTATTATTGTGATAATACTGCCAATACAATTTAGTATCCTCCTCTTTTTCACTTAACATTCTAGCATAAGAACTTTCCCATGGTCCTAACAGCGATTCATAAACATGCATTTTAGTGCCTGCAAAATGGTCCATAATTTGGATATATTATTATGTACTTACCCATTTTCACCTTGTTGATATACTTTTTTGGTTACTCTTTCAATTCTATAACCAACTGTGTGACGAGTATGTCTACATTGTTCAATTTGGAAGATAGATTCCAGAAGAGGAATTGCTATGTGAAAACCAAAGCACATTTTTTTAGAATCCTGATACACAGTGCTGAATGCTTTCTTGAAAAGTTATAGCAATTAACATTGCCATCAGCAATATATGATACTATCACTACATCTTAGTACAGCATTTTTGAGAAATATCTCTTCCCTTCAACAAACGTTTCTTTTTTTAAATCACAGAGGAAGTAAAATTCTTAGTATGGAGCAGAAAAAAGAGTAAAATTCAAAATATCTTTGCATTGACCAGTAAATTTAGTTTTATCCTCCTTGAATCTTGTATAAGTCATTATAGTGATGTTTACATAATTAAAACGCTACTAAAATGTCAGATGCATAATTTGCATCTAACTAATAAAAAATGTCTCATATTAATTCTTTTAGCAAGTTTTTATTGAGTGTATTCTATGTAGCAGGCACTATCTGGGTCACATAAGATACACCAGTAAACAAAAGTCACCCCTTCACATATTTAAGTTACCTGGCCAAACCTTGAAGCATCTGAGTTTGCTGCATCTTCTATACATTAAGCTGTCTTGCATTTCTTCTTTTGCAAATGTGTTTACATTCATTTATCAAACACATATATGTTGATTGCTTATATTATGCCAGACACTGTTCTGGGATCTCAAGATAAACCAGTAAACAAAGACCCTCCCTCAAGGAACTTGTCTTCTAGTAGGGGAGCATGCAATAAACACTAAATGTAATAAATAAGTAAATTATGTAATATGTTAGAAGGTCGTTAAGTATACAGCTAAATAGGGGAGCTGTCAGAAGCAGCAATGCACTATGTAGGTGAAGCATCCTAACCCCCAATCTCCTCCACTATTATTTCCCATTAAGTTCTCTTTGAGGGCAAAAATATCTTTACATTTTTTTTTACGTCTTTTTAAAAACTTTTGTTTTTAACTAGTTTTAAGCTTACCAAAAAAGTTGCAAAAATAGTGCAGAGAGTTCCTAGATACCCTTTCCCCAGCTTCCTCAAATGTTAACAATGTCTTAAATAACCACAGCATAATTATCAAACCCAGGAAATAACATCGATACAATTTGAATTTCACCATTCCCCCCCCGCCGCCCCCCGTGTTCTTTTTCTATTCCAGGAACTTATCCAGCACCCTACATTGCATCTGGTTGTTATTTCTCCTTAACCTCCTTTAGTCTGTAGCAATTTGTTAGGTTTTCTAAATCTTTTATGACCTTAACACTTTTGAGGAGTAACCCTCATTTTGTAGAATATCTCTAAATTTAGATTTCTGATGTTTTCTCATGATGAGAGTGAGGTGATAAATTTTTGGCCAGAAGGCTAGAAATGATGTGGTGTCCTTCTCAAGCCAAGGGGATCATGATGTCAGTACATTTTATAACTGGTGATTTTAACTTTGATCATTTGGATAAGGTGGTATCTGAAAAGCTTCTCCACTGAAGAGTGACCGTCTTTCCCTTTGTAGCTAATAAATATCTTGAGGGACATATTTTGCGACTTTGCATTTTCTGTCTTGTGTTTTCCCTGCCCCTGCCCTGCCACTTCTCCAAGGAGCCCTGGTTGGAGAATGATGTTTAGAAACCGAGATCTGGGCACTAGATGTGATCACTGAGACTGAGTGCCACGGTTTCTAGGCCCTCTCAGCAGGCAGCTAGGAAATTATTATATATATATCTATAAACCATTCATATATACACATCAATACCATCTATACCCATCTCTATTTCTGTATGTATATTTGTTTTGATCGGTGCAGGTATGTACACATATACATATGTATAATATTATGAGTTTATACTGATAGGTTGGATTTCAATTCAACACCACAGCGTTCATTTTAACCTTTCCCCTTTCCTTATTTGCAACGTCTTTCACCAAAAGTGAGAAATCAGGCTGTGATTATCTACAACCTATTTATTTATTTGTTCTAGTAAACATTTAATGAAACACGTGTTTACTAAATAGAATACTGTAGTTGCCTTTGGCCTGACAATATTCAGTCGAGATACTGTTTTCCATGGTTACTTAACTCAGCTCTTTTCATCCCCACTCCTTTAGAGTAGTTATGTTATTCATTTGTAGTGTTTGAAATCTACTTTAAGTTCCCTCTATATCCTGGTTAGTTTTTTTTTATTTTTTAGGGCATATAAAACAAGGTATATGAAATATTACTATGGTTTAAAAAGCAGGGCTATAGGAAAAGGTAGACTCAAAGATGTTATTAATCTTTTAAAACTCAGTTCTAGGTACAGTGTTGGCAGTTCAATCAATATTTATTGAATAAAAGAATTAATTTATAATGTCAGTGCAAAATGTTGATATTCTAAAAACACAGTTACAATAGTATTTGAAACTGAAATGATGGCATTGGAAAAACATGGCTGGGAAAGAAAAATTTAGAAGAAAAAAATATTAACAGAATCACTAAATCAGAGGGGCAAGTGGCTTCAGATTCTCACTTTGGCTTTTCTGTCTTAATTCTGTAGCTTTTCAATTAAGCACTTCTAAGGAGTCTTACACAAATTTGAGAAATGCCAAATTTGACAAAGGTTTCTCAAAAACTGAGTAATGCTCGTATCAGAGTTTACATTAGCCAGAAAGCAGAGTTACCTGTAATACCATTTTCTAATATATATATATATATATATATTATTCTACTATTTTATAGAATCTGAGGAATCTACTTTCCATTTTCTGTCTCCTTGTAGAATTTAAAGCACTTTCAAACAAAAGAACATATTTAATTACTAAACATTATGAATCTGCATGCTTCCTCTAAGTAAATGCCATAATAGGCCACGAATAATGTAAATGTCCAAATAATTTAAATTTCATTGTTCGAAGAAGGGGTGGGGTTGGAGGACTGGGGGAAGGTTTCATTTCTTTCTGTTATCAGCTTTTGTGGGACACCTTCCATTGTCAATTTTTTTCTAGGTCCTGTTCAGAGAAAGTCAACATGGGGTTCTTCATAAAGTCTGTAAACATGTTTTCTTTTTTTAGAGTGGAGAGATGAGGAACTAGAACAAACTACAACGTATAATGTAGAAATGGATTTCTGAGGAGAATCTAAGTTAGATCCCTATCAGCTGGACTTTTCTTGAATACGTTCATCCTGGTTCCCATGTGTACTTTTTTGCAGGCAAACTATAGTGTTCACCAAAACAGAACCTTTTCCCCAGTTTCTCACTGATAGTCCTCCTGGACCCTCATCCTCCCTCTTCCTGCCTAATTGCGCTCTCAGGAAAGAATCTGCATCAGTTTACTCCAACTTCCATGAATTAAAGTCCACAGGACAGGGGAAAGGAGAGGGAAACCAGCACTGGTGGGAGGGGTTTGGGGGGAGGCATATACCAGCCACTGTGCTGGGGTATATATATTTATATTTATATCTTAAGGCTCATGTCTAAAATGAAAACATGGAAGGGATTTGACCACCATGTTAAAAGAGTTTTAGTGAGAAAGTAAAAAAAATGTATTTTAACACATGGAGTTATCCCTTTTGTGAAAGCTGATCTACTCAATCCACTGCAAAGGTTGGAAACAGCATCTTTTTTAACTTCAGCTTGTCTCTTCCTCGTGCCCTGGCTAGTCTTGCCCCTCATATACCAGACTCTGAATAGCGTTAGCTGAAGGTTAAGTTGTTTTCACTGACAATCAGAAAAGATTCTGTTCACTGATAGAGTTCATTTCACAAATATTTATTGAGCTCCGGCTTCATAAATCTCATTTCCTGTGATTGAGAGAGGATGTACACGGAATAAACCATCACCCCTATTTCAGGAAGCTCAGAGTCCAATGGTAAACATATTCACAGAGTGTGATAAGGGAATGTGTACGTGTGTCTATCAGAGTGGGTCTCCACGCCGTGTGACTTTTGCTTTCTAATCTCCATCAGGCTCCAGGAGTCTCACAAATCCCGTGTTCTGATTTCCCTTTAACCTGCCATTAACGTGGTCACTTTCTCTGGCTCTCACAATAATAAACACGGTGGGCCAGTGATAAATAACTCTATGAGGGCTGTTCTCTTTCCAGCTGGAAGGAGCCTCCTTATCCTTGTTAGTGCTCAGCGGGATTTAGAGGCTTAAGCTTGGTGTCAGAGCATCTTTTTCTCTCCCAAGATACACTACTTTTTCTTAGCTCTTATCTGGATTCACTCAGCTGCTTCTCTTTATGCTCTCGCCCCAGCACAGGGTAGATGAGAGGATGTGTTGGCCTCTTGTCCCAAAGAGGTGAGATTCATCTAAACCCTCCCTTTAGATGGTCCTGTCCCTGCCGACGATGCTGGGGATGAGTTCAGAGCAAGGGAAGAGGACAGTCGGGGTTGGCCACCACCATCAGGAACTTCTACTCTCCTCTCCTGTCTCTCTGGAGTCCTGGGTATGGGGCAGGATTTGGCTTCATGTTCATTTTCTCAGGAATTACCTAGGACTTGATGAGAAAGGTGACTTCTAACTACTCTCGGACTCGCCTCAGCCAGTTTCATGAAAATGCCAGCTGTTCCAACAGCTGAATGTCTCAGGTATACCCTGTTTATTGTGATGTGTTTTCCTGAAGGGCCCTGCACTCCTGGCTGGTGAGGTTGAGGGCTGGGTCTCTCTGTACAGGGTAACCACAGAGTGGGAAAATTTTGCACAGCACACACGTTTCCTCATCCTCAGCTAGGGCCACGTGTGGGTAGTTACAGAGAGACCTCTGAGAGGGAGACAGTGTCTCTTGCTTCCAGCTTTCCTTTGGACACATCTCCAAACCTAGAAAAAAGCTGAAGACAGAGAAGTTCCGAGGAACGGGAAACAGACCATAAATGGCCACAAATACTCCGGTTTTACTGAGAAATAAAAGTTATGAGTTCTTTGACTTGCTTCCTCATCCCAGAGGTTTTTGGAACCTAAAGACTTGGACCTCTTTGGATGAAACCTAAAAGATAGTCACCAGGAAGACAAAGCTGATATTTCTATTTACTTTGTTGAATGTCCTGCAGAATTTGGGTAAAGATCCCACAGTTTTGTCTAGAGTTTCCAAATAATGGCTGGGAAAGATGTCACAATACTTTGCACGGTGAGGGAAAGGAAAGCAATATTGGAGATGTAATATTTATCACATATCTGTGTGATTGCATGTGCTTGTATAAACACGTCAAAGGTATTTTTTAAGTATTTACAAGTCATGGGAGGATATTCACAGAACGATTGCCATTTGTTACCTTAGGATGGGGATAGCGAGTAGGGAGTAAAGAGGGTGGAGGGAGACTATTAATTTTCTCCTTTATACACTTCGAATCTGTTCAAATTATTATAGTAAGTGTTTATTTTACATTTATAATCAGAAAATAAAGCATTCTGTTATAAAAAGGAGCTGGAAGGTTTGCTTGTGCTCCCGAGGCTGTCTGAGAGCGGGATTAAAGGAGAGCCTTGCTGATCAGGCAGGAGAGTGCTGAGCCTCACTGGGCCCCTCCGACAGAGCAGGGCTGCCCCTTGGACTGTGCTGCCACAAGGAGGAGGTCCAGGTGGCTGTGGACTATGGGCCTGGGGGAGCCTGCATGTCCTCAGTCCTGACCTCCAGCAGATGGCATCGCAGACCCCGGGAGTGATCATTCAAGAGTCTGGCTAGACCTGGGGCTGGAGGGAGCATCGTGAAACCAAATGAGCTGATAAGCAGGGAGCACTTCAGCAAGGCCTAGAGTCTAACATCGTTCTTAATTGTAGCCGGCACTGAGTGGGTGCTCAGGGGCTCAGAGAGCATGCTAGTGCTTTGCAAATCTCTCCTTTAATCTACCACATGCCTATGAGTTGGTACTGCTATTATTACCCACTTAACGGATGAGAAACAGAAGTTTAGAAAGCTATGTCATTTGTCCAAGTTCACTCAGCTTCCAACACAGTTCTATAGTGAAAATGTAGTTAAAGTTGCAGAGTTATAGTACATTAATATGTGTGTGTGGTTATATGTTTATATATTTATGGTACATGCTATATAGTCTCCTAGTTTTTCCAGCACTTTCTCACACCTGGTTAAGCCTCTTTAGTCTAAAGTCTCCTAAAAATCAACAAACATATTGAATTTATTTCAATCTCCCACAGGGTCTGACGTGTCACAGGCCCTCACTAAATAGTAGTTAGTTGTATTTATTTTTCGCACACAGCACTGACAGGACTCAGATCCCAAATAGGTTGGCATACAAGCCCCCCACTTCAAGCAGGGGAAGCAGTCAGAGGAGGTCAAGCCTTGGGGAGAGCCCCGGGAACACTACTCTATGTGGAGAAAGTGTTCTAAATTCTTCAGCCCACTCCTTCCTCATATCTTTCTCCTCTTCCTCTTCCTTTCCTTATAAAAACATCTGAGTTTGTGTCCTGGGATAAGAGAAAAATGCGGGTCGTACCCAATTTAGTTCTTCCTCTACTGATCTGATTAGAATAAACAAGAGCCTCCTAGGACTTGTAAAAAAAAAAATCCTTACTCAGATCTTGGATGAATTATTGCTGAGAGGTTTTAATTGGCTGTGGTTGGCTTCTGACCTCTTGTACAGATTGATTTATGAGGTGAATTTGCAATCAACTGTTGGAAAAATTGATAGCATGGTAGCAGATAGAAGTTGCTGTTTGAATAGAGCTTGGAAAATATTTATGCCATGCCAGCCCCCACTGCAAACACCCAATTTCATGTCTGAAGACAGCACGCCTTAGGAACGCTGATGGACCCTAAGCTAGCCCTACATGTTCTGTTTATAAAATCAGATACATGTTGCCATTTTCCAATCTGCAGGGGGGAAAATATTCAGTTAACATGTAGAATTATCTGTTTTATTTTTCCTATAATTGTTCTAAAGCCTCCTACAAGGTTTTACGTATAAGTTTCTCTTTCGACACAAAAGTGATTTGCTGTTTTCTTCCCCCACTATTTTAGTATTTCGAATGGTTCTTCCGGAGACATGACTTATATTTGTGAACCGCTGTTGTAGGGATTTGGACAAGCCCTCAGACTGAAGGACTGCAGGTCCTCTTTCTTTGAGCAAAGAAGTAAGTCAGATTTTGAGGGACGGTGTGAGGCAAAAGAGGCTGTGAGCACATGCAAGGTGGTACAGTGACTCCACATCAACCTATGTACCCGGCCCTAGATCCCTTTAGAAAATCGGAGACCTGTGCTCAGTGATATTTCTCTCCAGTTCACATTCCTTCTAGGATGCAGAGCACAGTTCAGATCCAATGAGCCATTCTTAGAAAATGGTTTAGAAACAAGTGAAGCATTTCCTTGTATGAATTCCTATAGCCTGTGTGTTACACTGACTGAAACTGGCTATCAGCCACCTACTATCTCAGCCCAGTCTTCTTTATCCAACGAGCTTCTAAATGTTCCCCGCACTTTGTTAGGTACAGAGTCAGTGCCTAATAACTTGGTGTTAACTTTGTTCCTTTATTCCTTCATTCAGCAAGTCTTTATTGAGTACCTGCCATGAATAACCTCTGAGCAGGTGTCAAGTATACAGTGGTGAGCAAAACAGATGTGGATCTTACCCTCACGGGGCATCACTTCTATGGGAAGGCAGACACTGAGCAAGTGAAACACATAAATACGTCATTACAAATTATCCTATGTGCTAAAAAAGAAAAAGAGCAGGATGCTGTGGGCAGAATAAAAGAGGAGGCCAACTTTACATTTTGTAGTCAAGGAAGGACTCCCTGAAGAGGTGACATTTAAGCTGAGACCTGAAGAAAGAAGCCAGCCATGAGAAGAATGGGGAAGATCGTTCCAAGCAGAAGGGACAACATGTGCAAAGGCCCTGCATAGGACTAGGATTGAGCAGGTACAATCCCGGAGCTAAAAAGGGCCTGTGTGGGTCAAGCATAGTGAGCAATGCAGGGAGAAGGAGGATAGATGATCAGAAGACCAGAGTCCTTTAAGGGCTGTACAACTTAAGAAGTCTGGACTTTGTTCCCTGAGCAACGGGAAGATGTAGAGATCCCTACAGTACCTCGCGAAGACACTGCAGTGAACCTCTGGCTAAAATAGGCCTCTTGTCAGCCTTAGGTCAAATTAAACATGGTCATGTCTTTACAGAAAGTTTAGTGTATCTCTTTAGGTATTGTTTCAGTGCATACTATACGCTTTACATGTGTATGATACAATTGAGATAGTATTTGCTTGTGTTCACTTAATGTACCTTGATTTTTAATGACTTCATATTATTTCAATATGGATGTGCCATGATGGGTCTAATCTAGTTCCTAGTAGACATTTGAGTCTAATAACATAGTATCTATGTTAATAACTTAATGATACATAAGTTAAATAAGAATGTATAGAACTTACATATTAATCTTTGCACACATATTCCTGATTATTTCCTTGGGGAGAATTCTTACAGATGAAATTGCTGGGCCAAAAGAATATGCTTACTTTTCTGATTGAATCAAAAGTGCCAGCCTGAAAACCATCAGTTTACGTGCCCACGCGTGAAGTTCAAGAGTAGCCATTTCAACAGGGGTACCGTTTTCAAATGGTGTGTATTGGGCTGCAGAGGAAATGGGGAGTTACTCAGGTCCACTTGGATTGGAATCTTGGGTCTCAAGCTTTGTGTACTGCAGGTAAGCACACAAACCCTAACCTTAGTTTCTTCGTGTGTAAAACAGGGGAGATAATAGTATTTGCCTCACAGGAGTGATGCAAAGATTCAGAGAAATCACGTTTGGAAAGCACTTAACGGGGTACCTACCCAGAAAAAGCATTTATTAGTGTTCTCTCTCTCTCTTTCTCTACACACACACACACACACACACACACACACACACACACACACACAATATGTTACGTTAAGTCGTGAATTTGGCTACTCTTTTGAGCAAATGGAAAAAAGAAAATTCCTGTCTTTGTTATCACATCTTTTAGGCATTGAATAAAGTGTTTTTCTACTTTCTCCTGCCAAATAAGAGTGTAATTTCCATATTCAAAGGTCAAATTTCTCTGCGTGGATATTTCCTTTCCAAAGAGAAGAAAAGTCATCTTTGACCTACACTGGATTTAGAGACTATCTGTTTTGCATTTGAATCTTCCATTATTTTCTTATATTATGAGGCAAAAAAATGGGGCTTGGAAGTAAGAGCCCCTAAAGACCTGGGTGGGAAGGCTGGCTCTTGCCACTCACAGGCAGTGTGGCCTTGGGCCCGTTGCTCATCCTCTCTGAGCCTCATTTCCCCCCACTGTAACATAAGGTAATGCCACCTCTCAGTGTTGTGAGGATTAAATGAGGTTAACACAGGCAGGGGCACTTAACCTCTGTTGTGTAGGAGATCAATAAATGTTGAATCCAAATCCCAGATCCAGCTCACACGCAATGAATAGTGAGGATGCGAGCATGTGAAACTTTCTACATTCATGAGAAAAGACATCTGTTCTTGGGTCTAGCTCAGTCTTTTATTCCTACAATGATCAATTGCGTCTTCCCTTTCATATGCTGTCCTAAAAATTCACAGTGACCCTGACTTATAACCAAGATAAGAAAACACAAGTGATAAGGAAACTGATGAATCTCCTGACACACTGCAGGGTTATTTGAATGATTAAGTTGACCTGCCATCTCCCTCCTTTGTCAATCTAGAAAAACTCTGAAATGGCCAAGAGCTGCAAGGCAGCCAGTAGCCCAATGAACTGAAGAGTGGAAAGAGTGCCTGAGTTCACGGTCATCCTAAAAGAGTGTCAACAAGTAGAGAACCACTGTTTCTCTAAAGTTTAGTGTGGAAAGGTCCATTCATTCCCATTGAGAGTGACGGCCAGAACCAACTTGGGCATATACAGATTTTATTTGAGGTGGGAGGGTGGGACGGGGCCCAGATAATCAGAAAAAGCTTGGGTGGATCAGTACTTTAAAAGTCATAGCTCAGGGCTTCCCTGGTGGCGCAGTGGTTGAGAGTCTTATTAAAAAATAAGTCATAGTTTGAGCTATGACTTGGAGCACAGGCTCCGGACACGCAGGTCCAGCAGCCATGGCTCACGGGCCTAGCCGCTCTGCAGCATGTGTGATCTTCTCAGAACGGGACACGAACCCGTGTCCCCTGCATCGGCAAGCAGACTCTCAACCACTGTGCCACCTCCTTGTTTTATCCTGATCATTTCAGTCTATTTCAAACACATCAAGAAGATGAGCCTGTTTAGATGTACAAGTCAGATCATGTCAGAAACCTCCAGCTACCTTTTGGGAATTCCCTGACGGTCCAGATATTAGGACTGAGAGTTTTCACTGCCAAGGGTAGGGGTTCAATCCCTGGTTGGGGAGCTAACATCCAGCAAGCTGTGCAGTGCAGAGAAAGAAAGAAAGAGAGAGAGAGAGAGAAATAAAGGAAGAAAGAGAGAGAGAGAAAGAAAGAAGGAAGGAAGAGAG